>NC_072734.1:112988559-113631064 GCF_026930045.1 Uloborus diversus | reverse complement strand
GGTAGGAGGGAATCTTCTATGGCCATCTGTTCCTGCTTTTTGAGTCTGTTTCTCGAATTTTTGGAAGAAGGTCAATTCATTAATAATGATGTAAAATTCAATTGTCCAATTTTTGAAGAAAAATTTAACTGGAAGGGTGTGTCTGTCACCTATCAAACCTGCCCCCCGCACCTTCTTTGACCCTCCACTTTTTTGGGGCACCAGCCACCTTTGCAAATATGAGTGTTTTGGTGTTTTATAATAGTGAATAATAATTAGCAGTTAGCAATAATTACCATGGTCTATTGTAAAGTCTATTTAATTATCAATTTAACTACAAATAGTTAATGCGATAGTCTCTTTGAGATAAGAACCTGGGCTCCCTCTCAAACAGAATGTTGGTTACGCTACTGCAAACTGTTGACAAAAAACTAAGGGTTCCACACAAAAAAAGTGAGCATTAAAAAGGGTTCCAATGATCAAAGAAATTAAGAAACACTGTACTAAAGGGTAACCAATGTGCTACGAGGTTTTTAACATGTAGTATTAACACCCAATTTTAAATTATTTGATAAATTTGAAATTTTGTTGAAAACAATGTCTAAGTATACAGTTTTGATTTCTTATATGGTCTGACCAAGTGGTATGGTCTGATATGAAAACCACAGGCTACATACTGCCTTTGGTTTTTACATAAATATGGTTCTGAATAATATATCTATGCTGAAATATTAAAAAATAAGATTTTATAGGTATACTGAAAATTTTGCTACTGATGATGCTGTTAGACAAGCTCTCAAGGAAGGTACTAAATCATTGGACTTCATTAATCTTATTTCATGGTTCTCTACAGAATTACAAGCACTGTGTCACTTGGATTCTTGTATCAATCCAATAACAGGTAATCAAGATATACAAATTTGTTGCGTAATGATAAATTTATACAGTAGAACCGTGATTTTACTTTGTCCATTTAATACGTTATCCCGCTTCCGGCATCTTCAAAAAGTCCGCTTAATATGTTTTTCTACAAACCGATCAAAATAATTCTTCATCAATAAGACTCACACAAACTCTTTTTTTTTTTTTTTTTCTTTCTTTCTTTTTTTTTTTTTTTTTTTTTTTTTTTTAGATAAATTTATTTTATAGCTGTTAGAAGCCACTCTAGCATCCTTTTTGCTGCCTGAAAGTCCTTTATCTGTGAGTATTATTTCCTCCAATCTTCCAATCTTCCCTCATAACAATCGAGGATTAGAGCTGCTGACACTCTCCTTGAAAATTTTTCAGAAGTCGGTGACATATGTATTTTCTTATTGAATTCCTTCAATACTAGATTTACCACCCGCTTTCGATGATAATGATGGAGATGAAGAAGAAATAATCAAGTGTGTCTCCCACAGCTTATCAAGTGATTCTAAGCACAAAAATTCTAAACTATTTTTATTTGTAAATCCAAAAAACAAGTATATTTGCAAAAAGTTATTAGTACAGGTCATGCTATGAATGAAATTGTATCAATAAACAAGTTGTAATGATTATATATTTTCTCACTACTTCGTTAGAGGAGAGTCAATTTTTAAACAATATGCTTAAATTTGTGACACTGCCCAAATTTTACGTTTTCCCGCTCTGAACGTTTTTTTCTCACTTGTCCAACTGAAGTAAAATCGGGGTTACACTGTATATATAAATGTATTATATTTATGTGTAAATGTATAGTGTAATGCTGTGATGAACTGTAGAAATCAGAAGCTTGATAAAAACAATCACATTTTATTTGCAATAACATGCATCCACATAAACATAGCACTCCATAGCACTCATAGCATTTCCACGTTTTTCACAAAGTAGAGAGAAGGAACCCCAAGGAGGGGGGGGGGGGGGGTAGCAAGAAAGTCCTGAATTTAAAGCTTTGGTAATAATATCATAATATTGTCTTTAAAATTATTTCTTCTCTACAAATTTATTATTGTGAAAAAATAGCCTTAGATTCATCCAATTTCAATTTAAAGAATAATATTAGATTTTTATTAGTTGATTCATCAAAATTAAGTATTGAAATATCTGGAATTTTTCCATAATCCTTCAAATCCAAACAGTTCTCCAAGTACACATTGTGTATTTATCCTTTTACTAAAGGTCAAGATTCATGCTTGCCTCTCACCACTTGGCAACCTAGTTTGAAAAAGTGGCGACCTAAAAAACGTCCTCAGTCGTCATTTTCCCCTCTGTTCCTAGAAAAAAATCTTTGGATGAATCTTGGGAGAAATTGTGGACAAACTCAAGAAATTGTGACAAGGGGAAGAGAGAGGGTGAGAAAAAGAGACATCACAGTTATTACACAGTATGTTTACGAAAAATATGACGTGACTAGGCTAGGAGTAAGGTGTAGTGTGACACTTTGACAAAGAGGGAAGGGGGTCAAATATGTTGAAAAAAAGTGTGACATTTATGCACTGCACTAAAATACTCCTTCAAAATCTCATTTTACTCCTACAAAACTCCTTCATTTTATTTTTGAAATTGAGTACGAACCCTGAACTTAACTCATTGAATGCTGGCAAAAGTAACTGTTGAGTTACAAAGTGTAAGCAAGCAAAAATACCCAAAATTGCCTGTGTCAGTAATGATTAAGAGAAATAATAGCTACAGTATTACTTCGATTTAACAATACCCAATTTGACAATTTCCTCAACTTAAAGATACATTTCACTGGTCCGGATTTGACTGCATTAAATGTCTATGTTCCTCGATTTAACGGTATCCTTGATTTATCGATAACTTTTTCCGGTCCCTTTACAATCGTTAAATCGATGTTATACTGTATTTCCATTTGTTTTCTTTCTCAATAGAAAGAAATCAAATCCTATCACATTGACACAATTAGAAATGGAGCTCCATCTCAAAAATAAAACTCTATTGTGCATAAAGAATATTATTCATTTAGAAACAAAAGCATGACATGCTAAGCATATATGTTATTGAAGAATTTCCGAAATATAAAATTAAAGCTCACTTGGTTTTTTTTTTTTTTTTTTTTTCAAATTAAATTTATTAATCAATTAATTATTTGCTTTTTTTATTTTGGAAAACTTCCATTCTTAACCGAATTTGCGATAATCATTTTGTGATACCTTGGATAAAATAGCAACTCCTCCCCCTCAACTGTGTGGATAGGTACTCATGAATGCTTGAAACTACAAAAATGTTGATAGTGGCCAGGGATAAGTAAACCCAACAAAGTTAGTGGCCACTTTGATGCTGTTTAGTAGCTATTTTGAACTATGTTCTAAAACTTAATCCCTCACTACCTCATTTTACAACATGGATAAAACATCAAATATTACATTATATATGTATGTATACATTAACGTATATTACGTTTGTTATACCTTAAAATATGCATCTCCACAAAATCTATACTAATATTATAAAGAGATAGAGTGGATTTGTGCATGCTTATATGTTCGAGTTAATCTCCAAGAACCACTGCACCTATTTGAAAAATTCCTTCATTATATGAAAGGAGCATTCTTACTGAGTGACCTAGGCTATAATTTATGCATATATGTATTCATACTATTTTTTAAAATGAATATGTTGTCTTCACAACCAGTTTCTTTTTTGTAATGTTTTGTTCTTATATATGTAAAAACAAACCCCGATTGCCCTGCATCCGCTATGAAAAAATAGTTTACGGTTCACTTCGCACTAAATGCTAAGGGATGGATCACGTAAAAGGAAAAAACTCACAATGCCAGCATGAGAATTGCCAAAACCCTTACCTGCATTTGAGGCTGCAGAAGATAGGGTATATAGTCTTCTACTATCCTAGGACATTGAAAACCATATAGAGCCACAGAATGTTAATGCTTCAAAATTTAAATAAATGTAATGTAACTGAGATTGACTTCGGGTAAATTAGTTTTTGAATTCAAGTAATGTAGATAGTAGATAATCATCCACGTTTCTAAAAGTTGTAAATTTGCATGCATTTCAGGCTATCCTTTAAGGATTTATATTCATACTAAAATCAAAATAAGAAACATCTGTTAATGAATTCAGTTAAGTAGATATAGTTTAGAAAATTCTCAACTGAAATAGTAATTACGCACAATTGCCATACTTTCAAAGTTAAGAATTAAAAGAGCAATGAAAAAAAAAACACATTATTGAAAGAATTAGACAAAGAAAAGAAAAAAAAAATAAGTAAAACTTATTTTCAGAACTATTCTTCTTGATGACCATATTTAAGCATTTAAAAACAATATGACAAACTCATAAAGCTCACAAATATCCTATCAAAAAGAAATTACCAAAAAAAATGGAGGCATAAGAAAGAAAAAAAAGCAAGTTTCCCAAAGAAAATGAGTATAAGAGATTGAAAGGCATCCCGGGATTGAAAAAGACTCACCACTTAGTAGAATATACAATATTCATCCTAATAGCTAACCTGAATTTTGTCACATAAGAATTCGTTTGGAACATTTTCATGGTCCTACATATCATCGCTTCTGAGCAAAAGTAAGATATCTAAGTCCAGAAATAACAGTACTGTTGTTCTGAGGCGACGATATTTCCAAAGTCGTTTGACAGTTAAAGATCCTCAAGCAGCATGTAAAAAACTTGGTCTTATAGATGACGACAAACCTTGGAATCTAACATTAATTGATACATGTAACTTTCTGACTCCACTATTAAACTCAGAGAATTGTTAACAACTATTTTAACTTTTATTTCAATTTTCAGACCCTATTGCTTGATGGTAAACATTTAAAAAAGATCTCTGTAACGACATTTGCAAGGAGAGCGTCAGCAGAAATACCAGGATTGTCGTTCAATGTCAAGCGATATAAAAATAAAAGGCTAAATGCGTGAATGTCGCGGAAACTCAATAGGGTTATTTTGTTTGCCACTGCAGCGGTGCAAAGAATCAAAGAAAAAATTCTGTTAAAACATGATTGGTACATGAAAACCAGGAATGTAAATTAATGTTGATCGGCATACCCAGTGGAACTGGAAAAAATTAATTAAATTCAATGCTAATATCCAAAAATCAATCAACAGGCTTTTGCGCTGTTTTTTTACGGAACTGCCGGGATTTTACTTAGAAGTATAAAAACCGACCCTTCCAAATTTGAACTACTTTGAATATCTCCTCCATAATGACTCTGTTTAATAAGAAAAAGCGAACAATTGGGAGAATTTCTTGAATAGGCTACTTCTCCGGATTTCTCTTCATGCTTTTAAAATTAAAGACGGTATCCCAATAATGTTATTGCGCAACTTTAATTTGTCTAATCTATTCAATGGAATTCAACCCCAATTAAATTCACTAAGGAATAACATGATTTCGAGTATTGTTTTTACAGCTGCAGACCACCTGACTTATAATCCTATCATCCCCATGGTCCCTTTATATTTCCTTTTCCAATTTAAGTTATTACAATATCCAATGAAAATTTCTCATGCTATCATTATCATCAAATGTACAACTATACAATATGTTGTGCAACGTTACATACGGGAAGATTGTATTGTTCATTGGCAATTATATGTTGGTCTCTCTTGATTAGGAAATGAGGTTAATCAATTTGTTTCAAATCTCACTAAAACAAAACAAAAAATGTTACTTACTGTTAATTTTTTAATTAAAAAGTACCTTTCTAATACTTATTTAAGATAGATAGTTATCATGACCCGAACTAGGTCGGGACGGACCTTTAGCTATATATGAAAGAAAAAGATCTGAAAGAAACTTAAAATTACAAAACTTTTCTGAAAAATGAAATTATTCATTTTGAAATCCACATAATAAAGACATTATGCAAATAAACTAAAAGCTTGCAAACTTGAAGTAAAGAAAACATTTTATTTAATTTGCTGATTAATCACATAAATGTGATCTTCTTTGGCACTGATTCATGCATTTGCAGGATTGGAATTACTAAATGTTAAGCCTGATGTTTTAACCCTCAGACAAGATGTTATAGGGTTTCTTTTTTCATACAACATTCATTCTATACAGCACTTAAAAATGATAAAAAAAATATCAGGTTAATTTTTGCTTAAATGGGGGGGGGGGGATATCAGACACGGAAAGCTTTTTGGCCAAAATCATGTTATTAGGAAGGATATCAGTAATCATGGTTCTATCTCCTACACAGCAACTAAATTTCTGCAATTTTTGAGATTTATTTTTTTTTTTAATTCAAAAGATCTGCTTTGATTGGAACTCTATTAACTACTAATTAACTTGCAATTTGTTATACCAGACTTTTAGTGTTAAAGAAGCTAATTTCATAGTTGATAATTAGTTATTTTATTGAAATGAACAATAATTACCAATGCTTGAAAACTTATTTTTATATATTCTTTGTATTTACTAGACCTTGAAGATGTCAGCTCTTTCCTTCTAGAAGTTAGTTCATTTTTAAAAGAATTGCGTAAGTATAGATACTTTTTTGAACAGTTGGTATGACTTGTTACAAAAAATAAGAATCCCAACTATTGATTGATACAGTAAATTAATTGCTAAAAGTGGACTTTGTTTTATTAAGTTTTTTTTTCCAGAAAAAATGAAAGATTGCTATGTTTTAATAAAGGATATTTTAATGATTAAGTTATTTATCATTTATGAATAGTATACAAATGTTTTACTCTGGATAGAAATTATTTACTGCTATGTCATAAACTTTATATGTTTAAGAAGCGCAACTATATATTTTGCGAGTGGAGGAGGGTCGTAAAATGCCTCATTTGTGCATGTGCTACTGTGAAAGACCAAAATTGAAGAGTCAAAATTCACTAGAAATATTCAATCTTTCGCCAATGGGTTTGGCTTTATGAATGTCGACATTTACCAGGCTTTGCCATTCACAGTAACATATACAGTTAACTCGATTCCCAAAGGACAGGCTAAAATGTTCGAGTTATTAGTAGTTCGAGTTATAAGTTTTCGCAACAGTCTCAAAAGTTTCGGACCCTATGAAAACTTCTAGATAAAGGAATATTTGAGTCATCAAGATTCGACTGTATATTAGCACTAGGACTGCTGAAATTGTGCAAGGTCTAAAGTTTGGGGGGGGGGGGAGACTTTCAAAACCATCCTTGCTACTTTTTACAATCCTATATCAGACAAAAAATAAACAAGGGTAAACACCTAGAAGGGTCATGGCGCAGACTGCGCCATTGAAATTTTTAGGTAGGGTTGTTTTGAGGGGTATTTTCATCATTTTTAGGGGGGAGGTCTTGCTTTTGGAGGGGGGTCTTTGCAGTATGGGGTGCGCCCTTGCCCTAAGGGGGGTAGGCACCCCTGGAATAAATATAGTTTCTGCTTTGTTTTGACCTGTTGCATGCTCACTTCAGCTCTTTATAGAAAGACAATTTGAAGGTTTTGGTGTTTGTAACATTTACAATTTTGATCAGCATTTCTTCTGAGAAAACTTCTGAAAATAACCATTTTCTTATGTTACACGTTTATTTTATTCAGAAAATCCTCGAAATTCTTATATCCTAGTCAGTACAACTTTGGATTGTGAATCAGTAGTTTTCTTCTCAGTTTTGGGGATTTTTTTTTTTTTTTAATCTTTTTATCCATTATTTTTATAGTTGGAAGCTTTAGTACTGAAACTTAATAATTAACATCTTCTAATAAAATGAAATGTATTGCTGCATGACCAAGTAGTTCAAATAAGCAATCATACATATGTCCAAATGGTAGTTTTGTATAATATATATAAAAATATTATTTCAGTTTCAAGAAAGTGTTTTCTGAAAGAAATTTTAATGTGATGACACTTACAAGTCATGTAATTTTTGAAAGGACATTCTGACAAAGTAGTTGATAACATGTAATAGCATGAAACTATACAATCATACTTTAGCAAACCAACTAATATTTATCGTCTGGAGCTTTCATTATTTTGGATGGTAATTTTGTTTAGACTTCGTTCTGACCTCAAACATCTCAAAAAAGGAGTTGAATATCTTGACCATTTCTAAAATAAAAATATGTTTATTAACCGTGTACAAATCAAAATAAGACTAAAACCAGTGCATTGCCACTGCCGGAAGGTAAGCAAACAGAAGAAGAAGTAAACAATCAACTTGTTTTCGAAACACAGATCATTGCTGTTGCCACACTCTCAGTGGATAAACTTTTGAGGCAAAAATAAAACTTGAGTGCATGATAAATATAATAACCTCTACATTTTATTTCAATTTTAAGTTCAATGAATTTCTTTAGTGGCAACATTTGGTTTTTTTAGTATAAGTAACCGTTTTCTGCTGAAATAATACAGTGAAATGAAATTGTAATTCAAATAAAAAAACAAAACTTTAGTGTTTTTCTTTTTTTTCCTTATCTCTCTTTCTTTGAAGTATATTAAGTTTTATTTTTCTTTCAATCTGTAGATTGTCCATATAAATCACTTGTCAGTGGTACCATTAGTCAAAGACTTTTAGACATTCAAAGTCGGACAACGTTACTAGGTAATATATTGTTTTTTGTTCCATAAAGCTTTTAATATTTCATAGTAAAATTGTTTGATCTAAATATTACAGTATAAATAAGCTTATGAGTTCTTTTCACTATTAGAAATGTTTTGTTTTACATAATTTTTTTAAATATAAAAATGCCTAATTACCACTTTAATTTTCCTCTAGACTTTTTATGTACTGAATTGCAGGCTGCGCGTCTTTTACATTCTAAAAAAGACCAGAAAAATCCTTTAGAAATAGAACTGGTAAATTATTTTGTAGCATATTTGTTTAAAACCTATTCAAGCAAATTTTAAATTATTAAATATATGGCAACTTTCATTTTGTGATTTTAATAATTCATTTAATATCATATCATCTAATGACCTTGGAAGAAAAACTATAATTTTGCTTATTGAATTCTTTTTAGGAAGGTAGCTCAACAGCCATTGCATTAAGCTCTTCTGCCAACATATTGAATATCAACACAGATAATGTTGCTGACCCTTTATCACTATTTTCTTCAATGGAGACAAAGGTATGAGTAAAGTTTTTGTTCTGTAAATAACTTTTTGGCATGGATACAAACTGTTATTATGTTTTTTTTTCAATTGTACAAAAATTTTAAGCGTAACATTTTAAGTATAGAGAATTTTCTCGTGAGCGTTTACATGTCATTCTGAGGAATATTGGTGGTTTAATGAAGTAGTTGCTGAGAAAAGTATCAACATTGGTTGCTTCCTCAATTTAATTACTATTTTTGAACTATATTAGTGTAAAATACTGAAAACAATTATTTATACTTTTAGCATTTACTTTCTTCTGCTTCTAGAAGAAAATTCACAAATTTGCAACATTTGCTTGCACACGTTCAGGACAAAATTTTGTGATTCAAGACAAAAACAAATTATTTGCGAACGACCTCTCACATTTCATCACCTATCCAAGAATTGTTGATATTTGGCTCGTTCGATTGCTGATAACTTTCTGAATTTTTGAGATATTAAACTGGAATTTTATTATGAGTTGAAAAATCTAGTTGGGTTTTAGATTATGAAAGTTATAAATTGTCATCTTTCGCACATGTGTAGTGAACAATTAATTGCTTTAAATGTCCGTATCTTATCAAATTTTCAACATTTTAGTTTCAAATTTAAGTATTATATTTCTCTTGTATGCTGTCAAGTTTTCTGAAAGTTTGGTAAGCTTTGATGGAAAACTTTGCATGTTACGAGCCAAAAACCTTCAAATAAATTTCGTAGTTTTGAAAGAAATGCTCATATCTTCGAGGATATCAGTGATACTTTCTTGAAAGTATGTAAAATATTTGTACATAGTAAGCTAACTAATTTCTGAAATTGACAGCTTATTCTCAGCTATTTACGATAAATGATGATCAAAAAACACTTTTGTTTTCCTCAATTTATTACTGATCCCCAAAAAGCAAGGGGGTATAACTTTTATTGGAAAATGACAGCTGAAGCATACTTTTTGTGTGACAAAAGTTTCAAAGCAATTGGTCTGTTATTCCTTGAGAAATCCTTAAAAATGTGAATTTTTGAAAGTGTCCCAATACTTTTGGTCATATAGTGTATTTTGAAAAGAAAAACACTTGGATCTTTTTGAAGATCATTAGAACTTGCTTATCACCAGTGTAAACAAGACCTCAATTTTTCCTGGTTAAAAACAGCTTCAAGCAAACAATCATAAAAATGCACATGTACTTAGTTCATTTGCTTGTTTTATTTTATTTATTTATTTTTTATTTGAGCTTATTATGTAGATATTTTGGGCTGAGTTACGGTAGCATGGTTATGATGAGTTTTCAAAAATCTCACCAAAGCCATTCTAAAAAGTCCATTAAAATAGAAACATTTTGCGCTAAATAATTGCTTGTATTAAGAGAGTTTAGTTTTTCATGATCATTTCAAATTTTTGCTTTTGTTTTACTTTTTTTTTTTTTTTTTGTAAATGTCTTTTTTTTTTTAACTCTTAAAAGCAGGAGAGAAAAATTCATCTTTCTTGCACTATAAAACTGTCCGGACAAAGTTGATTTGTGTGAAAGTACACTGGACTGTGATCAGAAGTTTAACCTATTAACACTAGAACGACTGACATTTTCTGTATACCTAGAAAGACTGAAGGGGCCAGTGTGGCCCCTACCCATTTTTGGGGTGAATTATTTTAAAAATTCTTCCTGAGTGTGTCCACATGCCCAATGCACCTTCTTTCATGACTAAATAAAAACTTAGTATGCAATTATTTGTAGTGTTTCTCTCTATACTGGCCAAAAGTTTGGATCAGTTTTTCTTTTCAAGAGCAATGGCTACCACTAGGCTGGTAAGCAGTCAGTACTGTTCATAGCATTTGGATATCCAACTGGCTGTATAAAGCGGAAGTTACAGGTTAAACCAGAGAGAATGGCCTTTTTTTATGCTAGACCAATTAGGAGAAAGAAAGAAAAAAAAAATTTTAATTGTAAAAAAGCTTAGGGGCACTGTGGCCCCTTCCGTCTTTCTAGGTATAAGTACCAATATTAACAGTACTATGAGGCGAATGATAAAATGATTAAACAAGCATTCAAATAGTGTCATATAATGAAAAGTCAGGAAGTTACATTACGTTCCGTTAGACATTATACGAGTTATTAAACAACAAACTATGCGAGGGGCCACACAAGCCCCATCCGTCTTTCTAGTGTTAAACAACATCATCAGACAGCCTCTCTTCAGGACTTTGAATCAGCACATGAAGGCATAAAATGTAGTAAGCCCTTTGTTCAAAAACTTAGTATTAATTTATATATAAAGAGGAAGAAGCAAAAAAAAAAACGTTACTGATGAGAAATAAAACTGCTTGCTAACAGATAGTTGCCTGATCTCTCCTTGAGTAGTGAATAAAATATGACAACGTATATAAAGTACAAATTCAGAATGAAAAAAGGTTAAAAATTAGTTATAAAGTTAATTTGTACTTTATATACGTTGTCATATTTTATTCACTATGCAGTACAAAGTTTTCGACTACTTTTTATGTACTCTCCTTGAGTACTTTTAAAGTAGATCTTAGGTTATAGGTAATTAACAGACACGACCCCCCCCCCCCCTTCCGAAAAAAAAGTCCCTATTTATGTTAAATTTCTTGAGCAAACTGTGTTTGTTGAAAAGGTTAAAATTTCATGTTATCTTTTTTTTTTTTTTTTTTTTTGATTGAGATAAATATTTTTGTCTAATATCCATTTCTTATTTGTAATAAGTTTATGCATATTTATTCTCTTGCATTTTCTGATAAGTGATATTTGTTTCTACATGTTCTGTATTTTTCTCGCAAGATATGATCGGTTATAATGTAAATCATTTTATTTACAATTTATATTTTAGGTAAAAAGTCTTACTTCAGAAAATGGTAGAATTCTACCCCCTGTGTTGATACAGGAAGTTTTAACTGAACAGCAGTGGGAGTCTCTTGCAGCTCTTTACGACGAGTTTTTAAGTGATTATAATGTTCGAAGAGAATTACTGCTCACACGTTTAGATGTAACTATACAGTCGTTCAAATGGGGTGAAGGTAGTCAGGTACTTCTTTTTCTTTTCTTTTAATTATTTAAGTAAATCATGGTCAACTAAGTTAAATAATTTGAATTTGCTTGCTCTAGTCATAACGTAGACAACTAGGGTAATGCCACCAGTAACAGACAAGCTTAAGACATTGCTCTCAGTTTAACTCAATTTTCTGAGCCTTTTAATGCATTTAGGCTTCTTAAACTATTTGTCTCTCATGCAACTACATTTCATCTAACGTTTTGCTGCTTCTGGATCCTCTGTATTTGCTCAATTTTAAAAAAAGGTCTGACCAATAACAGATAGAATGAGTAATGGATAAAATTCCCTCTTTTTCTCTTCAAAATGTGCAAAAGTTGTTTATTTTTAGATCTAAAACCTTATTAAATTCAAATGAACATGAAACACCAGCTGACCTCATGGGCCCTGTTCATAACCTTCCACCACTGCCCGCGGCGGATGAGGCACCATGAACCGACCCTGGCATTTACATGTCAACCGGCCACTTAAGAGCTGCTCCATGAAAAGGGGACGCCCCTCCCCTCCCCCTCCTTCCTCTATTTTTTTCAAATGCAAAAAAGAGAACATACCTAGCTTCAAGTTTTATGAAGAGTTATAACCAGGTTTTAAGGACTCTAATCAGGAGAATTTGCAATTTATGAATATGGAGAGAAAGATTTAGTAATATGAACACCTGCAAAGTAAAAGTATAGTATGTATTAGTGCAGACGATGGAGGGTCCCCCCCCCCCAGAGAATTTTCAAAATTATAGCTTTGAAAGCACAGTCTTAGACTATTTTTTAGTTGATCGCAGGCGATGTTTGCGGTTTGCGGGAGAGGGATTTGAAGATTTCCCCTAGAAATTTTTAGAAATCAGCTTTAAAAGCGCATGTGTAATATGTTTAAATGTGAGCAAATGTTTCCTCAGAAATTTCTGAAGGACCTTTAATGTGCCCTCAACAGGTTGCAATAGTTTACTTCATTTTTTTATACATTCATTTATGAATTCTTCTACATTGTGACTGATTTATTTGTATATTAATAAACTCTTAAATTTTCATTTATTTATTCATTCCTTATTCATCAGTCCCACATTTATTAAACCGTTCATTGGTTTATTTTTTAATTAATTTAGTCATGTATTCGCTCTTTTTTCTTCCAATTACATATACAGAAAATATTTCTTTTGGAAAATATTCTTAACTCACTTTGCCCCATGGTATGGGACAAAGCGCCAATTTTCCACTTTTATTTGAAGGTTACAAATTTACTACTAAAAGTAAAAGTTATGTTTCATTAGAAGTTCTCTTGTGAGATATATTGTTCTCTCTTTACGTACTGTAATTTTCTAATTAAACTTCCAATTCTTTCATTTTTAAAAAATTTAATTTATCTTAACTATTTGAGGTTGCCTTCATGCCCCCACGTTGTTGGTACATTTTGTATGTGAAGCATTTACTTTTAAGATTTTCTTTTGTTTTATTTATTTTCTTTCAACAGAAGTGTCCTTAGAAAATGAAGAAAAAAGCTTTTTATTTAGAAAAATGTAACTGAAAAGCTTAGTATAAAGCTATTTAATAAAAAATCTATCCTTTTTTCTTGCTTTCTAAAGTAAAATATGTTGTTTTTATGCTGTTCTTTTGATCAATTGAATGAGGTTTTGTTTTTTTCAAAATTGTCTAATATGCATTAAACGTCATTCAAATTTGTACATTTTTTACTTCTCATAGTAATATCTTCTGTGTTATAAGTTGTTCTCTACTGGTGAAGTTATAGAATAAAAAAACTTCTCTGCTATTTTACTTTTTTCCCATGTTTACTACAGTACCATTCTTTATGAGTGCATTTCTACAATATACTTCAAGATGCATAAGAAAATTATTTTTCCCTCTCATAAACTTTGAATCTAAGTCAGCATTTGTTCCACAACATTTTCTTTAAAATAGTGCATTTTTAACCCATTGCCACATGACGTAAAAAAAAATTGTGAAAATAAATACTGTTTAATTATCCTATGTTATGAAGTCATTTGAGTCATTTGAGGCAGCGGGAAGCAAAGGGGTGTAAGTGACAAAATTAAAATTTTGGAGTTAACCAGTACAAATGGTAGGTGAACTTCTTCTCTGTCTTAGGGGCAAGAGCTAATACTAGTAGCCCTGGTAAGTGCTGTTATACAGCTTGATTTAGTGAAAAATTTCAATGGAAGCCTACCTTATCTTTAAGCATGTTTTTCTTAAAACTTGCAAATGTCCACCTGCATCCTTTTGCTTCTCAATGCTTCATTTCATGAAATTCAAAGCATTTGTTTTCCCGGCTTTGTTTTTCAGTGCTCTTAATGTTCGACATTTTATGTTTCAGTTAATTGCCATTAAACTGATTTTGTATGTTACTCCTTTTAGAGCATGGTTTTAATCAAAAACTTAATTTATTCATTTTAGGGAAAAGATAAAGAAATTTTTCAAGCGTACATGCCCAGGAGGAAGAAATTACTAAATATATCGAATGTGCAGTTGTCAGATGTGATAGCAGCTAGAGAAGGTATGAAAATAAAGGATATACAGTCTCAAAGGCGCCCATATATATAAGTGGGGGCTTAGAAATGAGAACTTCCTTGCTTTTAATACGTTTTTCTTTGCAAAAATGCAAAAACATTTCTTTTCTAGCCATTAATGAATAAATTATTAAAATGTCAACTTTAACTCTAATCTGTTCTGAAATCGGTTTCTATGGGGAAAATATCCTGCTAAACCATGGTGAAAATATCTGAGCCCCCCTTAAATTTTGCGTATGGGGGCCCAGTCTGATGATGATATATATGGAATTGGGAAATCGGCATCATAGATGATTCCATCTGAATTAATCTGGCCGGGGAGAAGGGAAAATAGCGATCTGATATTGATGCATGTGTTTTATAATGCCACTAGTGTCTTATTGATTTGTTGCAGTGTGGGAAATAAGCGGTATGGCATCCAGTTTGCTATTCTTAAACATATGAAACACCATACAATAACATTAATTGCATCAAAAATTTTGCAGTGCATAAAAATAATTATTTTTTTGTGGTTTTAGATGACTATTTTTATTGATAAACAGGGTACAAATGGTTTCAATTTTTTTAATGGTATAAATGTAATTTTTTAAAATTCATATATCCTAACTTTTTAAATGCACACATTAAGTATTACGTTTCTAAAAACTTGTCTGTTTTCTTGTTGAAAATGTAATTTAACAAATGTCACAAAGCTGCTTTTCAATTTAACAGAACTGCTCCACAATATTAAAATTTGAAGAGCAGAACTGCTCCTAAAAATAAACACTTATTTCCCATACTGATTTATTGCATTTTCTAAGTTGAAAATGAGGGGAAACAGGGTGCCTGTGGAAACAACAAAAGACAATTAAAATATTTTCATTTTGTCCGAGAATGTAAAAGCAAAATAGTAAGCTCAAAATAATGTTGTAAAAAAATATTTAATATTTGTAGTGAGAATATAGATCAAATAATTTAGAGTAGAAAAAATGTTGCCATGAACAAATTGTCATTTTTACAAAACTGTTTAAATAATTAAGAGGCATCTGTAAAAAAGGAACATCTTTTATGTGTTTTATGGTGTTTGTGCTGGTGTGCGTTATTAAATATTGGTTTTGTGCTGTCGTTGAGTATCAAACATTTTTTGCCGTCCACTGAACCACTCATTGGACAATCGACTTATCAGACACTTAAAAAACTTCTTCAATCTCAAATAAAGAAACAGTATTTGACTGCAGAAGCAGTGAATAATTTATTATTCCTAGGTTTATGTTAGCAATTGTATGTATAAATTGTTCAAATGCATGTTTGTATTAATTTGTTCCGTGCTAGTCAATTCGGCAGATAATCGAGACCTTACTGCAGCTGATATCATTGGTAGAGTTATGATGTTATTTTTTTTTTTCCAAATTATTTAATATTTAAATTTTGGAAGTGATTGAGGAAAAAGCCTTCAGAAAAAGAGCTCAATGCAGCTGCTACTAGATCCAGCAAATGTACAAAGTGTGGAAATTATATATATATATATATATATATATATATATATATATATATATATATATTGGGAAAAGTATTTTACTGGTCATTCAAAAAAAAGTTTCTATGTTTCAGCAATCAAAATTACTTATTGATTGCACTTTGTCTTGCCTTAAGGTTTCCTACTCTATTCTCTTTGCAATTGACTGCTAACAAATATGAGATACATTGTAATGTAGCCAGTAAAATTTATTAACCGGAATTTTCCATTATCCGCACTGTAGTTTTTTTTTTTTTTTTTCAAATGTAAGATAAGATGTATAAACTATGTTTATTTTTTATCAATCCTTCCTTCCTCTTTTTTCTTTGGCAATTTCTTTGCATGATTAAATTATTTTTATAAAGTAATCTTATTTGACTAAAAAATTTCCAAAACAAAAGATATTTAAATAAATTCATTTAGAATATGTTTTTCTAATTTTGCCTCATTTTAAACAACTAGGTTTCTTACCCATTTTATTTTTCTTTCAATATTGCTGTCTTTTCATATGATATTTATCATAAATAAAAAACCTGATAATGTAATCTGAAAATTATGCAAAATTACAAGCACAAAGTAATATTGCTGGGCTGCAATCTTTGATTGTGAAATTTTCAATTTTTTGGGAACAAGTTTATGTTATTATTTATCTATGTCTGAATGTCAATGAATAATGAGCAAGAGCACCCCGCTTTCACTTCAAAACAAAACTTGGCATTGGAGTTCATGCCATAAAACATGAATCAAGGCATGAAAATCATTCCCAGTGACTTAGCGCTGTTTATATAATTTTTTTTACTAAGACTTTTGTGTGGGTACTATTGTGAAGATATCCTTTAAGTCAGTTAAAAAGTATAAAACTGAAACTATCCTCCCTGGTATCATGAAAATTGGGACTGATGGAGGGCTGTGAAACTTACGAGAAAAATAGAATGTTGAGCACATGAATAGAAACATCGAAGTTGAGGATTTTCCCCAAGAGTTTGCTTGTTGCAAAAAAAGTAATGATTGCCTGATCCTCTCCTTTGCTGCATGTTTGCCCAACTTCTCACCTTGTTTAACTGTGTAGCAGTATGTTATTATCTTCTTTTAAGCTTAGAATAATTTGCACAATGTCGTAAATAGCTGTATCAAGTTGGATTGAACCAAACTGTAAAGATATTTTTTTCTAATGAGTCAGCTTAGCCTCCCTCCCCCCCCCCTTCTGAAAAAAGGATCCTTTTTGAGTTGTACTTTTAAAAACATTCTATGTGAAAAAGTAATTGTATAGTAATGAAATTGTATGCTTTCTTTCCTTTTAACCTTCAATGTAAAAAGTATTATTATATTTACAAAAGAATTTCCCTGTCAAATTTCAACTTAAAATTTTGTTACTATCCCACGGGAATAAAGTTTCAGGATTATATATACCCGTGTATTTTTCAGTCAATTTAATGCAAACTATGAAGTTAAAAGCTGTAAAGTCAACATATATGCAGAGCAAATATCAGTGGGAAAATCTATAGCAAGTACATGGCTGTTTGTCCTTTTGTCCTGCATTTGTCGCACAGTCTTGGTGAATCCCCCCCTCCCCCACCACTTGTAATTTACTAATGTAACAGGTTCCATTTAAATGCTAGAAGGTAGTAGGAGATTTTAAGATACCATTAAAATCACGTGGCAAATTGTACCTGGATATCAAAGCTTCAAATACGGGAAAAAAAATGAAAATGAAATCTTTTTTTGATAATGAAAAATGTTTGTTAATGTTGATTATAAAGGATGTCTGGCAAATAGACCCTTACAGGAAACAGATATCCTGTTATAAGACTTTACTGTGTTTATAAATAAATTTAAATCTTGAAAACAGTGTGCACACCATAAGCTTTTCATTAAATATTTTGATTTTTCTAGATGTATTAATTATTGAAAAAACCAGTAGTGCCGAATTAGTGAAAAATACAACATCATCACTAAATCGAATTCTTATTCCCCATGTAAGTATATTTTCTTCTAAAATTGCAATGTTTGCTGTTCTGACTATTCATAAATTTCTATTAATACCATCTCAAATGATGTACAAAACCTTATGAAGAAATGCTTTATAGTCTAAAATGTTTCCCATTATTTGAATAGTTATTCCTGTATTTATCTTTGTCATAAATATTTAATTTATTCATAAGAAAAAGTATGCTAAATACTCAATAATAATGGTTATGAAGAAAAATACTCATTATTATTTTTTTATATTCATAATATTATTGCTTTGACATCAGAAACACTCTACAAAAATACTGGTTTATAGATCATGTGCTTGAAGTTCTTGTAAAAGTGCTTGAAAAGCAAAGTGGTATTTGTGTCAGATGGAACAGATTTCATTAAACTATGCACGCACTGATGAATGATAAGATCAATGTCAGAAAAGCAAATAAATTGAAAAAATGTCCGATTTACAGATGTTGCACAAAACCCTGAACTTGAAAAATTTTAACTTAAATTTAATCCATCAAAAAATGCAAATTTAAATGTCTTATTAATACATTCTTTACATTTACATTTATTTAGAAATCAACTTTGCTTAACATTAAATATCTAATTAAGTTTTCCCTTTTAACATTCATAGGTACCAGATAGAGGAGGTCGTCCCAAAGAGCAGAGGCCTCCTGTTGAAATGCCAAATTGGATGAAAAGGCAACAAGGTGGAAGTGGAAGAGGTAGTTACATACAGTGGTTTTGAAAGAATCTATCATAGTTTTTGACTATTTAAATATGTATGTCTTTCTCTCGTATTGTTTGTGTTGTGAGTTATTTGTTACTGCTATGAGCCTTACAAAGGGGACCACAGTTAAATTATTTAAAGCCACAAATATCTTTTACGTGAATGTAAGTTCTCAACCATAATTGTGCCCAAATCTTTTACATGCGTAATAATGACAAAAAACTTATTTATCAAAAACAAAATTGTAGTACAAAGTACAAGACTCATATTCATTTTCCCTTTCAAACAAGTTTTTTCAAACACATTTTGGATTAACAATCCCAGTCTTGTGATTTGGAATTGGAGAAAATGCACTAAGTGCAATGCTGGACTCATAAAGTCCTTAAAGTATACTTTCAAATTTAATTTCCAACCAGCTTCTTACATGACTTGTTTTTCATGAAAAAAGAAGAGCAACATAAGTGTTTAAGTTAGTTATTTGTTTCAGGGGGGGGATGATAAATATATCTTTTTTTTTTCATGTTACAAAGTTACTCTATTGGTTTTTTTTTTTTTTTTTGCTATTTTTTCTTCGAATTGGTTAAGTTCTGAATTATCACGTTACTGAAACTTTTCAGTTTATGACGCTATAACTTCAAATTTTAAAATCATATGGTGTGTTTTTTATTTTCTTAACAACTCTCTCGAAAGATTTTTTTTAGTAAAAAGAAAGTTTTCGTAGTAGATTTTTTTAATGAAAGAAAGGCTGTCCCGTAAAAGTATTGGTAAAAATAATGAGTTGAGAAATAAAATTAATTATTACAATAAACATTTAATGATAAAGAAATTGAAATTAGCCTTATGAGCCGCGGGAAATATTTGTATGTTTCCCCTTATGTGTATATGTGTATTGAAATTCCAATTCAAGGGTCTTTTTCAAGTAAAATATTTGCTAAGACACCCCATTCCCATATTTTTATTTTAAAGACTATTTCTTTAGTTACTTCCCCTGCCATTATGCCTGGCTGATTCCGCTCTTTAATTATTGCCAGAAGCAATGAAAAATAAAAGTAATTGTAAAGTTAAATTTGTTAATGAGGTTCACAAACAAGACTGAACTTAAGCAAGCAGAGGTTAGTGAATTTGGGAATTTTGAAACTTTTCATATAACACTGGTTTTTAAAGCTTTCTTTGATTCAAGTCAAGTTATCAGTTTAAATGCATTTTTAAAAGCTCTTTTTTTTCACTATATAAAAGTTCAAAATTGTTTTCATATTCTAGCATATAAACTTACAATGTTTAGAGCTGATTAGTGGTAAATATAACAAGCGATTTAGTAAACATAAAAGGTAAATATAAGCTGTTTATGCTCAACATGTTTATACTGCCGTGGGCAGGTTAACGGCAGTATCTTCAGAAATGAGTTTTCAAGGCTGTATTCAATACTAACAATAGGGAAATGTTAGAATTAGCCTTTTTTTTTTTTTTTTTTTTTTTTTTTTTTCCAGCGGATACCAAATAAGCAAGCTTGTACATTAAAAAAGTTAACTTACAATAGAAGACAAAAATGAAAAAAAAAATGAAAAATATATATTTACTGCCTTATATTTATAGTACCTTACCACGGCTGTATATTACAACGAAAGTTGAAATTATTCCAAGAAAAAAATTCAATTACTGAACTTTAATCTTTGGATCAACTTATATTTTTGTTTTCACTCTTTAAAGTTTTAGAACTGGTATGACGTTTCATTATGTTTTAAGGATAGTCAATACGCTAAATACTTTCAAAAAATTGATATTTTGATTTTTATACATTTTGAAACTACATTTCAATACCTTTTTAATGATACAAACATCTTGAACGTGCTCATATTAGAAGTAAGTTAAAATAGGCTTTAAAAAATGTAAAACCTATTCTGATGAGGTATGATTTTCCCCTTTAAACTGCAATATCTCGAAATGGTATTTTTTAAATTAAATGTTCCTTTTTCTCAGACACTAAATTGTGTTAGGCTTTGAAATTTTTACCACCTATTCCATACATCTAACTGCATATACTGAAGTAAACTTTTTCTCATATTCGAAAATTATTTTTTTATAGAGCTGATTTTGTGTGGCAAAATGGTATTTTTTGAAACAAATACAGTGACTTACACATTAGAATTTTTTACAAAAAAACTAAGCTTTCTTTCTGTAAAATTTTACTTCAGTATAGAGAACAGAGTCGACTTGAGGTACAGAAAAAAATTCATACTTGTATCTTTAATAGATTTTCAGAAAAAGGTACATGAACCTGTGCAAATTAACATTGACGGTATAGGGGTACTGACTCCCCTTAAAACTTTGAGAATTCTTTAATGCTTTCTGTACTAACATAAAACTTTTTTTATGTTTTAAAACAATTGTTGGAAATTATCATTTAACATTTTAACAGCTTCTGGTAAGTTGTTTCTATTACTGATGATTTGTTGGTGTTCCTGAACAATATGTGTTGTGTTTCTATAATTTGCAATTTTTTACTTAGACATTGAAAAAATATTTTTAAGTTTTAAAATTTGTGTACAAGTTATTATTTTTTTATTTATTTGTTTCTTTGATCTTTGGGCTGAATTATCCTCAGTACTGTGGGCCTCCTGAACCACGAGATCTGCAGGTGGGCAGATCCAGACCTGTTAGAAGAGTAATTCATTTTTCATTTGAAATGATTTCATTGTATCATTTAAGTCATTTTGTTGCTCATGTGGTGACAGCCACATTCTGAGAAAAAAATTGTGCATTGTCTCAAGTTTTTGTCACTAAACTGATTTCTTTAAACTTGTTTTTGTTTAGATTGAAAAATTTAAATGCTGGACCATGCAAATTGTTTTAAAATCATGGAAAGTAATAGCACTTGAAATTGAAAAATTAATTTATTGGTAAAAATTGATTTTTCGTTTTTTAAATCATTATCGCAAATAAGTGCATCATTCACATATAAAATTAATACTAATCTCATTACTAAATGTGTGTCATAATTTTTTACATATGTATGCATGTATTGCAAAACCGAATCGTAAATTGACTGTTCAAAAAAATTTTAAGATACCCTATTTGTTTTTGTTACATGTATTTTTCATCAACAGGTGATCATCATGGTGGTGGATGGCAGGGAAAGAAATTTAGAGGTGGTTATAAAGGTGGAGGAAAACAACAACGATGACATTATCTGTCAGTAGTGCAAGCTCAGTTGTTAAATATGAAGAGACACCAATAAAACGCTCTATTCCTAGCAATAATGTAACTAAATAACCAGGAATTTTGCAACTTCTAAATTAATTTTTTTGACTTGAGTAAAGTTTTACTATACTGGTAATTTTAGTGACTGAGATGTTTGTATGCCTCTTCCTTTGTTATTGAACTCATGAACCTATTATTTAATTATATAGAGGGAAATAAATTTTTATTTATTAAATATGTTCAAGATATGTTTATTGTTTATTTCTAGAATCTTAGGTATTATCAATAATCCATTTATTAATGAATTTAGTATGCAAATATTAAATTTGTGTACACATTTCGTTTTATGGCACATTTAAGTTAGAAGAGACTTTTAGTGTTCATCATTAATTTTATGGTTATCTGCGTCGTGCTTCCATTTTTGTAATATATGCATTTTTTTAACATGAAATTACCCCTGCCACCTACTTGAAACTAATTAACATCTCTGAGATTAATTTTCCATTATTTAGTAATGAAATGGTTAAGCTCAAAATAATAATACAATTCAAATTGGCTCCTATATTTATTTCCCTTTATATATCTCTTGTGCCACTTCATAATACTTAAAGAAAGTCTTTAAGGCCATATGCCGAGTTTACAGTGAATATAAAATTCAATCAAAACCATTTGTATGTATATTTATATCACTAAATAAACATAAATGAATTGAGTTCAAAACATGCTTTTTTGTATGAATTTTTGTGTTTTTTCTCTGCTTTCATTGCATATAATGACATTACACTAACTGGGTGAGTCATAAGTTTTATGTTATTTGATGTTATTATTTTTTATTGAAAAACACATTCAGCATCCCCTTAACTTTGTTGCCTTGAGGAAGATGGAGGATAATTGTGGTAGCAAGAAGCAAGAAGATGTAAATGGACGGTTTAAAGTTTCGACTAAAACTCGTTTAAAGTTCAGATCCTAGTTAGGCATTCATTGATTTTTTTTTCTAAATCATGCTGTGTAGCAGCACCCACCAGAGCTACTAGTACCATCTCTTGCCCTAAAATAGAGGAGAGGTTCTCCTACCATTTGTACCAACTATCTCAAAACTTTTAATTTTGGCACTTACATCCCTTTGCTTCTCACTGCCTCAATTTCAGCCATTAGACCATGTCCAGCTCAGTGTTTGTTTGTTATATTTTCCTTTACATTTGTGTGACAAGTATAACTTTTTTTCTTGTTGTTGTTGTTTTTCGGTGTAGTACAAAGAGAGTAAAAATATTTACTGATTTTTTTATTTTGATTTTTTTCTACTGTAAATAACTTTCAGTATGGAAAAACAGTAAAGGCTAATGTATCTATGAATTTATCTCTGCTAAATAAATAAGATGTTGTTGTTGTCTTGTGCCAGCTAGGCTGGCAATTTGGGGTGCACTCTTTCACTTTTCCAACTGTACTGTAATTAGGTACACACCAAAGTACCCACTTGCCACAAGAGCCTGTTTGTATTGTAGGCAACCATTCACAGCATAACAACACATTCACACAAAGAAAGGACAAGGACTGGACAGAGAAAATGCTTCCTTGCCTGATCTGGAATTTAATCCCAGGCATGGGCGCCCATATGCAAAATTTTAAGGGGGGGGGGGGGGGGCTCACATATTTTCCCCATGGAAACTGATTTCAGTATAGATTAGAATTGTTAAAATTTGACATTTTCAATGACTTATTCATTAATGACTGGAGAAGAAATATTTTTACAAGTACTAAAAGCAAAGAAATTTCTCATTTCTAGGAGGGGGGCTTGAGCCCCCACTTGCCCCCTTACATGGGCGCCCATGATCCCAGGACCTCCTCATCCCCAGGACCACTGACAAGGCAGACGGCAATGCTTAAGATGTCATTGCGGTAATTGAATCAATTGTGATGCAAAGGCGTAAGCCAACTTACAAACAGTGTTGAATTACTCCCACACAACTTTTACAAAAAATGAATTAATTAAGAATACTTAATAATGTGTGCAGCATACAGTTGTTTTGTTTAATTAATGCCTAATTGCTAAGCTTCTAGCTCTTTGAGTTAATCCAAGCAAGTGGCACGCCTAATATGCAAATTAACATTTTGTTTCCTGCTATACGGTAATATTACAATTGTCTTGTTTGTAATAGTGTTTTAAAACATATGATGTTGTGAGTGCTCATTTTGAGTGGAACAAGTCAATGAAATAAGATAATTTTACTGTATTTAATCGCGAATGCTCAACAACCCCTGAAGATTGCTTTGCAATTTCATTTGATTCGCAAAGATTTAACTCAAGAAAATCAAACTAAAAACGTGTTATGCGTAGAAAATAGAATTTAAGTAAAAAGAGCTCATGATTAGAACACAATCCCGCTCCCACCTGAAGACTAAAAGAACTTGACAGAAATATGCACTGAGACAATTTTTTTGAAAGTGCTTTGAAGTGCACCCTTTTACTGGGTTCCAAACTAAGTTGTAGCAGCTTCTTCAGCTATAGGTGCAAAGGGAATCCTGAGCATTGTAAACCAGCAGTTTTGTATAATTGAAAAGTCGTTTTCAAATTCACAGATCTCTAGTAATATATTTAGCTCTTTAGTTCCAGACTTGAATTGATTTGAGCCTAGGACTTTTTGCTAAAATAGAAACCCTTAGGGGAGTGTTGTACCTTGGGGCACTGCTAATTTCTAAGAATCTTCTTTTAGCAGCAATGTTTTTGTAATCTCTAATAGTAACCTTCGCCACTAAATATTGCCATAGTAAAAATCAGCATCAAATGAGTAAAATTAATGATTTCGTGAGAGAAAGAAAATTTCAAGACACCAAAGTAAATATTTTCTTCATTTTTATTTCATTTTCTGTCTTTGTATTTGTGAAACTAATCAACTGAATTTTATTTTGTCAAAAAAGAGAAGTGCTTTAAATATTTTGCTTATGAGAAAATAATAATAGTGCATCTAGATTGACCGTCATTATGGTTTTACTTAAACCACATGGTGATTGTACCTTGGGACAGCCAAACATTTTGTACCTTAGGACACATTCCAAGGTACAACATATGCATGGTTCTTAATAGCTAGAAAGTCGCCAATCAAGATATGATGGATGAAAATTGCTTCTACTCCTGTACATTTGAACGAAGCTGCCTGTTTGGTGATATTTTGTTAGTTGTAACCCTAACTCCAGTGAATGAACCATAAACTCCAGTAAGTAGTGTTCATTGTTGATCATTTTTTCTTTTCTTCATTCCCCTAAAATGACACAGTCTTACCAATAAAACAGTTAAGTTACCGGATCCAGTTCAGTCTTCTCAAAATAAGCATTTCCTTGCATGTTAAACTAAGGCTCGTATATATACAAGCCAACGCATCAGCTTAAGATTAGCCATTTTGGATAGACCGCGTGTTTGAGTGGTTGTCTTTTCTGGCGAGTTATTGCGTTTGGTGATCGTTCACTGTGAGCAATTATTATTGGGATGTGAATTGTTCATTAAATATAAAATATTATTTTCGGCAAATTTGGCACAATCCGAAACTTTGCTGTAGTAACCCTAGTATCGCAACAATGAAAAATCCGATCCAAAATGGCTGAACTTAAGCTGATATGTCGGCCTATCTATGTAATCAATATAGTGGCTCTATTTTAAACATACCAAAACATATTATCAAATTATCATGCTGTGGCACGAATTTCATTGTTGAAGAACACGGGTTACTTGATCATTGGCTATTATTTATGTGAGGATTAAGATCTGTTTAGGAATACGGAAGAATGTTCTAATTTTATGTAGTCTTTGAAACAAATTTAATGTTAGATAATAATTCATAATTCATGATTTAATTCACTACCATGAAAAAATATATGTTTTTTTTTTTTTTTTTTTTTTTTTGTTTTCTGGTGCAAAATTGGTTCAAATATGGCTGTTTCCTGAATCCTGAAGACTTTCCCATAGTAGCAACAACATTTTCTCAAGGTACAATAGGATGTGTCCCAAGGTACAATAGGATGTTGAACCTTGGGACAGCTTGGAATTTTTACTTTAAATGGCTGGCAATATTTTATTTTCAAACTGTCTGAATTTTAAAAAATATATTGCATAGAAGTATGTTGGAGTAGTTTAATGTGAATTTTAGATTTTAAATTTCTTTCAAATAATTGATGTTAAAAATTAAAATATAAAAAGTGTCCCAAGGTACAACACTCTCCCCATATCTGCTGTTCTAATTTTATTGAGAAATTTGGAACATATTTTATTTGATGCCAAAAAAAAAAATCTCTTTCAAGCGACATAAAATGTTAAGGGGTGTGGGAAATCTTTCATCCCTTTAGTAGGCAATCTACAAGAAATTTTAACTTAGAAAATTAATTACAAAAAACAAATGCAAATTTTAAAATAAAAACACCAAGTACAAACCCCCCAGGGGTCAAAGTACAAAATTTCAAGACTGTAGGTGCTGTGGGGTCTTCTGGACACAAGCCCGCCACAGGCATCCTTTCACAGTTTCTTTGACGTTTTTTTTTTTTTTTTTTTTTGATATACAGAGAAATAGTGATAACGATTTTCGAAAATGTCTTTAAGAATCACAAATTCTCAAATCATGACTTCTATTTAGTATGTGATGTTTAATTTAAAAAGCTTTACACTTATAACTGTATTCAACACATACTTTGCACATAAATTGTACCTATGCAAAGATTTTTGCTTTTGCATGATAATTTCTGGAAAGCTATTATAGTTAGTTTCTTACCTTTGAGATACATGAGTTTATACTGCTGTAGGCAGATAAACAGCAGTATCTGCAGAAATGAATTTCAAGATATTTGAAGAAACACGTTTTGGAATCAAAACTAGCTGTAGAAAAATGTTGGAATTAGACTTTTTTTTTTTTTTTTGTGTTTTTCTTCAGTGGAAACCAAATAAACCGGCTTGTGCAATAAAGCTAGCATACAATAGATGACAAAAATGCAGAAGAATAAAATATGAAAAATTTGCAGTTACTGCCCTTTACCTGCCCATGGCAGTATAGTGTATGCTATTTATCCTTATATGCATATGCAAAGTAATGATGATGGCTTTTGTAGTGATTTTTTTTCCTAAGACTTGCTTACCTTTGACATGTCTTTTATGTAAAAATTTTAATATATTTTTGAAATAAAACATGAGTTTGTTCATTTTGTTCTTGATTTAGGAACTATAGGTCCTTAAAAAAAATGCATAGTTTATTGTATCATTGTTCCTACATAATAATAAAAGCCTCGTTAATTAAGCCTATTTTAATATTTTTTATGGTAGCCATTGTGGCAGGTGGTTGGAAAAACTACATCTTTCTCGTAGCAAACTACAACTACCTTAATACAAATGTAGTTAACTACAACTACTTTTTTCAAAATGTAGCAACTACAAACTACTTTTAAAAATGTAGTCGCTACTTCGCTACTTTTTCAAAACTAAATAAAGAGCATACGCTTGCACACCGTTTGAAGATCGAATGAAAAAATTCAAAAAATGGTGCAGATTAATAAATTGGCTCATTTGAACATTGAATATTTCTAAGAATTATTTATTCTTTCTTTCCTTGACCGAGTCAATTCGTTGATCCAAATATTTTTTACGAATATTCGCTGTAAGAAAGGATTTTAAAGTTGAAAGAATTCAATCTTCAATTTTTCAGCCCTTTCCTGAGAGTGAATATTTATTTCAAGAAGTGCAACTCAGCTACTTGAAAATGTAGATAGATGCAGTCATAATTTGATTTAAATTTTACATCGACATACATATACATAAAATTGATTTATATGATGAAAAGCATCTTATAAACAAAAGAAAGAAGCTTTAATTTTCATTATAGGAGTTAATTTTATAGTGACTTATATTTTGTAGGAACTAATGAATTGATTTCGAGCTTCAAACTAGAGGTACAGACCTGGAAATCATCTTCTTCCTTACGCCACTGATAAAATGAAACAAAAGCATTTTTCTATTTTACCGAATGACCTCAAAAACCCAAAATATTTAATAATTAACTTTTATTATGGTAATATATCAAGACTCAATCAGTGAAAAAGAAAAAATAAAGAAATAAAAAAATATCCTAAACGGAACTAGTATTTATAATCAATATTAATAATTATCCTAAATATGAAGCATAACCAAAAATGCTTACTTTATGTCAGTGTGCACTTAACAGTGGGCTCGGGATACAAGGCGATTCCATTTACACGAAATGGCTATAGAACGAGTTTTTCTCGAGAAACAAATTTTGGAGCTGACACGAATTCCTCACCCGGAACACGACATTTTCAAAATGGAATCGCAGGGCTTAATTATCACCTTCTTTATCGGGTACTAAATATTAGTTTTGTGAATGAACTTGCCCTTTAGAATCACTGAAAGCAGAAGTTCCCCACACCCTACAAGTAGAGAAATCGCTTTGTTAATGCACAAATCGCCACTCCGCATCTTTTTCATTCTAAATATGAAGTTGATGAAACATAATTTCACATAAGTGAGCTGCTTATCTAAGGTTTGAAAATGGAAAGAAAAATAGAAAATTTCTGACAACTAAGGGAATGTAAAGATTTTCGATATGCTTTAACAACTAAAAAGTGCATTGAATAAAATTACTGTATCTACTGCAGGAGAGAGTGCTGTACCTAGAGACACTTGTACCTTGGGTCACTGTTAATTTCTAAGAATCTATATGTGGCAGCTATGTTTTTTTTCTTAATCTGTAATAGTAACCTTCACCACTAAATGGGGCCATAGTAACAACCAGCATCAAAAAGAGTTAAATTGATGATTTTGTGAGAGGAAGAAAATTTCCTTCCTCCAAAGTAAATATTTTCTTCATTTTTATTTCATTTTCTGACTTTGTTTTTGTAAAACTAATCTACTGAATTTTATTTTGTTATGAAAGAGTAGTACTTTAAATATTTTGGTTATGAGAAAGTACTGATAGGGCATTTAGATTGACCACCATTTTGGTTTTTCTTAAACCACGTGGCTATTGTACCTTGGGATAGCCAAACATATTGTACCTTATGACATGTCCCAAGGTGCAACATATGCATGGTTCTTAATAATTAAGATATGTTTAGAAACATGAAAAGTTGTTCCAATCTGATTTAGTCTTTTAAACATATTTAATGTTAGATAATTTATTATTTATGATTCATAATTTAATGAAGCACCGTTTTTACGTTTTTGAAGGGACTGTATGAAAAAAGCGTACAAATGAAAAAACGTATAATAGGTATAGGTTAATGTGTATTAAACTCTGCAGGGACCAATTTTAAAAATGTATAATTGACAAAAACGTATAAAGGAGAAACGTATAAACGGTGCTCCCCATTCATTACTATAAAAAAAATGTTTGTTTTTTTTTGTTTTTGTTTTTGTTTTTTGGTTCAAAATTGTTTTAAGTATCCTGAATCATGAAGTCTTCCCATGGTACAACAAAATGTGTCCCAATGTACTATAGGATGTTGTACACTTGGAACAGTTTTGAACTCTTTATTTAAATGGCTGGCAATATTTTATTTTTAAAATTTAAAAAAAAATGACATTTATGTCTTCCATACGCTTATTGGCAGCAAATTTTGAAAAAAAGGTAAAAAAATGGTCAATTTTCAAATATTTTTATAAAAATCCAAATGTTTGAATTTTTTGTTATAATGCCATTAACATGCTTTCTTTTAATACTTTCTTCATAAATCTTTGAAAATATTTACATTCCTTTACTGTTTTTAGTTTGCGCATAAGCCACAAAGTTCGTGAAATTATTCAAAAATCAATGTTTTTGGTTTATTTTGCAGATTGCGGTATTTTTTCTTTTAGAGATTCCAGTTATAACTTTTTTTTAACAATAAACGAGCTCTTTGTTGGAAATACAATTATAAATTTACTGCAATTTACCCAGAGTTTGCCACCACAAGTAAAAGTAAGTGGTTCCATCCTGCCATTTCCAAAAAGACTAGTTATTTACAGAACTTATACATTTGTAAAAAAAAAATTACATTCACAATAAATATATTATTTTAAACAAGTTTCTACGTTTGGATCATGGTTTGAAGTTGGACTTGACTCAATTTTTGCATTGATGATCGCCAGTATAAAGTGTTTAACCATTACTCCATATCGTGTCTCATTCCAAAATACCCAACCTACCGACTCACTAACCAGTTAGATAACCCTTTCAACTGCCGGAGTGTAAAAGAGGAGCAAACACTGAATTATGGGTAAAGCTTCAACTGTTTTTGTATAATTATATAGATAGAACTCGATCGGAAGAAATCAATGAATTAAAAAGCGAGCAAAAGTATATTTGATAGATATTGTCAATGTAATACAGAAATGTAAATGGGATATTGATCTTGATCTCCCAAAACCAAGACCTTTCAGTCATTAGCATTCGTTAACAAGTGCTAACGGAGTACTGAATCTGTATATTTTTCAAACTAAACTAATGATGGAATGAGGACACTTGTAAATTCTGTCTTTTAAAAATTCTGAAGCAAAAAATTAAAGAAAAGAACATACGTCTGTGAAACATGAACCTGTAAACTTATTATAAGTTACAAAATTTACAAGTCAAGTGTTTAATGATCCTCTAAATATCATGGATCTGGCGATTCAAAGAAATGCTTACTTTGCTATTTTTGAGAAATTGTTATTGGTCATGGCAGTGGACAAGAGGCGAAACATAAAGCAATTGGATTACAGTATAGTATACAGCGCAAAAGATTACCCACCAAGAAACACTTCTATAAGTATAAGAGAATTTCATCCACCAATATTATGATTTGAAGCTTCGAAATATAACAGTAAACTTCAGTGATGATGTGTAAAACAAGGATATTTTATCATTTCTATAAACTATACATTCGCTTAAGTATGCATTTTTTACTTCCTTTTACGAAAAAGGAAGCATTATATTCGCGAAAAATTCCGTTTTTCTCACATCCGAATGAATTTTGAGTTTTTTTGTTTTTTTTTTTTTTTCGACCCGACCACACGGAACCTACAGACACACAGAATATCCATTTTGACGACCCCCAAGTTAATTACAACAAATTTTCTCGTGACGTCCGTATGTATGTGTGTATGTGCGTATATATCTCGTACAGGGTCCATTATGAAAGTAATGAGCATAATGTTATTGTGACGCGACGATAGATGGCAGCACGGTAAAACCGGCTGGGAAATGTGGTGCGGGATATGCCCTTTCAATGCATCCAGTCGTCAGTTGCTTTCGAGCAGTGTGAGCGGAGATAAGTGCCTCCGCTTGAAGTATGTTTTCAACTTTTGTAACATAACGCAATGGAGCGTTCGCTTGAACAATGATACGCCATAAAGTTTTGCGTGAGGTTTGGAAAAAATGCAACCGAAACATTCCAGATGCTGCAAGAAGCCTTCAAGGACGATTGCATTTCAAGATCACAGTCTGGGAAGTGGCACAAGGCATTCAAAGAGAGCCAGGAGGAGGTCGCCGACGAACCCCGTTATGGATGTCCCCCCCCCCCCCCGCCGATGATCCCTCACCACCTTACAGTCCCTACTTAGCTTCATGTGACTTCTTTTTGTTTCCGCGACTCAAGAGAGAGAGAGAGAAGAAAGGAAAACATTGGGGAACCTTGGGAAACATCCAACACCATGTTACAACGTTCCTGAGAGGCATTCCCTTGGAAGAGTTTCAGAGTGCCTTTCAGGCGTAGCAAACACGTCTCCGCAAGTATATTGATGCTGGAGGAATATATTTTGAAGAATATTGAACATTTGTACAAATTACGATCAATAAATATATTTTGCCAGTAAATGCTCATTACTTTCATAATGGACCCTGTATAACTCAAAAGGGGTATGTCCTAGAAAGTTGAAATTTGGTATGTAGACTCTTAGTGGGGCCTAGTTGTGCACCTTCCCTTTTGGTTGCATTCGGATGTTCCTAAGGGGGTCTTTTGCCCCTTTTTAGGGGGGGAATCATTGTTAATTTCAATGTAAACTCAAGTGGTGTTATAATTTGCCTGACACTTGGCCATATATCGCCAGTCTTTTGGTCGCCAACTTAGAGACAAATTTGGGTTTTTTTTTTAATTTGGCCATTGTTAGTGATATTTAGAGAGTAAACAATTGAATCACATTAAAATTGCCAATAGTGGGGAAATGACATTAAATTTGAGTAAAAGGAAGTCATGTGATGCACACATCAGCTCGTTAAATTTCCATATCACACTCGGGCAGGTGAAAGGATTGAGGAACTGGTTAGTGAATCTAGAAATTCATTTGAGGTATTGTAGGGAATGCAATACCGGACCTAAAATTCAATACCGGTATTCGGTACTTTTAAAACGTGATACGGGAATACCGGTATTTGAAATTTCTCATAAGATGCTTCAAAACATTTCGCTTCGTTGCCCCATTTCATAATTTTTACAAATATTGTATTATTTATGAAAACGTGTTGTGAACAAATATAAAATGAAGGAGCAAATGTCATGATAAAAAAATCAGTACTGGTAAAAAACGTTCATCTATTGAATTATCTCTAAGCCTGGAACTCATTTCAGTGCTCAACTTTCCTACCAGTGAAAATATTCTTTCTGAATTCACATAGGATGGTAATGTTAACAATGAGTAATATACCTCCTCTAATTGTCCAGAAGTCCTTCATCTTCAAGTAATTCGGTCTCTTTCGTGTTATTTTTGGATAAACCCTTTTGTGTTGTATGTATTATTATTATTATTTAATTTGTAGCTAGTTGTTGTTTTTTCCGAGAGACGATACTAAATATAGGACAACGTGGGAACAAAGTGAAATGGTTAAGATGACTGAGCTTTTTCAAAATGAATAAATTGGAAATTTGTTCTGAAAATTACGGTATATAAAGAAAGAACATTGTGTTTTATAATAAAACTTGCATTGAAACATTCTTTTTTATCTTTGGGAGTAAAATTGTGCCTTTAAAAACAGTGGAAAATGTTCACTCTTTTTTTTTTCATGGGGCAAAGTAAAATGATGGAATATTTTTCGAGAAAAATGATTTCTATTCGATTGTGAAAAATATTTCTGAATAAAATAATGAGCAAATAAAAGGACAATTTAATAAATGAAAATATAATGAAACAATAAATCAGTTTATTAAATAATACATGAGAAAAAATAAATGAGTGAACAAATAGTGAATGCATACGAAAATAAAGTGAAAGAATGAATTGATAGGTGAATTTTTAAATAAAAGAATGTAAGTTAATTAGTTTATAAGTGAATACGTAAATGATTTAGTAAATGATTGAATGAGTAAACGAAATGAAGTTTTTCACTTTGCCCCGCATGCACTTGACTAATTGTGAAAAATATTAAAAATACAAATAAGCTAAATTTTAAATAAATAAATACTGCACCGAATATTAGCAAGTCCCAATTAACATTTAAAATATTAATAACAAGAACTTTATCATTTGATAATATCAAAATAATTTTTGACTTGCAACAAAATATTACAATGTGAGTATCAATTTTTGAAAATTGCTCGTATTATCCTATGCTTTGATATTCAGAGGTAATTTTTTTCTTGACTGGAACAGACTACATATGTTACTACACAGTTAAAATATTTGTAGGTAAGCGGCACTAAAAGCGGAGTAAATGTTTCACCATTTCACTTTGCCCTGCTATTTCACTTTGCCCCATATATTCCCCTACTAAATATTCCAATATTAACATTATTTTCTCTTGAGCAGGAGAGGTTTGTGTTTGCTTTTTATTAGCTCTTTGGTTTGAAATTTGCTGTAAACTTGACTACATCTGATCTTGTTAGTTTCTCTTATTCGTTTTCGCTTTCTTTTCAAAATTCTTTGCAGTTATAATTATTTAAATATCTGAAAATATGTTTCGATTGATTATGCTTTGCCTTAATGCGAATTTTCAAGACACTATATAATTTCTAAATATTATATTGCCAAGTATAAAGCCAAATAGTGAAACAGAACAACAAACCAATTCTGGTGACAACAAATTACCATTTGTTATGTACAAGAAAAAAGTTTTTCTCAAAATTTGGTATAGTTGAGACAAATAATCAAGAAAGAAATCATAAAGTATCACTACAACTAATGCTTGGAATAAATTGTTCATAAGACATTAGGGTCAAATGCATTCAAAATTACACTCGAAATTATCTTTCACAAAAGGGAAAGTGAGTGATCGGAAAAATGTAAAAAATAAAAACATGGTGCACAAAAGAGCCCGAAAATGCGATTCATCTCACCATCTAGTAATGACAATATCATTTTGAAATCTTTCCGCTACTTTTGCTTAATTTTATTGTATTATGTTTCGAAGCCACATTTTTACATCATTAGATTGGGTTTGGATCTGTAGCATGAAAAAAGAAATGTACATTAAAAAATATAAGTAGATAAACTATTTATTATTTTCAGCTAATACCGAAAATGCCGGTATTTTACCTTAGCAAATCCGGTATTTCGAAATTGCAAAATTGCTTGCAATACCGGTATTCGGTATACCGGTATTGCAATCACTAGATATTAGACGCCAAAGATGGATTTATCTTGACTTCTTATTTGAAAAGATCAAATCCAAAACTGAGTCGTAAGTTCAAGTTCAAGTCTTGATCAAAACGTAGAAAATTGTTTAAAATCATATAGTTATTTTGAGTGTAAGGTACTTTGCAAATAAGTCCTGCACAAAACTACTCTTGGGAAAAGCAGGGTGGAACACAAAATGCAACCACCTACTTGTGGTGGGGTTCTGTGCTGTTAATGCAATAAAATATAATTGCATTTCCAGCCGAGAGCTGTTTTATGTACATTTATTGTAAAAAAGAAACATAAATGGAATCTAAAGCAAGAAATACTGCAATGTGCAAAATAAGCTAAAAACGTCAATTTTTGGTTCATTTCACGTAACTTTGCGGCTTATGCGCGAACCAAAACCTGCAGAGAAATGTAAATATTTTCAAAGATATATAAGTAAATTTTTAAAAGGAAGCATGTAAACGGTATTAGAACAAAAATTTTGAACATTTGGACTTTTATAAAAAATATTTGAAAATTGACCATTTTTTACTTTTCTTTCAAATTCTGCTGCCAATATGCGAAGACATCTGAAGACATAAATATTAATTTCTTTCAGTATTATTCTATGTTTATTATGGTAATATACAACTGTTTTTGCTATTAGAAGTTGCTTCTCGAAAATTTCCTTTTTTCGGCTCACCCTAGCGCTCAACCCCCTTCCACAAACTTCATCCGTGTAGGGAGGGGGGTTAAAAAATACATTGAATTGAAAAAGCAATGCTACATATTATAATATACAGAAGTAATATGAATATACATTGTAATAAAATAATTATTTATAAAAAAAACAGCTGGGGAAATTAAATGATCCTAAACTTGTGGCATTTTCTATACTACAGCTAATGTTAAATTAAGGGGTCATTGAGCACCTTCTTAAAATTAGAAGAAGAAGCTGAAACTTTTACAGCATAAGACTATAAGTCAGTCTAAAAAAAATTAGGGGTTGGACATTAGCTCGAAATTTTTTTTTAACCACCCTAATCTTGCTGCAGCTTCAACAGTTACGCAATTATTTACGTTTAAAGTTAATGAGTTTATGAATAACAAGCAATTTCCCTTCGCGTCCTTTTATTTTTAAGATTCCTTTAAAAGCCTTCGACTCTTCGTTTGGAAAAAGAATAAAATAGGTCATTAGAATGATTTGATTTCTTAAATCTACGTAGTAAACAGGATATTGTGGGCGGAGAGTAACTAGTAACGGTTTTTTTTTTTTTTTTTTTTTTTTTTTTTTTTTGTCATTGTTCTGAAACATACCAAAACCGAACAAGTTCTATTTTGCCCTTTTTCTCTTGATCCGCGGATCAGTAAACATTAGTGAACATATTTCGCCGACCAGACCGACCAGAGACCGAGGAGTGGAACCCTATAATTATGAGACGCCAACCGGTGGTTTTTATTTTTATCGTATCTACAACCTAATTTCAGTCCACCCCCCTCCCCCCGCGCTCCTACCCCTTCCAATGAAAATCAGAAAAAAAAGATTCAAAAATTTAGTCAATCGTACTTTCTTCTTTGTATTTTCAACTAACATTAGGCTTGCCAGATTTCTAAAATGTTCAACCGGGACACCGGAACGCCCCCCCCCCCGCGCGTCGCAAGTATTCAAAAGGTTACACTACACACCTGTGGCAGATTTTATGCGTGTTTTTTTTTAATCAGGTTTATTGTTAATGCTATGAATAAATGATTACTAATTATGAACCTAAAACAGCAGTAATAAAAAATTACATTGCAGATAAAAGTTGAACATTTCACTTCTAAGAAGTAAACATTTGATTTATTATATTGAATATCCATGGAAATTGATCAATAATTTTGCTGTATTTTTCATTTTATAAGACTTTTTCAGACATTCTTTTTGGGTTTTAATCTTGTAAATATCCTCACAAACTGATCAGGTATTAATTTTAGAAGTCAATGAAACAAATGATAAAGTAATTATCCTAAATAATCCTCTACAGTTAACTTTTTTTAGACCTTTTGGCTCATTTGCAATAATATTTATCTTTTTCCGGGACATGAAGTAAACCGGCCGGGACACAGGGATTTTGTCTGAAAACCGGGACTGTCCCGGTCAAAACGGGATGTCTGGCAAGCCTAACTAACATTCAATATCCTAGGAAATGGGATAGGGGAGACTGTTGTACCTTGACCATGGTGTACCTTGCGCCATGCACTCTAATCAACTAGCGCTTTTACCTAGTGAGGGATCACGGTACTATGTCAGCCATGACGGTCTCTCCACCTGCCAGAGTGAGTTGTAGGTTGAAACCCCAGGTTTTATGTGGGCAGTGATTGTTTTGTGATTTGTACAAACAAAAGTAAATAATTCCAGTGTTATTTAAATGAAATTGAACTTCTAAAGACTAGTGTTGCCCAACTGATTGACCATTATATCTATTGCCTATCTCTCGGTAAGTGTATTTAACATTTAGTCTTTAATTTTTACGTAGCTGTTAGGTTAGGGTTGCCACTTTTGTATAAACATGCACCCTCGTGTACTTAGAAACCAAGCCACATCTTGTACCTTGAACCACTAGATCAAGGTACAATAAGTTGTAGTAATTTTTTTTTTTTTAGGTAGGATTTTATTATGCCTCGAAGTAAAACTGGAATCAAGAGGGATACCGTAGATGTTTTGCATTGCAAAATGCTATTAAAGCAGTAAGAAGTAATAATCTTGACCAAAAAAAAAAAAGACTTTTAGAGAGGCCAAAACGAGGTGTTCAAAGTGAACAGGTCAACCATTACTAGACATTCAAGAAAGTTGAATGGAAGTGGGTCCAATAAACTTGAGAACAACGTAAGTTATGCAGTTAAGTATGTACAAGAGGTCTGTCTCAAGGTACACGAGCATCATATACCATGGACCAAATTACATAAAATTTGTGAAAAATATACAAAAATAGAAAAATATTTTTTTATAATCCGAAATATTTTTTTTTACTTATACAAAAAGACTTGAAGTTAAGTTTTAATAACTGAAAACCATAAAAATCACGCATTCTTTTTTTGAAAACCCAAAACTTTTAGAAGTGTTCCAAGGTACAACAGTCTCCCCTACAAGAGGGAGGAACTCTACCAAGCATTTTCACGTCTTGAAAAAAGAGAGAAAAAAAAGACAGAATAAAAACTAGTTATATCTATGTTTACCTGCAATTTTTCATCGAGCGTTTGCATATCACACACTCGAGGCAAATGCCTTTTTACTTCCTTTTACATAGTAAAGGAAGTATTGTATTCGCGAAAAAAAAATTCACTCAAATATCGGCCTTAACTTCCATTTTGCTCACCCTCGAATGAATGTTGAGTTTTCTTCCAACTCGACCGCACGTGCATCCTCCCTAAGAACGTATGGACGCCTGAAATATCCATTTCGACGATCCCCGAGTTAATTACTACGAGTTTTCTCGTGACGTCCGTTTGTATGAATGTGCGTATGTATCTCGCATATCTCAAAAACGGTTTGCCTTGGAAAGTTGAAATTTAATAAGTAGACTCCTGGTGGGGGTTTAGTTGTGTAACTCCCCTTTTATATGCATTCGGATGTTCCAAAAAGGGTCTTTAACACTGGGGGAAAATCATTGTTAATTGCAATGCAAACTCAAGTGGTGTTATAATTTGGCGGACACTTGACATTATATCTCCAGGCTTTTGGTCGCCAACTTGGTGACAAATTTGGCGTCCCCCCCCCCTTCATTTAAAATTTGGTTTTAATTTGGCCACTATTGGCGATATTTAGAGAATTAACTATTGAATCACATTCAAATTGCCAATATTGGGGAAAATTAATCTGTGTGAAACATTTTTTTGCTTCGGTTCGCAACAAGCTAGGGGTGAAAATAGTTAGCTAATAGTTAACTTAAATAGTAATTCGGTGCTTACTCCAAGGAATTATTATCATTAAATTAACGTTAAATGAAGTCATGTGATGCACACATCAGCTCGTTTCTCTACATGTGAACCGGTGTATTTTTCAAGTTTGGCGACTTATTTCAAAGCATTTCTCGGTGCTCAGTTATATTTTACGATTAACCTCGGTTTATCTTGTTGCCTATTTCTTGGACTTAAAGCTTGCGTCGCAGACTGCTGAAAGAAATACAGCTGGTGGGTTTTTACATATAAGTAAGCGTGTTTTTTGATGTTTTCCGATAAAAAATATACTCTTTGCCCTCCCCCCCCTCTCGGGAAAAATTCAAAATGACGACCCTGTATTAGACGAATTCTTTGATTTCTGTGCTCATATTCAAGTAGGGGAGACTGGGGTAATGGCAGTCACCTAAGGGAAAATGAATAGAAAACTTAACTTTTTTAAAAAATTTGAAATGCAATCATGTAAAATTGCTTACATATAGTATATTTTACCTATTACAGACCCAAATTGTGCCTTATTTAATCTTACCTACTGGTATTATAAAAATTATTACAAAATCAGCTTTGACCGGTATTACCCCTGGTCCTACCCTGGGTAATTGCAGTCAATAATGCCACTTACTACTTAATAGTTTAGTTGTAAAGTATTAAGTATTAAATGACATTACTGACTACACTAAAATAAGAAATACGAAGAGTTTCAATGACGTAAACTCGTCGAAATGAAATCTTTATGTTTATTTTGTCACATAATTCCTCTTTTCTGATATTACAGAGACGCTTTTGTGATATTACAGTATGATATTATGAGTAGATGCAGGGATATAGTTGAGGGGGGGGCCGTTCTGCTACCCTTTTTAATATCTTAAGGTATCCCCCCCATTTGAAATCAATGTCTGATCAATTTTAGTAAATCGTATGTAAGAATATGAAGACGTTTTTCCGCCTCTTTTTTTACAACTATTCCGCAGGATAGATTACATTTTATTTTTCTTTCATTAAGAATATGAAGTAAAACGAAAAATCTGTAGCTATGCCATATCCCCATCATTAATTTCCTGCGTGGATGTAAACTAAATGGAATGGTGTACGTGGTCTGTTCCCCGACCAGTTTTTTAAGCAAAGCTCCCTTTTCCTATGTGTGTGTATATATATATATATATATATATATATATATATATATATATATATATATATATATATATATATATATATATGCATATTTTTAAATTTCTCTCTCTTCCTTTTTTCAGCTCAAAGTTATCTTAATAGCCTGTTGGGAAATTTATTTACATTTTGTAGATTTTAGCACTCCCTCTATAAAGTTAAATCAATTAATTTTTTTTAGTTAAATGTTTGCAATTCATGTTCTTAAACGGAAGTAATTTTCTGTATCGGATGAAACATTTCCCCCTAAACTTAACATTGTTTACCCCATTAGAAGTTCCGTATTTAAAAAATCAAGCCGGAACTGTACCGGGTGTTAATGACTTGATTCCTGTCACGTCATTTGGCGACCAAACAAAAGCCTCGGAGGGCCAAAAGTGGTCGTGAAAAGCCTTTTAGCTGATGCCCTCGCAAGAGATTGATTGTCATTATAATCATGCCTAACGAACCGTCGCAATCGCCGTGTTCATCGTGCCAACCCCAAACAATACACAGTCGCTAAAAGCCTCGTTGGAGATTGAGTTATTCTTTCTAATTTTATTTTAGTTGCTGTTTCTTTGTTCCACGGGCTGCTATCATGTTCTTTTCCAGAGATGCAGGGGTGAGAACAGGAAAACATTTTCCGGATAAATTCCATTAAATGGGTTAACAATAGATTATGGTGGTTGACTGGAAGGCCACAATGATCTGTATGCGATCCTGTTCTGCAGAGTGATACAGGCCAGTGGTGAATTGCTGAGGTTTGAAGAAGTGTTCCATTCTGCTCGTGGTAATAAAATTAAGACATGCAATGCGCTGTGTTGCATTTTAAGAGCTGTGATAGTTTTTGAAGCAATGGAACTGTTACTGTTAAGAAACATAAATTATTGAAATTCATCAGAATCGTGTTCCAATCTCTAATTTGTTGCTGTGTTATTGATTGAATCCTGTGTCGCATTTCTTCAAAACTTATCTACTACTAGCAAAAATACCCGGCGTTGCCTGGTTTAACAATAATTATTAGAAACAATCATTACTTGCATTTGTTTTCTGTTTTAAGTGAAAGAACCTAAAACACACCTTTTTGACGTGACTTAAAATTTAGCTTCTTCCTTACACATAAAACTAAAGTAGCAGTATGTAAAAAGAGCAAAATGGTATTCATTTAGAAACGAAAACACGAAACTTAAGCGTATACAAATTTGAAGAATTTCCGAAATATGAAATTAAACTTCACATGTTTAAAAAGATTTGTCAGTTAATACTTTTTTTTTTTTTTTTTTAACATTGAGTCTTACCTTCTCTGTATGTCTAATGAAGAACGAACTGTTTAAAAAAATGTAGCCGCGCCCCCGTGATCCCCTTAAACTTGCTTTAGTTATTTTGGAAAATCTTAATTATTGTGGGTTCTAGGCGCGATTTAAAATATTACCGAATTTGCGGGAATCGTTTTGGGATACCTTGGATAATGCTCCCCCTCCTTACTTTGTAAAACGGTATGTTACTAATTTTTGTTAAAGAGATATTGTCGCCATATGCTAAAATACTTTTGGTCACCATAAAATGGCGCTAAACAATTTCATCCGTAATGTTTCCAAGATAAGTAGTAAAATTTGGCGATGGTTTGAATTTGTGCACAAAGTCACATTAATTGAAGTTTTTGTGCTGTTTATGGATTTGCCTAATTTAGTTGCTGGATTATTTTACAGTAAAAAAAGTTTTTAAAGATTATTTGATTGACGATATTTTGTTTACATGGTGAAAGCTGACAAACATTATTACGTAGTCTTTGACTTCAAAAACCGTGACAGTTGAAAAAACTGCCAAATGCATCCGCTACTGAAATCTTTCAGCATAAATTTTGGCGAGGTTTCAGCTGTCAGATTGGATAATGATTAAAAAATCCAATCAGCACAAATAATAAAAGAAAAAACCCATTAATTACACTAAAATTCCGTTTAAATGGAAAATAATCAACAAAATCTAGTATTATTAGCCAATCTTGGGGGAAAAAACGTTACTTTAAGATTTGACTTGAGAAAAGCCTCAAACAGTCAGACGAAACACAAAAACATTCAACAATTCTAAGTATGAACTGGGAGTTGAGATGATACATTAAATAATGAATTGGGTTGAGGAAAGCCTTCGAACATGAACCAAAAAAAGCTCATAACTCGTTTTTCATACAACTTAGAACTTTCTAACAGATGCCATCTTCAGCAGAAAAATAAGCGCTTTCGATGGACACACAATTTTAATATGTGCACGTATTTTTTCACCGTCATATTGGGGCATTTATGCGAAAATTTGGGCAAATTAGAATAAAAAAGGAACTATCAATCGGATTTTTTTCGAACTGGTCTACAAACCTCCCCAGTACCAAAAACAACAAACGGTGAAAGTTTCAGCCAAATCTGCCGGGTAGTTTCTGAGATCTTAGGGAACAAATTTACCAAACTCCATTTTTATATATTAAGATTTTATTCTAATGCTAGATTTAGAAATGTCACAAAATATTTTGAATTACATATATTATAATCAGGTCCCGGATCTATAAATTTTGGGGCCCCCTGCAAAAATTCAGCAGGGCCCTTAACTGTCTACCGAATTTATACGCCACTAGGCTCCCTTAGTTCCCATGCCCCAGATCCGAGCCTGATTATGATCCTTTCTGTTGCTTGTGGTCATAATGTTCAGAAATGCTTCGTGGTGGGTGTGGTAGCATTTTTCGGAGGTGCTAAATTTGTTCTGAATTTGCAAACCTGTAATTTGCTCTGTTCACCATAATAGAAAGTTTGGGTACGGTGTAGAGTGTAGTGTAGATAATTCAAAATGTCTAGTATTGAGTTGCTTTTTATTAGCAACAACTATTCTGAAATAGGGAAAACAAGTCTTTGCTAATATATTACAAGAATTCCTTTCATCAATGCATAAAGATGATGATGATACTATACTAGATCCATGAAAGGTGTGAGATTTTGAATAAAAGATCTCAAAGTAGGTTTTACTAAAGATGCTTACATTTTTTTGCACGGATATGGAATAGGGAAATTCCTACACCGCCAACACATGTATGCACTTTAATCCTCAAGGTTGTGCAACAAAATATTTTCTTGATATCAACGTGATATCAACTTGACGCCAAAGTGATACCCAGGTCCTGGTAAGATTTGATTCCTTTCTCACAAAAAAATCCGCTCCTTTTCAAAATAGTAGTTTCAAAAAAATTGAGGAAAATAAGAAATTTACCATTTTAGTGCCCCTCAAATTCTGGTGCTCAGGTTCATGGAATTGCTGGACCGCGACCGTGCATTAATCAAGCCCTCTGCCATGCCGTGCTGTTTTACTTCTGAGCATTTCTCTAGTGAAGACAAGCATTTTAAGCTGATGAGTGTTTAGCTTCTGAGTGTTTGTATACAATATGGGAATATCACGCATATTTATTTGATTGGAAATCATCAAAAACTGATTTTTATTAATTGGCATTTTATCATTGAGATAAGTTTCAATTCTGTGAAAATCTTGATAACTGGAATAGTTATTTGGTATCTTTTTTTTTTTTTTGTTTGTTATGGCACATTTTAATCAGGGGTGCCCGTCCCTTCAAGAGCAAGGGCGCACCTCCTAAATATCACAAAGACCCCCCCCCCCCCACACACACACACCAAAAAAAAAAGAAAAGTATCCCTTAAACCCCCTAAAAATTTTAGTAACGCAGTCTGCACTCCCCCCCCCCCCCCCCAAGGCCGGATTTAGACTTAACGCGGCCCTAAGCTGTTTCAGGTATGGGCCTCCTTTTGTAGTTTGAACTACTTTTCTCTCGGTGGTGTTAGAACCCCTATGATTGGACAGGCCGACGCATCCACCATGTGGAGCAAGAGGGAGCAAGCGTACTTGTAGCACAATAGGGAAATACAGAATAAAAGACATTCCGTAGAACACTGCAACATGTTAGCAAAGATTACAGAGCATTTATAACGTATTGATAGTAAAATCATGAGAAATGAATCGATATTAACCTCACACAAGCGAGCTCCATTTCCAAGCTGCCTGTCAATTTGTCGGCTATTAATTATCCATTTATTTTTTCTTTCTGCATCTACTGAAAATCTGCAGAGCTGAAATCCTTTCTTGTAGAGCAGTTTGCACAATTAACAGCCGATTAACCACCCATTTTTGACTCAATTTAACATATGCTGAAGAAATGTAAACATCAGTAGCCATGCTATCGCTGCGAAGCACTGGATCAAGTTTGCTCCAAAATGGCGAATGCGTCGGCTCCTCCACTATAAGGGCCTTAGGTGGTGTAAGAGGCATTTTTTAATTTTTTCCCCCCTTACTATGTTTGTCTCTTTCCACTGATACATATAGCAACACTTTTACTTTTTTGATCGTTTTTTTCCCTGATGTCCTTTTTGGATTGGCCCTAAGAGGGAGGAATGGTATCAAGAGAGGGACTCAGGACTTCCCTTTTAATGGAGTACAGAATATCCTCAATTGCAGGGGGTCCGGGGGTTTCTCCCCCGGACTAAAGTTTGAAAAATATATATTAAATTTTGCATTTTGAAGCCTTATAAGATGTAGTTTGAACTACAAAAATATCAGGACAGAAATAGGGGGTCATTCCATAGAAATGTCAACCTCAACCTCAGAAATTTTTTTTCCACAAAGCCTTAATTGTGACCTATCATTTCATTCAGCGTACTTTCTAGTACATAAATCCAATAACAGTTTGCAAAAATTTCATTCGGTGTTTTTCTTCTGGCTCAAAACGTGCGAGGTTGTAGAAAAGGCTTAGGATGTGCAAAAAACATGCGTCTATGTTTTCTTGTGTAATGTAAAAATTTTTGCAAATTTTTAAAAGAACTATGTTTATTCTAAATGAATAGATGTTGGCCCAATAAAATTGACTGTTCTTTTTGCATGCATTATAAGATTTCTTTTTAATTAGTTTGGTTATTTCACTGAAAATATTTACGTTACGTTAGTCACGAAAATGTACTATTTTCTGCTTAAAAACTAAACCACATGATTGAACCAAACAGCACTTTTCATTTTCGTACATCTGTGTCATATCTACTTAAAAAGTGCAAAATATTCATTTTAGTATCAGTAGATGTAAAATAATTAGTGTGACTAACGTAACATTTGAGCTGTGACTAACGTAACGGTTTGCATGTGACTAACGTAACATTTTAAAAATGACTGCTAATATTTAAAATTAATTTAATTTAATGTAAATTTTCATGAACAATTTTGAATATGTAGGCATTCTATATTGATTAAAAAAAATAAAGGGTGAAAAATACCAGTAATATTACATTGTAGACCTTCTGTTTACTTAGAAAAATACTTTTTTAAAGGTCTACGAAGATACTTCCAATTTAAAGAATTATTAAAAAAGAAAAAAAAGTGAGTAAAGCAAAATGAGTACTCTGCTGAATGTGCATTCAACACAAGAATCCAAGATTAAGAATTAAGATAATAGAAATACAGTCTTAACAAAGAAGAACATCTCTATTTTTTAGAAAATACATCTCCACCTATTATTAAAATGAAGTAACGGCTGCTCGTTGGAAAACATTTGAAGATGTTACATGATACAGTCACAATAAGCGCAGCTGTCATATATTTCAGAAAATGCAAGAATGATCATTTAGAAATTCAAACATTTGCGATGATATCTGGAATTAAAATGTATTCTGATAAAACGTTCGAATATTTTTTTTCAATATTACATTTTAATTCAAAAGGATGCACAACACTATTCGTTCGATGAATCAGTAAACCTTAAAAAATAAAATGCCATTGAAAAGTACTACGGAGTTTCTTATAACGATAACTAGTATATCAGCAGAATACTAGAATTCAGTGAAACTAATAACTTGCAAAAAGTTAATTTTTTTAAAAAGAGAGATATTTAGGATTTGATTAGACCAAGAGTGATGTTATTCAGTTTGTAAAAGCAGTTTTTTTTTTTTTTTTTTTTTTCGCACATTCAAATTGAGTTAATTGAACTGAATCCTTCCATTCAATTTCTTACACTAATATAGAAAAAAGTAAAGAAAAAACCATAATACAACACAAAGAAGGTTCCTATAAAGTGTAAAAGTAATATAAAAGCAAGAAATTAATTATAAAAAGTTTTTTATATGCATTCATTGCTTGTTATTCGATGGTTACGTTAGTCACGTTACGTTAGTCACACACAGTTTTTCGGAAAAGTGCCATTTAGGGCCAAAAAGATTCGTATGTAACAAATCTGTAGTACGATTTTAAAAATAGATTGTTTACCTCTTAAATATATCGGCCAACTTTAAATGTCTGCGTAAGTTTCAGAAAAAATTAGCTCGTAACATAAGCATTGTTTCTCAGGGTTGCAAAAATGTTACGTTAGTCACGATGCGTTTTTTTTTGGTGAAAAAACACCTGCTAGCGTTTATTTTGCTTCAAATTCTTGGTAGAAATAAAAAATAGTCACCTTGTAAATTTTACATCTGCATATTAAACCAAAACACCTTAATTTTTACTCCCGGTGTAAGTAAAAAGAGTTTGAAAATCAGCTGCGAATGTTACGTTTGTCACTATGGAATGACCCTAAGCAAACAAAACTTTTTTAAAGTTATATACACTTTCGCAAATTAAGATGATGCACAGTAAAAATTAATTTTGATTTGACAAATCATTGACAGCAGTTGACAGAGAGAAAGAGCGTGGGAAGAGAAAAGACAATGCATTGTTACTTGCTCACATTGGCTTTCGGGACAATTAGTTTTTAATCACCACTCCAACCCACGGACTAATACAACAATGAATAATATAGAAAAGGATCAATTGTAAAAAATGCTTTAAAAGAAATGGTGTACAGATTTAGAAAATAGATAACAAGAGTCATACTGCCCATTTGAACTGGAGCCCAACTTTGCTTCGGATTTTCAAAGACTTATATAATTATTTTCAAGGACTCTAGAACAATTAAAATTATTTAACTCACTTCATTTGTAATTTCTAGTCTCTGATATTTAGTACTTGATTGTAAATTTTTAACTCCTGTTCTAAATTTCTAAGAAACAGCTATTTTAAATTTAAAAGAAAAAAAAAGGTGTAGATTTCTCATGATAACAATTTCTCTTCAGTTGCAGTGGGACAGAAAACGAAAAGGAATAGAGGTAGTATATTTTTTTTCGTGCTAAACAGATTGACAATATGCAGAAGAAGTACGATAAAAGCAAGCAATACCAAAAGAATTTCCAAAATACTGCACTCGGAATTATATATTTAGCAAGATATGAAACATGTGAGTCACGAAAATTTGTAATATGTTTCAGAAACGTGGGAACCATGATTTTTGGTGTAGGATGTAGCAAGGAGCTGGATTTTACATATATTGGTATTCCTTCTCCCTACCCCCTCCCATTTCTGTCCCTACCTCCTCCCATTTCTGGTTTTTTTCAACACTTTTCCAAATTTTCAAGCACTAGAAAATGAAATTTATTTTTTCAAGGTTTTTTTTTTCCCCCGAAACGAATCACATTAATTTCCGGGAGTAGGGGGCCTTTAGCAAAGCGGGGGCCCTAAGCTATAACTTGCTTAGCTTGTACGTAAATCCAGGTCTGTCACCCCCCCCCCCAGGTGGTCACCCCTATTTTAGTAATCATGTCATATCACTAAAAGGCTAAAAATTTAAAAAAATGGTTTCGCTTTTCCCTGAATTTTTTATTTCATTAAAAAAATTAATAGGGGAATAGAAAACTCAAATGGCAAAAGGGGGGGGCAAAAGAGTTTACTCCTGCAATAAGTTTGTTTGAAGGAAGTTTGAGGAACATTATAATAACCTATGAATCCATCAGAACATATCGCTCCGTTAATAGAAAGCTGACACAATTCAAAAATTGGCATTTTGCAGTTAGGATAATGAAAAGGCATCCTAAAGCCTTTTCATTAAAGTATTTTTTTAAGAATACATTATAATTGAAATTATCACAGGAAAAAAAAAGCATTTTATTCATATTCGCTGTTCTGATTAACACGCTTTTCCATTACAAAACTTTTAAATTGCTCTTACCGACAAAATGCAATTTTTAAACGCGACACTTTTCTATCAACGGATAGGAACAAGTGCTATTCTAAAATTCGTTTCTTTACCATGTATGCTAAATTCCATCAGAAGATAAATATATCTGTCTGGGGTAAGAATACATGCGACTGGTGACCAAGATGTTTCAAATTCCTAAACGTTCAAGAAAATTCTCGCGCGCGTCAAGTGCCTGATTCTTTGGAGCTCACGTGCTCAAAATAGACGTTTGGAATGCCAAGGGAATCTAACTAGCACCACTCCAGAAGATTATCGTCGGTTTTGATAATTTTACGCTCCGGCGAATCTTTGTCATTGACCTGACAGCGAAATGTTGACCATAATTTTCTCCTCGCTTCGCCAACTTTATGATCTTTATTATTCTTTGCACTTTTGTTGAAGCTTTCGTTTTCTTTTACTTGGCAGAAAAGACTTCCCATTCTTCCTCACGGGGATTGTAATTTCGCTTGGAACAAGGTTGAATCGAAAAGTGTTCCAAACGCAATTTGCGATGAAAAATATGTAATTTATTGCATAAGCAAAAAGGTTCTTTAAATTGTTTGATTGGAATTGTAAGTTTTATTGTGTAATAAATAGTTGGGAAATACATTATGATACGCAATTTTTGCACAAAATTACACATGATAATGATACACTTATTAAATTAAATTAATGATCGTAAAGACAAAAAGAAAAAAAAGTTTTACTAGCTATAAAATTTGAATATTCATTCAGAAATATCCTTGCGGAAATTAAAACAAAATACAACACATGTAAAAATCTCGATTCAAGTTGTGGCATGCGTCTATAGATCATGGCCCTCAATTGTGTTTTTCAGACTTAAATATCGAAAAATTTCGAAACTAAGTCTTCGAACCTTCGCCGTTCCCTAAAGTCACTGAGGATAGCTTAAAATTTCCGTGAGAGAACCCCGTAACACCCTTTTATCTGCACTATAGGAAAAATTGGTTTCAGATTCAGAAAAAAATGCCCAGAGGAAACTAGTGTTTCCACTAGACCAAAAAAGGGGCAGTGCGCTTTTAGATAAAAGGGCACTTTTTGATAGAAGTTTTGTCATAAAAACACGACGTTTTTTTTTACTTTTTGGTTCACTAGCTGCAAACGAAATCCAAGTGTTTTCGATAGTAATTATTTTTAAAACATTGAAAAACGTTTTGATGCTTAGTTTTAAAATAATGCAAAAAACATTCAGATGTATTCCAATCAGATCCTTGTGGAAAAGTGATTGAAACGAGGGCGTGACGTTTCGAGGACAGGCTTGTGTGAATCTTTCTTCTGCAAAAAATTTTTGCTCCTGTGAAGTTGTGTTGAAACTTTTAAGAGGCAGGGAGGGTTGATTAAGTTGAGGGTCAAAAGTTAGCTTAAAAGCTGAAGGGCACGGCGCTTTGCAAAAAAAATTTGAGGGAGATACTAGGGAATGTTTTCAAACATTTTACAAAATTATGCTTTTCAAATTTTAAAAAAAGTTGAAGAATTCCGAAGGAGTCGCCGGATTTCCTATAGTAATTAAATGGAGTAGAAAATTACGTCGAGTAAACTTCAATTTTGAAATGATTCCAAATGAGACCACTCAGCCTCCTTCTCTCTTTAACGTAACCAAAGATAGTTTTGAGTTTTTAGTAGTTCAGCGCGAAAAGTTTTCGTAGAGAGCCCCGGATGGTTCCCTGTTCCATTCATTTTACCAAAGGGTAGTCTAAAATTGCATTTGAAAAACTTCAAATTTCGGAGAATTTCCTGGAAGAGCCCCCGACATTCTATTGTAAGCAAAGATAGACAAAAGTAAACTTAGTTTTGAAAAGAAAAAAAGAAAGAAAACAAAATCGTGGGGAACTCAATTTTTTCCTTCTCCTCTATCGTTATCAGAAATTGTAAAAGTGCGGTTTTCGACATCAATTTTGAAAATATCGCTTGGAAGGGAAATAGAACCCCTTCCCTGGACTCTTTTCTCCTTGAACCTGTATAGATCAACTAATTTCGAAAAATTTCCGGATTTACCTAATCCCCCCCCCCCTTTCCTGTCTTTCCTATGCTGTCAAGATATAGCCTAAAGATGTTCCTTTACGACTTGTAACCATTAGTGTCCTTCTTTCAAGACACATAAAAAATCTGTCAGTGTCAGCTTTATTTTATGTTCCGCATTTTTGTTTTTTCGAACTAACTTGATTTAAAAACTTAAAAAAAATAATAAGCAAATAAATAAAGGGAACTAGCGGTAGTTTAATATTTTTTCTCGACCTCGGAGGAATCGAATTGAGGTCCAGCACTGTTTATTTTAACTTTTTTAATTTACAGAGATGGGCCAAAATATTCTTCTGCCGACTGGGCCGAAGTCAACCAGTCCGCCTCTGTCCGTGTACACTAATGGTGATTGGTACACGTTTAATTCGTCGTGGTCACAGCGTCAACCAAGTTTCCATTCGAAATCAGTACCTCTGGGGAGTGCTGGATCATTGAAAGCTTGGCGTTCGACTTCTGACTTGGATCAAAAATCATAACTGCTCCTCAACCGGTTAAACCACGGAAGTGTGGTGCTTGAAATCTGCACCTTAGAGCCAGACTAGCATAAGTCACATTGTTGCTGTTTTGCAGGAAAGCGAAAAAACTTTCGTCTCATTCATACACAGGATGGAACTCGAGCTCTTTGATACTGGTAAATACTTATGAAGGAATTTATTTTACAGAATTACGTTTAAAGACTCGATGAGGGATGATATTCTGCATATAAAGCTGTATTAGCCATTTTTTGGACTTATATTTTAGTCTGGCTCTGAGAAACAGAAATAAGTATTTTTCCTTTTCTTTTTTCTTTTTTAGTGCGCCATAAACTGGATCGGTATTACTGATGTAACACACTCAATTTAATTTTTATCCAAAAGGTTGTGAAAGAAAGTGGATTGGAAATATATATGTCACTTTTCAAAGGCCCGCAGTTGGACAGTTACGTCACTTGAAATCATCGTCGCGTCGCTTGCACAATTACAGAAAATAAATGGTATTGGAAAAAAAAAAAAAAAACTACCAAACGGTATCTTTTGTTCACACCTCTCCGTGCCACATGGCGGAAAAGAGAAGGGAAATTCAAACCTTTCTGTCACATACAATCCTGTTCGCGTTGATAAGCATCATCGGCCCGAAGTCGAAGAGCGAGAAGAAGATCTGGAGGAAGAGGAGAGATCCAAGATGGTCGCTCGAGATAGGGAAGTGGTGAGATTTGTGATTTCGATAGCTGGCGGAGTGCTCTGAGCATGAAAAGGAGGATGCACACATGGAAGGATAGCGATGTAAAAGGAAGATTGCATATCTGGGCTGACGATGCCTTAAATTTGTTATTCCTAAAATATAATAAGTTATTCGGAAACAATATGTGTGTTATGTAATCCGTAGTGCCTGGATCATTTGTACAATAAAATCATCAAAATATGCATGTAAATATGGGCAAAAATTTCCTAAAATATGCACCTAAAGTTCAAAATTATGCTCTATTTTTTTTCCTCACGTAAATATATGTTTTCACATTTAAATGTGTATCAACTAAAAATTTCTGAAAATCTTAAATTTACCACCATTAAGGCGCGGATATCAATGGCACTCAGAAATTTGACGCCTAGTTTCTCACCAGAGGAGGCTGTACCTGGACTCTCAAGATGCAAAATCGCTCAAGGAATTCAATTTAGCCAAGCTGTGAAATAAAAGATTTTTTTTTTTTTAATTGTTACTTGTAGTTAGGTCTACTTTTTTTATTGTAAGTTTAGTTATTTTATCAAACCTGCTACACAGGTTGTTTTTATAGCTTCAAGCAGGGCCTGATTACTGAATAGGCCAACTAGGTCATGATCTAGGGCCACCGCTTTTTAAGGGTCCTCAAATGTCTGAAATTACTTTAGGCTATTGCTAAAATTGTAAAGCTTTTTCTTAGGCCCCAAAAAAATATTTGGCCTCGGACCCCCGCTATCTTAATCGAGCACTGACTTCAAAAGCATAGGTAAGCTGAAATAAACTTTTGTCCACTTGAGCTGAACAGAACATATCTAGGCAAAGTGTAGTCAAAGCCAAGAGGAATCGGCCCTTCCTGATCCCCCAAAATGAGGGGCCTCATTTGAACATTACTGACGAGTGATGACAGCTCGAGATATAGTGCTTCAAGATCGTGCATAGACGATCGAGCCGTTTTATGCTTCCACAAGACCACGCATAGTGGCGGATACAAGGGGAAGAGGGGCATGGGTGTCATGCCTCCCCCTCCCCTCAAACCGTGGGGAAAAGTTTGAATGTTCGCTTGAAAATATTTAAAAAAATGTCGAAACCATTAGAAAAAGTAAATATCTTTTTGAATTCAACTTTTTAGGCCATTACAAGAAGTAATGGATACAAAGAGAGGGGCAGGGAAATCATGGAAGTCGTAACCCCCTCCCCCCCCCCCCGGGACAACACTTTTTCACTTTTTAATCTGTTATAAGGTTTATTACATTTGAGTAGGGAAAATGACTGCTTGAAAAAGGAAGAAAAGAAAAACTGACCGAAACCACAAGACAGGGTAAATGATTTTTCTGCCGCCAGCCTTGTCTAGTGGTCAGAGAAGTCTGACTAAGACAGGAAGGTCTGGGTTCGAATCCCGGCTCAGGCATGGACGTACTTTTTCTCTCCTGTCTTTTTCATTTCTTTGTGTGAATGTGTTGTGCTGTGAATGGATGCCTACCCTTTAAACGGGTCCTTTATGGCATATGTGTGTACTGTAGAAGTCGGACTTCACACCAAATTACGGTACAGTTGGAAAAGTGAAGCATTGCAACCCAAATTGCCAGCCTCGCTGGCTCACAATGACAATAATTTTTGAATTCCATTTTTTGAGGGTATTACACGTCATTTTTCTATTTATATGTAGGCAGTAAAATAGCTCTGCTTGAGACAGTCTCTTCTTCGTGGCAACTGCCTTCAGGCGCCAGTATAATGAAAAGTAACTAAGAAGTATCTGCCGCCCGATTGCTTTTTAAAGAACAAATTTAATCACCGATAGTTATTGTAATGTGCCAAATTTGTTTACATCAAGTCTCTGTAGATTATTCTTTTCTGTTGTGATTTTTAGATAGTTTCTTTTTTTTTCGTTTGATGAGTTTATTTTTAAATGAGATGTAGTTAGTTAGTTTAAATAAGTGTTTTGGACGTAGTGTCGGGCAGGAAACGTAAAATTTTAGTACCGTGCTTCCCCAAAACTTCGTTATACGAGGGTTCCCTTAAATTAGCCCATCGTATTACACGGAAACTGTGCTAAAAAAAAAAGCAGCGTTTGTTAGAAAAAGGACTACCTGCAACAAAAATAATGAAGCGTTCGGTTGACAAAACATTGTTGTCTTTTTTGAAATAACTGATGAACACAAAACCGATGAAAATGCATCCAGAGTTCTTGTATCAAACTCTCAGACTGCGACGTCTTCATTTGCCTCTGATTTTTCTACAATTGAAAAGAATTCGGTGAGTATTCATCAATGTCCGAATTATATTCATAAAATATTTAATTTTAAGGAAGTTTTTCGCCGCATTTTTTACTATTATTAAGTGAGTTTTATTGTATTTTTCTGCATACAAGATGGATGTATATCCTGTGTCGAGTATTATGCACACCATGCAATATTTTGCTATTTTGATGTACTTTTAAACAGAATAAGCCATTTAACAATAGCAAGAAGGTCCTCTTAAATACAATAATCGAATTAAGTCATTAAAAAGTAAAATGATGCGCTAACAAAATAATATTATTCATTAAAAAACACTTAAAAACTAAATTTAAATGCATATATGGAGAGTGAAGGATATTTTACTGTTTCGTGTGTGTGTGTGTGTGTCAATAGTTTGATAGACATAACATAAAACTTCACCTTGAAATCAACCTTCCAACATACATACCCCCCACATTTTTGTTTTGTCTAAACAACAAAAATGCCAACCGCTCGTTGCAAAAACAAAGCGTGATGTTCTATTTGCCACAACCTACGTATTCAAATCCGGATATTCTACTTATTTAGTCACTGACACTAAATATCAAAGCTGTGTTTTGTGTAGATGCTTAAACTGATATCTGACTCAAACTATAAAAAATTAAACCCAATAAATTAAAAATTGTACCAGCAATAACAACCTAACTCTTCCTTTGATTCGGAGTTCAGTTTTGAATTTTAACTCCTGTGTTACTTAATGATCTGCCTGTTCAATTTGTTTTTTATTCAAATTCAGAATTTGTAACTATCAAGTTAAGCCAAGTAAATTACTACCTAGTTATGTTTTGAATAGTGACTTCCCCTCTAATTGGTACTGGTTGATGAAATAATGTTCAATTACCTAGAAAGTTTAAGTATCTATACATTTCAATGACAATGTTTCACATTGAATATTGGTCCATGAAAGGGGTCCGCTGGCCATACAGTTTTGGAAGCGCTGCTATAGAAAGTCAATGTTGGTATACGGGAAAGTAGCTCTTTTAGTTTTGGACGTTATTATAATTGATTTCATTTTTTTCAGCATACCTCATATTGTTTTGATGTACATTTTGTTGGTATTATAGCATAATATATGAGATTGTTTTTTTTTTCTTTTCAAATACACAACAACTACTTCGAAAACGTATGAACTTTCTTGTGAGGGAAGAACCAACGTTTTGCAGGTCCTGGACATCACTTTTGCTGGATCTCACCAGGTCACTGTGACCTCCCAATCATGTCCCTATTCAGTACATTTTGTTTGACAATTCGGCAAAATTTGGAGCTCTATTCGAAAAATTTTAGAGTTTCATCCGACAATTGAGAATTACCTCTCTCCCGAAAATTTAACTTCCGATCGCCCCTGGATCTCTCTCGCAGACACACACACATACACATACACGCACATGCAAAATAAGTAAACCTTAGAAAGAGAAAGGGGGAGGAGACTCTCAGTAGAAGATATTAAAGGTTAAAGGGTGTGACAAGACAGCAAGTTGCAGTGCAAAAGACACCACTCCTACGCAAATCTGGATCAAAATACTTGGAAAGTATTTCGAAAATAATTACACGAAGTTTAGAAAACGATGGCAACACCCGATAAATCTGGAACAACGGATTCCTATTAGGAGGCCTTGCTTAGGCTGGGCTGGTGCGAGCTATTACAGCGTGCATGAATGTATTAGCTGTGGAGAAAGGTCAACGTTTCCTAACTCTTTTCCTTATTGTTTTTCTCAGAATATCATGTTTTCCACTCACGATCCATTTTCTCGAGCAGCAAAATCGTACCGTTGAAATGAGAATGTAATCTAGACAATACTATGGTCGAAAATTAGAGTGAAGAATACGGGTGAACATTTTATCTTGTGTGTTATTATTTAGTGTGTGAATGTGCGTGTGTATTGAAATTCTCTCTCTCTCTCTCTCTTTCTTTTCCGCTTAAATTAATGCTTGTTAGAGATTTTTTTTAATAGCTTTCTTTACATAGAGAAATTTTTTAGTAAGATTACGATTAAATTTTTTTTAGCATTGTTTCAAACAGGCCGTTTAAATGTTCATGAAAATAATAAAATGCAAATCATTTTGTATTGAATCATTTATGTCACAGCAAAATAATACAAATTAAGATTTTTTTTTTTAAATGAACTAACACGTAAGCTGTCCGAAACTTTTACAAAAAATATCCATTCGTACACCACTCGTTGATCATTAACCGTCACTGAACAGAATTTTTATGTAGAAAAAACTGCATAATTATTTTTTTTTATTTTGAACCTTTACCTCAACAAGTTTTTTTCCTATGAGTACAATATAAGCTAAGAATGAATATATATATATATATATATATATATATATATATATATATATATAATATTTAAATCCTTAGTTCATCAAGTTTATTTTTTGTTCGTACAATGTAAGCTGTATTAAAAAATAAATGATTTTCTGAACTAAATAGTATTACTCATCTGATAACTAGTTACTTCAAAAATCATTTTTACCTCAAAGAAAATATCTACAAGTTTTAACGTTTTAAAAATCATGCTGTGAAAGGTGACATTGTTTCTAATTGGACGAATAGTTTGACCAATAGCAATTCGAGAGAAAAATGACGTGACTTCTTTCCAACAAGAAGAATATCAATGATATCGTTCTCATTTCACAATCCCGCTTCTTATAAGTACTTAAATTACTTTTTCCTTTTCTATTATGAGGGTCATCTGTGTGTTGAGTTATTCGTCTACAGTTTTACCAAAAGATATAATAATTTATCTTTAACGAAAGCAAGAATAAGTAATTTTGCAGTTTTAATTCAAAAGAACTAAACAATGGAATAGTACATAAAATATCGTCTTGGACCTCTTAAATTATTTTTAAAGATTTCTTGTTTGATGAAATTTAATTATTATTTACGTTCTTCACATATTTATTTTTCCTTTCTGAAACAATGGAGTTCAGAAAAAAGCTAATGAAATGTCTTTGAAGCAACCGGAAGTAGCATCGACGACAAAATTACAACTTATTCGTGCTGCTGTGGAAGAAAACAACGAGAAGTAAAAAAGGAAGCAATTTTTAATTCATGCTTCTTTTTTTTAATTATTATTTTTATTTTGGGGTACTCAAAGAAAATTAAGCACGAGTTTAAAACATATGCAGATGCTTTGTTTTTAAAAGACTAATAAATTTGCTATAAGTGGTAATTTTGAATCCAAATAAACTTCTAGTCAAAATAATCAAGCAGCTTGAAGAAATTAAAAGTTTTTTTTTTTTTTTTTTGCTTGCTAATAAAAGAGAAATGAAACAAAATTGTGTTTCATTTTGTTTCAATTTTGTTCATACTTTAAGGCTCTCGGGGAAGGTAGTTTGTTTTTTGGGACCTTTCCTTTTGCTGAGTAGAAATGGCCTTGTGAATTTAGGGACTGGTCTTCCCCCTGACGACGTAAAGTCCCCAATTCACGTATTTGATTTTGTATCCTTCCAAGCTTTGTATTTTGTAATTTGGCATTCTCTATTTCTTGTTTTTCTTGAATATGGTTTGTACTGCTTTTGTTTCCAGCAGCTTTGCGCTGACACTACAGAACATTTTCGGTTACATTCTTTCAATATTATTTGAATTTTTATTTGAAATGTATTTCATGTTTTATATGTTTATATATAGTATATGTATATTTATGTATATGCTCGTTATAATTATCTCGTGGATGGTCAAAAAAAGATATTTGACAACAAAAAAGGGACTAAGTCATTTTACTCAATACTTTTTTCGCAGCACATAAAAGGAAAGTCTCTTTAAAATTAAATCAGCACTTTCTGCTTACTTTACGCTAAAATCCACAACACTTTTCAGTTTTTCATTCATTTCATGCTATACTCCCCCCCCCTCTCTTAAAATATAAAAAAGAAAAGGAAGAAAGAAAAAAAGGAACTATGTCATTTTACTCAAAACTTTTTCGCAGCACACAAAATGAAAGTATCTTTAAAATTAAATCAGCACTTTCCGCATACTTTACGCCAAAAACCACAGAACTTTTTTTTTCATTCGTTTCATGCTGTACTTCATCCCTTTCTCTCTCTCTTAAAAAAAAGAAAGAAAGAAAGAAAGGAAAAAGGTACTAGGTCATTTTACTCAATACTTTTTTCGCAGCACATAAAAAGAAAGTATCTTAACAATTAAATCAGCATTCAGCACTTTCTGCATACTTTATGCCAAAAACCACAAACTTTTTATTTTTTCATTCGTTTCATGCTATGCTTCATCGTTCATCCCCCTCCAAAAAAAATTTCGAGCCCACGTCTGATATCAATCAAAATGCCACAACACAACGTATGTATACCCAATGTATACCACTCCAAATGAAAACTCAATCATGATTATATCATCACTAAACTGAAGAATGAAGAATAATGAACGCAGCACATAATGAAACTTCCTTTTCGAGAAACGTCCCATCTTCAGACGAAAGCTGAACAAACAGGAATAAGATAAAAACTGATAAAATAGGAGCCTCACAAAAACTTTCGATATGAAAGGAACAAAAAGCAAAAAGAAATCCCCAAACAGAATTTATCCTTACAAAGTTATTCCCAATCTCATAAATAAGGGCAAGTAGGGGGTTTCTAAGTTGAGGGAGGGATAATAGTTTTTCATAGATCCTCCCCTTCCCTCCTAGCGGGGATCGTATATTTTCCCCGTCGCAGGCTCGTTTTGCTCTTAGAATTCTAGTTCTAAACCGATCAGGGGCCATTGGCTTTGGGTGATTTTTTTTTCTTGGAGAAGAAAACTGGATAGGCAAGCTTTTAAGGTACCTTGGGCCCCCGCCTTATAGCATCGTGAGGCAGGGGGGGATACCAACCTTGTTAACAAGACAAGTGAAGTCCGCTTTCACCAGTTCTCTAGGGTTGCCCAATCATAAAGGACGAACTGATTCTTTGCCAAGTTGTCGCCAAAGTTTTGTTGTTTCGGGAAAAGTTTTCTGTTACAACTTTGAAGACGTTTGATTGATGTAGAATTTCGGCGCATTGCTTGAAATTTTGCGCTATGTGCTGCTGCTAATAAATAAAGAACATTCAATGATTCTGTCAATGGCGGTTTCAGAACAGGACGGCGGGGGGAAGGGGGGGTACTGGATTTTTTCTTTATTTTAATAATATTTGAAGTGACACATGCCCCAACATGGAAATTTGGTTTGTTTCTTATTTTTACGAAATAGTAAATGTTTACGAAATAGTTTCTGGTTTCTCTCTTGTTTCAGTTGAGTAAAAAATAGTTATTTGGCGGAAGTTTAACTTGTCCAGGAAATTGTATGGAGGAGGGAGAGAAGGGGGGGGGGGGACACGTGTAGTGCAAGCAAAAATTAAGTAGTACATTACACCCATACCTGTTTTTATACAGTGGATAGGGACCGCAAAAAAAAAAAAAAAAAAAAAAAAAATTGAATTTTGACATCTTGAATTCAAATTATATTTTTCGCAATCACGAGTGTGTATGTGGGCGTGTGTGTTTGTGTCTGTGTGCAGGCATGAGTGTTGGTAGTTGTGTGTATGAGTGTTTGTGTGCGTGGGGGCGGGGCATGAATGTGTGGGTAGCTGTGTGTATGTGATTGTGTGTGTATGTGTAGGTGTCTGTATGTATGCGTGTGTGTATGTGTAGGTGTCTGTATGTATGCGTGTGTGTATGTGTGTGTGTATGTGTGTGTGTATGTGTTTGTGTGTGTGTATGTGTTTGTGTGTGTGTAAGTGTTTGTGTATGTGTGTATGTGTATGCGTGCTTGTGTGTGTAGTTGTGTATATATGCGCGTGTGTGTAGCATATGGACGCAACCTAGAAGCGGTTTTCGCTAGAGGAGCAGCATCGTGAGGAGCCGGTCGACGGTGATGCTGCGGAGGGTGCTGGCGGGAAAATAAAATGACAGCACATCAAAACAGTCAAATAAAAGCAATAAGCAATCGTGATTGCTCAAAAAAAAAAAAAAATTGTTTGAAACTTTATTTTTGCAACATAGTTATTTATTTATTTATTTATTTATTTTATGCGGTGGATAGGGATCGCATAAAAAAAGTCTCACGTAGAAAATAACCCAAAAAGTCGTTCAACAAAATTAAAATAAACGAAGTGACGATAATTTTGCCTACTCCTGAAAATTTTCCCGAATGAGGACATATTTGGGAGGTCACAGTGACTTCCCATCGGGATCCCCTGTCGTCACTTGAAGATACTACCTTCTTGCACTCATTTTATAAATAATATCCACTCATGTTTTCGTATACCGCGCGCAAAAAAAAAAAAAAAAAAAAAAAAAAAAATTGAATTTTTAAAATTAATTTGAATTCTGAAATTTTGAATTCAAATTATGTTTTTCGCAATCACGAGTTGCGACAGGGCTCTATTCATTGAGGACTATTGTTTCTAGAAACAGCTCCTGTCCCTCCAAGCCTACCCCTCCTCCAGGGCAGTTACGTGTGTACAGTTGTGTGTGTGTGTGTGTGTGTGTGTGTGTGTGTGTATGTGTAGGCACGCGTGCGTGCATGTGTAGGCTTGTGTGTGTGCGTAGACCTGTGTGTATGCACGTAGGCGTGTGTGTATGCATGTAAAGGCTTTTATGTAAGAGCGTGTGTGTGTATGTGTGTGTATGTATGAGCGTGTGAGTGTGTGTGTGTGTGTGTGTGTGTGTGTGTGTGTGTGTGTGTGTGTGTGTGAGTGCGCGTGTGTGTAGGACATGGACGCCATCGACCAGGAGAAACGAATTCCAGGAGGCAGTGCTCGGAGTCGCGCCTGCAGAGGCCGGTGGTGCTGGCGTCCCTGCTGGTTCAAGATGAAAAAGGAACCACAACATCAAGGATGGTCAAATGAAAGCAATGAGCAATCGTGATTACTCAAAAAAAATCCCCGCACATAAACAGAATAATAATGAACAAATTCCGAAACTCGAGATCCTCGGGCTTCGCCATGTCCGAATTTCGGAATTTTCTCCATTTCAGAACATTACTCTGTTATATTACATTCTCTTTTCGCTTTCTACGAAATAAAAAAAATTTTTCGAGACATATACCTAGATGTGAATCTTAGATCGAGTTGACAATCCACCTTACCCAAAACCGTATAAAATGAAGAGAAAACAGGACTATGGAGTCGAAGAGTCGGAGTCGGGCTGATTTTGGGGTAAAGAAGTAGGAGTCGGAGTCGTTTAGCCAACATGCCGACTCCAACTCGAACTTTCTGTGGCTACGTACGCTGTCTCCTAGTTTGCTTGTTTTTTAATTTTCTTTAACTGATAGCAATAACTGTAAGCAAACGGTTTTGTTACCAACATTTTCTAAGTAACGTTTTTCAAATCAAATAAAAATAATTTTAAGCAAGTCGGTGCCCTTAGCTCGGGAAGAAACTTCTCAGGGTGTATTTAAATAAATATTGGCGCGAAAGCGCCAATCCAAAAGATCCGATAAAATATCTGTTTTTTAAAAGGACTCTTTCTTTTAGTTTGGTTCTCACTAAAAAGTATGAAATAAAATAAGTATGATTTCTTGGTTACAACACTCAATAACTGCAGTTATTCTTAAAATGTTCGTATTAAGGTTAATTCTAAAGCAGCCAATAAAATAGAATTAAAATTAAAAATTGAACGAAGAAAAAAATGTAGCTATAGTAAAAGTTTATACTTTTAACATGTACTCTGCCTCTACCCGCAATATAGTGCCGTAATTTTATAGACGAAATGTAATTTAAGATTTATTGGGGAAATTTTTTTCAAGAAAAGTTTTTGATATAGTAGCAAAAAAGCATTTTTTCTCTCTAAGTTACAGCTATCAAAAATTGAAAGCTCACGATTTGATCAACACTTATTTGTTGAACATTAAAGGGCAACAAATTGATCCTTTATATATTTTTTAAAAAATGGGAGTTTTTTAAGTTATCTCACTTTTAAAGTCGTAACTATTGTAAAATTTGAATTTAAAATTGACTTTCTAACGTTGTATGCAACTTAGGTTTACAATAAATTGCAACGCGAAAATTTCATGAAAGGGAATTTAATATATTTCAATCTCTGTTTAGAGGTTTCCCCCCTTCCCATGAGGGGGGGGGGAGGGTATTGAAAAAATAACATAAAATAAATGATTTCAAAAGCCGAAGTCGGAGTCGGACGTTTAAAAATCCAGGAGTCGGGGTCGGAGTCGACCATTTTCCTTCCGACTCCGCAGCCCTAAGCGAAAGTACTAGATTCTACTAAAATCAAAGGAAACACGTACGCATAAAGTTTTCTTGAAAGCAGACGGTTTTTCAATTTTTGATGAGCAGTGGCGTACCTATAGCATGGCTGACACTCGGGGCGGTAATTTGTGGTATCACCCGCCCCCCCCCCCCCTTTACTAACGAAAAACAAAAAAAAAAGTTTTATTATTTTGCGGGAACATGAAATTCATACAAATTTCAGAATGTGTTATAACGAAATTTTAAGTGGGGTAATGTACAAAAGACAAATAAAAATTATTAATGCTTTTTATATATAACTTGCACTTGATGAATGTGTGCGTCGAAAGTTCAACAAAGTAGGCCCCGTTGGGGGTTGGCCCCGTGATTATTTCAAACTCAGCGAAAGATAACGGGTTTTCAGTTTTTTGGTATTAAGGTCCCTACTTATTCTAAGTATTGACAATATGAACCTAATCCTGAGTATTCACACCGTGATATGTGGGGTGAAAATAAGGGGGGGGGGGGAGTGGTTCATCCCCGGAAAAATTTAATTTGTCGTCTTAAAAGTGCATTTTAGCTTCATATTTTTCAAAAATTTACAATTACACTTTGGGTATCACAGCCTAGACGGGTTACACCCCCCCGCCTTTCTCGTAGTGACGCCACTGCGATAAGTTATCTTTTCCTTATGTCTCGGGAGCAATCATAGGTATGTCAAACTCAGATTTTTGAGAGGGCGAAAATTTCCAATTTGGACCTCCATATTTTGCCGAATGGAACTCCGAATTTCGATGAATGATGGTAATTTTGCCGAAGACAAAATTTGTCAAACAAGGAAAGCTTTGGAAGGTCACGGTGACTTCCCGTGACCTCCCATCGGGGCGCCCCTGGAAGCAGTGAAAGATAAGCGCAAAACAGTAATTTATGACCTTGAAGAGGAGGTCACTTGTGGGTCTTGGATCTCGGGTGGAGCAACGCTCAACATAGGACGTCACTTGAAATAAAAGAGGTTTCGATTTCATTGATTTGCAGTGGTTTTGAAATTGTTAAAATGGTTGATATTCTGCGAATTCCAGCAGAATATGGGATCTATTATAGCTTTTGCCGATTTTCATAATTTAATAATAGAAAAATACAATTTTATCTTGGGGGGGGGGGGGAAGGACTTTTCTTTTCGAAAGAGGAGATTTTTTTTTCGGAAAAAAGCTCACAAATAAAACAATGGCGTTTGGAGAAAAAAAAAGAAAGAAGATCCGAATTTTTCAATCATCCGAATTTTGGATGTGCGAAATTCGAGAAATTATGGAAATTCAAACTGCATGTATACATTTGCTTGAAAAAAGAAATCGATTATTATTTTTTTCCCTCAAAATTTTGAAGCATATATTTCTGGCTTGTAACTAGTTTCAATCAGGTACCCCTCCCTCCCTTTTCTTACTCTAGAAAAAAAAAAAAAAATCAAAATTATATTGATCAAATTTGCTGTTTCTTATGCAAGCATAATTTTAAGTTTTAAAAAATACATTCTCGCTCAGATTTTTTTTTCTTTAAAACATACAATTTTTTAGCTCGGAATTTCTAAGATTGTTCTGCATCGAAAATAACAAAAATAAATTTTGGAATTAATAAAAAAGTATTATTATTTGTTCATTTAGAAGCGTCGAAAGTAGAAATAAATGTGATGCCTCAAACAATTGCCCTTGCCCTAATTTACTGTAAAAACATGTCGTCAAGTAAGAATTAAAAAAAAAAAAATCTGTCTGATTGGTATCATAAAATTATCTTTTAAAATATTTATTTCTTTATTACATTTGGAATTTAAAAGGGGAAATCAGACAAGTACTTACATTTTCTGTTCCCAGTTACTAATGTCAGGGGTGCCCGCAGGGAGGGGGGATCATAGTCATGGCTTCAGATTGCGCTATTGAAATTTCAAGGGTTGTGTGGCTTTATTAGAAGGTCTTTTTCTCTGTTTTGGGGGGCGCCATCGTCTTTGGAGGGAGGGGGGTATCTTTGGTAGTATGAGTGAATAAAACTTAAAATAATAATTTTTTAATAATGGTGTTTGGGCTTTTAACTTTTAATGTGATTCGAACATTGGAAGAAAACCATTTTGAACGAAAAAAAAATAAAAATAAATAAATAAAAAATAGAGAACTTAAAAAACATTTTTCCTTTTCAGTTTTTCTTTTTCTTGCCAAGTTTCGCGATAAAAGTTCAACTGAGAAAGCTCAGAAGTTGAAACATTGATTATCGCGGAGGGATACATTTTCTTTCACAAAAATACATTTTTGTGGAAACACTGAGCAAAACAGTTTTTAACTAGTCTGTTTAAACTTATTCTGAAGTTTGAAGAAGCTGTAAAAATTTAAGATAGAATAATTCAACTTTAAATGAAGAACTATATTCCTTCGCGCAAGACGAAGAATGTAGTTCCGGTTCGCGGTTTCTTTGATCACTCTGGTAGCCCGGCATTGTTGCATTCCGCCAAGTGGCGAATCTGGCGCTCTGTAGTGTTTAGCTTTCTTTCAGTTAGAAATTTTGTTTTTACATCATTCGTTTACGCTTGCACGCGTATTTGCCGCGCTTGATTTTAAGAATTAATATGATTGTAGAATAGTGTCATCTGTTCGACACGTGCTCGCATGGTTTTGAAAATGGATTTAAATCCCCGCCGGCCGTTGTGTGTGATTCTAGGTAAGTTGAATGTTTACGATTCTCCTCTTAGGAACGCGTGAATTCTTTCTTGTTGCTTTTGTGAAATAAAGATATAACTCTGTGTATAGAATTTATTTTTCGAATTCATGTTTTAATTTTATTGATACACTTTATGGTGATCCAGTTCTGTTTATTGAGATCTTATCCTTGCATATTCGTTTCACTTTTTTTTCTTTGAGTTTGATCATTGTTTACGTTTTCATCATTCAGAATTTAAACTTCTTATTTTACCAAAACATTCCGACTTTGCCTATTAAAGTACTCTTATTTAAAAATACTTTTAAGTAAAATACAATTTAATCGATATTGGTTTTGGCAATATTTTTGATCAAGAAATGAAATCGTCATTTAAAACTTTGTTTACATTTTTCTTTATTTATCTTTGTTTATTTATTTTGATTGAGCCTTTTGAAAGTTTAACAAAAAAAAAAACTCAACTGTATTTGGATAATAAGCATGATTGAAAAAACAAGAGAAAAAAATAAGTTTACAGCTACACTGTAAACGGTATAAAACAACTGAAAACATTTTCTGCAGTGCCCTTAAAAAAAAGTTGTACGTAACTATTTTGACCTTTTCTGCAAACATTTTAATTTTTATGTGAACTACGAAACAGTTTATTCGTCGGCCACTATAACGACTAGAAATACATCCCAACCACAAACAAATAACCACTTACAAAATCAATGCTTACTCAGAAATGCGATTGAACACTAGCGCAGCCGGAGTGATGGCTTCTTGGTTCAGTCATGACAGTTCTTACTTGCACATAAAATATCAACTAAGATTCGGCAATGGGACTTAAAACTAAGGATTTTGTTGTTGTGGTTCACCCTCCCATCCTTGCTGTGCAGCTGCTACTGAACTGTGAATCAATTTTTGTGTTTTAAAAAAACATTAATATTTTAGTTGTGACCACCAAGGGGGGGGGGGGGGCATGCTTCTCTCGTGGTTTTCTATGTCCTGCTATTGAATTTTTTAGGGAGGTAATTTTAGACTCTCCTGGTCCCTTTTTTGAGGGGGGGAGGGAGGGAGTGGGAGGGGGGTCGTAGAATTTAAGAGGGTGCGCCATCGCCCCTTGGTTAGAGGGCGGGGGGAATCTGAATGAGGGGTTAGGGATAAATAATGTAATTATCTTCTGATTTATAGGGAATTTGGTTCTAAGTATGTAGAACATTCATGTGCATAGTATTAACATACTAGGATTAGTAAATGCACGTATTTACAGTGCTGTGTGTGGGGGAGGGGGGCGCTGGCTCTCGAAGTACTCGTTTTTTTTCTTGCAAAAATAGTGCACATGTAATGCAAATTTATTTCAAACCACCTTATCGTTTCGTGAGCCCCCCTTAGCATTATTAAGGTCATTTGCCCCCCAAAAATTTTCCAACAACAAAACTACTGATTAAAACGAAAAATTAAAAAATAAATATTAGAAAAAAACTAACAAAAAGCACAATGTGCTGTCAACAATTTGAATAGTTTGTGATTGATTATTCAGGTATTTAAGTTTTACTTGAAGTTGTGAGGAACGATCTCCGACTTCAAACTTGGCGACCGGGGAAAAAAAAATCAAGCACAAATAAAATTCTCAATCTTCAATCATGCATTGCAAATTTGAAAAAAAAAAAAAAAAATCATTAATTTGAGTGATCATCCGAATACGCTCATTGAAACTAGCTATTTTTTTTTCAAACTCCTTAACTGCATGTAAATGGACTATTGTCACTACCCTTACGTTTTCATGTTGATGATTCTATGTATCTTGCACAACTCCTACGTTGCAAAAAAAAAAAAAAAAAAGCGATTTTGCGAGTCGAATGTGTGTGAATATCTGTTGAGAGGAATTACAAACCAAAATATTTTGTTAAAATTATCTTCAATTTACTGTCAGCAGAACCAAGGGCGCCCACATGCAATATTTTAAGAGGGGGGGGGGGCTCAGATATTTTTCCCACTGATTTCAGTACAGATTAGAGAAATTAAAATTTGACATCTTTAATAACTTATTCATTAATTGCTGGAGAATATTTTTTTTTTTACACTTTTGCGAAGAGAAAAGTACTAAAAGCAAGGAAGTTTTAATTTCAAAGGGAAGGGGGATTAAACCCCCACTTGCCCCCCCCCCCATATGGGCTCCCTTGAGCAGAGCCACAACGCACTGAGGGGGAGGGAAGGGGATGACTGTACGAGCTATTGGTTTGCCATATTGCCAATCCTATTATGTTATCATATTTAAGTGGTAAGAACTGTTATGATCAACTGGGGGCCGACGAGAGACCATGCCATCTCAGTCGAAAAATAGGGGCCCGGCCCTTTGGGAGCGGACCGCTCGGAATCGGAGTAGTATTTGGGCGCAGTGAGATTTTTGAGGAGAGAGGGGTACCGGCAACGAAACTACTGACAAAGGGCCCGCATTGGCTGTTAGCGGCCCTGGGACCAACTCTCCCTGAGGAGAAAATTCTTTAATGCAGTGCTTCTCAACCTTTTTTACTTTGCGGCACACTTAAGAGATTTCTAGATCAACGGGGCACACTGAACTTAATTTTGCAATGGTAATATATAAATGTTTTTATCATTCACTAGTAAAAAGACGGGAGGTGGGGGCTTTTTTCATATGAATAAAACAATTATAACTATCGTAGTGTATTTAAATTTATTTAGAAAGTAGAAATATTTCGAATGTATTGAGGTTGATAATGAACAACAAAACTACTTATATCAGACTTCACAGAAAATTATTCTTGATATGTTTCAAAGCATTTCTGTAAAACATGTCATTAAAGTGTACACTGCAGTTAAATGATTTATCAAAAAAATTTTCAAGAAAGAAGCAAGCAAAAAATTAAAACCAAGCGCCTAACTTCCGTTTGACACTAATGAGACACTTGAGCCTGCCTTGGATGTTTCTACTCTATGTTGGAAAGAGCTACATGAAGTTCTTGATCCAGACTCTTTAGAGATGATCTCTTGCTGATTTTAATAAGTGTGAGGGCTGAGAAGCTGAGTTCGCAAAGATATGTAGTGGAAAATAGTAGTAGCACATCAATAGCAAGACCAGAGATTGGTGGGATGCTCATTTTTAACCAGCAACAAAAATTCGTCCAGAGGCACTGAAGTTTAAGAGTACGTTCGCTTTTGAGGTTCATAAATTCTTCTCGTGCCTTCAAAGAAAGGTCTTCAACTGATGCATCCGCAGATGAAGAGAATGGATCGCGAATCCAGTCATACTGCTCTATGTTAGTATTCTTGAAATAGTGCTTAATTTTGTCCTGAAGTATGACTAAATGTTCTGCCACCTCACTAAGCTGCTTTTCTTCCATGCCATTTCCTTCACACACTATGTTGATGGTCCGTTTGCACATACCCAATGACCTACGATCTACTTCTTCTCTCCACAGCTGAATTTTTGATTTGAATCCGTTTAGCTTGTCCATCACACATGTAACCAAATTCTCTCCTTGTTCTTGCATTTACCGATTCAATTCGTTAAGATGTTCAAAACTGTCAGTTATGTACTCTAGTTTTGCCAGTCAATATTTGACTTGGAATAAACTGCCGTTCTGCATTTCGTTTTTTAGAATCAAAAACTGTCGCACCTCATCCTTGAATCCAAAAATTCTTGATAGTACCTTACCACGTGAAAGTCAGCGAATCTCTGTATGTAGAAGTCACAAAGTAAGGAGAAATTCGAGAATTTAGCTGCCTCGATTTTATGAAATTCACGATTTTCACGACGTCAGCCAAAGTTGACTTCAGCTCATCTGGTAAGTTCCTTGCCATGGAGAAAACAGTATGGTATGAATGTACGATTTTTCAGATTCGACAGGAACCCTATGATAGATCCTATCGTTGCAGCAGCTCAATCGGTGCGAACACCTGTGCAATTTTGCCAAAGGATCCCGTTGCTTTTCAGATATTCATCTGGAATGCGGACTATCTCATCACCGGCTGCACGTGGAGGAAGTTCTTTGCAGAAAAGATAATGACCTTTGATGCGTCCCTCATCATCAAAGCGCACAATGGCTATGAGTTGTGCACAGCTTCCGATGCCTGTTGATTCATCAACTTGATATGCAAATTTTCCAGCTACTCGCAATTTCTCCACCAATGTTGCTATGTTACCCGACATGTCATCAATTCATCTTCTGATAATGTCGTCAGAAAGTTGCACTTGGATCACCTCCTCTGCTCCGGGTCCTAGCATTCCCCGTGCGATTTCTTAGCACGCTGGTGAAGTAAGCGTTTCACGGATAGTGTGTGGACTTTTCGTTTTGGCAATTAACCGTGCAACATTATAGCTAACCTCTTGAGCCCTTTCAGAAACTTTTGCGCTGGCTTTCAAGAAAGAATTTTGCTCCGAGTTCTCTTTCTCCAATCGCTTGAAGTAACCGATGTCTTTGCCCACGTAAGAAGGATGTTTAGTAGCAGGTGACGTTTTAATTTGCTAGGGACCATCGATTCATTTGAAAGTTTTTCCTGTAAATAAGACACTCAGGTCTTGGTGATTTTACATCTCTGATCCACAAAATACCGAACGCCAGGTATCCTTCCCTAGACTGCCTACTCAGCGACTTAGCCTTTTTCCTTGATGGTCCTCTGTATCAGTACATTCAGTCGCAGATTTTGCAGCTGATGAGCCTTCTCTAACCAAGAATTTTTCCATATCACATTCGTAATTAAAGCGGAGGCTTTGCGCCAATCCTAATAACACACTGAGCGTATGCAGACAAGCCAAAATGCCATTGCTGGTGAATTGAGCGTGAATAATTTGTGTCTAAAATAAGCCGAATAAATAATAATAATTTAGCCAACAGCAAACATTTTTGCTAATTTGCTTTGTACAGATTAACAAAAAAAAATCTTCAAAAGTAATACATGTCTGATCATTGGCGCCAACATATGCAACAGGTAAAAGTAAAGGCAGCTGCACTCTTCGCTTTACTCTCTGAATTGTTCAAATAGCAATTACCGAAAATATTCATTCGTCTAGATTTTATTTTTTCAGTTTGATTTTTTTTTTTCTTTTCATTCCTATTTTTTTAAGTTTCAGAACCGAGCTTTGAGAAACTACGATCAAATAAAATTAGTATCGGAACTGGAAAAGAGGAAAACAAAAACTAAAGCTGGGCTTAAATTTTAGGTGGGAGGGCACAACCCCAGCCTGGAGGACGGGGATGATACTCCCTTTTGCGAAAGAATTAGAAAAAATTCTGTATAATTAGTTGATTTCGTGGAAATTAGAAACCGTTCTAAAAAACTGAAAGTAATAGGGTCAAGAAGTTTTAAAGAGGTGGGGCAGCAAATCCCGCTTCTCCATTTGTTAGGTATGTCTGATTGCACACGATCGACTGAGTGAATTGAGAAGTTACAGATCGATACAAACGCTATTCGGTCGTTACTTTAAAATAAAATACATCAAGGCTCTTTCTTTTTAAATAACTACGAAAATTCTGCGGCACACCGGATTCCTTGTCGCGGCGCACCAGTGCGCCGCGGCACACCGGTTGCGAAGCCCTGCTTTAATGCATGAACCTCCTACCAACCTGGGAGAAAATTTCGGCAGTGCTTTTGCCTGTCAGTAATTTCTTGTTTGATTTGAGAAGTTCGTCATTTAATTTTCATATTCTAGAAATGCATTCAAATGTTTTTAAAAAAAAACACATTTTAATTTTTTCCCCCTTAAAAAATCGCGACACAAACAGCTCTCTTGTGGTCCTTTCACCGACAGTTTCTGTACTGCCTAGGGACGTTCTTTGTTAAGCATTTCTTTTGTGGGACTTGACAATGCCTCTTTTACTAACACCTGTGTTAAATTATTTTGTGATTAATCAACGTCAACGAACAACGATCCGAAATAGCACCACTTAAGCTTTCAGTGCACCATTGGGAATTACAAAATTTTCCAGTCTTTTTAACAAGTTGTAAATGCCCTATGGTTTGCTTTTTTTTTTTTCCTTGTCGTCAACGAAAGAATTTTTTTTATATTTTGAGAAGTATGTAATTTAATTCTTGTAATAATATCGGAGTTGTATTGAGACATTTGGTGAAAGATAGATTTCAAAATCCTGTGGATAATTTAGAACTTAGTAACTTGCACCAAATTTCCAATCGATTGATTCCCAAAAAAAAAAAAAAAAAAAAGGTGATTGACTGCTAAGTCCGTTCATGTATTCAGGGGTGATTGTGTTCCGGTATTTTACCGAATTTCCGGTATTTTCGGACGTATTTCAGGTATTTTTATGTCCTAAAATACCGGAATTAGGTGGTTTTTTTTTGTTATGCTTTTATCTCCCTACCTCCCCATTTTTTAAAAATTATGTAATACTCATCATAAATACCTGCAAGAGCCTGAAGATGGACAAATGTCAAGATAATTTGTATAACACCAGCTCAAAAGTAACTTTGTAACCCATTAAAAATTTAACCAAATGTACACACAATATTTTGACCCAGAACTATTTAATACATTTAATACTATGGCAAAGGTGCACTTAAGTAATAGGGGCCAAAGATTACCCCCCCCCCCCCCCCCCGTTCTCGCTTTGAAACTTTCAGGTATTTTTTGATGAACTCACAATCACCCCTGTGTATTGCATATGGATTAGTTATTGGGAAATGGCATGAAAACAGATTCTCCTGTTGGGGAGGATTCCGCTTTAGAGCATAAGATGTTTATTTTCTTTGAATGACTTGAGATTTTGTTGATCTTCAATAATTTTATCAAAGGTGCCGATCTAGGGGGAGGGGATCACGGCGCAGACTACGCCATTGAAGTTTTTAGGAGGGGGGGAGGGGGTGTTTTGCGGGGTATTTTTCTCTTTTTTTGGGAGGAAGGGGTACCCTTGCAGTTATAGGGGGCACCCCTGATTGTATTGAGGTCTTAGTCTGAGCAAGTTTTTAGGGAATTGGTTTTGTTAAATTTTGCTTAATTTTGTGAATCCTCTCCTGTCTGTGTGTGAAGAAATTGATGAGTGAATAAAATCAAATGATAAATTTTGTCATGAAGTGTTGCACGACCTGAACGTGATACGATTACACTCTATGGAATTTGAGAATTTCTTAGGAGACTTTCGGAGCCTAAAAGTTTTAGTAATCAGAATTTTGTAAATGGTCCGTTTTTAGCGATTGCAATTTTTTCTGAAAAGATCATTGACATCGACGTGTGCTGAATTTGCAATGAACAGTTCTCTTATTTCTGTCTTCAAAAATTTCCATAGGGCAGGGGGGGGGGGGGGCAAAGGGTTTGTATTCAATACAATACATGCATTCAAACAAAGTACATGCAAAAATACATTTTTAGATTCTGTTTCTAAAATACAGGGAGGGGTCAATTCATCCCTCCCCCCTGATTGCCCAAATTACAAACCTGGTTAACTGCGAATATATCTGTTTGATATATTCGCACTGTATCAAACTAGACTACACTTTTAACCTTATTTTGCTGACAAACCCAGGGAGTCAAAATGAATTAAATAATAAACAACCCTTGCTCCTAAAAGAAAAAAAAAAGGATTTTGTAATTGTTTTTCATGATGGAATGATCAATTTCCAATTAGCTAATTCATTTACAATAGTTGTGAACACCTGTAACACGTAAATTAATCAATCGTAATGAGATAAATTGGGAATCGCAGTTTGTAAGAATCGCTGGACTGAAACCAGTTAGTGTTGATTTTCTAATCACATCTCTCGACCGCTTCCGCTGTTCTTATCTCTTACCTCCACAATCCAGTTGTTATCATTATCAATGCTTCAGTTCCGATGATAATATCGTGCTTGAGAATCATGTGGTTCATCTTCAGAGATGATTGTTTGCGTACGTGTGAAGTTATAATCTATACGTGTTACGAGTGTCTGTTTCAAGACAATTTACAATTACTTCTTGACCAGTGAATGATTTACACAGGGAATGATTTGCGACTGGTGCCAATGTAGCACATGTAACTTTTGAACGTTTCATAAACGTTTTAAATTGGTTGTCACAACATTTACAACAGGAGTGCCCCTCCCCTAAGAGCATTGGCGCACCCCTCTAAATATCGCGAAGACCCCCTCCAAAGCAAGGACTCCCCAAAAAAGTGAAGAATACACTTCAAAACACCTCCCACCTCACAAAAGAAATTTTTATGGTGCAATCTATGCCATGACCCATGACTCCCCCCCCCCCCCATATGAAACGTACTAAGGCAGCGGTTCCCAACCCAACCCATAGGTCGCAAGCAGCGTATTACTGGGCCGTGTACACTGGCCGATATGAAACATCAAAATAAATCTTGGGGTCTTAATTTTTTTTTTTTTCTTTTGCGAAAATTCATTAATTAGATGTACCGTCACTCTCACTCAAGAGCCCTGGCCAATAAGGAACTTTAAGATTAAAATTTTACTTATTTCTTAGGAACATTCCTTAGGAAGATGAAATATAATGAAACAGAAACTCTTTCAAAGAAAATTGCCAAAGAAACCAGTGCATATTAGCTTCAATCTTCAAGTTAAAAATCCTCCTCCTTTGTCGAACTGGCATGACTAACCAGTGAATTGAGACACTTGAGGGGCTTTTCGACAACCTACCTATTTGGAATGAGACTTTTCATTGCAGTTTTTTTTTTCCAGTAATATAGAAATGCATCGAATGCTGCGAGTTATTAGAGGCTAAAACTATCCAGTTTCAATCCAGATATAATAAAAGCAAATGAATGCACATATTTGTGGTGGTGATTAGCAAAAAACATTTTAAAAATATGTGCAAAAACAAAAAGCCGTTTTTAAAAAATTGAAATTGCTTTATTTTTTAGTTAAAAAAAAGCATGGACCCAGAAGATACTTTCATTTTCCAAACAGTTATTTTTAAATCAATTTTTTAAAAAATGTCCGACTTTTCAAACAAGACGTGGTCTTTATGACGTCACAAATGATGCACTTTGATGCATCTTTCTACTGCGTTTCCACGTTATGATAATCGAGAAACGAACTAAAATTGCGCTCCACGCTTGCTATCAACCGTATCGTTGCCAGTACACGTGAGTAAAGATGCGAATTAAATATTTTGTTCTGTCAATGGCAACACAAATGGCATTTCATCATTTGTGATGTAATCGGCAAACGTGTAAGCACTGAAAGCGCACCGATTTAAGTAATTTTTTAAAAATAATAAATTTAAACAAATTGTTTAAAAAATGGTCAGATCCTATGTTTTTAAGCATGCTCTTTCAGAAAAAAAAAATACTTTTGAAATTTTGGAAACGACTCCATTATTTTAATCGGTGCGAAGATTGAAGTTCATTTTTTACGCTTCTGCACATGACACCATAAATGTTGAAATCTCATTCACTGATGCTATTAGTGCACAGCACAAATTATCATAACCGGGCAACGCGGTTAACATCAAAACGTAAATATTTAGCGCGGCAATGGAGTAACTCGCCAAAGTACATGTGACTTCATAAGTGACGTCACTTCACTTGTGACGTCATAAAGACTACGTCTTACTTCCAAAATCGTACATTTAAAAAAATCAAATAAAATATAACTGATGGGAAAATAAAAGTTTTTTTTCTGGCTCCATGTTTTTTTTTTTTTTTGCTTATTCTATCAATTTCAGTGACAAAAAGTAGTACTTTTGACTAAAGGAAACAACCCCCATTCTGCGAATTAAATTTTTTAATTCTGTGCAAATGCGAAAGAAGTATAACCTCAAACTGTGTGAAAGAATGTGACATCAAAAGAGTCGTCTGTTTTTATTCTACATTCTCCAAAGCCTAAATATTTCTTCCTCGAGATTCCTCTGTAAAATTCGACAACATTATGTTTAATTTATTCTATCGAAATGTTTAAAATATATAATTCTAGCACCAAGAAACGTTAATTTATTTTTTCATCATTAGTTTTTATTGTTGCAATTTGTATTTATGTTATTGGACACAGCCTCAAAATCTAATTTTCTCAAATTGCTCTTTTGAGAAAATTCTTCGTTTTAATGACACCTGTGTAAATTCTTCGGTTAACTCCTGGGTCGTTGACCGGTTGCAGCTATAATCAACCTTTGAAATGGCTGGTATTTTTATTTTCAATTGAAACGGGTAGACTTATACTCATTGTAGAATGTACATCAACAGTATAATTATTGTGTTATGTATATATTTTTTCTTTTCTGGAAAGAGAAAAAGTTTTCCAGCCCTATTAATTTTTTTTTTTTGAATTAAATAACTTCTCGCGTGTTTACAATTTATCTAACCCGTAAAGCTGTGATAGATAATTTAGATTTTTTTTTAAAAATTCTTGATAGAACTATTATTCCTAAAAGCATGTTTATTTTGGGTACTAATGTATATATTTACTCTTTCGAATTTTAGGAGAGGCGTTATAGTGTTGTTAAATTTAGGCTTAATTTGCATGGTGGCTCGTCTCGAGTACTTCCTTTTTTTTTTTTTTTGGTGATTTCTTTTCAGATAATACTGAATTTCTGACAGTTACGCAAGGTTGTTTCTGGGAAAAATAGGGATACCATACTTTTTTTTCTTGTTCGGAATTAAATCCTAGTTAGACATTGTGTAATAGTATGACGTTGCATTTTAACTTTAACTAAATATATGTATCTCTGGACTTATAGTGTTTTTTTTTGGAATGAGTAATAATTCATCTTGGAAATAAGCACGCATGTTTTGGTCTTTTTTCTCTCTATTTTTTAAATCTTGAGTGAAGTAACAATTTTCGCTGCTTAAAATTGAAAAAGAAAATCTTAATCTTTTTAATATCCTTATTTTATTACGTGCAATTTATTGTAATTAAACAGAATCGTACGTTTTGCTCTGGAAAAACTTTTTAGAATACGTTGCATTTTTTTTCCTACTGGTTATATTTTTCAATTGCTGAGGATAACTTTATGTCCCATTCAAAAGTAATTATAAGACTTGAATGAAAATTACCTGTGATATACAACAATAATAATAATTACTAACGAAGTCCTAGTCCTCTCGTCCCATTTAACTCCAAATATGGAGTTCATTAGCATGGGGTCACTCACTAGTACGAATGAGTCAGACACTACTTTAAAGTTAACTCAGGACTAAGTGTAAGAATAAATTTTGAAGCTACTGACTTATTATTTTAAAATCGCTTTAGTAAAAAAAAACCGCACACAAGCACATGACTAGAAACTATTAAATGCTAAAAGTTTATCTGTATATTCAAAAAATAACTTGGCGTTATAATTACTTTTAGCATTTATTGCTTTAAACTAAGGATAACTTGTGTAAGTAATTAAGGACAAATTACTTCAATGATGACCCACTCCCGCATATTGACAACGAACTACTAAACTTTTATTTGAAATAAAAATATTTGAACTTAATTTTTCTTTCAAACTTTATTTTCCTTTCGTTTTTTTTTTTTTTAAATTTTTCCTTTGTTCTTTTCTTTGTTTCTTTCTCTTTTTTGTTGTTGTTTTTGTTGACACTATAATTTACACTGTATTGCGTGGGCAGAAAAAGGGCAGTAACTGCAAATTTTTCATTTTGTCTGTCATCTGTTGTACGTTAGCTTTATTGTACAAGCTTGCTTATTTGGTTTCCGCTGAAAAAGAGGTGCGAAAAAACTTCCAATTCCAACATCTCCCAGCATTGAATCCAACACACATTTCTTCAAATATCTCGAAAACTCATTTCTGCAGATACTGCTGTTTACCTGCCCATGGGTGTGCATGAAATGACTTCCTACAGTTTGCTTTTTAAAGAGTAACACAATTGACGGCTGCAGATAATTTTGCTAAAATTATCTGCAGCCGTCCACTTTTAACATTCTGTGCAAAGAAAAATTTTGCAGCCGTGCAAAATTTTTCTTTGCACAGAATGTTAAAAGTTATAATTGGCGTTACAATTACTTTCAGCATTTATTGCTCTAAACTAAGGATAACTTGTGTAAGTAATTAAGGACAAGTTACTTCAATAATGACCCAAATATTCACAAAGAACTACTAAACTTAACTTTTATTTGAAATAAAAATATTTAAAATTAATTTTTTTTTCTTACCTTCTTTTTATTTTCCTTCTTTCTTTCTTTTCTTTTCTTTCTTTCTTTTTTTTTGTTGACACTATAATTTGCACTGTACTGCCGTAGGCAGATAAAGGGCAGTAATTGCAAATTTTTCATTTTTTTTTTCTGCTTTTTTGTTATCTATTGTACGTTAGCTTTACTGTACAAGCTCACTTATTTGGTTTCCGCTGAAGAAAAGGTACGAAAAAAAAAAAAAAAAAAAAAAAAAGATCTAACTTCAACATCTCCCAGCATTGAATCCAACACACATTTCTTCAAATGTCTCGAAAACTCATTTTTGCAGATACTGCCGTTTACCTGTCCACGGCTGTGTACATGAAATGACTTCCTACAGTTTGATTTTTAAAGAGTAACACAACTGACGGCTGCGGATAATTTTGCTAAAATTAATCTTTGCATAGAATGAATTCTTCCTGAGTATTTAAAAGAAATTCTTGCGTACGATTTCCTTCTTCTATTTCTTCAATTTTGATCTTTGAAAGGTTTTCTTTACCTTTGAGATATGTACTTTTGAGAATTGATTTAAATGCAGTTCAAAACAGACCTATTCATTTAATTTATTTAAAAAAAAAGGAGTTTTTACTTTCCATTGGCGCAGCAGACGGAACTGGGTTCACGTTCTGTGACTTGGAAAGTTGAATAAACCCTGCTATCATTTCCTTAAATACATTTTAATATTGTAGTGGGGAAAAGCTGCCTGGCTTCAAAATCATATAATTAGTTTGCAAATGTTCCCATTAATGTGATGTTTGCGGAATTCCAGAATAGAAATACGAAAAACCTTTTGCGGCGTATGCAGTTTAAGCGTTTTATCCATAGGTGCTCCTTCTAAGAAAAATACCCATTTGAAAACTTACTTTCGCAAGCTATTAACTTCTAAAGATATTTTTCTAATATTTTCACTGCTCCACATTATTTCACGGAGAAATAAATGCGCTATTTATTTTTGAATATGATTTCAGAAATTTTAAGTGCTTCAGTTCTTAGAGAAGAAAGAAGTTAAAACCGAAAAGACATTTATTTTCTTGGCGGAATGCAAAATGTCTGGGCGTATCTTAAACGGATATTAGAAAAAAAAAGAGTATAAGTCGGGGGGGGGGGGGGGTAAGCTTGGTGGAGTTCAGGTGAACTTGAATGTGGTTCGTAATGCCAAATGTTACGGTGGCGGAATCACAGAAAGGGGTAAAGGGGGTAAGATTTTTCTTTTCTAGCAAGAGTTTCGTTCTTAGATTTTTTTTTTTTTTTTTTTTGTTTGATTGCAGAAAAAACCATTTCGCAACATTGTTGCAGCAGACAAATAACGTCGAGGTTTGTAATTACTATGTGCAATTTGAACGTTGTTATTTGTTTGTAACTCGTCGCTTCAAGGTCAACATTTGATTTGCAGTTGACGCCCATTTTAGTTTGTTCTTGGTTTTTAGAATTAGTTTAAAATTGAAAAATTTAGAGAGCCAAGCGTGGATATACACGGATTCCCCCGTCTTTTTTTTTTAATTTTGAGTGTTAATTAGACAAAAATGACTGAAAAAATATCGACCTCTGATTAGATGTTTTTCAAATATTTTCATTTTTATTTGCAATACTCGGAACTCGACGATCTACAAATGTGGATTTAAATGTTTTTTTACATTTAATAATCATGCGAAAGTTTTCATCATTCAAGTTTGCAAATGCTTGAATGATAAGCAATGTAAGGTTGCTTATATGTGATGGTTATTTTTTAAATAAATTGTGTAGTTTTTATTTTATGTTTAATGCTTATTTTAAAAATTGTTCACCTTGAGTTTCCGCCATAAATAATAAATTTTTTATTGTTAATCTTCTTTTTATTAAGTATAAAAAATATTAATGTAATTTTTGGAGAACGCATATTTTCGGATAGTTTCAGAAGCATATTTCTACGTCAGTCTTTAAAAAATTTTATATTTACCCCTGATTAATCAGTTACTATCATCTTCCTCGAAAAGATGATATTGTTACTGTTTGTCAATAATTCACATTCACTCAATAAAGTTTGATAATTTTGCTATGCTGATGTAAAACTGTTTACAGAACTTGTTTTGTTATAGATGCTTTTTATTATTGGAAACAATAGTTTCATTCTATTCTTCCTTTTGTTGTCTTCGCAAACAACTCTCCTCCTAAATTTTATCTATACATACGTTTTATTTCTTATTTTAATTCTCTTCTCTTTCACAAGGGAGCAATACCTTAAATCGATAATATATATATATTTATATTTGACAGAAGCTGTCGTAGGTACCTTACATCGAACTCGCTTCCCTTGTTCCCTTCACCCTAGTCATCGAATTAATGTTGCATTCCCATCTCAACAACCCCTATTCTCAAGTGGCCTATTTCTGTTTCTGAATGAGAGCCCTATCTTTCTCAATTGAGCCATTTATAGTCCCTGCTTACTAAAACCCTCCCACTTGGAATATATCTTTTGCTTCGTCCCCTTCTCAACTCTTGATCATACGGCACGATGCGAATTTTTCTCAACTTGTTCTCTTTTTTCCCAGTGACTCATCCAGTACTCCCGGTGAGCTTCGAAGTGATTCAGAAAGAAATAAAAATCGAATGGGGTACATTTGCTCTTGCCGACTTGTTGTACCAACTAACCGACTTGTTAACTTGTGCGACTTGTTGTACGGCCTAACCGACTTGTTTACTTTTGTGACTTGTTAAACCGACTAACCGACTTGTGTGACTTGTTGAACCGATGGACCGACTTGTTTACTTATGTGACTTGTTGAATCGACTAACCGACTTGTTTACTTGTGTGACTTGTTGAACCGACTAACCGACTTGTTTACTTGTGGGACTTGTTGCATCGACTAACCAACTTGTTTACTTTTACTACTCTACCTCGTCCGAAACAGCGAAATATTTTTTTACCTTCTGACCATGTTTGCTTCTTATGCTTTAATTTTATTTTGATGGTATTTTTAAAATTTTTAAGGGGTTGATATACTTATTTGACGAATTATTTTATATAATAATGGAACTTTTGAGGATGTAATATGTTTGTTTTGGAGATAAGTTAACATTTCAAATGAACTTTTAATCATGTTTAATGACTTGTTTTATTTAATTTTCGTGCTTTGAAAGTTGGGATGCTATTTTTTGCTGAATTTCTTCATATACGACGCCGTGTTTCAACTTTCAGAGTTTTAGGCTGCTTTATTTTTGAAAGTGTCCCAATACTTATGCTTGTGGTGTGTATATATTTTAATGTTGGAATAACGTCGCGACCCTCGAGCTTTACTGCCCCTTTTGGGATTGCGACCCACAGATTGGTAACTACAGTGAAAACTGTGTATAACAATACTGTCTATAACGATAACCTGTCTATAACAATATATTTTTTTTCTGGCCCCAGCAAAATGTCAGCATGAATAATCAAACTGTCTATAACGATAACCTATCTATTACGATATTTTTTTAGGTCCCAACAGTATCGTTGTAGGCAGGTTTTACTGTATTGTATTAAGCCATACATTAACAACATTTTCGGATAACAATCTTCAAATTCGTGATCAATCCGGGGCAAAAATTTGAAACCCGGACTGTCCGGGCGAAATCCGGATGTCTGCTAACTCTATCTGCAGGGAAGATCATTGTGACCCCCCACCCAAAAAAAAAAAAAAAAATATTCGTCAATTTTCGTCCGACGATTCGGCAAAATCATCTTCATTCGCGAAGTTCGGAGTTTCATTCGGCAAAATTCGGAGTTCCATTGAAAATTTCCGCTTTACGAAAAATTTCAGTTCGGGGCGCTCCTGTCTGACTGTTCTACAAGAAATCGAGAAAAGAGTGTATGAGGCAGTGTTTCGCGGAAAATATGTGGCCTTTTTCTTTTCTTTATTATTTTTTTTTAAACATATTTATGGCCTCATGTGCCTCACTTGGATTCTCACTAGTTGAGTTGTGCGTCATTAGCATCTTCCTTTGAATGCAATTTTCCTTTTTCGCATTGTTTCGTCTTCGCACGGGTAGAAGATAATCGCTGTTAGTATTCCAGGGGAGAAATAAAAACAACAATTCGCGTTTCTGTTTTATTTGTTTTGTATTATTTTTCTCTTTCCAATTTTTTCTCTCCTTCCTCTGGAGTCAATTTGTGTTTACGTTTGTGGGTTTGTTATCTTTTCTTTACCTCCGAGTCAAACCCGTTTGACTTAAAATGAAAAAGGGCGGATCTGGTAACTTCGCACGTTGATGGTTATCTTGGGTTGGGCTGTTGGTCGCTTTATTTATAATAAGGCTGTGTTCCGATATTAGACATTTGATGAAGGGGAAAAAAAATATATTCCAGCTCAGTGAAAGAAAGGAAAAAAAAAAGAAAAAACTATTTTTGAAAACTTGAAATCAGTTTTTAAGCTGACTTTTGTGAATGAAAGTACAGTAGAATCTCGTTTATACGGCCCTCTTTTATCTGAATCAAAATTGTAGTTAAAAAAAAAAGAACTTTGACATCTTGAATTCAAATTATGTTTTTCACAATCACGAGTGTGTGTGTATGTATGCGTGTGTGTTTGTGTGTGTGTGTGTGGGGGGGGGGTATTTGTATGTGTGTGTAGGCATGTATGTTTGTGTGTGTGTGGGTAGTTGTGTGTTTGTGTGTGGGAGTATGTAGTTGTGTGTATGTGGTGGTATGTGTGTGTGTGTTGGTGTATGTGCGTGTGTGTTGGTGTATGTGTAAGTGTAGGGTAGTAAGTCACGTTTCGCTTGAGGGCAGCATCGTGAGGCCGACTGACGGTGGTCCTGCAGAGGGAGGCGGGGGGAAAATAAAATCATAGGACTTCAAAACGGTCAAGTGAGAACAATAAGCAATCGTGATTGCTCAAAAAACATGCATACATAGAGTTAAAATCATAATAGCTAGAATAGCCCTGTTTAGGGACCGGAAAAAAAAATAGACAACCTTACTTTAGCGTTTTATTTGCAACTTTTTCTTTTAAAATTTACGATAACAATTTTTGGAAATTGCATGAGGGTAAATTACTTATTTTTGAGCACTTTTAAGCACCTATGACATGTCTAATTAGGAATGGGGAAAAGGTAGGCAGCCTTACTTTAGCGTTTTATTTACATTTTTTACTTTTCGTTTATGACAAGAATTTTCGAAACTCGATAAGGGTGAAATATGTACTTATTTCTGAGCACTTTTAAGCACCTATGACATGTCTAATTAGGAATGTGGAAAAGGTAGACAACCTTACTTTAGCGTTTTATTTACATTTTTACTTTTCGTTTATGACAAGAACTTTCGGAAACTCGATAAGGGTAAATTATGTACTTATTTTAGGCCACCTTTTAGCCCCTGACAAACTTTGATTAGGGACCCGAAATAAGAAAAGACTCTTACTTTACCGTTTTATTTACAAATTTTACTCTTTTTTGGTATCAATTTTGGGAAACTCAATCGGATAGGTCAGATCGAGTGGGATCTTGGACTACCAGCACTGCAGCTGAACTATAAAACTTTGCATTAATTTATTCAAACGACACCACTCGTTTTTGAACCAGAAAACAGAGAACCAATTCTTAGTTATGTGAATAATAATTGTTTTGATAATTATTAACTTTTAACAATTCCATGTAATTTTACATTTGAAATAAAGTGAAACCAAATCAAAGTATTTAGAGGACAGGGGCGCCCCAAACTTAAATTTTTGGGACGACGGAAATTCTTAAATTTGCCGAATGGATTTCCAAATTTCGCTGATGATAATTTTGCCGAATGGTGGTAATGCTGTCGAATCGGCAGACAAAATCGGCCGAATAAGGAAATTTTTGGTATGTTACAGCAGAAGTGCCCAACTTCCATAAGAGGGAGTGCGCACCCCCTTAAATATTGCGAAGACCACCCCAAAAAGCAAGAGCCCCCTCCAAAGAAAAGAAAAATGCCCCTGAAAACACCCACCCCCCTAAAAATTTCAATGGCGCAGTCTGCGCCATGACCCCCTGGGTTGGCAACCCTGGTTACAGTGATCTCCCGTGTGCTCTCATCGGGGTGCCCCTGATAGAGGAAGAAAACATAGAAATAAGTTACGTTGATCAAGATTACTGCTGAGAAATGGCGTTCAAGATTCCCGGATGAAAACTCATGTACAGTCGAGTCCCGCTACAACGTGATTCAACTTACGCGAAATGGCTACAACGCGATTTTTTCACCACCAAATATTTTTAGTCACCTAAAGCGAATTCCTCGCCAGCAACACGAAAATTTTCAGAAGGGAATCGCGGTATGAAAGTATCCGCTTTGTTATTGGCTGCTAAAATTTTTTTTTCGTGAATGGACCTTCATCGTTTAGCAACACTGGCAGTTTAAGTTCCCATACCGTACTAGTCTGAACATAGCTTTGTTTGTGTATACAAATAACTACTCCGCATTTAACATAATTTTTTCATTCTAAATGCGAAATTTGATAAAATATAATTACACTTAAGAGCACTTTTCCATCTAAAGTTTGTGAAGACAAAGAAAGAGAAAAAGTTTCTGACAATTAAAGAAAAGCTAAAGGTTCTCTCGATATGCTTGAACAATTAAAAAATGCGTCGAAGGTAGCACAACAATTACGTGTGAATGAATCTTTCATATGTACAATTAAAAGTCAAGAAAAGGAAATCCGTAAAAGTTCGCTGAGTAGTGTCTAAGCAGAACGCAAAATTTATGAAATGGAAGCTGCACTTGTATTGGGAATAAAAGAAATCAGGAAGAGGAGTGTTGTTATATAGATGGAAACGTTATGAAAGAATTAGCGGAGCAACTGTATTTGAAAATATAGCAGAATAACGATTTGATCAAACAACATAAATCATCAACATCTTCATTTTTTGAAATTAGAAATATTATTACTGGATCTACTGTACAGTATTATTATAGTACATCATTTTGTTATTACAACATACTGTACGTACAGTACTGGCTTATTTTATGTCTCTCTTTCCCGTTGATCACTGATTTTGTGCATCGTAACAGTATTTTATGTTGATTAAAACGTTTTTTTTTTAGAAATACAAATGAAAATTCAGTTCTTTATGTAAGAAACGGTAATGTATAATTAAGGAATGGTTTAAAATAATTTGAGATGGTGTTAACAAGTGTCCAAAGTAATTAGGTATGTTTATAAAAAAAATTACACACTCACTTTTCCACAACGCGAAATTTCGACTTACGCGAGGGGTCTTGGAACGCATCCCTTGCGTAAGTCGGGATTCTAAGTAAGTCGGTAGTCTTTATTATTATTATAATTTTTTGAGCACGTTTTATATTTTAATTCAAGCAATATTTTTGCATTTTTGCACCTATTTCAAAGTCTGGATCTAGTGACGGATACCCTTCAGAAAATCGGTCACAAAGCGAGTTCGAGCTCATACTCCAATTGGATATTATCTTCAAAAATTGCTACATATTTTTCTGTGAAATATTTAAAAGATTCATATTAAAAATCTTGAGATTTTTAATATTTGTGAGCATTTTACATTGATTTTGTCCTGCCTTTGAAAGTTTCAAATTCCCTTTTCCTTCCCAAACTTGAGAAAATCTATATCATTTGCAGTAAGGCCACTGTGGCAGCGATTTGATCTCTCAGGTTGGTAATCACCCTAGCTGAAGACTCTTGGCCACAAATCACAAAAGTTGAGCACAGATGTTATACTCCCATACGGAACCTCTTCGTAAGTTACGGTTACCACTACGCCCATCGTTGTAGATTGTGTTGCCATGGCGAGATAAAATTACATGCTACATCAGAATTTGTGAAGAGTTTGACCTCGCAACTTCTCTAGTTTGCTAGAGGTTAACTGAATTCTTTTAATGCCGTTTAATGTCGTTGTACTACGTCCGCTGCAAAAACCATTGTTTTTATGCCAATGAATGCAAACATTTTGTGAAGCGTGCTTTTGCGATCGAGATTATTTGTGAATTTTGAAACTCAAAAGAAATAGGGGGGGGGGGGGGAGGGAGAAAAATTGAGGAATGAGAGAGCTAAACTCGGCAATTAAGTTCAATGGAGTGTGTCTAAACAGTGATCATGCGAATTTAATGTCTTCGTTATGTGTATTTTGATAATTTTTATAGTCTCATCAGTTATATTTTTAGCATACTACTTTATTTACTTTGGAAAACATCACACACAAAAATTACGTACTTTAATACCATGTCCTAAAAGTCAAATTTTGTCTGACGATTTGGCAAATTTGGAGACATAATTGCAATATTTCTATTCTCAAACGCCCGAATATCCATTTTTATTAGATGTAGGTAGGTGTGAATACCCGTTTTTATCATTCGGCAAAATTTGGTGTTCCATTCGGCAAATTGAGAATTTCCCTTTCCCAAAAATTTAAATTTGGTCCGCCCCTAGCTGTACGTTATACTTTTATTAGAAATTTTAAACGCCTGTATTTCTACACATCTTTGTTAAGGATCTTTGAGTCTGTGTACATCTGTTCTATACTATACTTTAAACGTCTGTTCTAGGGTCCTCCCAAAAATTTACTCATTCGGAAAATTTTGTCTGACGATTTGACAAACTTATCATTTTTTGGTGTAATTTAGAGTTACATTCGGCAAAATTTGGAGTTTCATTCGGCAAACTGAGAATGTACGCCCTCCCAAAAGTTAGAGTTCGGGATGCTCCTGTTCTGTTCGTCTATGTGTTCAGCAGAGGTGCTCCCCGCCCCTAAGAGCAAGGGCACACCCCCCTAAATATCGCGAAGACCCTCCACAAAAAAGCAAAACCCCCCAAATAAAAATTACCCCTCAAAACAACCCCCCTAAAAATTTCAATGGCTCAGTCTGCGCCATAACCCCCTCCCCCAGGTGGTTACCCTTGTGTTCAGTGATATCGTGTGCTGCCGTAATAATGTTAAATGTTTTGAATTGTGTACTGTGAGAGTGAGTAATTAGATAAAAAAAGCTTTCAACTGCGTCTCAAATAAGCATAACTTAACACTTTAAATATCCATCAAAAATTAATAATAATGGAAAGGTTTCAGAAAGGTGGAAGCGGAGTTTCACGGTTCATGAAACATAAATTTAACAATTTTTACACACAATTTTCAGCTATTAAGTGTAGAGACGTACCGAGTACTCGGTAACTACTCGGTACTCGGCATACTCGGCCAATTTGCCGAGTACTCGGTACTCGGCCAAATTTTGATCAGATACTCGGCCAATACCGAGTAGTTGCAAAAAATTGAATATTGTCCAAGACAGATATTAAAATTTATAAAAAAGCGCAAGCATATTTAATATTCTGCAATCATTTTACAAGTCAATTTTAAATTTTGAGAATAATGAAGTTTTTAATGCTTTAATGGAATAAATCTTTATTCCATTAAAGCATTAAAAACTTCATTATTATGTCCCCATTTAATGTCCCCAAAGTTAATAAAACTTATTTATTAAAAATTGTGCAAAAAAGGTAAGTATAGAAAATATGAAATTTTTACATAAAAATAGATTTTTGCTACAAACAAAAATTAGTTATGAGAAATATAAAAATTCCTTTGCTTAAAAAAAGGGAAATAAAACAACGTTAAAAGCATAGTGCAGGAACATTGCAGACACGTGTTTTGGCGTTACAGGAAATTCCTTTTTCAATGCACAAAATGTGAGCTTGTAGATTTAAAGACATCCGACAAAAGTTGGACTTTTTTGTCGAATGTCTTAACATTCTTTAGCTCACATTTTATGCACTGATAAAGACGTTCCTTCTAACGCAGAAACACATGTGTGCAGTGTTCCTGCACATTTGCTTTATTTGCTTTTAAAAATTATTTATGTTTGGCACACTAGAACTAAAATAGATTGGTATAGTTTGTCTTAATTCCAACTTGATCAATCATACCTTTTATTTATTTATTTTTAATTTTAAAAATAATTTTTTTTGTAAAATTTTTGACGTAAACAAAATTTTTTAAATAATACGAAATTAAATTTCAGCAGGAATTTAGTTTTAAAAACTTTTATATGGACAAAGAGGTCTATACTACTATTCCAATAAGTTCAAAATTGATCACGTGTGTGTCAGTGGTTCTGCTTAAAACATAATTGGTACTTGTTAACTCGGCCGAGTAGTGAAATGCCGAGTACTCGGTAACTCGGTACTCGGCCGAGTAGTGAAAGGCCGAGTACTCGGTACTCGGCTACTCGGCCAAAGTGCTACTCGGTACGTCTCTAATTAAGTGCTATTTAATTCACGTTTCATGACACGAACTGTTACTTTGTTAGAACGACTTCCAATTATCTCAGATTAACGAGGTTCCACCAGTAATGAAATCGACCAGACTCTCTTATAAATGAACTCAACCACCCTGGCTACATTTATTAAATATATCTTCATATGGCCGTGAATATCCGGGAAGAGCTATTCTTTTATTGATCCATTCGGGAAAAGGAGCGTAAAAGGCATAGTTCAGAACACCCCCAAGGTGGGAGGAGTTTTGTAATTTGCACGCATAGTCCTTTCGTTGCTAAGAGCTACCATAGCCACAACACCTACACTAAAAGATATTAAGCCGAGCTACATACATTCAGCCAATTTAAGACTTATTTCTACGAGTGGCGCCACTTAAATCTTATACAACAGTTGCTCAAACCTGTTTTGATTCTGCTTTGCTAGTTAAAATATTGTGGTGAAATAAACCAGAGCATTGTTTTTGCAATGTTATATTTTCCACCGTTGAAAATTTCTTTTCCGAAAATAATGAGTTTAAAATAACAATAATAACTTGTAAAAAAAGGAAGAAAGAACAACCTGCAATTTTGACGTTGGATTTGTTATTTGGAAATATTTTGGTTTCTGATTATTTTTGGGAAGTAAAAAAATCATTTTTAAATGTATTACAGTCGGACTCAAGATTTCACGAATTTATCGGAACCGAAACTTTTATACGTTAAATCGGGGTTATTCGTAATATCGGGTGTGAAGAAAAAAATTAAAAAAACTGCAGTTAACCTTACCTAAAACTCCTGATAAGCAATTTTCTAAAAAATATCCGTAATTAGAAAGTGAAACTGAATTCGAAACTTTTTATTCAGCATTTCACGACTTATTACACAATAGTTAATTTGAAATTTTAAACTACTAACACTAAGTAATGATGTTTGACAATTTCTTTGATACTTGTCTCGAAATAGTTGGCTTTCGCCATTAATGGAGAGAAGAAAATACTGTGTCATTTGCAGCCTGCCGCATGAGATATGTTTTTAGTTTTCAGGCCACATAAAGCATTTAAAAAAGTAAGTTTTGATGGGAGTTTCACTATCGCTTTTCTGTATCAAAATCAATATTCGTTGATTGCCCCCTCGCCCGTCAAAAATTGCTGATTGATTCCAAGAAATGTCTTTTTCTATTTCGGACAATATGGATATAACGTTCGAAGCATTCGTTAAATAGAGGTTCGTTAAATCGGGGTACGACTATATTTATGTTTGTATTTTCACAAATGTCAATTGAAACAAAAGTGGGATGAGGTGGGTCATGATACAGTTGGATTCTCTCTTTAAAAGTGCAAGATTCTGAAGTTAAGTGTGCTAAGTTCAAGAAAGATTAGCTGTCTTTTTATTGCCATTAAAAGAGACACATAACTATTGGCGAGTTGTAAGCTGCTAGTTTTGCATGAGGTTTTTATATCAATTTTGTCGAAGTTAGTGTTTCTGTATCTGTTGTGAAAAGTTGAGTTTGGCCATGGGAATTATTTAATGTCACAAAGGATACTTTCACTGGAAACGCGGCTCTTTTTGTTGATGTTTTCTCTCTCTTTCTCTCTCTGATGGACGTAAGCTAGCTGTTTTGCTCAGTGCCGGATCCACGATTTTTCCAAAACTTGAAACTTGAACCCTTTTCCATCTTTCTTCAAGTTTTTATATCTAGTTCGAACGAAAAAACAAAACAAAACAAAAAACATATATGGTGAATTTACCGCCCCCCAGAAGTTGCCGCCCGGAGTAAAAGTCGCTGCCTGCTCCCCCCTGATCAGGCACTGGTTTTGCTCGAGGTCTTTATATTAGTTTTGTCGAATCTGGTGCTTTTATATCTACAGCGAAAAATTGAGTTAGACCTTGACAAGGATTCAATGGCACAAATGACACTTCTACTGGAATTGGGGCTCTTGTTGATGTTTTCTCTCTTTCTGATGGTGGTATCCGTTTTTCAGAAAAAGTGTCAGACCGGAATTTGTTGCTACTTGCAGCTATACTTGGACCTCGCTTCTGAACGGATTACTAACCGGTCTACAAATATCATTTTAAATACTCCTTTTTTGGCACCTGGGGTTTTCTTTTTTTACATTATCTTTGACGATTGATTTCTGCCGTTCAAAATAAGTACCATAGTTTAAGAACTTCTTTTGGTAATGTTTGTAATCAAGTTGGTTTCTGTTTGAAACTGTTGTTTGCTGCAAGTCTGTCAATGGCTCTCTTCCTAATCCATTGCTTATATTCAACATTAACCTTTCTAATGTATGATTTTTCTCCGGGTGAAAACTTCTGGCCTACCTAAGGATGTTGTCTTTAAACGCGTTTTCCTCAAAACTTGAAAATGTCCACTTACATCCCCTTGCTTCTCACTGCCTCATATGTAGTTTCAGTTGAGCGAATACCTCATACCGGTTGTCACCAAAATAAAGCAGTATTCATCTTCTAACGCTATATGGAAGAATCAGGGCTCGAAATTAACAGTGATCCGCTGGTCCAGAACCACAAAAACATCCACTGAACTAGCAGAATATAAATTGTAGTTGTCCATGGGACCAGTGAAGTTATATTCCTGTTTTCCTTTCAAGAGCTGTAAGCATCATAATTTTTTATACTATAAGATAGTTTTATATACTTTTGTTTACAATGTTTAGATTTTCTTAGCAAGAAAAGATAGATTAAGAAATTTCTGCAGCATTTTTCCATATTGTTTTTTCCTTTTGTTTCTTGTCTAAAGAAAACTGCTAATTAACTCCTTATTATCGTATTACTTTAGTTTGTTTTCTTTTTCTTTAACTTTATATTGTTTAAAATCAGGACGTGATATTAAATATGTACGGACAAGTAAACTTTAGTTGTTGTTGGTCCATTAGACCAGTGAAGTATTTTTCTAAATTTCTACCCCTGTAAGATCGATACCACTATTTCAGGAAAGCTCTAGCTCTAAAATAAATCCTATGAGAACTGCAGTTTGTATTTATTATCGTTATTTTTACTAATATTTTTGATATTTGAGCAGTTTCTGTTAGATTTTCATTCCATAACAAAACTGTTAAATAACGACAATAAACAAGGAGTAAACAATCCCATGTTTTACTTTTTTAAAAACATATAAACCGGGGTGCCCATCCCCACTCAAGAGCAAGAGCGCACCCCCCTCCCTACTACGGAAGACCCCCCAAGAGCGAGATCCCCCCAAAAAGAAAATGCCCCTCAAACCCCCCCCCTAAAAATTCCAATGGCGCAGTCTGCCCCTTACCCCCAAAGTGGGTACTTTCTCTGTATAAACCGATTTTCAATGCGTGAAATACGCTTGTTGAGGCGTCATTTAAAAAGTCTCCGAGGATCCAAGATGTACTAAACTCGATACATAACAGAAATACCATTGATTTTTTGAGACTTATAATCCTCTTGACCTTAAATGTTTGCTTATTTCTCCCTTTCCCTTCATTACAATTTAAACTGAACAAACGAGCGTAATCCTTGTGTGTGTGTGTGGGGGGGGGGGAGGGAAGCGTGAAGATTCCGCAATATTTATTACTAGATTTGTTTTTCCAACGTTTCCTTGGAGAGGGCTAAATTTATTTCCTGTGGCTTTACGTAGCCTTTTAAAATAATCATCCTATTAAAGCCTATTACAACCACCTGCTTCCAGAAAGGCAACATCAATAGCACCCAAGGCTTTATCCTTGAAACGATCTAGGATCTCGCCGCAAATGGATGGAATAAATTTTCATTTTCTTCAAGCGCCTGGAATTATGGAATCTCATCCCACCTCTATCCATAACTGCCCTGGGGTTAAATTGAATAAAGGAAGGAAATAGCATGTATGTGGGGCTGCTCTAAGATTTTTTTCGGTCAATGGCAAGTTTCTTTTTTTACTTTTCCTTGAAGGTCTTGGTCAAGACACGCCCGCTCTCGTTAATCATTAGCAATGAGTGATGACGGACAGGTGACGTCACAACAGGTGGTCACGCTGTGAAGATTACGAGAAATGTTTCTGGATAAATTGCTTTTATTTATTCCTTTATTGTGTTTTTTTCTCGCTCTTGCCTATGCTGTATTAGATCTTGTTTATAAACTTTTTTTTCTTTTTAAATATGTTTTTTTTTCTGTCAGTTTTCACTTGGTTGAGAAAAGATAAACACTTGTTCTTCACCTTCAACGAAATGATATGAGGTTATAAACTTCAATGTATCGTTCATAACTTTTAGGTTAATAACTGGCATCAGACAATGAATGCTATTTTTCACTTCGTGGGGAAGTAAAATTGCCCTATGGCAATCACTTCGGCAAATTTATCACTGGAATTTCCTAACATTACAGAAATTAATTAAACTAATATTATTGGGGTTTGTTTGTTTTTTGTCGTTAGGTACGGTTTGTTCGAGATTTGCATGCATTTGTTTGTCTTTTATTTATTTACTAGGTGCGTTGCACGTGCTATTCGAAAATAAAACAATGTTTTGTAACGCATGTTTGGGCAATTCCATGATGTCGGACTTAAGAATTACACGATATTTACTTCAAAAAACCAACACATTTATTGGTTAACAATTTTGAAATAGATCAAAATATTTTTTAAAATACTTAATAATGTACGTAGAATTGTTAAGCATAAAACGAATTTCTGATACAAATTTTTATTTTAAGAAAAAAAATTTTAACTAATGGTGTCGGACGTATGAGCTGAATCTGAAAAATGAGACTAGCAAAACTAAAATCGAAGATTCAGGTCAATGGCCTAATCTGCAACAATGTAACCACTTTTATGTCAAAGAGCAATGATGAAATATTAATAACTCAGAAATATTTTTTTTTTAAATTTTAGAGGCATTAAGTGCCACAACAGGGACTTTGGTATTGGTGTCGGACGTAAAAACTTGGTGTCGGACGTAATATATGTACAAAATTACCATGGTGTCGGACGCAAACAAAAGTTTAAAACCTTTTCAAACTACTTTTAATTTTTCTTTAAACCTTGAGTAATATGTTAATGACAATAAATGACATGTGTTTAGATAATTACATTAAATATCAAATATTTTTCGTAAATGTTAATTATCACCCACTTCTAATTGGGATAGATGGAAAAAAATTCTTAAAAATATTTTATTTTGTATAGAAGATTTTATCTTTCTCTTTTCGCCATTTAAAGTGCCCTTCTGTCCTATACAACAGATTCTTCAATCATTTCACCATTCAACAGGGGATTGCATCCTGTGTAATGTATAGACTCTTCATTAACCGCAACCCACTTATGTACTTTAAGTTGTGCAACAAATTCCATATCTTCAAATTCATCCAATGCATCACTGTCAGATAATTATTCTTTAAATAGAGAAATCATCCTAAGTGTTTGTGAGGAAGAAGTGTCTGAGATAGTAATTTTATTCAATGAAATTGCTTTGACTCAGTGCATGCAGTGCACAATTATTTTCTCAAATATAGATGCAATGTTGCTGAATTATGCATGATCTCTTCTGATGATATGTGTACTTCAAGTACACTGCTGATTGCTACTGTGTACTTGCACTGATGATCTGCTGCTCTGAAGGAGCAGCAGATGAATAATTCTGGTGGCATACCACTTAACATTATTCCAGCTTTTCTGTTACAATGGACCTTAGGTTGCAGTGGTGATCTGATTTGGTTGAGCACCCTCCTGTCATTTTACTTCCAGCTTTAACAATACGCCACATTTTTTTTTCTTTAAACCTTACCAACTATGCTGTCTACAGCTCCTTCCCCAGGGAACACTGCAAAGAAATTCCGGGTTAATTTTGTATTGAATTTCTGCTCAAATAAATGTAAATTTTGTTAATTGGCATTTTTGTTTAAATTGTAAGCCGAGTTCATCTGAGAAAACTTGTATAGTTTTAGTGCTTGGATATTTGGTTTTAAGATGCTCTAACAGGTAACTTACAAATTTATGCACGGCGAGTTTAGTGTGATCCAAAGTGTCACAAATTATTGCAAAAGTTTGGAAATCCACGCATGGGATGTGAACATCGTGGCTTGGGCATGGAATGCGCCCAGTTTGCCAGATTGAATTTCGTTCTGCTGTAAAATTGCCGCATTTTGAGATGCTTAAAGTAAAGAAAAAACTATTCCTTATGAGGTCAGTGCTTCTATGGAAAAAAAATATTAAGTAACAAATTTTACCAGTTAATCAATTACCAGTTTCATGGTTAAAAAAAAAATGTTTTTAAGTAAGAGTACCTATTAATAAAGACATTTTAATGACTAAAGTATAAAGAAAGGTTGTTATTGCTGTCCTCTATCCCTTCTATTTTAAATCAGAGAAATTCTGTAATCAGAACGAGGTAATAATTTTAAAATTCTTGATGTCGGACGTAATTATTTTGTTACGTCCGATACCACAAAATAACAAAAAACTATTTCTTTGAATTTTGCTCGGATTGCACATTTTCAATAGTAACTGATGTTCTGATTTGCAGGTAAAATGTTTTGTAAAATATTCCATCCTGTTTTATACAGCACAAACTTTTAGGCAGTTGAGTGTCGGAAGTAATTTTATCAAAGTTCCTGTTACAAATAAGCTTTTAAAGAGACAAAAATATTTTATTTAGGTCTCATTTTTTGTGCTACATTTGTTCTAAAGTGTTGTGGCAGGCATCTGAATCAGTTACAAAGTGAAAAATATTGCAACTATAGTTTGAAATACCAATTCCAACAAGATAAAAAAAATCCATTATGGCAGCATGTTGAAAATATCTCTGTTCAAAGGCTTGTAACTCTTATAAACATAAACTTTTGTGGTAATTTTTATTATGTTCATATAATTCAACTCATAAGCTTCAAAATGATACCTAATTTGTGAGGAAAAAAAAGGATTTTGAAAAATTGGTCATTAGTTCCCCATTTCCGTGGAATTGCCCGTTTGATTATCTTCACCGGCAGTACCAAAAAAAAAAATAAATAAATAAATAAATCGCGGAAAAGGGGAAACAATTTCCAATCTCCCTGTTACAGGAAAAGCCTCAAAGCAATAGCAACAATTTTATTTGTTCACTGAATTCTGAAACACTCTCTCAAGAATTTTATTTGTTGAAAAAAAATGGCAACAGGTTTTTCTTCTCAATGATTTAATTCACGCTACTTAAAAGCTGAGCTCGCAGCAGACGATTAATTTCCAATTTAAAATTGATTTTCCCGTACTTAAAATGCTCATGCCTTTTCTGTTGGTGATTTTAAGGACTTCAAATCCGAAGGACAAAAATCTTCTAAAGATGTATATTTCGGAGGCTTTCGAATGAGACTCGGACAATCTGGGCAGAAAGAGCCATTCAATGCAAATTTTCAGGTCCAAAAATTAAAATTCGATCGGTTCGGTTCTTTTTTGGCGTTAGAACCCCCCCCCCCCCCATGCGTTTCATCTCTGGAGTCCAAGTACATCCCTGCCAGATTTGGTCGCGATCCCACGTAAGCTTGATTTGTATATAGAAAATACATACGTATACATACATATAATATTCTTTGTTTCATTGAAATAAATTTTATTTTTATGTAAGCAGGTAATGTTTTTAAGAGCGCATAATGACGGAATAAATTTACGAGATTCAGATGATTCAACTTAAGTTGAATCAACTTTCGAAAATATTGCTTGCCGACTAGTTGACTGACTTTTTCGTTGTCTTCACATTAGGCAACTTAGTTGAATCAACTTTTCTTCTCATAAGCCGAATTTACTTGAACAGCTGCTCCACAACGCTGTTAAAACTGATCCGAGTTAACTAAACTAGTTTATTCGTTTGTAGAACGAACGCTTGGCAATGTCCTAATGAGTTGAATCAACTAAAAATTTGGTTCACCTCATCGGGATGAGAATAGTAGCGGCACATATGAGCGGTGTGCCTGATGAGTTGGCTGTTGTGCGAACGATGCCGAATGATTCCTTCACCTGTCTACCAGATTACACTTTTAAATAACCGCCGACACAAAAGTTGATTCAACGAAGTTGTCTTGTGTGTCAGAGGGCTCAGAATCCTTTTATTTATTCACAACTTCTGGGTAACAATACTAAATCCCTCGCGTTACCACGAATATTTTTAAAATATTTTTCCTAACTTATTTTTTGCTATTTTTAAATCATAACATACTTAACTTTAAAGTTCACGTTAACAATGTATTTCAAATAATCCCGATAGTAAAGAGGGTTGTCAAAGTTTTCTAAAAAGTAAGTCAAAATATTTAAAGCAATGCATTTGCTCTAGAAGCCACGAAATATTATGCATAAATCTAGAGGCCCCAAACGTTTTTGTTCTTTGTACCCCTTGCCGATTTTTGTTCTGCTTTTCGTGGACCCCCTACCCCTATTTCCAAAATTAATTTGTCTGTGTAAAGCCAAATAATTGTATTAAAAAATATATTTAACGGATAAGCAGAATGTATGAGTTTTGAAGGTTTGCTAACGATGTTTTTGGCGTATACTCGTGACTCTGTTTCCTTTTATGCAAGATTTATAACTCTTGTATATTTAGGGAATCATTTAGGTAGTGTGGAACTGGCCCGCGCAGTGTTCTCACAGGCTGACAGCAACGTGTAAACAACGTTCCACTCTATAAATCTCTTTGGACCATCATAAATATGTCCTGACACTTATCACCTCAGTATCAATATTTCCACCAATAGAGATAGCGGCTTGCTTTGCTAGCAGCACCGAAGACGATGCGCTTTATATCACATAGTATACTTATCGTAAATTCTTTCAGACAAATCGCTTACACGTGGTTTGATAACTTCGTGTTTTCCAAGTTTATTGGTGAACATGATTTATGGAGCTCCTGTTATGGATTATTAGTTTCGTGGAGTGGCAAGGCAAGGAAGGCTCTTCGGCTTTCGTCAGAAGTTCGAATGTGTTGTAAAGTTTTGAAGTCCGTGATGGGGTCATTTATTTTTCGTTATTTGGTGTCATGTCAAAACTGGGTGGTTGGTTTCATGTCATCTTATCATTTATAAACGGCTCATTGCTTTTCACCCTAAGATTTTATTAGAGAAATTAAAGATGGGGTATCAAATGTATAAGTTGTCTTTTTTTTGGCATGTTAAGCATCTGGTTCGATGCAATTTTTATTCGAAAGATTGACTGCTTCTAATTTAAGCAAATTACAAGTGACAACACATGGACACACACAAAGAAGGATCCTGCTTCCGGTTTTGGAGGGGGTCATCATCAGGAAGGGGGGTGGAGTCAATGCGCAATTTTCGGACAAAAATAGTGTGTCTGGGGCAAATTTTCCGATATATAAGTCCAAAAAACACTGATTTAGGCTATTTTTGGATCCTTATGGGGGGGGGGGAGGGTCACGAGCCCTATGACCTTCCCCCCTCTGGATCCGCGCCTGGACACACAGTTAAATGCTGTAAATGTTGTTTCTGGGTACATAAAAAGTCGATGTTTTTCCTAATGGAAAGTTGATTAAATATTTTTATTGCTCCAAATTTTAGCTCAAATAAAGAACAAACGAATTCTCAAAAAATATTTGTTTATAATTTCAAAAACCTCTTATTTTTATCTTTAATTTGATGCTCACGAATCAACAGGAAAGTTTTCTAATTTCAACCATCCTGCCCACTTTCACTCTTACCTGCTGTGAAAGAACTATATCAGGGGCGGATAGAGACTACTATTTTAGGGGGGGTGGTCATTCTTTCTCATGCCCCCCCCCCCTCTTCCCATGAACGAACCTACGGTTTTGGGTATGAAAAATTTTTGAAACTGTTGAGCGTCAATAAAAAGTACCAAATCTACCAGGAATAAGACATCTAATAGGACATAAACGTTGCAAATTAATTTTATAAGCAATAAAAAGATGCATCATTTCAAATATTTACTTTCAAAAATACTGTAGGAATTGAAAAGACTACTAAAATAGTTTACATTTCATTCATAAAGGGTTTGAACATAATGTGAACAGATACTATTGTCGACGGTTTAGGGGGAGGTCATGACCCTCTCTTTGTATCCACCCCCGAACTATGTAGTATTAGAATTTGTGTTGTGAAAAAAAGAAAAAAAGATTAACATTTAGTTTTGTGCAAATAAAGAAAAACGAAACATCTGCTCAAGGGGAAATCAAATCCTTTTTCTTTTTTACATCAAGTGGCTCTTTGCTTTTATCTTACGAAAGACAGATTGCTGCTTCAAGTGGTGCTGTTTATTTGGTGTGGAAAATCTATTGTATGCGTAACACTTTTGACGCTAGCAAAACTCCAAGAAGTTCTGCAGGATGTGTTATCCACGTTTGAAAATACATTTATTCGAAAATGAGACAAAACTAAGAAATCGTTAACGGGGAAGGGTGACAATCCGCAATGCTGAAGAAAAGCATGGAGAAAGTGGATACTGAGTAGTTTCTTATATTTTTGCATGCGCAATTTATTTATTAGAGTCTGCAAAATCTATCGTATGCGTATAACACTTTTGACGCTACCAAAGCTCCACGAAGTTCTGCAGGATATGTTCACTACGTTTGAAAATTGATTTGGAGAAAAATGAGAGGTTAAGGATCTTCAGTTCAATGTAGTGCTTATTTCTGAAGAAATTACATTTTCTAATTGAACTTATTATATGTAGTTTTTTCATGTTTTGCATCTAGTGTTATATAGTTATAAAACACGTCTACTAATTTTCGTATAACAAAGTTGTAACGACATTCTTGCTTCAAACGTTTGAAAAATTTTCACATCTTACTTTTTGGGAAAAAGTGTGAGCTGGGGAGAGTGGGACACACGTAGACAGCTCAGTTTTCTAAAAAAAATTTAGAAATGTGAAAATTCTGAAAAAAATATACTTCAACGACAGCACTTCCTGAGAAGATTTGAAGTAATTGGCAGTAAAACTTTCCCGAGTTATAGCTATCAAGCCGTTTCGGCAACTTAAAAGTAATTTATGCTGGATTTGTTTGAACGCTAATAATACACACTTATATAGCATTATTAAAATTATATGTATTAACGTAAGTCGTGTTGTTCAGTTTTGAATGAAGTACGGCAGTTAACATGTTTTTACAAGTGAAGAAGAAAAAACCGTCAATATTGTACCTAATAAAATCATTTCAAAAAGGCATACAATATGACTTGTCCTGTGTTTTAGTCAAAATGCTTGCATTTAACAATGCAGAAGCTTTAAATAAAAAATTTCCTAACGCTTGGAAAAATAATAGAATAGCTGATATCAGCTGAGAAGGAATACAAATAGCTATATGAGGATGAGGCAATATCCAAACCTTTCTATTTCAAAACCAAATAATGAAACTTTATCCAGGGTTTTAATGCAGAAGATATTGCTGCATTGTGAAAAAAAGTTCAGATATTACGGTATGATACAAGCGTACAAGTTCATTCCAAGAGTTCATTTCAACCCGACGACTTGAACATTAGCACAACTTTCTTTATAGTTCGTAAGCTTTGCATGAAAGTTTTTAAACCCTCCCCGAAGTTAATTTCTGGTTAGGTCCCTGATATCTCTATTGCGATTAAATATGTTAGGTACAGGAATAATAAATAGTATTGTTTTCTCCCTCTAGTATGGCTGTGTGCCTTATGCCTGGCCCAGGACAGTTACTACTTCCATCCGCACCCTCAAGACCAAGATGTTCGGAAGGGCCAGAGTGCCGTTTTGGAGTGTGGCGTGTCGAACAGCCGTCATGTGGCCTTCTACTGGACATTAGACGGCGATCCTGTAGCCAACACCACCAGGCGATACCAGGAAGGTAGCAACCTGCACATTACCAGGGTAGATCCAGCCAAAGATTCTGGAGAATTCAAATGCATTGCCACCAATGTTACAACTGGAATCTCGTTGGCAAGTCAAGGTGCACAACTGAACATTCTCTGTGAGTAATGTCTTTTTCTGTCTTTCTTTTCTTTTCTTTTCTTTTCTTTTTTTTGAGCAATTACAAATTGAACCATTTATGTCAAAAACCAGTCAAACGACAAATTCTAAATTTTCCAAAAAGCATTTTAACCTTCGTGTTAAAATTTTTCCATAAGGACTACAATGTTTTAAACTAAAAGGGGTACATATTTAGGTATAGTTCTTTCAATAAACAATGTTGTAATCATCATTGAAATATTTAATATAGTAATATAGATGTTTTACTAAAATTAGCAATTTTGTCACTTGACTGGGTTTTTGAAATAAACGATTTAATTGCTTATTAAGCTTACTCACTTGACCGAGATGGCTATTGCTCTGATTTTTCAGAGTACCATGACCACGAGAATAAATTTAACTCGTTGTTTTAACATTTATTAGGAGGACAAGTTTCGTCGCCATCGTTGCAAATCGTTCTACAACTATACCGTTCATTCAAGGCTAACTTTAGGCCCATTTTTCTTTTAAAAAGGGTGGGGGGGGGGGGGGTTGAAGATTAGGTTTTTTTCAGGAAGAACATCAACTTAGATGAACTTAAAAAGCAAAAATTCATCTAAATACAAAATTTCTAGGTTACTAATCCTATCATTTGCGACTGATAAGAAATAAAAATACCATGAAGGTAAATTGTAATGTAATTGCAAATTTAATAAGTATGCGGGTGCAAATTTCTCATAATAACCAGATCTTTCTTACCACATCCTAATCACCATTTTTTTTTAAAAATGTATATGCCTTTTCTCCTATTCTAGAAAATCCCCAGTCCTAATATGAATGGTGCAATTTTCTTGGCCATTTCCATTCCATTCCGTTTGTAGAAACAAAAAAAAAAAAAAAAACAACGAGTAGGGTCATACCACAATTCGAGATATCAAAACACATAATTTGAATTCAAGACGTAAAAATTCAAATAAATATGTGATGCTGTATGTTTTTTTTTTTTTAATTGTCTCTCGCTTGATGTCAATTTATAAAGGTGTTCAGCAAAATCTTAAATGTTTAAAATCAGGGGTAGATTTTGACAAGTGGGGCCCGGACACAAACAAAAATTGTGGTCCCTTTTTACCAAACAGATATTTATAATTTTAAACTAAAGTAGAGTTCCTGTTATATTTCGCAACAATTCCGTTCTATGGCATATAAATCATTGTTTCTATTCCCCATTGTTACATTATATTGTTACTTTTCCGTTACTGTGGAGTATCTGCCTGACATTCCACAAACAATTTCAACAAACACGATCAAATTATCAGTTTTCCAAACAAGTTGCATGATTGAATAGGCATCGATAAGCACAATATCACACTTGGAGGCAGGGTTGGCAAAAACCCGGGTTTTTTCAAAAACGCCCATGGACCCAGGGTTTTTTGGATTTTTAAAAAAAAAACCCAACTAAAGTTGGGTTTTTTTAAACAAATGTGGGTTTTTGTCTTTTTTTAGGGAAAATGTGGGGTACTTGTAGCATATTGTAGCGTAAGTATATGGACAAAGTGTAAAAAGTGTCTTCGGGTAAAAAAAGCTGGAAAACTAGTTAAAGTTTAGCGTTTTCTGAAGAGAAGTATAAAAGACGAAAAAACCCAAGAATGGTGAAGTTTGAGGTTTTTTAATTTTCATTATTACCAACAGTTAAGGCAAAGTTACTTCTCAAGTGATAAAATCTATTGTTTGTTTTTAATTACTACATTTTTTCTTTGCATTTTACTTTATTGTATTTCATTTTGTTATGCAAAACTACTGTAGAACCTCAAGTAGTTTAAATCCCTTTTTACGAAATTCCAGCTTAATCAAGACATTTCTTTGAATTTTATGTTGCCTGTTTTTCTATTTCTGTGTACAGAGTAAGAAATACTAAACTTTTCGTAAGATAATGAAAATACTGTACCCGTTCTGTTTTCTGTCGACCGTTTGAAAAATCTGATTATTTCTAAAAAATATACCTTGTGTTTATTCGAGATCTGTGACGTGTTGGTTAGCAGAAAATAATTCACATGAAAGCCTTTTAACTAGATTAGTTTCCTCTGTACAATGTACAAATATTGAGAAAATCAGACGTGATAAGATTTTAAATACATTTATTTAAAATCTTTGACGTATTTTTTTAATGCCGTTAAGAATTAAGGAATACTATTAAAGTTCAAAGTTCATTTTTTTATGTTCATTGTCTGTGGTGGTGAAGAACAAATAAAAAAGAAGTTTAAATTTTGAAAGTATTTAAATTAATTATTTTTTTTAAAAAACTTCTCAGAAAATTTTAAAAAACCCAAAAGTGGGTTAAATAATGGGTTTTTTTTAAGTGGGTTTTTTCAAAAAAAAAAAAAAAAAACCATCGGGTCCAACCCAATTGGGTCCAATCCGGCCAACCCTGCTTGGAGGTGAAATTTGGGGTGTACTGTAAATGAAGCATTCTTATTAAAACAGTCGTTTAAATCAACAGAAATTACTTTCTTATAAATCCACCCTGCCCTTTTGTACATAAATGGTGTTTTTTCTGATTTGTTTTTTAAATTTCTTTCATTTTCCAGCTAATTCTAAAATTATACGCTTAATATGTTCCAGAAGTTTATTTTTTAATCAGATACACGACACATAATTAGCCTATAAAGGAAAAGCAAAATCGGCATATTAGTTTTGTTCTTTTTAAACTGCAAAATAGATACAGTAAAAACTTCTTAACACTTTTTTTCCCACATTAAATGTGCTCGTGTGCAATAGTATAATATTTAATCACACTTCGAATTTGGGGGGTCGCTTTTAAAGCAAAAACGTTTACGCTTTTACCTTTTCAACTGCTACTTTTGAAAGGGAATCATAAATAAATACTTGGCAACAGCAAGGGTGCAACGGGTCAATTAGTCATTACCAATTTTCGTGTCTTCTGTTCGTATTATACCCATTGGCACGTGATGGAGGTGACTGTCAGACCTTCAGCGTTTTCAGCTTAATAGCCCTAAAGAGCTGCGCTTGCATGAATACAGGCGACTATTTTCAAAGAAAAGTTTCATGGGAATCAAATATTTTAATGTAGTCCTCCTACCTCTTTTCAGAAGACTTATAAGTTTGAGCACCCCCACTGATTTTTAAAACCCGGCGGGCATCACGGCTCTAGCGCAGAGAATAAATACTGTTCTAGCGTTGATGCCACCGTTTTTCCTTGATGTTTGCTTTCTTACAGTAGTACTGTCGGTACGGTGTAGCTTCCTTTACGGTTTTCATAATCCGATAATCAGTATCGATGGAAACTACGTATTAATCCTCTGTCTGTCTGACTGCTCAGTTTTCAAAGTGAAACCGGTTAAAAATATTCGTATTTTTTATTCATAAAAAAACCAAGGCAAAATGTATTTTACTTTAGAAATGACGCTTAGCGCGATTCAACTTATAACAAGGTTTTGAGAAAAGTTCTACTTCACATTTTTTACATGAAATTCGAGTTTCATTACAATTCTCTCCCTCCTCATGTTTTGAGCAACACAAAACACACTTTCGGCGGCACCCTTTCTTTACATAAAAACCTAACGATTCCCGCACTGATTGCCCGTAGTAGCAAATTAAAATGTCATTTGGTTCGACTGTATATTTACAAATAATGGATGATGAATTTATCGCCAATTTGCTATGTTCATTTGCTCGCCCTTGTTACGGTTCCACGTTATGATAATTTGGTAATTTACTCGTCCATGTTATGATTATTTGCTCGGTAAAATGTTCGTAAAATTGGAATTGAAAAAGAACAAAATCGACTCACCCCGTGCTACAAACTAATTTTGTACCGAATTTCATGAAAATCGGCCGAACGGTTTAGGCGCTATGCACGTCAAAAGATCCAGATATCCAGACAAACTTTGAGCTTTATTATTGGTAAAGATTAGGTGGTATGTGGCGTGCAAAATGCACGAGCAGTTAGTGGAAATGCTTCAGAAAATTGAGGAATCGATTTTGAGTTGCTGTTCGAACTTATTCCCCACAAGAAGAAAAAAAAAAAAAAATCTGCATAGGCTGTATCGATTTTGCCACGTCTAAACTCGACTGTCTCATGTGTTACAATTCTTCAAAAGACAATGACCACGCAGCGTCCTGCGTTACACCATAATTTACAAATCCATCACTTCTTGAATAGCAGAGACACGTAAAATTCTCCGCTACTATCCGGCAATTAAGAGCACGTGTTTCTGATGAAGAGGACATTTTACGCTTCCTGGAATTTTTTAATTCCGTTATTAATAGAAGCGAAGAGGCAGAGAAAATAAATCTCTTGATTAATGAGCGGTGTAAATTTATCGTCAACGCTTTTTTTCCAAGCTCTGGCATCTGCCCAAACTCGGCGCTAAATAGCTGTCAGTCTGCTTAAGTCATTAAGCAACAGATGGCTCCTGTCTCCAAAGACTTTCATTCTTTTTTTTTTTTTTTTTTGGTCGTCTTTCCCTAAAACCAGAGTCTATGAATGTAAATATTTTATCACCATCAATTTTCGGGTATGAAAACCCGTGGTTTTTCTTTCAACGCTCGGAGCAGGAAGAGTGGGATGCGATGAAAAGTTTTCATGAGAATGAGAGGAATAACAATAGAGCAGGGCTGTTCATGATCCAAAAATTTTGAGTTACCATTTCCGAAAATTCTGGGTTGACTACACATTCTAAAACTGAAAAATTATTTTGAAAAAAAAAAACCTTTTAGTTTTTTTTAAAATGATTTCAATGATTTTCGTTTGCATATTTGAAGAGTTTTTATAGAGGGTGGGGAGGAGGGGGGGGGGGGAGGTCGAGCTTCTTAGTTCCAGAAAATTTTACTTGAGTCCACTTTCACCCCTGCAGTCATTTTCGGTAACTTTGACTTCAAATTTTTGAGCGTTTCGATGACTTAATCCAGCTCCTCATATTGTGAATAATATTTTTCTTTCTTTCCTTTGTAATTATTTTAAGAGGCATTAGTGGAAAAAAAAAACAAGTAATTACAGATGTTGCCCAGGGGAACAAATTTAGGAAAATACGTCACTGATCCAATAAACCAGTAACTCTACTAAATTTCTCTTGTCCGTGCACACATTTAGTAAGCCATTATCACCTACTGTTTTTAAATAAAATAAAATTATGTAAAATAAAACAAAATATAGTTAAATGATAGTATGGAGTCAATAAGCAGTTTTCAATAGAAGCGGACCACTGTTAATTTCGAGCTCTGCTGCCTACAAATAGCTGTATTAATATCCGCTAACTAGAAATAGCTAGTTAACAGTTTTTGCCCATTTGTAATATTTGAAAAAAAAAAAGGAGTAGAAGAAAAGAATATGGTCCAGTGCTGCACTCTTCTGGAGAGGTTATGAGATTAGTTTTCAATTCTATATTTTACTAAAAAAAAGTTGACAATTCTGTATACAACTCATTGCATCATTCAATAGTTCTGAAGTTTCTGTTTGAAAGCTATTTCTGAGGTTGTTGAAAGTAATCTTCGTACATCATATACATGTAATACATATTCTATGCAATATTATAAGTTATAAACATATTCTGATGTTATGAAGTACAAAATGGGAGATTTTAAAAATTTAGAAATTTTATTTTCCTGCTATAAAGTTCCACAATTTGTATTAAAGTACTTTAATTTGCATTCCTTTTCTGACGTGACTCTAAATTACCCTAAACGGCAGGATAACTTCGAGGCAGGCTAATAATTCATGTTCATAGCTTTAATGATTAATGTTTCTCACACAATTTTGGATGGCAACACAATACTCTTTTCTTCCGTTTTATACCAACCGAAAAAATAAAACAATTTTAATATTAGTGAGGCAGTTTAAAATTCAGAAATTGAGGTTTAGTTACTTAGAACGACTGTATCTCCTTTCAAAATTTCTGAAACCAAAAAGATTCCAGAAAAATTTCGGTAACCATCGTTTAGTAGTGTAATCGTTTTAAAGCGGTGGTTAAGGTAAATGAAAAAGTAGACGATTTCTTCACCAGATGTATCTCCAATAGTATTTTCGTCAAATTATCTTTTTGTGAATTGATTTCAATGAACTATTTATTTGATATTTTACTTTTCGTTTGTGAAGGTACAAATATCCAGTACAATTAAAATAAGCTTTTGTTCCTCCGTTCCTCCTCTCAATAACTCGGTTTATTAAATATTCGATCTTGAAGCATAATTTACATGTGCGCAATACATGAGGATGCAAAGCATCTTTTGGGTTTAACTAGATAACCCAAACAAATCTATTGGGTTTAACTAGGTTGTGATGCAAAGCATCTCCGATGTATGACAACCAATACATATTTCCGTTATTGATCCAACGAGTAATTCGCACCATTTTCACTTTTTAAAATGTTTCTGAGGATTATTTACTTTCATTAGATAGGTTCTTTTTCTTTCAAAAATTTACCAACTTCTAAACACTTTATTACATTTTAAGCAGTACATAGTACATCTGTTAATACTAAATTATTTCAGTTAAAGAGAACGAAACCTATACGAAATGTCTATTTCTTAACATGAAACTAAAGCATTGCTGACCAAAATTCTATGTTTCAAAGAATGGTAGTAGTAACAATGATGGTTGAACTCCGTCATTTAAAAGAAATGGCTGAGCAATTTAAACTCGTGTTCCTAGAAATTATTCTAGAGAGAACGTCTGTAATCGAAAATAACTATCATCTACTCTTAATACTAATCTCGATTCTTGCCTTTTCATGATTGATCAGTTGTTCACCTTTAAACTTATTTTCATACTTCCTCTCCCCCTGCTCTATTGTTCGATTGTTCCATTGTAGAATCGAAATATGAGTCACTGCAGAAACTGATGTTAGTAAGGCACGACATGATCAACTTGACAGATTTTCTTATTATTAGTAAAATATTGATGTATCTTGTTCAAATAACTTTTCATTTTAAATTCCTCGTAACGTCAGATTACATTTTTTTAAAATTAATTACGTAATATTAAAAAAAAGTTAATTTCGATTTTCATTTCATAATGAATGTTTTTACACGCTTAGTAAAACACCTTTATCTATTTAAACCCAAATAAACATACTATTGTATCTGGTGAAGGTACAAGTAGTTGGGGAATTAGAGGCAAAGTGATTAATATAATTTAAGATTAAGATAAGAATTAGATGATTGAGAGAACTAAGATTAAGATAATTTAGCATTTTCAAAATGAACGAATGGGAAATGTTTCGAAAATTGCAGTAAATAAAGAAAAAACAATGTGTTAAAAATAAAACTTGCATTAAAACCTTATTTTTCATTTTTTGGCAATAAATTTGTACCTTGAAAAAAGTGGAAAAGTTTACCTTTTTTTTATTTAGCAAAGGGAAAAGTAAAGTTATTTTTCAGTGAAATACATTCTGTTTGGTTATTAAAAATATTTTTGATAAAATGAATCAGTATATAAAAGAATGAATGAATAAATGATTAAATAATAAAACAATAAACAGATGATTAAACAATGAAATAATGTACGAATAAATAAACAATCTATGAGAAAAAATAAATGAGTGAATAAAAGAGGAAATAAATAAGAAAATAAGTGAATGAATAAATAAATATAAGTGAATCAATTAATGCAGGAATGTACATTAATTAATTAATGAATAAATACATAAGTGATTTAATAAATGAATGAATAAGTAACGAATTGAGCTATTTCACGTTGCCCCGCATGTACCTGGCAAATTGTATTTAGCATTTAAAGTCAAAACATACCTAATATTAAGTAATATATTAAACATCAGTAGAGCTCGATTAGTTTTTAAACTGTTAATTACAAAAACTTAATCATTTTAGAACAGCAAATTATTTTTATAATCACAAAATATTACAATATGTGTATTAAATTTTAAAAATGACTTGTATTATTGTGTACTTCGATCGTTAGAACTGTTTATTTTTTAATTGGAATCGTCTATATGTTTAAGAACACGGATAAAATGTTGCTAGATAAGTGGCGCTGCAAACTGTGAAAAATATTTTACCATTTCACTTTTCTGTGCTATTTCACTTTACCCCACATTACCCTATATTTTGATCTCGAAAAGATTCCCTTCTGTTGAGTTATTTGTTCCCCTCCCCCATCTTTCTGTCTCTCACTTTTCATATTATAAATTTTAGTGCATTTGGAAGTTTTGATAATTTCCTATCTTTATCCAATCAAAGATGCGCATAGATGTAGTATTAATCCCCACAATTGATAGCTTTAAATTATGTTTATCGAGAATTATTTTACTCTCTCTTTTTTTTTTTTCCAAATAATATTAGTAACTCTGACAAATGACGAAATTCCCTTAAACAGAGCTTTATCTTTTTTCGTTGGTGGCTATCCATAAATGATATCACACCCCCCCCCCCCCCCCATCGAGTTGAACCTCTTTCCCGTGTCACTAAGTGTCACCCTTCAACCTTATCCCCTCCCCCATTGTCACACGTCACGCTGATTTTCATAAGCATATTGTATTTCTAACTTTGTGTTATCTCCCTCCTCCCTCAAAGCATGATATCATTTTTGGACAACGCCTTTAGCACTTTACTTTCCAAACTCCAATGAAACAGCTGATTTCGATGAAACAATTTAATTTTCTCATCTCAATTATCTCAGTACAGGGAAAAAGCAATTGAACCCCTTTTCAGCCTCTACGGCTTATTTACCCTTCATAAAGCCTCCTTTAATGTTGATACACATGATAAATGCGTGCAGACCCTCTTGTGCATGTTCAAGTTATAGTGTTTTTGTTGGCTCTCTCTTTGTGTTGCCAAACGCTCCGACTTAATTCTAATCTTCTGTTCGCTATGGAAACACAGCTGTTCATTAAACAATAAAAAAATTATCTTGCGTGCCTATATTAGACGACACAAAACGTGTGCAAACAAATTTTGATAGTGGCAGCTTGTTCGATCGTAAATTGTGTATATCTAATGTATATATACAAAATTTACGATATATATACACGAAAAAAATATTTTCAATAATTACAGGAGTAGGAGTTGTCCTAATATTCTTCAAAATGAAAATGATCATTATCATATATAAACCTTTTTACGTAACCGATAAATTTTCTTTGTCATTTTATTTCATGATATTTTGTAAATTTTGCTTGTATTTTAACTTTTAAATGCATGTTTCATCTTTCCCTTATGTAAGAAAAGTATGGGAGATTTTTATTGTTAGTTTGTTTTTTAAAATTAATATTGTTATTATTCCCGTCAATTTTTTTCATCTAAAAATGTGTTTAATTTGTTGTTCTGAAATTTACAATGTTACAGCTGTAGAAAATAATTTGTGAGAAATATTTTTGTTAAAGTTACCCCACCCCACCCTAATCTATATCCTCTTTTGCTCGAGACTTTTTTGTGCTGACATCAAAGGAAATACAACTTCGTGGGAAAATGACCGAAGGAATTGATTTTTCGACTTACCCAATGTTTTTCATTAGGCTGCCCCCCCCCCTCAAAAAAAAAAAAAAAAAAAAGCTTCACTGAAAAGAGAGAGAGAGAAAAAAAAAAGTCACATTTTTCCAGTCGCCATCAACGTCGAAACTATAGCCTCGTTATCTGCGACAAGAAACACAAATCCCCAGACTGATTTGCGATCGCTTATGCGTCACTGAACTTGGGAACCCCTTCTCTCTCCCCAAAGCACCCCGCCAGCTGGCTATGATGTGCTCATGTCTGGCATACGGGCCATTTGCCGAAGCAATAAAAACCGACTCCTATAAATAGGCCGTTACGGCCTAAGAAAATGCATAATTCGCCGAATGGTCGGGGGGACTCTGAAGCGGGTATGTGTGTGCTGGGAATTGTTATGGGAATGAAAGGAAAAAAAGGGAGGCTAAAATAATGTGGGGAAGTTATTTCTTTATGCATTTTTCATTCTCGTTTGAAAAAGCTCTTGGAAGACCGTAATTTCGAATGCTTTTAGTGACTCGTTCCAAATGCCAAATTAATAGGACTAAATTTTTAATGAAAAGCTACGGAAACGAATTTATGTTCCAGAATCTTTCAACTTTGTTTGTGATACTGTTTATTTAAAGCTCACGTGCTTTTTATTCTTTCGGGGGGGGGGGGAGGAGAAGGATTGCTTCTTCCGTCCTAAACAGTATCGAAAATGAGGAGAATTACCTTCTCTCTGATTTTGGCTTTCAGTTCGAGCATGTCCCTTCCCCTTCTCATTAGAATCTTATCAATACTTTTAACACTACCTAAAATTTTAGGCATTGTGATACGCAGTTTTCGCTTTGCTACACACTTACTGTGTCCCAAATGTGAATAAATTTCGAATAGGTCAATTCATTAAATTTAAAACAATGAAACTTTTTATTATATTCTAGCTTAATGCTACGAAATTCTTGTTTGTGCCAAATTTTTTCTCCTTTACATGCTTTTTATCTACACAGTAAATATTAAAGATAGCGAATTGCAAAATTTTTTTGTAATTTTTATGGCAGCGTTATATTATTTGTATTTTCCTTTGCTGGCTCAAATATTAAGTTGAGCTATTTTTCTTTGTCACGATGATTTTCATTAGCTCTAACTGCATTTCATTTAAATTCTTTTTTCTGTGTAACTCGCGAAGTAACTCAAGATTCTATTCAAATTTCATTGCTTTATCGGTGAGGAGGGAGCCGCTTTATATATTTTCTTACTTTTTATTTAGGTATGCAAAAACAGATGTGTAAACGTATCATGCTCTTAGCACTTTTGGTGACTTTTTTTTACCATTGTTTCAATATTGTCACCTTCATGTTAAAAAGGTTCTGCCTTTTATACAGTATGCAACCAATATTTGTTTTAAAACAACTTTAGGAAACATGACCATCAATGTTTTTTTTTCTCAATAAATCTGGAATTAATAAATAATCTAGAATTAATTCTGGAGAAAATTAGAGGCGTCAAGGTTGTTTCCGAGGTCCGAGAGGGATTAATCATTCAAATTGAATTATTTTAATCATTAAATCATTGTTGTAAGAAAATTATATGGGAACATGGTCCTAAAGTGTTTGATCCCCCCCCCCCCCTCTCGGAGAAAAATCAATTATCTCAGTTGCACACTTTTTATAAAACGTTTTAAAATGGCCGTCAACGTTGTGACAAACACCACTTTGTTTCATAAACGTTTTAAAATGGTTGTCAACGTTTGACAACGAACACTTCGTTTTATAAACATTTTAAAATGGTTGTCAGTGTTGTGACAACCATTTAGAAACGAATATGAATCGTTTAAACGTTACGTGTGCTTATCTACCGATCAATGCAAATTATGCAGCCAAAATTACCATACATCTAATTTTAACCTCAAATAAGATTAACACGTTTTCCTTCGTTCTCATTTCTCGAAAGGCAGGTTTATTAAAGCTTCTACTCAGCTGGAATGTCATGAAAGAACTTTAAAAAGTACGTAGGGGGAGGAGGGGGGTGGAGAATCTATGCCTAACGCCTGCTCTCCGTCAAGAAGACGAGGAGCTGAATTGAGGTTGTTGAAGGCGTCAGCTCAGAAATGGAATAAGGACTTTCTTTCAAAAATCGGTACAAGCGGGTTCTTATTAAAATTGGGCATCTTCAAGGATAAAAAAAAAGTCAGTACCTGCTCAGGAGGCACGTTCTCGCCCGATAATCATCTCTGAAACTGGGGAAAATTCCGAGCACACTGTTCTGAAAAGGAACGGAACAAAGAGCTTTTCAGTGGAGCACGCCTCTTAGCTCTTTGACAGGGAGTCTTTTAGCTCGAAAACTCAATTAAACACGATTATTCCGATGTATGTCGAAGAAATATGTGTATGCGAAGAAAAAATTACTGATTTAAAAATACACGTTCAGATGTGCGTGGAAAACATATGGTTGAAAAAAAAAGTGATATAACTTGTTTTGTAAAATTGAAACTAAAAAAGTCAACAATCGATGGAATTTTAGCTCATCAGGCAAGGACAGATCCAGAAATTTTACAAGGGAGGAGCGATTGATTTTTATTACTTACTTTTTACTATGTATACTGATTTAAAAATATTGATCACAAAGGTTTTGGACTTCAATTCCGAAACAGTTTCGAGATAGGGTTCCAAACCCAAACCTCCCTTCTCCCAACATCGATGAAACCCATCTAAATATGCGTTTTTTGAACTTCATTTTCGAAAAATTACCGGTGGAGAGTATCTCAAGGGAGGGGCGATCGCCCCCATCGCTCCTCCCTTGTATCCGTCCCTGTCATCAGGACTGCGAGGAGTTTCTAACAAATCAGTTCTAAATGATCGTTCATAATTCCAATACCCGGGTAAACTAATCTGGACATAAACGTCCTACAAAACGAAATTAGTTGCGAGAAATGTGATTATTACGAAACTGGAAGAACATAAAAATCTAAAAAGTTGTGGAACTTTCGTCAATTGTAATATCATTGTTATTTATTTATTTTATTTATGTTATTTATTTATTTACTTAATTTTTTGTAAATTACCACAGGTTTTCTAGTTTTTTCATTTTAATACACCAACACATATACATGATGCTTGTACGCTTGAAATGATTTTTGTATTCGTGTTTAATGATTTTTTTTCTATGTTCAAAGCTTAAATGCTGCATCTATTTGCTGATCATCATTGAGAAAATAGTGTTGTTTATGTGATAGGCTATATTTTGGATTGAAGAAAGAAACAATTTGTACAGTAATCAATACTTGCGTAAGAAAAATAAGTTTTTCTTTCTTCTATACATCTTAATGATACATCATTCAACTGGCAAAATTCGTGAAAAGTAAATACATTTATATCTCCTTTTGTTGCACCACAAAAGCTAACAACACTTCTGGGACCATTACGGCGAATGCTAGTAATAACATTAAATATTCATTTAAAACAAGATGCATCGCGTAAAGTAAGAGAGTTTTATTTAGTGTATCAATTCTGCAAGACGAATTCTTCGCCTTAGATTCTTAGATGAAGATAATATTATTAACAGGAATGTTGTTTCGGAAGAAGGAAGATTTGGAAATGAAAGATACTATCCCCAAGGTGGATCTAGAAACCTATTGAAATATTCGTTGTCTCGATAACTTTGAAACGAGAAAACTTCTTGTTGTCTGGGTACTTTAATCGTTTGATGGCAGCACATGATGATTTTCCTTTTCTGAAGACGAAGAATCGAGGCAGAAATTTAAAAAACAAAAGGGTGCAATCAAAATTCTGTAAATGATTCAAAAAATTCAGTTCATGGAAATTTAACTATCAGACATAAGTAATGTACTGAAATGCGATACAAGGAATGGGAGGTCACGATGACCTTTCAAAAATTTCCTTATTCGACAAATTTAGACTGATGATTCCTCAAAAGTATCATCATTCGGCAAAAATTGGAGCTCTATTCGGTAAAATTTAAAGTTCAATGATCCAAAACATTCAGGAAATGACAAATTAATTTTGAACCACCGAAGCACACTTGCTTTCGATATCTGGATAACTTTGGAAAAAAACTTCTTTATCTAGGTCCTCCAGCGTCAGGTGGATGTCGAAAGGAAATGGGTAAGTGCGCTATCTGGGAAAAGGAGCTGAAACAGATATGACTCGCCGGAATCCGAATCAGAAAAAGCATGGGAAAGGAATCGAGGGGTCCATTAGGCACGCCTCGACAGAGGAAACGTGGAGCGGTGTCGCTTGTCGAACCCCGGCTGCCATGCTTCAGGGACTGATCAAGGATGCAGGCCGCATATCCGCTGGAGCACCTGAGACATATCCATTTGAGCCGGTACAGAAGCCATGCGGATCAGATGCACTGGTCAGGGGAAAAGTAAACGGAATCCTAAATGGACCGCTATCGAGATTCCGTAACATTTCAAAATATTTTATCAGCGTTTGAATTTTTGTCCCATTTTGCAAGCTGAATGCAGTTTTCGGAGGAAAAAATTCCGTTCTTGCTTGGTAACTAGAGTTTTTCTTTCAGTGTGACTAAAATTTATCTTTCATTCATCAGGGTCAGAACCACCGAGAGTCCTTTGTCAGTTTGGTCGCCTCCCCCGTTTCCCCCATATAGCTTATTAAATTTACACTTCTCTGATCCGGAGTCAGGCCCCTTCTAGGGACGAACCCCTAGATTCTGACCAAGCTAACATTTCCTCTCGTCAGTCTTGGTTCGAATTTGGGATTGGTTGTGAAAAAAAAAAGGATGTATGAAAGTATAATTTAAGGTGGTTTGCTTTTAAAGAGAGTACGTAGCCCTTTTCTTAGTTGTACTATAGTTATGCTTTCAATCACTAAAACGTATTGCTCATTAAAATTTGTGATCAGTTGTGGAAGAAAAAAAGCATTCAGGGAAGTATAAAGATGGTTTGCTTTTGAAGAGATTACATAATCCTCCATTTAAAAAAATAACATAAAATAAATTGATATAATTAATATGGAATAACGAACTAGTAAGCAAAACCCAAATAGCTCTTATAGCGTATTTGGATGCTGTTTCAAGCTGTTCGGAATTTGCTTGCAATTCTGCCTTACCTCTGACTCTATGAAGCGGTGACTTGTAAGTTTAAGCGTGCTAATAGTTACAATACAATTAACCATGTTTATTGTGTACTGATTGGCATTCTTCCAGTTCCATTCTTAAATTTTATGTCTTATCATAGTAATCGTCGCTACACAGCAGCGGAAAAGCTCGAGTAATCATGATAATGCAGGCAGGGGTGGTTTCTGGAAAGCAGTGGCTCTTCGTTCTTATCTTCCAACAACCCCTCTCACAAAGTCTAGTCTAGGTCAAGGGGCCGTCTCCTATTTCAGCCCACATTTCCGCCAACTTTTCAGCGCTGTCATCATCGCTCTTCTTTCTCCCCTATTCCGCATCACACCCCTCTTGTCTCTGGCATCCGTATTCCTTTGGGGGCGTTGCTTGGTTTGATCTAACGATAACTGCTCCCCGTGTCAGAGTTCTTGAAAACAGAATTGATGAGCAGAAGGTTCGTGGTAGAAGAAAACGAGAAATACACGAACTTGGGGTGTTCAAAAACAGTAAAAACGAATGTAAAATTCGAAAAACGTGTATTTTTTACTATTCAGAAGAAAAATTCTAAACATTTTCATCCCTTGTTTGGAGCAAGCAGACTACGAGACTACGATAACCATTGACTTTCAACAAGAACCACTTCTGTGAAGCAAGGCACAGAAATCGGACCGCTCTACACCAAAAAGTAGAATTGAGGAGCAAAGAACAAGACAATTTTTATACTTGTGCAACTGCGTAATACCCAAGCTTTGCCTTAAATTCATGAGTTGAACCGCACTATGTCTGCGGATTGTCGGTGGTGAGATAAATTTACTTTAGCGACCAGTTTGTTGGCACTCTCTGCTTCAATAAGTCGACATCGACCTCCAGTTCGGTTATTCCCTATTCTAGACTGATGTGTCCATAACTATAACAAGGTCGAAACTGCAGTCTCTGGGTGGGACAACCGGGCTGTCGGTACATTGCATGTAGTTCTGCTTTAACCCTGTCATTGGACGGTAGTTTACTACTTAATTTAGACTTGGTAAAACTAAGGTACACAAAAAAGACGTAAAGGGGGATAAGTAAAGGCTTTTTCTGAACATCCTTCAACCCAGTGGCGGATGGGACCGGCGGGCAGCCGGGAAAATGCCCGGTGGGCCGCCTTTGTTTGGGCCGCATTGAATTTTACAATTGAATGGCACAAAAAAAAAAAAAAAAAAAAAAAAAAGATTTTCTTTTATTTTCCTTCTTTAAAAAAAAACAAAAGAAAAAAAACCTACTTAAATATCTATGAAAAATTTATAATAATCCGGCCTAGATCTAAAAATTTTGGGCCCCCCTGCAACAAAATTCGTTAGGCCCATCCCCGGATGCCATCAATGAAAATTTGCAACTTTAATAAGTCTTATTGCTAGTTTTTTTTTTTTTTTTTTTTCAATTTATTTTGGTCCGTTGGGCCCCCATCCCCCGCGCACTAGGGGGAAGGGCTACGCGGGTACGCAGATCCGGGGCTTGATATCCGGTGCATTTCTAAACGACTTACAAGAAAATTGCTGCAAAAAAAGTAATGATTGCAAAATTTTTTTAAAAAGAAGAACTCTACAAACTCATGCTGTAAGCTGGGTGTGTAGGTTAATTCATCGGCCGGTACGATAACTTTGTTGCATAACTGTCCAGGACCTTCTAAGACCTTAACAGCTGCCTCTAGTTTGTAGGGGACAACGGACACGTAAAGGCAGGGCTGTCGCCAGGGGAGGTTGCCGAACCGAGGCTGCCAATTTGTATTTAGTGATGAACAAAAAAAAAAAAAAAAAAAAAGAAAAGAAAGAAATAAAAGAAAACGTTCCCAGTATTTTTTAAAAATTAAATAATAATAATAAAATAGTAAGTGGAATTCCAGTGACAAATAAGTATTTGTTTTCAGCAAAACTTCAAAAGAAAATCCAATACTTGAATAAGAATCAATTAAACCTTAGAATATTATTTAGGAACTAGAAAGTCGCCCGTCGAGGCATGACGGGTGAAAATTGCTTCTACTTTTCTACAATTGAATTAAGTCATTGCCTGTTTGGTGATATTTTGATAGTTGAAATTGTAACCTTAACTCCAGTGGATTAACCTTAAACTCCAGAAGGTTGCGTTTATTCTTAACCATTTTTTTGGCTTCTTCATTCCTCTGAAATGACAGTCTTACCAGTAAAACAGTTAAGTTACCGGATCGAGTTCAGCCTTGTCACAGTAAAGATTTTCCCTGCATATTAAACATTACCAAAACATATTATCAAATTATCATGCCGTAGCGCGAGTTTCGTTGTTAAAACATGCGCGTTACTCGATCATCGGCTATTATATCTATAAGGATATCCACGGTTCTTTATTATAATTTACCTAACTAAAGGCAGCAGAAATGTTTGGATACATTCTGTCAAATTTCGAACATTTTTTTCGACGAAAAAAAACTATTCAGTACATAGTACAAGCCAGTGACAAGTTTAAGCTTAATACAAGAAATTAGTAGATAAATAATCATGATAGTTTCATAGAGGTCGCCGAAGCATGTTTCAAGTAGAAAAAAAGTTAAAATGCAGTAAGGGTGATTTAAAATATTGTAATGAATACTAAGTGTTTGAATGTATTATACAAAGCGAAAGTAAACAAAAACTTTTATCGAAAGATTCTGGAGGCATGATATTTAAAAAAAGAAAATAAAGTTGGGAAAAGAAGACCTACGGCGTCACTGAAAAGTACCACATCAGTCTAAAATGTAAAAAGATTATTCTATTGAATCCCAAACGCTTTAATTTCAAACAAGTACAAATATCAGGTTGGAAATTGAAAATTTCACTATAGAAAGAGAAAAGAACTAAGATGAACTTTGAAAAGAAATACTAGGGGAGGTTTTCCCACAACATTTGTATCAATGAAGTTTGAAAAAAGAAGATAGGGACTTAGCCAGGAATGGGGAAGGGAGGGAGGTTCTCGAACCTTTTGCACCACCAAGGTAGCTCAAACGCGTTTCTGAACTTTTATTTTGAGAGTACTGGGGAAGAGTTTCCAGATCAGAACCCCGTCTCTTCTCCTACCGCCTACCGTCATCAAAGATGACCTACAATTTGTATTTAGGACTTCAAATTCGAAAAGCTGCCAGAAGAGTGATCATCCAAATCCTGCAGAAAACGCCTCCACTCCATCTTTAAAAATCATCTAAAATTTCGCTTTTAGGACTTCAATTTAGAAAATTTTCAGAGGTCATCGAACCTCTCCTCCTCCTTGTATCAACAAAGATGGGCTGAAATTTTTTAAGGCTTCAATTCCAAAAAAGATTTCTGGAAGAGCCCCCAAACCCTTGATAACATTAGCGAATATCATCTACAACTGCGTTTTAGAATTCAAATTTCGAAAAATTACCGAAGGCGAGTCCGCGAGCTCGTCTTAAATTTCGTTTCATGGACTTCAATTATAAATTATCTTCCGAAGACTCTTCCCCCTCACGTCATTGAATGTCGATTAAAATAACATTTTTTTTTTAGCTTCAATTTCGAAACATTTCCTGGGGAGAACCTCTTCACTCCCTAACATAACTTAAGATCATCTAGAATGCATTTTTAAGACAAGAAATTAAAAATAAAAAAAAATCCCAGAGGGAGGCGGCGCTGGATCTTTGCTCTCATTTTAACATTGTTAGAGATAGTCTAAAATTGCATTTTTAGAGTTAAATTTTTACGAATTTCCAATAACAGCCATCCTATCCTTAACGTAATTAGTGATGTAACAACAGCGTTTATAAAGTTTCAATTCCGAAAAATAGCTGGGAAAAAGCAGCCCCGAAACACCTCCCCCCCCTAACTTATGCAAAGATCGTCAAGTAGGCGACTGTACAAATCAGAAAAAATTCCGGACGGTATGATAACCTATACATGTATGATCCTAGAACTCAAATTTCAGCAATTTTTTCTGGGGGATCACTTCCTAATTCTCCTCTGCAAGAATCGTGTGAATTTTCGCTTTACGCGTTCATTAAAATAATACACTCTGTTTTCTCGCGATATCGGGTGAAAAGTTCCTCCTCTTCAATCGTTATTGCTCATAGAGACTGCATATACTGACTGGGGGCTGGGGGAGGGGGCAACTTATGTATAACAAACTTGTTGAAGAACTTCCATTTCAAAAAACATTGCCCTCCCCCATAGAGAGTCAATTGTCGTCTAAATTGCGCTTTGGGAACTTCAATTGAGATATTTTGCCTAGAAACAATTTCTGTACCACTTTCCTTCTCTTATTAGTGTTTCCAAAGATAGCTTACACATGCGTTTTTAAGCTCTGATTTCGATAAAATGTTGGGGAAATCTCCAAATTCTCCCTCCCGCAAACATCGCCCAAGATCATCTAAAAATAGTCTAAGAATACGTTTTTGTAGCTATTATTTTGAAAATTTTCCGGGGGAGTGCCCCCGCCCCCGGAACCCCTCATCATATGCACGAATATTACACTTTTTACAATGCAAGTGTTCGTAATATTAATTCCTTTTCTCCACATTCGTAAACACAATTCTCCTAATATGATTCCTCATAAAACCTCAACCTCCTAAAACTCCTCTTAAAACTGGAAGCTCTATCCGCTCTCCCTTTTACATTTGGAAAAAGAAGGAGGGGGCGGGCATCTCCTCTTCAGGGAACAACTCTTCAGGGGCCGGCTGGCTAGTAAATGCCAGGGCCGGTTATGCTGTCCCATCCGTCACTGCTTCAACCCTAGGTTCCTACTCCCAAAAATCCTTCATTCTCACTGTCTAGCTTCTGTGGCTTCAAATTTGTACTTTAATATTTCAACAAAATTCAACGTCGGTAAGATTTTAGAGTGATTTTATTCTTGTAACTTTAGTTTATCGCATTAATGATTTTCTTCACTTTTCTTTTCCACCCTTTAATGACTAATTTTTGTTGAATGATGAAAGTGATCACTTTTGGGAAGTTTTAGCATATTTTAACTTCATTATAAAAAGTTATTTAGTTAAACGGCTGCATTGTTGTTGAATAATAATGTGTTGAAGAAAATAATAAAAATTAAAAATGGACAAGTTTGCAATGATCTGTAGGCAAATGTAGACTTTTTCTTTATCTGGTGTACTAGGTCTTCATTTTTTAATCCTTTTCATAGAAAATTACTTGCCTTTTTTTAATACTTATCCATTTTTTTCCGAAAAGCGAAATGTGGGAATTTTCGTTTGGGCTCTAAAGCGATAGTGTGAATAACGACAACTTTTGCGGAACGCGTTTCTCTCCATCCGATATGCAGCGTCCTACCCCGAAAGAAACTTTTTAACCATCATTGGGTTTTCTTTTTCGTTTCCAAAAATTCCTGTCGGCGTTCAGTAATGAGTTTCCAGAAGATCTCTCCTTATCAGTCTTTCCCCCTTTCGTTTTAAGAAGCGCGGGAGACAGAGAGAGAGAGAGAAGGAAGAAAAAAAAATCTGCCGGAGATCGCGGGGCAAGATTGGTATCGAACCCGTGGCCCCGTCACCGTCCATCATTCGTTGTGAGACCTTCATCGCCGAATAAATGACGTTTCTCTTAGAACGTCCGCGTTGCCGAAAAGCACGTATATTGCTATAATACTGCGCGCCCCCTAATTGGAAGACATTTTGTGTCGGGTCAACCGACAGCCTCCATCTTTGGTTTGAGCTTTTTTGGGGACAGGATAGCGATGATTAACAGAGGCAGGGGAGGATGCAAACGGAGGGTCATTGTAGCCCCCCCCCCTTAAGTTCAGTGGCGCAAATCCCCCTCGCCCCAAAAAAAGTTTTTCTCAACCCTCTTTCCCTTTTTTTTCTTTTATTTGTATTTTTTTAAATATTTTTATTTATTTATTTTTAATTATTATTATTCTACTAGCTGTACCCGACGCGCGTTGCTACGCCGACAAAAAAATACATCATTATAATGATTTTCATGACAATCGGTTTAACGGGGCAGAAGTTGCTACTCTGCAGTGCCACCTGGTGGCGAGTGGCTTCAAAGAGCATATTATGCACCTTCTCCGTGGAAAAATACATATATATAGCAATTTTCATAATAATCGGTCCAGGTATCAAGTGAAGCCGTGACTATACTCAAATTTTGTACTCACGCAGTTTGCAAGATCAATCAATCGCTAAAAATATCAAATAGAAAAAGTTTTAAATCCCCCCGTTGCATGAAAATCCATAAAACAATAAAGAAAGAATTTATTTGTTCAAACTCAAGAAAAATGGCAACAGCTAACTTCTTATCAATGAGATCTTTCACGCGAATTAATTTCTGCAGCCGATAATTTTATTCGTATTTATCCAATGGATTGTGACTTAAATTAGAATAAAAAAGGAACTATCGATCGGATTTCTTTCGAACTGGTCTATAAACATTCCCAGTACCAAAAATAACAAACGGCGAAAGTTTCAGCCAAATCTGCCGGGTAGTTTTTGAGTTCATGGATGACATACAGACAAGCATTCATTTATATATATATAGATTTAATTATTATTTTATCAGAAAATCTCTGTGCTACGCCAATGACATTCCCTGATCCACAGGAACCTTGTTCTATGGCTTTTTTAATAAGAAAATATATTTTGAGAAAATAACAAGGAAGTTCCGTCCAGAATTAAACGAGCATATTTTCCCGTATACCAACATCCACTCTCTAGTATCTAATCAATATTCTACTAATTTGCCTAGACTGAAAATAATGTGAAACATACCCTTTTTAACATTTTGAGCTGATTTGTAGAAATAAAATATGCCTTACTCACCTGATGTAAAAGATACGTAAGATACGTAAGAAATAAGCGAACAAATTTAGTAGTAGCACCTTTTAAATAATGCAGCTATATATTTTTCCCCTAAAAAAAATCTGTAATCGCTTTCAAAAAGAAAAAATGAGGATGAAAAATAAAAAACTCATCACAATAAATTCATTTTGTCAAAAAAAAAAAAAAAAAAAAAAAAAAGAGAGAAAAAGAGAGAGGGGGGAAAATCGTTTTATAAACTCCGTGTAAAAATAAAGCGATAGACCGCCAGACACACATTTCCCTCAACTCAAATCCCAACTTTCCAATTTTTTATTTTTCAATATTTTAAACATTATTTTGCTGATTTTAGACGGTTTTTTTTAATGATATTTTTATGATGCATTAGACTTTCATGCTTTTCACTTCTTTTTTTTATTTTTACGGGAGAGCAGGCTAAAAGCTATTTTCTTTAATTAATTTGCTATTTTTCTTAATTAATTTTAAAAAATCTCAGAACAGGGAATCATTCTGGCCTTCATCATCCAGATCTGCCCCTTGCTCCAGTTGCATAAATGTGCTCCAAAATGGTGATACAAAACACCACTTAAGATTTCAGGTCTCCCTTCGCTGCACGCGAGGTCTTCGCTCCACCATATGCAACTTCTCATCTCGATTTAGTGAACCTGAACTCCATAGAAGAGGAGAAACAGTATCGTGTTTCCTGTCTTTAGAGGACGTTAATTAAAGAACTATGAAGGGAATTTGTTTTTCTTGTACCTAAATCCCTCGCTAGCACTCGAAGTCTCTCGACTCACATTACCACGCAAAAAAGTTTTTTCTAAAGCGACTCAGCCTAGTCTTCTCTTTTTTTCCACTTGCAACAAAAAGTGACAGATATTAAAGACTGAGACGGAAATTCGGTCTTAAATTTTGTAAAAAGAGGAATAAATGAATGAGTGTATTGTTCGTAGTGAGTTATCGCAAACCGATCGCTATTAACCATGTGCTTAATGCTTTTACAATGTATGCCTTTTTTTTTAAATATAATTCGTTGTTTTTTATTCGTTATGTCGAGAAGTTTCTTATTTCGAAGTGACACGTGTATGACTCAAAAACTTGAGCTCAAGAGGGTTTCAATCCTTTGAAACTCAAGATTGTTCACTACTGTTTTTTTTTTCGGGGGGGGGGGGGACAGGAGTCTATTTATTATATTTTTTCAGATTTCAACTCATTGTACATTTGAGGCAGTAAGAAGCAAAGGGATGTAAGTGGACATTTTTAACGTTTGGAGTAAAACGCGTTTAAAGTTCTGATCCAAGGTAGGCTTCCGTTGATTTTTTTTTTTTTAAACATGCTGTATAACAACATCTACCAGTACTACGAGTATTATCTCTTGCCCCAAGACAGAGCGAAAGTTCACCTACCATTTGTACGGCTTAGCTCCAAATTTTTAATTTTGGCACTTCCCTCTCACGAAGGCATTTTTATTTCACGCACTAATGTAAAAATTGAAATGTAATGTAAAAATTAAAAAAACTTGGGGGGGGGGAGACTTTGTTTTTGGTAGTACTAGCCAGATGGCAGTTTTAGAAGACAATGCGGGCCGCCCTCTGAAAGAAAGCCTTTGGAGAGCTCAGGCTAAGATCGTGAAGTATACTAGAGTTATAGCCGGGGACATTGGCTATCATATTCCTTTGCAAGTAACCAGCCCTTTACAAGGTTTGGTTGCCTCAACCACGCTGTCCTTCGAGGATCATCTAACTGCAACAACATCTCTCCGATATTTAATTAGAATTTAAAGTTTCATTCAACAGTAGTTGAATAAATAAAATTAAGAAACATAATTTTTTTTTTATTGGAAAAAAAATGAAAAATCAGTTTTGTTTTTTTTAAAAAAGTCTCATTTTGATTAATTCATCTACATCTACGCTTTCACCTAAAAAAAGAAATAAGTAAGTAAGCTTAATAAAATAGCATTTTCAGAAAATTTCTTTTTTCAGCGTTATCCAACCACCTAGTTGGTGGTCTTTCTTACTTGGGATAGCTCAGGTTTTTTTGCACATCATGATCTTAATGGAATTATCAACTCAACTTCTGCAAACACGACTCATCCACCTTATTCTAAATATAGAACAACAAACTTGTGTTGTTTGTGGTTTTAATGAAACCTGTGCAGTTCAAAGTTGCCACTTGCTTCTTGCTTGCAAGCATACAATTATTGATAAACGTAGTGTCTTTTGTAGGAAAACAATACAGCAATTCAATCAATCTTGAAATTACAAGCATTTTAACTGGGGTGAAAAATGTGAAGTCAATTTTCGCATTGAAACCAAAGTTTGTTTAAAAAAAAAAAGCAACGAAACTCTCCACAATTAAGACCCCATACCAACCGCTGCATCCTTGGGCAGCACCCACGATCGTGGCCCAGCCATTGTCTCCATAACAAGGTATCCGAATTATCTTCCTATACCTACTAATCTGTATCCATGCTGATAGGCGATGACGTATTACAGCTGATCCGCCCGCCAAGCACGATCGGGATATCTCATCTTTCATTAGGCGGCGGCGAGAATCAAAAAGTGGTTGATGCGAGACAAGAAACAAAGAGAATAGGGAAGTCATGGAGGGTCGAGTCCAACCCATTAAGAAAAGCCATAACGAGAGTCGGAATCCTTTGTGGAGTAAAGGGTTGTCCTTGTGTCTCTGATTCCCGGTCATGGAATAACTCTTCCCCTGCTGATTTTTTGATGGTAGGCGTATTCCTCTAAGATTCTTGATAAGCCGTTTCGATTGTCATGCTTTTGTAATTCAGGATTTTCTTCTAAAGGTTCTGATTGGGAGCTTCTACCAAGCGCTGTGGAATATTCATAATTTTTTAACAAGGTTGGACAAAACTATTGCAGAAGCTGAGGATGATGTTTTATTCTAATTAGGTATCGTTTGTTTTCTTCGGAGAACTGTTTTGGCCGCCTAAAGATTATGGACTAGACGTCATGTTTGTTAAATGTATTGCAATACAAGCTTATTGGTGTCCACGATTGAGATATGTACTAAAAAATGTGGTCGCCCCAGTTTCGCCGACTACAATCCGACCCCCCCCCCCCCTCCCACTCCTGTTTTTCAATTTCAATCATACCTTTTAATATATTAAAAGGGGGGGGGGGAGAGATTTGAAATGTCAGCAAAATTGGGAATAAACCAAAAATGTAACGGTTCCGAAGCATTGTTGTCCATATACTTGTTAGAAATGCGTGTTTTGATATGCAATAAAAATGTGTGGATAAATTTAAGGTGCTGTTTGTTGTAACTTCTGTCTCGGTATACTGTACTTTTACTAAGTAATTGAGCTGCGTATTCAATTTAAGTAAATGTCCCTCACACAAATGATAAAAATCGTTTCTGATTTTACACATTTCATCTACTCTGCATCCAAGTTTTCACCTAGGAAAAAGAATAAGTAAACAAACTTCACAAGTTAATGTTTTCAGAAAATTAATTCAAAATGCACACACAAAACAAAAAAGTTTTCTGCGAAAATTGTCTTTGCTTGCCCCATAATTCGCTCAAGAAATAGTTTTTATTTCAAAGATTCTATCGGAATGACTCAGCAAGCACCCTTCTGGTTGCACATTACGTTCTATTTGCAGAACTAATCTGCACCACCAATATTAACGATGAAAGAAATGAAAAACAAGAGAAAAAAGAAAAGAAAAAGCACGTGATGAAGCTGAATACTCTACAAATTTGATTTCGTGTTGCAATTTTCCCATTCCAAAACATTTTTCATGCTTCTTTACCGAGATCGCAAATATGATTCAATGCTTCTTTCCAACATCTACCATGCTTCCTACAATCTGTTTCAATTTTCCAGTGCGCTTCCATCGCCATTTATCTACATTTGATTCTATCAGGCACGAAATATGTCCTCGCTTCGTGAAGAATAATTTCCGCAGTTCTGCTTGCTCCACGTGATGCCACAAAAATATCATATTTCGCCTTTCAGTTCTGTCGCAGTCTACCCCTCCCCCATTCCCTTCGAAACCGTTCGATTGAACGTAAAACTAAATTTATAATCCGAAATTCGAAAGAATGGAAGGGGGGAACGATCCGATTTTAATTATGTTCGCACCAACTTCGATCAAAGAAAAAAAAAAGTTTATTGCTTTTTCTGCAAAGATTTAACATAAAACTGAAACAGGGAGATAAAATAGCATACGAATTTGCTCAGTGACAAAAAAATGTTCTTCTGAAATCATCGTTTTTAGCTCCGCAAAACTGAAGTTTTATTATTATTTTTTTTAACGCTATAAGCCATAAAGTGCACACTCCGAATATTTCTCTTTGTTTTATTCATCGCTGTGTGATTGGATATTAGCACATCACTAAATCCCTTTAAAAATTTCCGACTTCTTATTTATTGCTCTACGTAATAAAGAAGCTAATCTTGAGTAAAATTTGCATTTTATGTCACTAAAGTTTTTATCTTTTAAACGCTTGATCTTTATTAGTTTTACATTAACATGCTTGTTATCTTGACAAGGAAAAAAAAAGAAGAAAATAAAAGCTGCATTTTCTTATGGAACTGACAACCTTTTCCTTAAAAGATGCTTTATGTTATGTATGTCCTCAATGTCCTATATCTCCCAATTCGTTTGTAAGCCCTAAGCATATTAAGAAAAATTACCTTTATTTGAATTCTTGACTTCAGAGCTTTAACTTTTAATATCATTGTAGATTTTTGAGAATATAATTAATTTAAAAAAGAGCCCGTCGCAATGACCAGTATGTGTACTTTAATAAAACAAAATACATTTAAGACAGTGAGAAGCAACGGAATGTAAGTGCACATTTTCAAGTTTTGATCCAAGGTAGGCTTTCATTATTATTATTATTTTATTTTTTTCTAAATCATGTTGTACATTAGCACTTATCAGGGCCACTAGTACTATTTCTTGCCCCAAGACAAAGAAGAGGTTCACCTACCATTTTAATCGTTTATTGCTAAAAGTTTTGTTTTCGAATTTGAACCACTTTACCTAAAACTGACTTAACTGTTTTTCTTTATCAGGATGAGCATAAAATTAATCATAAAACATGAGAGTTATTTTGGGTTGATGACGTCACTACCCAAAATAACTTTCATCTTTGTTGTTGTAAAACAAACACAACACGTATTATCATATAAAAACAGCAAACTGTATAAGGCAAAATGTTCATAAGTAGAGACAGTGAACGTATCTTTATCCATAATCGAACTAAAATCTACCCAAAGGTCAACACAAAATTATTTAGAATTAGGCATAAAAATCCAGAGAAAGTATCTACAGAAAACAAATAAAACTATATATATTAATGTATTTTCTTTGATTTCGTTTTTTCCCCCCGAAAAGCAAAGCATCAAGTTGTTATTCCTTTCTCTAAAAACCAAAATTAGAATGTTTTTTTCACACATCACAATCTCAAACCTACCCCTATCTCATTCCATTCTCGACTTCCAGTCTATAAATCAGTCAACATATCAGCGATGTCATCGATAACCTATTTGTCTTAGTATTAAACAGGTAATTATTTGTACATCGGAATAATATTAGATTCGGAGGAAAATTAAACTCATAGAGCTAACGATTGCAATCGACACTTATTATTTCCAGTTTTCTTTGGGCATTGTAATTTGTGCTCTTTTTAATCAGCATGACTCATCTTCGACCTGGGTATGTTCGAACACCTTCATTATCCTTCTTTTCTTTTGTGTTTGTTCTCAAAGAAAGGTATACTTATGCTATCGTCGATGATTCGAGAGTTGTTTGGTTAGGCATTAGATCTCTGGGTGGTCTCCAGAACAAAAATCAACAAGGTTTGTTGTTATTTTATAATATTAATCATTAATCAATCTTCTGATTGCTTTCAACCCGTAGAAAGGCTTCTGGAGTGTCTGCAAATATTCGTCTGCTAATTTTTCTACATGCGCGACTTTACTTTATGTACATTACATATAAATTGATCAAGGAGTAAAATTAAATATAGATGTATTCTGTTGAGAAAATATAAAATCGTTTGATCAATCATGAAGAAAGCTGTTGTCCCGATGGTAATTCGAGCAATCGAGATTGCGTATTAGTCTAATTTCGCCCAAAGCCCGATGTTTATCTCAAATCGCTATGTAATCTATTATTTTTGTGATTGGTAACTGACAATCTAGTGATCCCTTTTAATTTCATTGAATAACTTCTGCAAAAGCAGTTATACCACCTAGTTTTGTTTTGTTTTTTTAAATTCATCGTGGATTCGGATCTGTTTTTTGACATAAAACATTCAAAATTCTGCGAAGAACTTCAAATTTTGAAAAACTAACCCTTTTTCAACGTTTTAACAACATTTGCAACTCTGCTATAGTAAAGGTAAACTTTCTTCTATAATATCTTTTCACCATAATTTTACCACCAGATATCATAACTCAAAAAGTTTGCAAAATTTTAATCTACCAACTCATCGAAGTAGTATCTCAACTTGCTCTGCAGTTATTTAAAGAATTTAATTTTTTTGAAACATAGTTGCCCTTTTTTTCTTCCTTTTATGAAGTAAAAGAAGTATTGTATTCGAACGAAAAAATTTTCACCCAAAAATCGGCCTTAATTTCCATTTTGCTCGCCCCCAAATCATTATTGAGTTTTTTTTTTTTTTAACCCGACCACACGTGGATAGATGCCTAAGAACGTATAGACACCCGAAATGTCCATTTTGACGATCCCCGAATGAATTTCAACGAGTTTTCTCGTGACGTCCGTACGTATGTATGTACGTATGTAAATGTGTATGTGCGTAGTGCGTATGTATATCGCATAACTCAGAAACGGTGTGTCCTAGAAAGTTGAAATTTGGTGCGTAGACTCCTAGTGGGATTTAGTTGTGCACCTTCCCTTATGGTCGCATTCGCATGTTCCAAAGGGGGTCTTTTACATCTTTTTGGGGGGAAATCATTGTTAATTTCAATGCAAACTCAAGTGGTTTATAATTTGGCAAACACTTGGCGATATATCTCCAAGTTTTTGGGTCAGCAAGTTAAGCGACAAATTTGGCGTTTTTTTTTTAAATCTGGTTTCATTTTGGCCACTATTGGCGATATTTCGAAAGTTAACTATTGAATTACATTAAAATGTCCAATATTGGGAAAATTAATTTGTATAAAACGTTTTTTTTTTTGCTTTAGTTCACAACAAACTTGGGGTAAAAATATTTAAAGTGTTTCTTTGCTTACTCCAAGGCACTATTATCATTAAATTGGCGTAAAAGGAAGTCATGTGATGCACACATCAGCTCGTTTATTAAGCCCTCCCCCATCAGACAATGGTTACCATGTTTAGCAAATATTATTATTGTTAAGCTAATAATTATGTAGCCAATTTGGCTTTTTTATGCGTCACACTTGGGAAAATTAAAGGAATATCAACGTAGCAATTGATATGTCACCTTAGAAATTTTGTGGGAATAAATACGAGGAATATGTTAATAGTATTCAAGTGCGATTATGCAATTGAAGCTTTTAAAATGAAAGAAGCATGGTGCAATTCTTGCATAAGTCAGCTAATTTTGCTTAATTTTTAGTAATGTTTTGGTTTTGGCTATTTCAAAACTTTTTCATCTGACAGCCCTGGTCCGAAAAACGACAATTTTAAACTAGGTCTTCTTAAATGTGTGTCTATTTGAAATGTAAGGTACCATTTTTCTTTTTAATCAGTTCATTTACTTTCTAGAAGCACAGACATAAAATAATAAACTTTTTTTTTTTTTTAATATTAAGCATGCTGTTGCCTAAAATTCTACAGCGTGCTGTTTTGAGGAAGAAAATTTTTGGTTACCTTAGCTATGACTAACAGTTTGATCCCGCAAGATTCTGTCATTTTCTCTGAAAAATTTTGCAGTTCTTGATCAACCTTTCACAATTCCCCATCGAATGCTTACCCAACCAGAATTTGCGCGATATTACGTGTATTGTTCTTAGCCACGCAAGAGGAGGCGGAAAAAAGTTATCTGGTGGACCACCCTTGATGTGTCAGCAGATGTGGAATTTCGCAGGACGTTAACTGTACATTTCCCCCTCTTTTCCAAACAGCAACTCTTCCCCTTCTTCCTCTGCAAATCTCACTAAAACACCGTTTCACTGCTTCCAATCTACTGTTTGTCGATCCCTCTCCCCTTTCTCGGTGGAACTTGTTTTATCGGGTGGAGCTTCCATAATAGGAAACATCGAAATTACTTCCGAAAGTACCGGATATAGTCATTAAAATTAATGATAATGTTCTTATACGGGCGTTTTAGGGGAAGTGCGCGCGATGTGATAAGTTTCAAATCGAATTGGAAGAAAGGATTTATGCAAAATAATTCCGAAACGATAAACGAAAGCGTTTTATAGTTGTCACTGACAATCGACTTTTTGCGTTCTTGTATTGGTTTTTAATTACTTTTTTCGAGGATATTGGTTTTCTTCGACGTTATGTGCACAAGCACTTGTTTTCTGATTGCGTGATGTACGATTTAGGTTAATTACTCCTTAATTAAAAGTGAAAATTCTGAAATAAGTTCAGTTAGGAAGCAGTTTTGCGTTCGGTGCAATATTCTTATTGAATAATAATGTAGTTATTAGAGAAATTTTGTTTCCTATTGCTAGAACGACCTAATGATTCAATTGGTGACAAAATTTCCTTGTAGCAGCAATCGATATCACCCCCTTCGTGATAAAGAGGCCATACCACTGTTTTATATTCCAGTGAGGCACACCAAGAAGATATTTCCTTTAGTCTTCTAACTCGTAAGATTGTTCTCTAATAAACATGATATTTTCTCCATTTATTTGTCTTAAACAATTTAGCATATTGTTTAAAAAAAAAAAAATCAGGGACGAAATTCTTCAGAATCTTTTCTAAATCCCAGAGAAAATTTCTGACTTTTAACCATCACTTAGTGCTAACAGGGACTACACATGTAGTTTTCACCACTTCTTGCTTTTCTTTTCTTCCTGATCTGGTTAACAGAGGGTACTCACCGTGGGAGGTCGCTGTGACCTTCCAAAAATTTCCCTATTCGGCTAAACTGTCATCATTCGGCAAAATTTGGAGGAATATTCGGACAAACTTATTCGGCGAAATTTGGAGTTCCATTCCGCAAAATTTCGGCAAAATTCTTATCATTCGACAAAATTTAGAGTTATATTCGGTAAAATCATTTGGCGAAATTTGGAGTTCCATTCGGCAAAGTTTGGAATTCCATTCGGTAAAACTATCATGATTCGGCAAAATTTGGAGTTTCCTTTCCACAAAATTATCATGATTCAGCGAAATTTGGAATTCCATTCGGGAAAATGATCTGGCAAAATTTGGAGTTCGATTCGGCAAAATTAGCATGATTTGGCAAAATTTGGAATTTCATTCGGCAAAATTATCATCATTCGGCAAAATTTGGAATCCCATTCGGCAAAATCATTATGATTTGGAGAAATTTCGAGTTCTATTCGGCAAAATTTGGAATTCCATTCGGAAAAATTATCATGATTTGGCAAACTGTGGAGTTCCATTCGGCAAAATTTTTAATTCCATCCGGAAAAATGATCATGGTTTGGCAAAATTTGGAGTTCCACTCGATAAAATTAGCATGATGTGCCAAAATTTGGAATTCCTTTCGGCAAAATTTTCATGATTTGCCAAAATTTGGAATTTTGTTCGGCAAATGGAGACTTTTCGCCCTCTCAAATATTTAAGTTCGGCGCGCCCATTATACTGGTTGATGGTTTTTGTTTCTAAATTGGAGGATCATATTCATTGATTTTCTTATCTATTTTCGTCGCGGTTTGATGTGCTCACTTTCGCTTCCTTTAAAGGAGAATTTTCTTTCTTGCTTCTAACTCTTTTCATCATGTGATAACTTTTCTGAAAGTCATCAAGTGAGTAGCAGACTTTCCTCACTCAAATAGCTCGGTGGAAATAACAGAGGCATAAGTTGATTTACTCTTGTAAATTTTTTTTAGAAAGCGTTGCTTCAGGGTTTGCAAAGGAGTTTCCGTTCTTCCGAAAAATACAGTGGACGCCTGTTAATTGAATCTGTGGTAAATTGAATCTAATTGTCAAAAACAAAACAAAAATCCAGCCTTATTGAATTAGCCGCTTTATTGAATCAGCTTATTTCAACATCTGATTTCTCCTTATTCCCATCGAAAATTTGGAAAGTTGGCTGATATTCAAAATGGCATTGCTGGATATTTTGCACACTAAAGAACAAGAGGATGCTCCTGACGAGAGTAATTACATCATCGATACAAAATAAAAACTTTGTACAAATTTGTCTTAAAAAAAAAAAAAAAAAAAAAAAAAACGACATTACTTTATGGATCCTTCTAATAGATAAAACTATTATTTAAAAAAAGAAATCATATAAAAATGTAATTATAAAATCATAAATTTTTACGACCGTACATGAGTACACTCTCCTATTTTTATGTGCATTTAATTTCTTATTATCATTATTATTTACATTGACTTTTTTTTTTTTTTTGTATTTTTACAATACGTAACTACTTAAAATATTTTTCATGTGCCTTTTTTGGGTCCCACTGGAGACACTTCTATCATGGGGGACCTTCGCAATTGCGACATTTCCACTATGATAAATAATCCACCACTGGGTATCATACAAAACAGCAAAATGTAACCTTATGCACTCACGCAAAAGGAATAGAAAAATGTTACCGTATGACCTCAAGCATGCCACTCTTACCACTTTTTTTACTCTTTTAACATTTCATGCAGAATTAGTTTTTGTTCCCAGAAAACTACTTTTTACGCTCGTACATGAGGACACCTACCTATTTTTTTGTATTTGGTTTTTGTAATCATTATCATTATTGATTCTTGTTATTTATTTCGACCTTTAAAATGTCAACCATGAGCTTACGGTATGTAATCATCGAATTCTGAAATTCGGTCTTTCGACGAAATGTGGCTTCGAATAAAACAACAAATACTACATCATGCACTTACGTTTTTCTTACGTGACTTTTATGCCACTCTTACCACTTTTTACTCTCTTAACATTTCTTCCAGAATTAGTTTTTGTTCCCAGAAAACTGTACTGATTACGCTCGTACATGAGTACACTAGGGTGGTTCAAACATAAATATAAAAAAAAAAGTTTCTCCTAGATACCAGGACACCCCTCAATATTTTTAGACTTGTGGATAGCAATATACTGGAAGAATTTTAGCTTCCTATTTCAACTGAAAGAGGGTGCTCAACACCCTCCCCCAAACTTCATCAGTATGGGGAGGGTGGTTAAGAATATATTGAAATGAAAAACCAACGCTACATATTATAATATACACGAGTATTATACATATACATTGCAATAAAATAATTATTTACAAAAAACAGCTGGGGAAATTAAATGTTTCAAAATTTGCGACATTTTCTATGCTATGGCTAATGTTAAATTGAGGGGTCATTGAGCACCGTCTTAAAATTTGAGTAAGAAGCTAAAACTTTTACAGCATAATACTATTAATATAATAATCATTACCATTAACATTATTGATTAGTATTGTTTATTATTTTGACCTTTAAAATGTCACCCCTGAGCTGACAATACATAATCGGCGAATTCTGTAATTCGGTTTTTCGACGGAATGTGGCTTCAAATAAAACAACAAAATGCTACATCATGCACTCACGTTTTTCTTACGTGACTTATGCCACTCTTATCACTTTTTTACTCTTTTAACATTTCTTACTGAATTAGTTTTCGTTTCCAGAAAACTGTTTATCTCAAAATTCGTTTTAGGCTTCTTTATCGGAGAAGTCCTTTGTTCTCTTCATAGGAAATAAAAACTTTTATTGCCACCGCAGCTGTAAAAATCTTTCCATCCTCTCCCCTCCCCAGCCCTTTCCACTTTTCGAGGAACAGTCTGCCCGAGTAATTTTAGAAAATTTTGGAAATGGCTCCAGGTTTGGTAAATGCCGTCTGTAAATGGCAGGGTTATAAAATATTTAGCTTTTCTTTCCACAAAGTGCGCTTCGTGTTTATATAACCATGCGCGTGTCATGTTTCACTTGTACTTGTTATTAGACTTTTGCGGGGGGGTTTTAATGTGATTTTCTGCTAGGCTGGTTTCTGCTTTTTATCAGTTATCTTGTTTTTTTTCTTGCATTTCCATCTAGCGAAAAGTAGATATTTGTTATCTTGTTTTTTCGTTTTGGACATTTTTTTGTGCGTATTATTTTGAGCAGGCTTGCTTTTTTCACTTGTTAAGCATTGTTATCGTAGCAAAAGAAATGCTGGAGCTATGGTTATCATAGTTTATTTTCGTACCTAAATAGGTTGAATTCCATCTTGATATGTAAATATTCACTGCAAACAGATGTTTTCAAGGCTTCATCAAGCATTGAAAATCAGAAATGCGCCTTGAAAATTTCGTCAAGCCTGTTTTCGCTCTTGTGATTTTGAATACAAATCTAACTTCGTGGAAAATGAAAATATATGAATACATGTAATTTTAAAATATTGCATTTGAGAATTTTTTTTCCCTTTTTTAAAAACGAACATGCTACATGGTATTAAAAATCAAAATAATTACTTCTCGTCTCTCTCTCCCTACCATTTCTTTCAATCTTAGAAAGTTGGTGTTTTGTGGAATTAATCATTATTATGATCTTTTGTTTATGCATATTTCACTCGTGTGGCCACTCAGGAATCTCGAATATGTTGTCTGGAGGAGTCTACCCTTGAGTCTAAAGGACTCACCAGGACAATTTGCAAAATACCAGGCGTGTCTGGGAGGTGTTTTAAATTGGCGATTGAGCTCCATTTTTGAAATTGTGGAGATCTCACTGAAAGTAAGATCTCCACAAGGGCTCACACCCTCCGCAGCAGCAGATCTAGCCAAAAAGTCAGCCCTTTCGTTACCCTCAACTCCAACGTGGGAAGGGATCCATTGAAAGTGAATTGTATGTCTTGATGAGAGAGTATGTAGTAGGCTCAGAATGTCCAGGCTGGTCTTGTCGCCCACATTACTCCAATTAGCGAGGTGCTGAATTGAGGCACGACTGTCAGTCAAAATCCAGATTTCCTGGAAATACTCCTCCCGCTGAACAGCACACTGCAGACCCTTCCTGATAGCAATCAGTTCTGATCTAAACACCGAACAGAAATTCGGGTTTCTGATTTTAAATTCCAAGGCCCCAGAGGGAGTAGGAATGAATACTCCACTGCCCGAAACGCCATCTTCTCCCCTGCTTCCATCTGTATAGATTTTCAAGGAGAAATGTGGTATATTATGTATAGTTTCCAGGGCCATTTGTTTAACTAGGTCCGGTGGATCTGAACTCTTGATCACACTAGTCAGGAGCTCGTCATGGAAATAAATTCCCTCAAGCTCCAAACCAGCTCCTGCGTAACCCAGGAAATGTGTTTCCACATCGGAGGGAGGTAAGTTCAATGACCTTGCATAGGAGAAGGGGCTATGTTTCTTCAAACGAGTATTATCATTCCATGCAAGAAGGTAGGCTGAAGTCCGGTGTTGTTCTCTATAACTATATAATTTGCTAAAATACCTTGTAAGGCCACACTGTCTTCTTTTTGCAAGGGCAGGCAAGTTGCTCTCAAAGAGCACTATATCATTTCGACAACTATGTCTAAGTCCGGCAATAATTCTAGCTGCGCTAAGCTGTACTCTTTCAAGTTTATTGAGATTGGTCTCTGAAGCACAGGAGTAAACTGGGAAGCCGAACTCCAGTACTGGTCTAATGATAGAAATATAGGTAGTACGGAGGGTACTGGCCTCCGCACCCCAGTTTCGTTCAGAAATAAATTTGAGAATATTGAGCCTCTTCCTTGCCTTAATTGCTTGGCCTTCAATATGTTTATTACTTGTAATCTCTTGATCTAATGTGTATCCAAGATACTTAGCATTTTTAACGTAACTCAACTGGGTTCCGTTTATGGAGATCTTAGGTTGGTACCCATATAGATGTCTATTAGTAGTGAAAAAAGTTGTCAAAGATTTTGTAGCATTAAAGATTAATTTGTGCCTTTCAGCAAAGGCATGGGCTTTTTCCATGGCACGGTTGAGTCTGAGCTCACTCTCTCCGACATCCGAGCCGGAGCTCCAGACAATGATATCATCAGCAAAAATTCCGATTTCGCAGTGTTTAGCTAATTCTTTTTCAATGCCAGTAATGTACAAAGAAAACAGGACGGGACTCAACACTGATCCCCGAGGTACACCCTGCCCGAGGCCCAAAGGTTCGGACAGGTGATTGTTGTATTTAACTCTAATGGATCTGTTCCAGAGGAAATCAGAGATCCAGGGAAGGGCTTTTCCTCTAATATTAAAAAGATTGTGGAGTTTGGTGATCAAGAGCTGGCGCCAAACCCTGTCAAATGCACTAGACATATCCAACAGTGCGGCAACAGTGTGGTTAGTAGGTCTTAAAGCTCTTAGATTCTCTGGGAATATCAAGACTTTTCCGGAGTGTCACTGGTGCTCTGCCGGAGAGGTTTCACCTGAGCACATTCTATCTTGTTTGGGTTTTTCGAAGGATGAGGTCCTTAGTGACCCATTGCTGTTCTTGGATTTTTTGCAGATATTTGGATTCATGGGGGTTGTTTAGCATTGCTAAACATGCCCGAGATAAGTCAAAAAAAAAAAATATTTCACTCGTCCAAAATGAATTTTCCTCTTCTAAGAATATCAAGAAGGATTTTTATTCCTGGAAAAAAATCTTTGACTGTATCCCTGACTGCAATGAAAAAAGAAGTACAGGAACTGAGCTCCCACATAAATCATGCCTTGTCTTAGGAAATGGGAATTAGTTATATTCCTTACTAATTTTGAGTGGTTGGATCTAAAATGCTTTGACATACTTATTCTGAAATTTGAGCGTAAGTTTTTAAATATTCATCAAAAATTAAAACATTTATCATTGAGCGAGTTTTGAAGGTGATATAATATTTCAAAATAATCTAAAATGTATAAATTGCAATTTCGTTGTTATTATTATTCTTTTATTACCCTCTTGAGGATTTTTAAGATTAAGTTTTATAATTTTCCTCACTTTAGTCTAAAATTAAAGTCAAAGAACTGTCGATAAAACAAGTATAGTTGATCTTTGCATTGTCTTTTTGTGAATAAGCGTAGTAGTTGTAGTTAAGAACGGTTTTCTGTGAAAGCTTCAGTAAAAGATTGTGGGGGAGATGGGAGGGGAGAGCAATTTGTCTTTTTGAATGCTTATTTTTCATTTTTTATTCATATTATACCAACATTTTTATGAGAAAGTTTGTATTTCTTATAATGATTTGACAGGAACAATTAAGCAGGGCTGTGGAGTCGGAGGGAAAATGATCGACTCCGACAATATTTGAAACTCCGACTCATTTACCAGAAATCAGTCCAACTCCGACTCCGTAAGCACTGGCAGAGTTGAGGACTTAAAAGGAAAAAAAACGACTCCGACTCTTAGAACTTTAAACCTTTGACTCCGACCCTTGGAAATATTTTGACTCCCGACTCCGACTCCTTTACCTCAAAATCAGTCCGATCCGATACTTCGACTCCGGATCCGCAGCCCTGAAATTATGTACTTGTGTTTGAAGAGGATGTTTCTTCCGATTGTAAAAGTTAAATATATTTCACTAAGTGAATGTCCGACAAAACTGTAGTACTGAAAGTTACTAAACATTCTGTCAAAATTTGCCCTAAGATTCGATATTCGTCAAAAGCATTTGTCTGAACCACCTCCAGACCGATCAAACGAATTGTTGGTGTGATTTCTTTTTTGCAAAAGTTTTGTTACTTGAATTTTTAACTCAACCTCATCAATCGCAGAGCCCAAGAATCCTCATTATATCGTTTTATTTTCGACAAGCCAAGACAGGAAAAAGAATTCTATGCGTTTGCTTAGATATATATTACTTAATTCCTCTGCACAATTTTTGCTGAGCAGAAATAAATCCCAGTTTTTTCCCCCTCCGTATTTCCCCTTCCAAACAATCCCAATTAACTCTTGTTTGTAAGTTACGGTGTTTAGCAGCGTGACAATGTTTTTCCATTAGGATTCTTGATCTTAATTTAGATATGCACTGAGAAGGAAATGGCAAGTCAGATAGTCTCCATTTTGTACCACACTTTTGTAATGTCCGAGGAAATGGGATTCCTAGAGTCTTTTATCCCCTCTTCTTTCTTGGATGTGTAGAGCTATTCGTAAGGATGTGTGTGTGTGAGAGAGAGCGAGAAGTTGTAATCTCGTTTGAAAGTAGTTTTTTATAAATCGTCAGTCTGCAAAAGTGACTCAATACTACAATTTAGTTCTGTCTATCAGAGTTGCCCCGATGGGAGGTTACGGGAAGTCACTGACTGTGACCTTCCAAAAAAATCTATATTCGGCGGATTTTGTCTGACGATTTGGTAAATTTGGATTTTTTTTGTTTTCGGTTTTATTTTTAACTGATGCCTAACTAAAACTACCAGTAGTTGACACATGACACTTGTAAAAATAATAATTAGTTAGCAATAGAAATTATAAAATTGTTCAAAAATTACAAAACTATAAAATGGTGTTTAAATTTTCAAAATATAACCTTCAGCTTTTTTTCAGTTGATTTTTGGGCTCCTGGGTTTCTCTTACTATTATTTTTTTGTTTCTTTATTTGTATATTGAGCGTACCCCCACCCCTCCCAAAGAGTTCGGGGTGCTCCTGCTCTCCCTTGTGATGTGGGACCGTACTGGCCTGATCGATAAAGCGTCAGACTCATAACTAGAAGGTCCCGGGTTCGATGCCAGCCGGAACTAAAATCCTCCGTGTTCGTGAATGGTGACTGAGGAACGTTAACTATGTTCGTGGTCACAAAGTGTTCTAAGTTCCCATTCCAACTAAATAGCTCTGGAGAGTGCTGGATCAGAGGTTGCTCGGCTCCTGCTCTAGATCAAAAATCGAGAGCTGTCTTTTGGAGCCCATCTAACTGGTTGAACGGGGTATAGTAGGTACGGGGGACCATGGAGCGTATTTGTTTAATGCCACTTGTAAAGTTAAGGAACAGCTTAAATATAAAGTGATTAAGTGTAAGAAAGAAAGAAAGAGAAAAAGTAAAGTTGAAATTGTCCTTCTACCAACGCGGTTGAAAATCCCCATTTTACACTACCGACTTTACATATTCGCCGGAAATGGTTCTGTTGAAAACTAAACCTTGTAATCAACATTTTCTTTTAATTCTTCAATGTAAAAATGTAATTTATTTTGTTTCAAGTGTCACACCTATGCAGAAAGCGAAATCTACAATCTGTCAACCACCAAAGATCTTAGTTGAACCGAGATTTTGGTGAAAGTACTAATCCGCTGATCTATCATTTTGACGGAACCAGAAAAATGGTGCATCCTTTTGAAGTTCTATGGATTAACCGGAATCTTAGGATAACGTTGAACTTATATTTTTAACAGTGCATCACATAATGGAAAACGCTAGCCAAGAGTTCTTTTTAATAATGTTCCACTTCATTGTATTTATAAATTACACAGACTTCCTGGTGTACTCTATCAACCTACAGAAACAATTCTCCTGTACTGATAACACTGATTTAGAACGTTGAAATTAAATCTACTTTCTACGTGACCTCCCTTATTAAGCAGACGATATTTTTCGCCTAAGTAAACAAAGAGGGTTTCGTGAAAAGGCCCTGGTTTGGGGCGAAATATTGGATGCACGTGCAAGGAAGGAACGATGAAACGGAACAGAATGTTTTATGCATTCGTCTGAGCACACGCATTATGGAACGTCTGGTCGGAAGGATGGAGAAGCACGATTAGACTTCCCAGACGTAATCGCCTTTTTGCGTCGGCATAGCTTTTCGTGACTCTGATCTTGAACAGGGATTACGTTTTGTTATTTTTGTTGGGGACTTCTGCCACGCCCAGTTTTTTTTTTTTTTTCTTCGTTTATGCATTCATACAAGTTGTTTTTCCACTTAAGATTTTGACATTTTCAGATATTGAATTGAATGAATTCTGGTTTCATTTCGATTTTAACAAGATTTTCTCAAAAAGAAAAAAAAATCATCAACTATGTAACAATATATTCCAAAATGTTGGTGCAAGTAGGGTAACTTATTGCAGCGATCCTCAACCGATGGTCGGCGGACCGGCGCCAGTCAGCAGAAAAATATTACCAGTCCTCATAGAGTTTTGGTCGTTCACGTTGAAAAAAACTCTTTACGAAAGAACCATAATAATAATATCCTATACATTTTCATTTTTTAAGAGAACGTCGCGATTTATTTTCGAAATTTTCTGAATTCCCACAAACCTTTACCTATTTACTTTGTTTTATAACTAGTGCAATAATTATTTACTTTTACATTTAACTATTTTTATGACAGTTCTTTAATATCAAGTTTTGTTTATTCATTATCATTATATTAGTTTTACTGCGTGAAAAAGAGGGGCAAAAATCTATCACTGGCTGGCAAAATATTTCACAAATTTTTAACGTTCCCCGAGTCTTTTTTTTTGTGCAAAAAAATTAATTAATTAATAAATAAAAACCTCACCGGTTCGCAAAATTTTTCCAAAAGCATTTGCCGGTCCGTGAGTCAAAAAAGGTTGAGAAACGCTGATTTATTGCAGTTTTATTTTAATTTGAACTTCAAGATTTGCATTTATTTTTCAAGCTCGTCGATTACGGATTTATATTGTCTTTTCGATTCAACGGCGATTTGATTGCGTAGTTACAATCATGTTTTTTTATTATTATTATTATTTTTTAAATTTCCATCACTTACCACCCCTAAGCATGGCCCTGAAAATAAACTAGAAATATTTACAATTCTATGTCTGTAATTATGAATGATAGTTATATCAAAGCCTTAGAACTGCTCCATTCCCAAACATTAAATCCATTTATAAACTTTAATTGAGGATGTTAGCTCTTTTATGTCTGTCAAGCGGGGCTACCGACTTTGAGAAGAAGTTGAGGAAAAAACGCTGAACGTAATATTTAAATAAATGCAGATCTAATCCTGGTGAAAACTCATAGTAAAATTACTGTTATACTTTTATTTGTTTAACTATTTACTAACCCGTTTTATCTCAATTTATTTATTTTTCTTAAATTGAGAAGAATGTTATTTTTAAAGATAAATTAAACTTTCAGCTGTCCTTTAAATAGGACAGTGGGATAAAATGGGTTGATAAGAGAGAATGGTTGATTAAATTCCTTTCTCGCATTTTTACATAGTTCCTTCATTTCATTGATTAGTGTATATTTAGAGCATTCAATCAAGTTTGTTGTGAAAAAGTCGACAATCAACTGCCAGCAAATTAATTTTTACTGAGCTGCGAATAATTCAACATAATGCATTTTACAGCTCTATTTTCATCATGCATATTGTAATCCAAGCAGCAAAAAGTGAATGAATTAAAATTATTAGCATAGCAAAAATATGAAGAAAAGAAAGTTTAAAATACTACTTTAAATTTAATTTTTGGACATTTTCCGGATTGTCAAACATGCTTAAGATTTCGTTATTTTATTGATGTACTGGACAGTGATAAGATAAAGCCTGACCTTGACAATGTATACTTCTCTTTGAGGAGTTAACAGAAATAGGAAAGGATTTTTGTCGAAGAGTCGAATTGGAAACCTTCGCAGCAACATTACGAAAGTATTCTAACGCAAATCAGCGCCAATAATACCTTCCTTTTTCAGTGAACTCCTCAAAAAGAATTAAACATGGTCAGGGTCAGACTTCAATTTATCAGAACCGTTTTGTAGCAAAATTAAATAATTTTTCTTGGAGTAAGCAGAAGAACATCGTTCACAGCCCTTATTATACTTTTTTTTTCTTAAGTTGATGTTTAAATGCGTCTGACGAGCTACGTGTTTTCTGTTTCTTTTCTACCAGACGTAAACTTAAACACTTAAAACAGAACTTAAATTTTTTAGTAGTGAAATGTTCCTTTGCACGCCACCGCTCCCCCAATCCACAAGCAGCTTTTAATGACTAGAAAAGTTAGAATACTTCGAATTCTCTATGCGGTATTTTAATAGTGATAAATTTCCCCTGCATAATAGCATTTCATAATAATCATATTGCACACGGAATATGCTTAGCATTTGTAACTCCTCTCGAAGATTCATTGTCGGTGCGGTTCCTGCATTTCTGATGCTAATGGCCCTAAAACACATACTGCCGAATCAATAGCCCGAGAAAATAAAGTACCTTTTTAAATACAATAGATCTACTGCACGCAATTGAATGCTTTATTCGATTTTCCCGTTGACTTGATCGATGTAGTTTTCAGATCAAGGCAAAACTAGTATTTGAATATGGATGGTTTTCACTGCTTATTACTATGTCATTATTGTTTTGGTTTAATTGGATGGCTAGATGGTTTAAATTAGAAACGATTCGGGGGACCAGTTGTCCCCCCCCTCCCCAACCCTTCCTGGATTTTAGAAACATAATGTTGCATTTTTGTATGTATTTTGTTGCTTTTTCCGTGTAACATGTGTTGAAGCAAACATTTTGCCCTGGAAATTTTTAAAACTACGGTCTGTCAGCAGGAGTCGAAATTTAGAAAAATGAGTCACTGGTCCGAAGGACCATAACTACAAAATTTCACTGGTCGGTACACACTTTTAGTGGAACATTCTTCTGTCCTGGCTTTAAATAATAAAAAAATTAAAGAAAAAAGCCAAAATTATTCAGAACAGATTTAATCTGCATTTGAAGTCAATAAGCGGTTTCATTCGAAATGTTTCAGCAACTAGGGAAGATAATGAAATAACAAGCATCTTTCTTCTCACCAATGTTGGGAAAGGAATTAAAGACAACCAAATCTTATCTGTGTTGTTGTTTTGAGAGACGTTGCACGGACTGTAGATCTATCTTTTCTTGCAAAGAAAACCTCCGCATTGTAAATATAGGCGAAAATTTCCTCTCAACAATTTCAAAAAAAAAACAATGCTAAAAACTTTGAGCTTGAAAGAAAAAAAAAGAAATTTCACAGATCCTAAAGGCTATTGCAATTTATATCTGCAATTATGCTGGTCGGATGGATGTTTTTGTGTTCCCGGACCATTAGACCACCGTTAATTTCGAGCCCTAATTCAGTGCTGTATAAACATTTGGTAATAAGAATTCCATTTATTTACTACACTACTTAAATAAAAAGTGATAATTCATAAAAAGTGATAATTCACTGCAAAAATTACAATGTGTGTGCTGCCATAGACTATATGCCATAAAATGATAATCAAATTCAAAATTCATATTTACTCGGATTATGGCAGCTCAGCTAGGTGCAAGGCTTAAATGGCAGGAAAGCTCACGGATGCCGAGCTCTAAAATTTCTTTTCAAATGTATATGAAGTTTTACGTATTAGACGGAATTCAGGCTATTTACTTTGTAAATAGGTTTTGAAGATTACAGGACTCCCGCACGTTTTTGGAATGAGTTAAATTTGACTGGGCGTAATGTGTTTCTCATGTTACTGAGTGTATGCAAATATGTTAGTAGATAAATTATCTCCACATGGAAAGGTTGAGAGTTATTTTATTAGACTAAAGATCTGAATCGTTGAGTAAAGTAGCGACACGTCCGCCATCTTGGGGATAAACACGAAGCAATGGTTTCTTCCTATGTCTGCGAGAGTGAAGTAGAGTGTTTTGCTTCTTGATTGTGGTTTCTTATAAACTCTATGTTAATTCACAATCACGAAGCACAACAATTCAGCAGCAAAACACTACTTCATTATAGCAGTCATAGGAAGAACGCGGCATTCAGCCACAAGATGAAAATGGCAAACGTGTCACTACTTAAGCTACATCTATTGTTTTATATTAGACAAGGTGCAGAAATTGTTGGATGATTAGCTTTTCCAATCAGTCGTGTCTGATTAACTTTAGGGTTAAGAAGGTTATAAAGTAACGGAACAACCGACTCTTTTGAGTGTAAACTGGCCGAGCGCAAAATAGTAGCTATTTCGCTGAAGAACTATATTTAAAGTTGTTCTAAACCACTTCGAAGTGATCGGAATTGCTATACCGATAAAACATTCATGCCCTAAAGATGTTCGAACGTGGGTCCATGGTACGTGAACCTTGTGCTCTGCCACTTATGTCACTGGACGGTGGAATACTTTCAGTACTTAATATAGTTTACTTCGGTGATTTATCTGCCACCAATTGTTCAAAAGTAATCCATCTGCAATAGAATCTTGTGCTCTGCCACTTGTGCCACTGGACAACTGAACATTTTCAGTATACCATAGTGTGTTATATCGATGATTCGTCTGCCACCCATTGTTCAAAAGTAATCCATCTGCAACAGAATCTTGTGCTCTGCCACTTATACCACTGGACGGCTGACTACTTTCAGTATTTCATGTTGCTTATTTCGATTATTTATCTTCCATCGTTTATTCAAAAGTAATCCATCTACAACAGAGTCTTGTGCTCTGCCGCTTCGACCACTAGACAGCTGAACATTTTCAGTACTCCATATTGTCTATTTCGATGATGATTCATCTTTAAAGGATTGTTCTAAAAGTTATCCATCTGCGATCGAAACTGAAATCAATTTGCTTTGTGATTGTTCTGAAGTTACCAGACAACGACGATACAGTTGAAGATAAGGGTTGTTGTGAATCCCATCTCTTCTTCTAAGTATTTATCCCAGAGTTTTGTTTCTGCTAGACATGCTCATTCTTTTCTTTTCCCTCTGTTTGCCCTTGCGGAAACCAATTACTTGTAGTGATGACAGCCTAATGATAATTACAGGAGCCGCGCTGGGGGAGATTTGTAGATTTAATGCGTAGGTTTCCTCTCGGCAGGCGTGTCCATAGTTTCCGTGGTCCAGGATGTTTGCAGAAAACGAATGGCTGAGAGACTGAACCAGGCGGATCGTGTTTTCTTGAAACATTTTGCAGCGGGCATATTTGGACACCCATCTTGTTTTTTTAGAGTAGATTAATTGTACGGAAGTATGCTGATTGTGTGCTTATGCTAAAGTTTGTTATTGCGAAAATATTAAGTGGTTTTGATTTCTGGTTTACCTGGCCGTTGGATCAAAATTATATTGCACGCTACACGCACATACAAGAACCTTTTGAAGTCGATTTTTAACCATTTAGAATTTAACCAGTAAGAATAAATGAAATCGTTAATGAAAAAATCTGGAAAATAAAACTGCTAATGAGAGAGAGAGAAAAGTTAGCTATAAATTTCATGTTAGAAAAAAGTAACATTTAGCGAAAGGAACAATATACATACAGGAATAAACATACAATATAGGGAAAACCTGAAAAATGTTGGGAAAACAGCAAAACGAAATTGCAAAATTTGAGTAAAATAAAACAAGAAATGGAATCGTAAAAACAATTGAAAGACATTGTAATGTATGTAAAAATAATTAAAATTATTTGCCTGAACAGCGCTCGGGTGATGCGAAATTTGACTTTCCTGATCTGCTCAAAAGTAGCTCTTGGACAGTGTATTTTTCTACACCAATCCACATATATTCCCGGCTTTCTCATCTTTTTAAACTTTTGTGATTTCCGCCCTATCATAGACCTGTATTTTCTCCCGTTACTGGGAGGCCAGGGACTTATTGAACACTTGATTTTTATTGTGTTTTTGTGCTTGCCTGTTTTGTTTCGTGTTCATTGTTTCTTTTCTTTCATTGTTTGCTGGTATTTTTTTCCCTTGTTTTTGTCTCTGTATGGCGTAAGGATATTGTCTGTACCGCCTGATGCAGTGAAAATAAGAATAAAAATTAGTGTTTAGGAGATATTAGAGTGTAAAACAAGTTCAAGGGCAAGTTTTATTGCTTTTTGTGTAGGTATGAAAATTAAATGAGTTAGTTCTGTTTTACACTTATTCACTGTTATGCGTGGCGCGGATATTCTTTTCCAATGTTAGTTAGTGTCGAAATCGAAGAAGGTAAAATTTTGGAAAGTTTTGAAGCGGAAGGGAAGGGGGAACAAAAAAGAATTTCCAGGTTTTTTCTAGAAAAAGAATGGAAAGATTGATTTTTTTTTCAAATTAAAATGTAGTTAAGTTGTAGTTAAATGTACTTTCTTTAAAAAACGTAAAAAGTACTAAATTTTTAAATGTATGCATTGCAATCCATTTTTGTTTTTCTTCTTAACAATTTTACTCCTAAGTAACTGTTAAAAAAAATTTAGCCTTTCTGTTCCCTAACCACCATTAGTTTTCCATGTGCCAATGCGCGAAAAGTTATCCAAACTAGTCAAATCACCCTTGAACTGTTGATTTTAAGTATTAGGATGTAATTTTTGTAAATTGTTAAATCAATTTTTTGACTGAAATTTCTTTTTCTTCTTTTTTTTTTTTTGAGTGGCATGATTTAAATCAAAAAGTTGCTTTTTACTTTTTTTAAAAGTTTGTTATGCGTTTATATATGAGGCAGTGGGATGTAAGTGGACTATTTAAAGTTTCAAGTAAATCGCGTTTTAAGTTCAGGTCCTAGGTAGACTTTCATTGAAAAAAAAAAATCTAAATCATGCTGTACAGCGGCTAATACCAATCTTTTTTATTCGTGTTTTCGTTTGATTGAACAGTTGTTTAGATATTGCACTCTTTCAGCTGTTATGCATTGAACTAAAATTTTAGTTTTGCTCGTAATATAACGTTAATGCTCTAATCCAAACGTGTTATTGATTGATTTATTATTTTTTTTTTATTCGCTTAGTATTATTAAAATTTATACTTTATGTATTTGCCCATTAATGACTGGTATTTCTATGAACCAAGTATAAATCGTGATAATACGTGAAATAGGAAAATCTTATGATTTACCATGAACTTGGGGATAAAACTCTAGCTGTGATGCTGTAAGCGTGGAGAAAAAATAGATGCTTTAATGTGCTTCATTTTCATTTCGGAGTCGGAACCCTGTTTTAACATGTATCTCCTTGTAAATCGTTCTTTCCATTTAACTTCCATTTTCGGAAAAAAAGCCAACTTAAAGTGACAGTGCTTTTTTTTTTCGTACGAATGAAAAGATGAATGCATAATATTGCACTTCCTTCTGTACGGTTTTTGAAGGAGTTTCGTTATCAACACTTTTGCTATAAGTAGATTTCCGTGTTCAGTTGTAATAAACAGCATTATCTCGAATTTTTTTTAAAAAAAGGTCATTTTGGCTTTAAAAGGTTAGGAGGTAAATAAATTCATACTGGGTCTGAAATAATTAAAGTAAAGAAATATTACCCTTTCTTTTATTTTTTTATCGCGAAAAATAGTTTTCCCATCTATTTGTGTGTATATAATGTGTGTACGTGTGATTTTTCTTTCTTTTTTTTTTTAATTTTGTTTACGCAATAATTTTGAGGGTATAATCTTCTGAGAAACCTGTAAGCTTTTATTTGGTACCCTTTCGGAGTATCTTTAGAGATCTACACTTTATTAATAACTAACTTGCACGTATGTCGATACGGTTTAATGTCACTTTCACACAAATACCATAACAAAAGTGATGATTCCATAAAAATCGAGTTCTAAATAAAAAATCACCAAAAAAAAATCATGTTCTAAAGTTTAACTCTATCAAAGACTGACGTGCATAATGTGTTCTTTTCTTTCAACATGCGTACTTTCCTTTTAATATCTCTCTTTTGTCAGTGTGAGTTAGGTAGTGTGTCATGTCGCCACAATTGTACTTATAGATTTATATATATATATTTTTTTCCCACAACACCGCAACTCTTGACTTTTAGCCTTAGGTTAGATAAGCTGGTTCAAAGTTTGTCTTCTTAACTGTAATTTTTCAACTTAATTTATTTAAAACTTTCTAAAAGGCTATGTTAATTCCTATGGTATCCCTAGTAAAGGAATGTATAATTTTACTCTTAAAAATAGTTGAGTGAATGAAACTTTGTTTGCTGCCAAAGCTTAAAATTTAGATCTGTACTTGACTCCCACATTTTAGGTATTTTTACCCATAGTAGTGACTCTACAAGATGAAGTGATTATCCCTATAACAGAAGTGTCCATTACCCCCCCCCCCCCCCAGGAGTATTGGCACACCCCCTTAAACGCTGCAGAGCAGTTTCTCAAAAAAGAGAGCCCCCAACAAAGGACACTTTAAACCTCCACAGAAAATACCAACGGCACAGTCTGCGCCATGATTATTATATGCCGCTGCATTATTATAATAAGTAGGTTAATTCTATTTCGATTGTTCCCTCGTTTTTCACTCCGTTTGAAGCTTTTATCATTAATTCCAAGACAAAGGATTTGTCGGGTAGTTTTCTTTTAACATTCTGCTTCGTCAAAATATTTTTGCAATGATTTTTCCCTTGTATCTGCCATCTTGATCTAATACCTTGAAGCCCTCGTATATATCAAGCCTGTCCTATAATGTGGAATCCCCATTTCCTCATCTGCCTTTACTGCTTAGTTTATTGCAGCCAAGAGCTTAAGTACTTTTTCCTTTTTATTTCTTTTCCCCTTACCGATGATGATTAAGTGCCAAAGCAGCCTGAAGAGCCAATGCTGAATCTTGCCAGTGACAGCTTAAATGCTACCTGTCCACTCAATAACTAGGCGGCAAATCTTTTGAGGACGGAGTGGCAACATTTCGAAGATTGCCTACATTCGAGTCCTTGTGTATGGAAACCCTCGGGCTAAGATTTTTTTTATATCTTCTAGACTAAGGAAGGGGAAAATAGGGGCACGGTGTGGGAAGGCTGAATCACGAGGAATTCGAAAAAGAAAAAAATCATCTTCAAGCGCTGAAGCGGGGATTGTGTGATGGAACCTGCTTATTCTTATCTGATATGATGTAATTTTTATTCTTAAGCTCAGAAGGTTTTTTTTTTTTTTCTTACACTACCGTTAAATATTTTGATAATCACTTTTTTATTTGCTTGTAGGAACAAGCAGCCATTTCTTCGATGTACTTCCAAAATGATTGAAAAGTTTTGGGTCTTTGTGAGCAATTGGTAATTTGGCTAAGCAGGTTGGGCTCTTTGCTTAGGACTTTTTTCTTTTGAAATTCCTAATGCGTAGCTGTTGCTGTATATTCAAATGAAAACGCGTTTTCTCCAACAGGCGTGTTGTTATTTTGAATCATTAAATGTACTTACCGTATGTTTTTTTCCCCCTTTCTTTCTTTTTCTTTTTTTAAACCAACACTCTGTTTGACTCAGCAGTAAGTTCAATAACAATAAAAATGTTTTAATAATCTTCAAGTAGGCGGCAGGCCGATCAATACAGAAGACAATGCACAGCTATTAGGCAATGTACATTGTACAGACATAAGAAAATACATAAGGCAATGCATAGATTAAAAAAGTTTTAATTCAATAAAAGTTCAAAGCATTTTTTGCATTATATTATTGAACGTTTTTTAGCTTTAAAAAAGTTGATTTTGTTGGAATATTTGTTGTACATTTTGTAAAACTTATAAGCATAACTATTGACCGTATGTGTAATGTATATGGAGTTTCTGTGGAGAAAATGTATTGAACTGCCTTATATTAAGCACGATACATAAAAATAATTTCATTGAGAAGATAAGAGCATTTGATTTTTCTTTTACCCACACACAATGGACCGCAATGGAGAACGTTACGAATATATATATATATATATATATATATATATATATATATATATATATATATATATATATATATATTTGCAGTTGTTTCATTAAATAAAACAGGCGTCTTCCAAAGGTGTTCTAAAAAGACTTGAAATTCTTATTTGAAGTTCATTTTCACTGTAATCATTATAGGGTTAATGCAAGGTTAAATTAAAATACAAGGTTGAATTATCAAAACACAATTTTCAAATTACCTGAAGAGCTGGTCACAGTTTTTTCAACTTGAATCAGAAGAAAGAACAGATCCCCTCTCCCCCCCCCCCCCCAAAAAAAAGAAAAAAGAGTATTTTTGATTCTGGATGAATATCAGAAAAAAAGTTGGTCATAAATCATGTTAGAAATAGTTTTTTCCCCTTTCTTTCTGCGTAATGTTATAAACAAATACCAAGGGGAAAATAATGCAAGTTAAACTATAATTACTGCATTGACATAGTTGTTATTTTCAGAAAACATTTGGAGTAATGATAATGGTGTAGGCAATTAACTAGGTGACTCGCTATTCACCAACCACAAAACAAATAAAACTCAAAATTTTTGGCAAACTGCAGCTTCACTGTATTTGTGTGAAAATATTATGAATTTTGGAATCGCACCCGTCTTGCAAAATCATCGATGAGCTTCCATGTTTAAATCTTAAATGTATAAATAATATCTAGCCTAACATGAATTAAAAATTATAAAATGTATTGAAAGAGTATAAAGAGATATTTTGTGTTAAGGATCCGCTTTTGTGGTTGTGATTTTTGTGAAAGATCTACATACAGATCATGATTTTTTGTTAAAGGTTCATTTTTGTGAAAGCTGGTCTCTTTCACAAAAATCGTGATTTTCGTAAAGGGTCAGCTTTAGAAATCATGATTTTTGTGATGAAGTGCCCTTAATTATAATGATTTTAATGCATATCATAGTTTTATGGAAGTGTCCCTATTTTATTAAGGTTTTATTTTTGCAATCATTAGTTTTATGAAGTGTCCGTTTTGGAAAGTTTTACTATTACTATCATGATTGTCATGAAGTGTCCATATTCTACGAAGGTTTCATTTTTACGGTTCGAAATTTTTGCGAAGCTTCCGTTTTGGGGGCATAAAAGTATTTGGGTTTTCTCTTTAGTCAGAAATTATTTTTTAAATTTGTTTCAATATTAAGTTCTTTAATATGACTTATTTTTTATTTCTTTCTCGCAGGGATTGGTGACCAAGCTCGTGTCCAATTGCAGAGCCCCGATTCTTCGGGTGAACTGTCTGAAGGCGGTGAAATGATCTTGCGTTGCAAAGTCGAGGGCAGCTCCGAGGTGAGATTCGAATGGTTCCACAATGGTTTGCGCATGTTCCGAAACGAGAGGGTGTCCTTTCGCAACAAGAGACTGCAAGTTGCCAACCTCAACCCTGCTGACAACGGCATCTATTCCTGCAGGGCTGTCAGTGATGTTGGTGTGATCGATAGCGGCGACAATTTTGCCCTCGTCCTGAAGAGTGAGTAGAAAATGTATTTCTGCTTCCTCACGAAAATAATTAGAATATTATAACAATAGTATAGAACACTGGACTCTAGCGTGGATCCAGGGTCGGTGTGTCCAGGGTCGGACCATGCCCCCTCCCCCTCTCTCTTCAAGCAGGTCCCGATTAAGATAGCGGGAGGCCCTAGGCCAAACAATTTTTCGGGGCCCCTCTATAGTGAAACCTTAAAATTGCTATTGGCACATTGGCAGAAACAATTTTGACCATTTGAGGGCCCCTGAAAAGCAGGGCCCCTTGGCCACAGCCTAATATTGGCCTCTTCAGTAATCAGGCCCCGCCTTTAAGCAACCAAAGATGTCCTAAAACGATTTTTAGGCACTTCAATATCAAAGAACTTATGGGGAAAAGTACATGATCACCTCTTTCTGTAATGACCCCTTGCAAAATCAAAGCTAAATCTGCACTTTTAAGTACCTCATTCCCAGAGACCAACCTCGATGTAATTGATTGGTGTAAAATTTTTGAAGTGCAAAATTTCAGGTTCGACTTTTTTTCCTGACCTATAGGTACTTAAACAATTCACCTGGAAAGAAATCCTTGATATTTACATAGTTGGAGTTCCCAGCTTGGCAGTTTCAGCTGACACAATAACTACACCATAGGCACGTTTTCAACCAATCAGGATTTACTGTCTCGTTGGGCTTTGAGAAAATGAGTCAACTTGATGCCTGAGGACAATTTTTGTAACTAAAACTTCTCTCCACAGTCGACAGTCCCTACAGCATTTTTATAAATTGTGTAGCTATTCTACATAAAATCTAAAGCAATCTTTTCTTAACCTTTTCCCTTTTACGGGAACCCATTTGGGAGTCAAATTTGACAAACACCTAATTCTTATAAAAACGGAATTTGACACATAAAAGTCGAAAAAAAGGGGGGACTTGTTAATAGAAGCGCTGTTAACAAGTCCCTGATATCTACTGAACAGAGAACTGTCGAACTAAGGACCTAGTTTTCAACTTCAACAAGTGCATGGATTTGTGAATGTTGATAGGTATGTAGGTCCCCAAGCGATTCCGCTCGTTTATCCACATTTAAGTGCACAAGATGGTCGGTCGTTTATTTGCAACTAAAGTATCTAGCGTTATGGTAGCCGCTCGGTCTCGTCAGATTTTTATGTTAATGTGAGAATACGTTCTATGTTTTATTTTTTTTTATTGATGTCTGACAAAAGTACTTTTCGAGATTATAATAGAAGACTATAATGGGCGGAGGGTTTAATCATGTCTACGTGAGTCCGTGAGTGTATGTCTCGTCCCAAATCTGAAAAGTTTCGCTCATTATTACCCTGCTGAAATTCTTTACAGCAATCTTTTGAAACTCTGAATAATTATTCTAATTTCAGGTAATATATTTCCTCATCCTTTTCAGGGGTGCCCTGAGGGTGGGGCGTAATTTTATTTATTTTAATTTATTGTTTGATTTATTTTTAATTTAAATCGTTTATTTTATTTTATTCTGTTTATATTTTATTTAATTTATTTATTTAATTTGTGTGTGTATGCCATTAGCACAGCACATAACTTTCAAATGAAATAATAATAATAAATAAATTAATTAAAAAATATTTAAAAAATAAATTAACCAAAAAAAAAAAAAAGAGAGCTAGAGGAGAGAAAGAGGGTTGAGAAAAAATTTGGAGGGAATTTGCGTTTTTGAACTTGAGGGGGTACACCCCTGATACTTCCTTTTCACCCCCCCCCCTTTTTTTTGAGATATGAACTTTTTATGTAAATAAGTAATGACAATGTTTGCAGGTGAAACTACTGCTCGGATCAAAGTGCTTCCTAAAGATATCATTACAACAAAAAACGGAACCGCAGTATTTGACTGTGTGTTTGAAAACGCTGCAGCATGTTTGAATGGTACACCCAGACGAATGATGTTCCTTTGGCAAATAATTCCAGGTGAGCTAAGTAGAACGATGCTTGCAATGTTTTTACTGTGTTACTTGGAAATATCTTCAACTTTGAAAAATATTTTTTCCCTTGATAATTTGATAATGCTTATTCTCAATGGGGTTGTTTCCTTCAGTCAAAAGTAGTACTTTTAGTCACCGAAATTGATAGAATAAGAAAATAACCCAGATGACTCAGAAAATTCTTTCATTTTCCCAACAGTTATTATTTAAATTAAATTTTTTAAAATGTCCGATTTTGCAAACAAGGCGTGATCTTGATGACGTCACAAATGATGTTTTTTTGCGCATCTTGTATCGCGTTTCCACGTTATGATAATCAAGAAGCGATAAAATTGTGCTCTATACGCTTCCTATCAACCATATTAGAGCCGCTATATAGATACGCCGACGCATCAGCTTTAGTTTAGCCGTTTTGGATCGGATTTTTCGTTTCGGATTACGCCAAGTTTGACGAAAATAATATTTATTTAATAAACAATTCACGTGCCGCTAATAGTTGCTCCTGTGAACAATCATCAAAACGCGATAATTTTCCAGAAAAGACTACCATTCAAACACGCGCTCTCCGATCCAAAATGGCTAGTCTTCAGCTGATGCGTCGTCGGCTCGTATATATAGGGCCCTTAAACCATATCGTTGTCGATACACGCGAGTAAAGATGCGAATTAAATATTTTGATCTGTGAATGGCAACACAGAATGGCATTTCATCATTTGTGATGTCATCGGCAAGAAATGTAAACAATGAAAGCGCAACGATTTAAGTAATTTTTTTAAAATATTTAACTTAAACAAATTATTTAAAAAATGGTTAGATCCTATGTTTTTAAGCATGTTCTTTCAGAAAAAAATACTTTTAAAATTTTGGAAACGACCCCATTTTTGCGACACACATTTTCTTCACAAAATGTTTCTGCATTTGTTGTTAGAATGATTCATTGCCACTGTGTGAGCTATAATCTTATCAGTTTGTACAATCTATAGTTATATTTCAATGTAGAGTTAGAAATAGAAATTTTAACGTAGGCGTCTTTGACACCTGAGTTAAAGTTACCCATGCGTCAAAACGAAAAATCTAAGTGGCATTTTTGATAAATTGAAGGTATAAGAAGGCTGTCGAAAAAAATGACATGACATAAAAATGTTACAAACATGCAGTATTCTATATCTCAAAATTGAAAAAAATGCTTCATTTTATTCCTTCATTTCTATTGCAACTTCTGATCACATCGAGTTCTAGGAAGAAAACAATTATGAAGCTCAAAATTTACTCACTTAACAGTCAAATTTAGCGCCAAACCTCAGTGTGAAAATAAAAATTGTGATCGCAAATTGCGCCTAACGAGTGCTTATTTATTCTTACACTGCTTCAATGGTGGTAATTAAAAAAACGTGTGAGGACGCTTATATACTGCTTTATTTTGTACCCTGATTGGAAAAAAGGCTTAAAAAATATAATAAAAAGATATTTTACTTCATAAACTGTGAAAATAAAATAACGCCTCTAACATTTGCTAACATGGAAGAGCTAATTGCAGTTTTGCACAAAAAATAATACTATTGTTAGAAATTATCCTGCCGTTCTTGCAAACACCATGGTAAAATGTAATGTTTTTGAATCCCTGCAAAAGTTAAAGAAGGCATTACATATGATTGATACAATTACCTGATTTTTTTTTTTTTTTTTTTTTTTTTTTTTTTTCAAATATGCATTTAAAACGTGACACGTAAATGTTTTGTAATTGACCAATTGACCCAAACTTTTTATTTATTTATTGTTTTTTTTTCTTTCAGAAAAATTTATTATGTTACAATGGGGTTGTTTCCTTCAGTCAAAAGTACTACTTTTAGTCACTGAAATTGATAGAATAAGCAAAAGGAAATAACATGGACCCAGAAAATACTTATTTTTAAAAAATATTGAACTTAAACAAATTATTTAAAAAATGGTCAGATCCTATGTTTTTAAGCATGCTCTTTCAGAAAAAACTACTTTTAAAATTTTGGAAACGACCTCATTCAATTTTGACTGAAAAAAAATTGAGCAGGTTTTTCCTTTTGTTTTTCTTGCTGAAAACGAAAGTTAGTTTATTGTGTCTTAGTTTTGCACATTGTCAAAACTGTGCTCATTTATGCCACTTTTACCAAGTCGATTTAGCTAATTATTAGGTAAAATCATACTTGCAAAAAACTATTGGTCCTTTTTTTACTTTCTTTTATATCTAATATATAGAAGAAAGTATTGGATTCATGCAAATTTTTGAATTTTGATGGATTTGAATGTTTTGAGGTGTGCTGAGCGCATTTCGACCATTTTTGGAAAATGTCTCTCTCTCGGTGTGTGTATGTGTGTAACCAGTTTTTTGTGGCTGCTCTACAGCAAAAACTACCGCATGAAATCGAACGAAATTTGGTACACATATGTGCCCCTATTTGAACTTGTGCCCATTGGTTTTTGGCGCGAATTCCTCCTAGGGGGTGGAGCAATAGGACGTTTCTTGAGTTATGTGTACCTGTTATTCCCCCGGAAGTAACTGGTGGAATCAAACAAAATTTTGTCCATATGTTGCCCCTAACAGTTATAGGTGCTGATCAAATTTTGGTGTCAATAGCTCAAACGGGGGTTGAGCTATAAAGCGTTTTTTGTCATCAATTGTGACTCCTGCAGCTCAAGAAATAATGAACGGAATCAAACAAAAATTTATCGACAAGTAGCCCATAGAGGGTAAAAGAGCTGATCCTATTTTGGTGGCAGTAACTGAAAGGGGGAGGGGGGGCGCAATCGAATGTTCTTTTTTTTCCATTGTGAGTGCCATATCTCAAGAAGTAATGCTACGTTTTGGAGTTTGTGTTGGGACTATTGCTTCCTCGTCAAACATGGGGAGGAAGGGATCAGAATTATAAGAAAGATATAGAAGAAAGTTTCATGGTGGCCACAACGTATTAGTTTGTAGTTAATCTTGAAATTTTTTCAAAACCTTTTAAAAATGAAGATTTATTTCAGATTCACCATTCATCCAAATGGCTCGTTGAGCATTTCTGGCATATTGAGCAGTGATGAAGGAATTTATAAATGTGTAGGAATAAGTGAAATCAGTAAAGAAGCACCACAACAAACTTATGCTGCAAGACTTAAGTTAGCTTGTAAGTATAATTTTTATGTTTTCCTTGTGTATTCTGATTTAAATTAACCATTTCAGTTGTGGCATACTGATAATAAAAAAAAAAAAGAGGGAAGGGATGTGCTAATCTGGGCCCCTATGCTGATTTTAGAAATCAAGTGAGAGTTTTAAAGTACCTTGGATTTTTAAACTTTTTTTTCCGTATTTGAAAGTTTGACTGACCCCCCCCCCCTCACACACACTTTATACTTTGCCGAAAAATTTTGAAAGGATTTGTTGTACTATTAAAAGAAATTATATCAATACCAAAAAAAAAAAAAAATGTAATGTACGGATGAATTTTTAACTTATAAAGGTATTTTCATTAAAACCTAATTAATAATAAACAGACAGACATTTAAATACAAGTAACAGTAAGTGCATTTCTTTCTGTTCTTACTCTTCATAAGAGAAGAGGAAGGTGTGTAATGTTTTTATTTATAAATACAAAAGTGACAGATCCAGCAACAGGCTCTAGGCCCAGCTAGGCTGGTCCTAGTCAGTTTATCAATCCTAGGGGAGGATCATAAGCATTCTTAAAACGATTCATCCCAATGCATGTAACTGCTGTTTCTCGTAAACAATTCCAAATGCCTTCAACCCTGTTGAAGCAGTAATTTTTCCTGATTTCAAGATTAGCTGAGGATTGGAAAAGCTTAAAACAATGACCCTTGGTTTTGTCATCTGCGCAGAAAATTAGCCCATATACACATCCTCCATTTTAATAAACTTAAATAACTGGATCATATCGCCTCTTAATCTCTTTTGCTGAAGTCTATACATATGAAGCATTCTAAGCCTAAAATTATAATCTAAATTAGAAAGCCCCTTTACCAACTTCATAGCCCCCTTTGAATCGTTTCCAATAAACTGATGCCTCTTAAGATAAGAAGGCCAAAACTGAACAGCATCTTTTAAATAAGACCTCTTATCAAAAGACTTCTGTATAAAAGTAGTAGAACTTCCATAGAATTTTGTGAAATAGACCCATTGATTAAACCTAATGTTCTGTTGGCTTAGCTACTTGCTACTCTGCAATGCTGACTAATAGGTAACTTTAAGTCCTCACTGATTAAAACACCCAGATCAACAAGTTTTTCTTCTTTGCTTAAGATAAGAGCCCTGTAAATAATAGCTTGCATGTGTATTTTCATGACCTAGATGAAGTAAATGGTGGTCCTAGATGAAGTTTGCATTTTCAAAAATTGAACTGCATACCTCACTTAGAAATTAGACCTAAATCCTCTTAACGTTTTTTCACTTGTTCTTCGCAACCGGTCAACAACCCTCATAAATAACTTCGACATCATCAGAAAACCTATTAATGTTCCAAGACAGACTTTCACTAATGTCATTAATGAAAATAATAAACAATAATGGCTCTGAAACTGAACCTTGTGGAACCCCACTTAAAACATCAGTGCCTTGAGAAAAAAATCCCCAAACAACTATTTGTTTTCTCCCAATAAACCAATTTCTAACCCATTTTAAAATTCTCGCCTATTCCAGTACAAGCCAGTTTTCTTGGCAGAGCTCAGCATGCGGTACTTTATTGACAGCTTTTTGAAAATCAATATAAACGACATCTCCTCACTCTTTGTTACCTAAAGCCATGATGATCTTGTCATAGAAGTGTAAAAATTAGTTACACAAGATCTCCCGCCCTACCTAAAACCATGCTGCATACTCGACAACAGACCATTATTCTCCAGAAAGTTCATCATCTTTAAAAATTTTACTAACAACCGAAGTTTAACTTGTAGGTCTATAGTTACCTGCCTTCCCTTTTGACCCTTGAGAGTGGCGTGATTTTTACCAGTTTTCTGGCACTACCCCCCCCCCCCCCCCCCCCCGAGTTGTGCGGAACATTGAAAGTTTTTAATTTCTGTTTTGGTATGGGTGCATTTTGATGAGAAATAGTGTTAAAAACTTCAATTTTGAATTCCATAACCTCTGAAATATAAATAATTCTTTGATTTTGGAAGTAAGTTTCTATGTGTCTTTTGGAATGTTTTTATTTTTATTTATTTGTTTTGTTTTTGACAAATTAAAAACGTTTTGGTGGCTTAAGCACACCATAATCCAAAATGTAAGTAAAAAGCTTTTGAAATATAATCTCCTTAAATTTGCTTTGGTGTAGCCTAAAGAAAGCCAGGTGAAACAATATTGGAGCATGTGTGAGGTGTTACTCTTGTTGCGAAATGAAAATAATATATCATTGCAGTCCTATTTTTAACATTCATTTATGAGTCAATATATTTAATATAAAAGAAAGTCATTCTCTATCCTTCTAGATATTGACGAATTTGGAGATAACCCATTCGAACCTCCTATTGGCCATGATGAACTGAAAGTAGTTGCCCTGGGAAGCCAATTCGAAGTAACTTGTGTGAAGCCTGGAGGTCGTCCGAAGGTCCGGATCTGGTGGGAAGATCCTTCCGGTCATGTGATCAGTGACACAGGCCGTATCAGAGTCGATGACACTCAACTTATTCTAGATGGAGCCAAGAAGTCTGATACAGGCAATTATACTTGTGTGGCTGAGAATATTGCTGGCCAGGAAAGGACGTCTTTGTACTTTTATGTTGCTGGTATGGCAAATCTTGTTTCAATCACAGGGCTTAATATAGTAGCAAACTCTGTATTTTATGTCAGTCTTGGAATAAAATGAGTGACTGTTGAAATTTTTTTTTTAATTGCAAATTATATTTGCACTGCAAAATTGACGACCAGATCTACAATTATTCTGACCCAATGTGAAAATGCCACCCTCACCCATCTTCCTTCAAATTTTTATATGTAGTTCCAATGAAAAAAACAGGGAAGTAGGGTTCATTCCCCCCCCCCCCTTCCTCAGAAGTTGCCGGATCTAGCATGCTCTGCTCTAATTCTGGCACTGATCAGACCTCTTCATTCCTCATACCGAAATTCAGAATAACCGTGGAAACATGCTATGCTTTAAAAGAAAATAACCTAAAAATCTGATTATCTCTTGTCTAAATTGTGTTTTATTTTTTTTATAAAATTCTATGATACTTAGCATTTGAAAAAAAAAATCTTACTTATTAATTTATTAATAGGAAGCATTCTCTGTAAACCTTGATACTGAGTTTCTTTATTTCCTTCTTTGTTTTTTTACCCCATTGTGTATGTCCCCCCTCCCCCTCATGCCTGTAAGAAGAGGAGTAAATGTCATCATGACTTCAGTATATTTTAATTGTTTATTTATTTTTATTTTTTAAATTGACTTTAGATGTAAGTAATAAAAAAAAGTTGTACATTAATTGATTTTCTCAGGTATTCAATTGTGCGTAGCATTAAATGAATTGAATGTTTCATGCACGAACTATTTGAAATAATCAACTTATTTTCAAATAATATGTCAAATTTACGACATTATTTAATTATACTTCAGACAACTAAAAACCACTTAAAATATCATTAATTTCCAAGGCCTTATAAATATACAACATATTAAATTCTATGAGTCCCTTTCTCCCTCCTCCAGCATTTTATTGGTATTAGAAACTGCTTAGCTGCACAATGGATAACTATACAGTGAAGCACCATTTATATGTTTCTCTTTTATACGTTTTTATCAATTATATGTTTTTTAATTGATCCTTGCAGAGTCTAATACACATTAACATGTACCTATTATACATTTTTTTCATTTATGGGTTTTTTCATACAGTCTCTTCAAAAACGTACAAACGATGCTTCACTGTATTAATAATAAACCTGATACCGAAATCAGCTTTAAACTTTTTGAATTGAATTGGACTCAAAATAATGTACAAATATCTAAATAAGCCCTTAATTGTGTTTTTGTATCTTACCCTCCTCTTTTTGTTCAAAAATAGCTCCTACATAATATTTGAAATGACTCCTATAACCCTTTGACAAACTAACTCACGGCTTCTCTATTTTCCGTATTGTAGTTTTAAACTTGAGTGCCCTTCCCCCAAAGAGCGAGGGCACCCCCCTCCAAACCAGGAAGCCCCCAAAAAATAGAAAATTGCTCCTAAAAATACTCCCCTCCTATAAATTTCAACGATGTAGTCTGCACCTTGACTCTCTATAGGTGAGCTGTGGGAACCCCTGTTTTAAATTTATTTCCTTTTGATAACCATTTGTTTGTATGCATAAAATTTATCCTGGAAGTTACATGTACCATTAAGAGGCATAAACTCCATTGTTGATGTATTAATGTGTGAAGCAATCACTTATAATTGATTGAATCTACAGATGGTAACTGCATATAATTCTTTGTTCTTGTTTCAAAAGTGAGATGAACCTTTTTATTCTTTTTAGCTGCACCTACTATAACACTGCAGCCAGCTAGTATCCTTTCTGAAGAGGGGGAGGCAGCTGTTTTCACCTGTGAATTCACTGGAAGTCCTTATCCTGTGACTTCAGTGAGGTGGCTTAGGAATGACAAACTTCTAAAAGATTTGGCAAGTCACTCTACTGTATTTCCACACAATGGCACCATGGTGATTCACAAGGTCGCAATGTCTGATTCTGGTGAATATGCTTGTGAGGTTGTCACAAATGGGTTTCCTCCTGTGAAATCTGAGAGTGCCACTTTATTTGTTAAAGGTACATTGAAATTTTGATTCTATTTGAGATTGTTTTCCCGTACTTTGAAAAAAAAATATGAATTACTCTAATATGTGTTTATTTAAATGGTTGCATGAACTATATAATTGTATTATTCTAACTGAAACTAAAATAGTTAACTTATTGGAAAACTTATAATAAAATGTATCGGTAAACTTTACTTTACGTACCAAAAAATGCAGTTTTAGTTTTTTCCGTAATAGATGAGCTACTTCTATGCCATCAGGAATAAACGGATATTGTCATATGAGGCAGTGAGAAGCAAAGAGATTATAAAATATTTTTGACACTTTTAAAAGTTTTTGCAACCAAATATTACAAAAAGTGACACATAAAAATACAACAAACTAAAGATCCTAGGTAGGCTTTCATTGAAAAGTTTTTCTAAATCATGCTGCATAGCAGCGCCTACCAGGATTATTAGTACTATCTCTTGCTCCAAGACAGAGAAGAGGTTCCCCTACCATTTGTATTGGTTACCTCCAAATTTTTAGTTTTGGCACTTACATCCCTTTGCTTCTCACTGCCTCATATGTGATAATTTTCTGTCTGTCAATTAATGTCAAACATGGTTTTAATTAATATTTACAGATTCCTTCTACACGTAAATACTTTTTCATGCTTTTCCAATAAGTTACAATGAAAAATTGTCTTGCTTACGTTAGGCTACTCATGACTTTTCTCTGTGCTGCAGTTTCTGTTCTGCATATTTTATATATTACTAGTGGTACCCGCACGGTCTTGCCCGTTGTAGAAAATTAAAAGGTCTTTTGGTTCGCCTGTATATTAACAAATAATATATGGTGAATTTCTCACCAATTGGCTTGCCCATGCTACAGTTCTACATTATGATAACTTGGTAATTTACTCGTCCATCTTATGATAATTTTGCTCGGGAAAATGTTCTTAAAACTGGAATAGAAAAAGAACAAAATCGAATTTTCGAAAAATTGCTTCGAGGTGCCCACCTCCATGCTATAAACTAACTTTGTGCTAAAGTTCATGAAAATCGGCCGATCGGTCTAGGCGCTATGTGCGTCACAGAGATCCAGACAGAGAGACTTTTAGCTTTATTATTAGTAAAGATATATGTAATGTATGCATATATGTGTGAGAGCTAACCCGTATCTTCATTCAATATTTCCAGAACAATTGAAATTCGTTCCACCCCCTGTCAGCAAGAGACTTGAACTAGGCTCTGATACCAAAATTTACTGCAAAGCAAGAGGAGCTTCAAAGCCTGTTGTCAGATGGATCAAAGTCGGTCACCCGTTCTTCGATTGGCCAGCTCACATTACAGATGACAATGGTACTCTTTACTTCAAAGGCGTGACCAATGAAGATGCTGGAAAATATACTTGCATAGCAACTAGTTCTCAAGGGATCATTAATACTACAATAAATGTGGATGTTGTCGGTATGTTTCGATAGTTTTCTCTTTCAAATGTATGATATTTCACTTCATCACTATTTAATATTTTTCAGGAGTTAAACTACTTCATCTCAACTTAATCGGTAATAATTGGTTTAAATTGTTCATTCTGCACTACTGGTTGCATTTAGTTCTGTAGTTAGTCACTCAGCATACAAGTATAAACTTGCTTTGCTTCTTCTTAAATTTTGTCAACAGCTTCTTTGTTGAGTTTGGCGGATAAATTAGTTATTTTCACATGATTATTTAATGTGTTGATGTAATACATAAATATGCTACAACATGTACAAAAATCTAAACATGATTGAAATTAAAATGCAAAATTTTCAACAGCAGAAAAACAAAAAGATTATACTGCATTCCCAGAAGAGATAGACTAAATGTAAATTTAAAAAATACGCCATTTGCGACATCAACCACATGTTTGGCAATGGACAATAACAAATCAGCCCCAAGCAGGCGACAAAAATTGGCATCCTTTTTATTGCAGAGAAAACCCTCAAGCATATCCTACCTTCTGGCAACTACCACTCATTTGTTTACTTTTGATCTCTCTTTTTTGCTGAATGGAGTATAGAGGATGATCGAAGATGCACTTATTTTGCTTTCCTGATTTGCACTTTTGCATTCCAAGTACCCTCACATTTCCAGTAGACTCAAATTCTATCAATCTGTTCTGCAAGGGGGTTGACTCAGAGAGTCGTGTGGCTTAATGAAAGATGTAAAACTTAACCTCACTAAGCTGTAAAACTTAATATTTCAATATTCAAATACTTTTAATTTCTCTTTTGGTTTTAAAAGTTGAGTACAGATTTGGGACAGTTCAGGCCCGGCTCTAGAAGTAGGCGACCTAGGCGGCTGCCTATGGCGGCAAATTTTGAAATTGAAATTGTTTTTTTTTCTTAAAGTTTCAATATATGTTTCAATACCATAAGATACACAGCTTTAATGTTAAAAAAAAAAGGCTTGTGTAATGGAAATTGTTTTGGTTCTTTAAGATTTGGTTCAAAGAAGCGGCTGGTTCGATTAACCTGTGGCCTAATTAAGCGGAATCCACTGTATTTTTTTAAAAATTCCATAAGGTAACGCAATATATTTTTTTTAATCTGAAAAAAATCCAGGGCGCTAAGATCATAGAGACAGTTTTGCTCTGAAAAATTGAAAATATTTTTTGAGACATTAAGAAATGAAAAAAAGTGTTCACATGTGCCCCAATTTCCACTATTCTTTGTTTTATTTAAATAGATTTTATTTATTTATTTATGTATTTAGTATTTACTTATTTAATTGTTGAAAACATTGTTTCAGTGCCATAAGGCTAGTTGTAGTAACGTTTAAAAAAATCATTTAAATTGTGTTCCCGTTTTGTGATATGCAGAAAATAATTCGGAATTAAACTTGAAACTCAAATTAAAGCTTGTGCTCTGTCAATAGGGAATGAGAAATGCACATCATTTTTTAAATGCTATATTGGTTAGATATTTTCATCCCGAAAACTCAACTGTAAAACGCAGCCCTTATTTCTGCAGGTTTAGATCGTGTTTTGCGATCTCAATCTCAAATTTTAGGTGATGACCCAACTAAGATGCTTGTAACAATTGCTACTTGTTTAGAGATTCCAAACCCGTCCCGCCATTGTTAAAAAAAATAGTGGGTTATTTATTTAGCTTTAAATTACAAATGAGGGAAAACCAGTCTATCTGGAGTATTCGATCCCTGAAAACAAAGTTAAGGCTGGGATATAAGTCAGGGTTTTATTTCTTTGTATTTGAATAGCTAACTTTTGAAAGAGCAATAAAGGGGGGGGGGAAGCATTTATCAACCTCGCCTTGGGGGGCAAAACTACTAGAGCGGGCCCTGGGACAGTTCTTTTAATTTTGTATATTTATTTACATATCTTTTGTTCAATTCAGCAATACTAATGATAGCCCACGCTTTGGGGTGGTAACTTACTGCTAAATACTTTTAATGTTCATCTTAAGTTTGCATTTGCACTCATTCTTTATTATGGAGAAATACACCTACTTGATTTATCTGTGGTATATTTGATGTTTTTCATCAAGTATTTCTCTTGTACATTTAAAGTACATTTTCTTAAAGATTTTGAAATTTTACCCTCTTTCTGAAACCGCCCACTTTTTTATCTTCCGTGGTTGTTCAGTGGCACTGAATTTCAAAACTTGGCACAACTGTTGGCATGGAAAGAATGTAATAGATTAAATTATTCCTAGATTTAGTTTTTGAAGCAACGCAGCTCTTCTTTTTCTATTTTGATCATAAATCACCATATTAAATGTAAATAAAGTATTTTTTAATGCTTGTTTCATTGTTTAATATTATTTAATAATTTAATAGAGCTCTGCTGGTCTTAAAAAAACTCTAAAACCTTTTTTTATTCCAGTAATGCCAAAATTTAAAGTGACTCCAGTGGATACACAAGCATATGAAGGCTATCCCACCATGCTGCATTGCAGAGCCATGGGGGATCCGATGCCAACAATTCAGTGGGACAAGAACAGTGTCTTGAACAATTTTGACCAGAAACGATTTCATGTGATGGAAAATGGAAGTTTGTATGTGTCGGAAGTTCATATGGAAGATGAAGGGAAATATGGATGCACTGCTGGAAACAGTGGTGGCTTTAAAAGGGCAGAAGTGAACTTGAATGTGAAAAGTAAGTTTGTTTTTCACTATTTTCCCTCACTCAGTTTTATTACAGTAGATTACCTTTATAACACCAACCTATATAACGCAATTATCTATGAACCGCATAACTTTTCAGAAGTAAACAAAAGGTTTTGAAATTTAAAAATTCCCTCTGTTTTGTCTTGCAAACATAAAAATTGTTAGGCAAATTAAATTTTGAAGCAGTTTTCCACATTTCCATCATAATTCAAAGGTTTTAAATGAAAATGATTACTAACAGTAAACAAAAAACAACAGATGGCTCTTGAAAATGCAGCTGTTATGCAAATCATGAGGTTAACAAAAGTGCAGGATAATTCACTTTCTTTTGATTGTGAAACATATTTATTTGTTAATGACTAATCATAATATGAGTGCTTTTATATTCATTGCAAATAAAACTTATTCTGAAGTGCTAATATATAGATATATTCTGAATATTTGTTTCAAAAATTTATGAAATGATTTATATAATGCAAAACCTTGTATAACACAAAAGCTCTAGTCCCAAGGTGTGTGTTATAACGGTCTTCTACTGTATAATGTTTTCACGTGCATACATTTTTAATATTCAAAATTTTTGCCATGCATAATTTAAAAATAGAAGCAGGGTTGCCAATTGCTCTGCCTTTTAGTTTCTTCACAAAAACAGGGAAGATCCGTAGGTCCACAAAAAAGTTACCGTATTACCCCTCATTCTCCGACATGCCGGGAATAAGCTAAGTTGACCAGCATGTCGGGAAATTCGAATTTTCCTGCATGCCAGATAATTCAACGTTTATTTTGCAACAAAACAAAAGTAAATTTCCCCATTCAGTTCCAATCAGAAAGCAAACCACTGTAAGGAAAAAAATAAATAAATACTGAAAGTAACCTTACTTCAAAAAATGTGTATTACATATAATATGTGCTTGTTATTTATAATAGGTAATTATTAATGTGGATTCAATGCCAATAAAATAATCAATTCAAAACCAATCATTGTTACTGCAATTTGTTCATGATTGTTTTAAATAAATTATTTTAGGTTCCTTTTAGAGATGTAAATTTAATTTCTATTTATTGAATAGCTATGGTCAATTCTTTAGCACTGGTTTAGGGGCAGTAACTTACTGCTTAACTGTTTGCTAACTTAGTTTTAATTTATTTTTTATAAAATTATTCATTATTAAACAATATTGTTCTTGTTGAAAAAACAAATGACATTGTTAGTAAATATTTTTACAAAGTCAAACTGTTTATTAATACTAATGAGATATGTATAGAACTTATATTCATTTTTAAGCTGAACATATCTTTTTTAAAGTATTAATTTTTTTTTTCTAACCTCGATTTTTCCGACATGCCGGAAAGGACCAGACAAGTATTATTAAAAATCTGGCAACCCCAAATTTTGCGGCATGCCGGATAATGTGGGGTAATACGGTATTTTGCTCCGCAATTCCCGGCTGAGCGTTTTCAAGCATAATATGGTGTTTAAAGGCTTATGCTAGTGCTTAAAATGATTATCAAAAATCAAAAGCAATTTTAGATATGTGAATAAAAAAATAATAAGCTGCTCTCTCTCCGCAAAATTTTGAAATGCTCCTCAAAATCACCACAGATGCTCCTCAAATTGTTTCTCCAATGTTGGCTACCCTGAAAGAAGTAAAAATTGCTATTTGTTTTCTGTTCATTTAAAATTGTAAATATTGAGAAAAAAATATCCTTTATTTTTTTTAAAAATTATTATTTCAACTTTTTTGGCCAAAAATGACTTTCTTAAATGAGCCAAAAAGAAGCATTCAAATATAAACTACTGCATCTAAATTTGGCAATTTTTCAAATAATAAATGGAAAGTATTGAAAACATTTTTTTTTTTTTTTTTTTGCTTGAAAATATTTGCAAATAATGCACATCACAGTTCACTAATACTTACTAAATTTATTACATGTGAATTAGTTTCAAAATGCACAAATTGACTTCAAAGCAATGAGCAGATTCTTTTAACTATTGGCCATAATTTTGAGCTGGTGCTGACATCTAGTGTTTCAGGACTCAACTAGAACTTATATGAATATTTGAATGTTACTTCCTTAATGTTTTCTACATAACCAGTTATTAAATCAGCAAATATGCAATCTGTTTTAGTAGTAAGTCCTATCTTGAAGTATGTGTGTGTGGGCGGGGGGGGGGGGGGGATGCCCAGGGGTAGTTGATCTCGAAAATCAGTTTAGTTCTCAAGCTTGAAGTGAAAAATGTGGGGAAGAGAAGTATATTTTCTAAAAACATGAATTGTTGATTTATTAGGGTCTCTTTTTCTACTATATTGATTTTGAGTAAATGCAAAGAAAAATAAAACTAAGTTTTAATCATAAAAACAGGGGTGTCCACCTAAGGGGGGAAGGAGGGTTGGTGCAGACTGTGCCATTAAAATTTTTAGGGGTTGTTTGAAGGGGTTTTTTCTTTTTTTTTTGGGGGGGGGGTCTTTGTGGTATTAAGAGGGGGAGGTGCACCCCTGATAAAAATGTAAGCAAAAATCTTACTTAGTTGAAGCATAATTATTGAGTTTGTTCTCTGAATAATGAGAGAAATTGTCACTCTATTGAATGTAAGTAAATAGTAAAACAGGATTTTGACATTTTATTAAAATCATCATCGGAAGTTGCATTTTTAAAACTAAATTTTCGGAGAAAACCAGTGACCCCCCCCCCCCCCCTCCTAAACATGTGCAAATATTATACAGCTTCATGAATATTCTAACCTAATGAATATTCAAACTAGCTATCTTCAAATTTATGTATAATTCTAAGTTTTTTTATGATTATTCTCCTTCCTTATTTCATTATGTCTAATACGGAGACTGTTGAAAAGTGATTGAATCTTGATAAATAATAGATCCAGAATACTGGAAAACTTATTTTCTTTTTCATTTTTTATTCTCAAAACACTTTTAACCTTCATTTAATGACTTTATATGTATAATTTATGGAGAAAAAAAATGACATGCTCAGTTTAATTATTTTTGTTTGATTTTCATAGCTCTCCCCCCTCTCCATACAACATTATTCATTCACCCTTCTCCCAAATTATCTGTGCTCCCCCCCCCCCTTTGAAAAAAAATCCTGCGTACGCCACTGAACTGTTGAAAGGCTTCAGTTACACCTTAAAATGATTAATAATTTTTGTTTTTGCAGGTGCTGAGCATTATAGTGTAAATAGTGCTGGACAAGGTTTCATGAATGATGGTGAAAACAATATGACTAAAACTGTTGCAATAACTCTAGGAGCTGCTGCTATGTACATGTTTCTAGTCATTGGACTCATGGTTTTTTGTCGCATGAGAAGAGCAAGAAAAAAAGCTAGATTGTTAGCTGAAGCTACTGCTGAGGGTAATTTTTCATTTTAGTATTTGCTGTAAATTATGTATGCCCTAGCATAAATTACAAAATTTATCCATTTACAGTTATCTGAAATTTTCATGTTAGTTTCTTCTGACTTTGCCATATAATCAGGGGTATTTGTGATCTGAAAATTCCAAAAATTTGGGATGCCGTTTCTGGTAATTTTGGGTTTACAACACATTCTAAAACTGAAAAATTATTTAAAAAAAACTATTTAAAATGGTTTTTTTCAATGATTTTTGTATGCACATTTGAAGATGTTTTTTTTTTTTTTGGTTGGGGGGGGGGGATCGAGCTTCCTCATAGTTTCCAAAAATTTCACCTGTCTTCAGAAATTTTACTTGAGTCCACTATCACTCCTGCTTTTTACCCGTTCTTCATTGGAATCTCGATTTATTTTTTAATCATTTGTTGAAATACAGTAACCCCTCGTTATATCGCTCATTAGGATATATCGCTCTTTTCTTCTGTCTCCTGAAATATTAAAGCAAGGAAAAAAAACCTTGCTTTTAGTTCGAAACTACTTGTGAAAACATATTGGTATTAGTATTACACTCAAAACAGACCTCTTTCTTCCTTATTTTGTCAATGAGCAAAATGAAAATGCTTCTACTCTTCTGAATTCGCGGGAAAGGCAGCAGCAGTTCCTGTCATCTAAATGTACATACCTGCAGAATATTTCAGTTTAAGATGGTTAGAAAACTACTTGACATTTTCTTTTGTATTGACCTTTACAATGAGTGAGAGACAGCAGGCAGGTGTCATACTAGTCCAAGTAGAAGAAACCTTTTAGTACAGATAAGATTTGTGCTTGGATGCACAAATCGGGATTTACACCAAAGACAGGAAGAATGATCGGGACAGATGAAAGAGTTTTCTGGAAACAATCTGGTTACTTTTACATCTTTCTACTGCAAATCAAAGAGATTAGAAAGTCTATTGAAAATATGAGGGTATTGGAATGTTGGCTCTTATCTCGCGGTAGCTAAAAAAGATCCTCTTCATTCACAAATTTGATGTTTGTACCTTTCTGACGATGAAATTTTCAAAAATTTTAGTCTTGTTTAAATTTTAATACATGTGATAGTACATTCGCGAACTACATATGAACCATTTGAAAATCATGTCAAAAATAGCGAATGCTTATTTGCTTGTGTGTTGAATGGATAATTATTTTTAATACAAATACAAAAGTGACGACCAGCAACAGGCTCTGGGCCCAGCTAAGCTGGTCTTAGTCAACTTACAATCCCCAGTGAAGATCAATGGCCCTCTTAAAACTATCTACTCCCTTGCTCATTACCACCTCTTCCGGTAAGCTGTTCCATGGTTCCACTACCCTGCTAAAATAATTATTTTTCCTAATATCCATGTTGGCCTGAGATTTAAATAGCTTAACACAATGACCCCTTGTCCTGTTTTCAGCGCTAAACTTTAGCTCCATAACATCTTTCAATTTAATAAATTTAAACAATTGAATCATGTCCCCTCGGTCTCTTCTTTGCTCAAGACTGTACATTTTTAGCCTTCTAAGCCTAGAATCGTAATCTAAATGAGAAAGTCCATTTATTAGCCTCGTAGCCAGTGTTGCCAGATGGTCAAATCCAGATTCCCCCAATTCCCTACCAACTTTTCCCCAAAAAGCGATGTTTTCTATCAAAATTCCCCAAATTCAAAAATTATTTTTCCACTTATATTTTCATAAAATGAATAGACTTCCTCAAATATTTTTGTATCTTGAAAATAAAATTTTTCCCCAAATAGCGAAATTTTCTTATAAAATTCCCCAACTTTTTATTTCTTCCCATTTTCACTTTTTTTTTGTCTTCTTTATCTTTATCTTTACTAATAATAAAGCTGAAAGTCTCTCTCTCTGTCTGTCAGGATCTCTGTGACGTGCATAGCATCTAAACCGTTCAGCCGATTTTTGTGAAATTTGGCAAAGGATTAGTTTGTAGCATGGGGGGTGCACCTTTAAGTTCATAACATAGAACCGTAACGTGGGCAAGCCAATTGGTGAGAAATTCATCATGCATTATTTGTAAATATGCAGGGGAACCAAAAGACCTTTTAATTTTCTACTACGGGCAAAGCCGTGCGGGGTGCCACTAGTCATGAGCGCCTGACCGAAAGATAAGAAATAGCCAAAGGTTTTTTTTTTCTACTTGCATTTACTACTCTGTTACTGTATGTACATTTAAACTATGATTTTTTTATATATTTATCCAAGAACATTCTCATCACACTCATTTTTACCTATTTCACGTATCAACTAGCTACTCACGCAGAACATTAATGCGAATTCCGTAGCATGTTCCACATAATGCGAAATGCGAATTCCATAAAGTTGAGCAAAGCTAAACCAACGCTGTTTGATACAAACAATGTAACTACTACTTTTTGATGCAAATCTAAATACAAAAAAAAATCTCTCCCCCCCCCCCCCAAGGTTTTTTTCCCCAGGTTTTCCCCAAGAAAAATATTTTTCCCCAATGAATTCCCCTCAAAATCCATTTCCCCAGAGAGCAGCCGATTTCCCCAAAATGGGAAAATTTCCCCCAATCTGGCAACACTGCTTGTAGCCCGCCTTTGAACCCTTTCCAATATATTAATATCTTTCTTAAGATAAGGATGACCTTGGTTATATCGCGTTTTTGGATATATCACACTTTTTCTTTGTCTCCAGACAAGCTCGATTTAACGAGGAGTTACTGTATTAAAATTTTCAGCTTTCTTTGTTGCAGATAAAATGGGACAAGAAAACATTTTGTTCTAATGTTGATAGTTGCAGAAAAAAAAGCCTGTAGCTTGGAAGTTATAGTCAGTCAACAAGAGTTCTATGTCATTTGCATTGTGGTTGTTCAAAATGAATACGACTTTTTAAAGTTTTAACATAGATAAATGATATTTTGTGGGTTTTTTTTTTTAAATTTAAGTATAATAAATTTGATGAGCAAATATATTTGTTGAATTATCAACAAAGATTTGATTGTCCGGCACCGCTCGTCTATCCCTATGGCCAGCAGGGCCGGATTTGGAAGTGTGGAGGCCCCGGGGCAACGAAGGAGTGGCGGCCCCTAATCAGGGTTCTAAAAGATCATTATATTTTCGAAAATATCTGATACTTTGATATATATTCGAAAATTTTGATATATACGTATGTCCAATATTTTCAATCAGCACTTCAATAGTAAATACATCCTAAAGTTACTGCTATTTATTTTTTTACATTATTATTATTTATAAACTTAAAATCACTGTTTCTTATTTATATCTAAACATACATTTTATTTTAAAAGTTATGTACTTTTAAGGTTATTTTCATATGATATTTAGAAATACATTCTTTGTAGAAATACAAAAAAAATATTTAAAAAAAGTCTGGGAGATAAAGCGTAAAATTTGCTGACCCGTGAAAGTTAGGATATGTTGTACAAATTTTATTGTGGGGGCCCCTTTGTTGTGTAGGCCTTGGGGCAGTAGCCCACCTGTTCTACCCAAAATCTGGCCCTGATTCGATGAGAATTGGAAACGAGCTTCAGAAAATCCAGTAGGGTAGACCTTCTCTCTAAGTTTCCCTAAAAAGGATTTGTGTAGTTCTGAGTGACCATGATACCTTTTTGCTCTTGATTGAGACCATTTTAGCTCTCTTATACCTATAGGGGTGCACATCATGAAATATTACCTGTGTATTTAAGAATTGGAAAGTAATTTGTGACTGTTGCCCAACCATTAAAAACAGTAAGATATTTTGTTGAAAATTATCTTGCTTGGAAAAGTTTAAATACTGTTTTTTCCCCTTGATTTGTACGAGGGAAATGAATGTGTTCGAGTTCTGGGAGGGGTTTTAACCTCAAAACACCTCCCATGGCTGCACCATTGTTCATATGCTCATGTGAAAGGAAGTAAAAAATTATATGGTTTTACTTATAAATGCATTCTATTAATGACTTTTATAATTTTTAAGTTATACTGGGAATTAGATCTGATTTTCTCTTTCAATTTCAGTAGCTAAAAGTGAAAATGGAACATTGCCTCAAGATACTGAATTGAACCCAATGGTTTCTAAATCTCTGAAAGATGGCAGCACCACGAGAAGTGATGGCGAAGCTCCTTCTCATAGCTCTGGATCGCATTACTCAAAAAGGAGTCGCACTTCATATGATAAAACCCATTTCCCTAGGCATGAACTGCAGACCATGATGCTATTAGGTTTGGTTCTTTTAATGATTTTTGATAGGGAATTTTTCACATTAAATCCACTCGAATAACTTTTTGCATGATCAAAATCAGAGAGAATATGTGGTCTAGCATCTATTTAAAAAATTAGTTAATTTTCATTCATGCATTACTCTTCATAGTATTGTTGTTATGCGTTGGTAAAATTCCTGTACTTATCTCTGTACTTATAGTGTGTTGTATATACTGATGATATTTCAAGTTAGGAAAATTGAATAAAAATCTTCATTTGAAATTAAAACACAAATAAAATCAGCTTGTTTGTGTGTATATACAAGAGCTATTCAGAAAGTAAGGAACGTTTTGGAATTTAAAAAAAAACCTAAACACAAGAAATAAAAAATATTATTAAGCATCTGAAAGTGCGACTAAAATTCTACTTTTCTACATAGCCACCACTCAAATTGAGGCTCTTATCATAGCAGTGAGCAAGTTTAAAAATTCCTTCGTTATAGAATTCTGCCGCCAACGATCTCGGCCACTCAGTGATGGGCACCCGAAGCTCAACTGAATGCACCATCTCCGGTCGGAACTTTCATTCATTATGTTATTTGTTTCCCTGCACCCTATACATTTGCTGATAAGTTTCTATAGGCTTTAGGTTTTTTGCCAACAAACACTGTATCACAGATTGTACCGTACAACTTGTGAGGGGTTTTCAATTGCAGCACACTTTTTAAATTTGAATATCAAAAAACAATGGCCGGTGCAAAGATGTTTCCCTTGTGATGGTTAAATGCCGACACCAAAATATATGTGATGGGCAAGACAGAAACTTTACTTATCTGGATAGCTCTCGTATTTATGAATTCATGCAGTATGACTTTGATAATTAATTGAGTTTATTGCTTTGTCGATAAAATTTCAAAAGTCGGACAAAATAGCAAGCATTACGCTAGTTACCGATTAAACATTTAGTTACAGAACTATGTTTTCCAAAATGTGAATGAGTGTTTTGAAACTTAATCTATTTCCTAAAAGTTGCTAAAATTTTAATTGCTATGAAAATTTAATCACTAGTGCTTAGAATTTTGTAAATTATTAGGTATTAAATGCTTGAACTCTTTTGCCTGAAACAGATGCATGAGATTCTCCTTGTGTAACATAATTTTTTAATAGCCATGCATGATAGTCTGTTTAAATTCAGCAATAATAATCATTACTATATAGTGTACTACTACCACATGAAACTTTTTTATAATTGAACTTCTGGTTTAAAAGCCATTTTGTTTAAAATAAAATTTTGAATATAGTGTATGCTATATTTTACTCCCAGGTCATGGAGAATACGGAGAAGTATTCTTAGCCAAAGCAAAAGGCATACTTGACACAGACAATGAAGTTATTGTGATGGTGAAAGCTCTTCAAACTAGAGATGAAAATGCTCATTTTGAATACAAGAGGGAAATGGACATGCTCAACAAATTGAGACATGAAAATGTAGCAAAACTTTTGGGAATATGTAGAGAAGCAGAGCCCTTTTTGTTTATTACAGAATATAGCGATTGGGTAACTATATTGATTTTTTTTTTTTTTTTTTTTTTTTTTTTGATGTGTGTTAACTCTCAGTTTTGTAATTCAGTTCCATGTATTTATTTTTTTGTAAATAGTACTAAATTAAAAAAGCTTTTGAAACCAGGTATTGTTATAAACCTAAAATTCTTAAAAACATTTTGTAATTCTAGCCTTGAAGAGAGTTGGGAATCTGAAATCATCTCTTTTCCCCCATCTTCAGATTCCCCTCCCTCTGAAAGTGTTAATCTGTGACAAATTGTCTAGTCATTAGGGATAGCCCTGGCAATTTTGTTAGTTTTTGCAGGGATATCCCTCTCCCTTGTATTTCAAAGGTCCTTCTAAAAGAAGCAAGCAGAGGAGTGGAAAAGGGAGAAAAGAGTCAACAGGACTTTTTTTTTTGAAAGATTTTAAGTATTTGTATTTCTAAAATATGTAATTGTTCCTAAAAGCAAACTTCAGTTTTATAAAAAGCCTAAGCAATTGTTTCAAGTATTTTCAAGAATAAAAGTGAAATGTTAGTTTTTTGAGCAATCATAATTGCTTATTGCTTTCATTTGACTGTTTTTATGTCCTATGATTTTATTTTCCCCCTGCCACACTCCGCAGCATCACTGTCGACCGGCTGCTCACGACGATGCCCCCATAGCGAAAGCCGTCTCCAGGTTGCATCCATCTCCTACACACACGCGCATACATACACAACTACACACAAACACATAGACACCTACACATACACACAACTACCCACACATTCATGCCTGCACACAGACACAAACACATATGCCTACACACACATACACATACCCCGCCCTCACACACACAAACACTCATACACACAACTACCCACACACTCATGCCTGCACACAGACACACATACAGGGTTCGTACTTCCTTAAAAAACCCTTAAGAAACCCTTAATTTCATCAAGCAAAATTAAGGTCCCTAAAAAACCCTTAAAAGTCCTTAATTTTCTGAAAATTTCCTTAATATTTTAAACACTGTATCAAGTTTGATTCCCCTTTGCTTCTTTTTTTTCTTTTTTACCCCTTCAAATCTTTATCCTCCGCGATATCTGCCGAAAACGTATGTTTTGCAGACATGCCAACCACGTTAAACACGTGCTTCGCCGAAAATTGCTTGGCTTGTTTGAGATTGCAATCTTTTTGCATCCTGCAAATATTTCAATCTTTTTAAATGTTGAAGGTTTCTTTACTATATGCTACTTTATATCTGTTTATTTTTTTCATTATTTCGATAATATTTTTATTTCTTAAATTTATTTTAGAAAAAATGCAAAAGACTATCGAAAAAATGTGGTCCTACTCCCACAGTCTCTGATTGTATTTAAACTTGTCATGGTTACTATTTTTATGTATTTAAAAAAGCTTTCAATATATTTATGGTGAATCTCTAATGGTTTTGGTTAGGCTTTACAGCCTGTAAAAAATTATGAGTTCCAATGCAAGGAAAAAGGATAATAAATTATATATATTTATTTTCAAATGTTTTTTTGCAAAAGAAATATTCCCCCCCCCCCCAAATATATATATATATATATATATATATGAAAAACATTGATATTAGTGAGTGATACAGACCAGAACTATGGCTCCATCAACCCCTTTATTCAAGGACTCAGGAGTTAGAAATTGCTTTCTCTCTTTCAAAATTTAACTTTATAATGAAATAAACTTGCGAGAAATAGTACGATATAGCAAATTTGTTCAAAATAGGATTTTAGTAACAATGACAGATCAAAAGCAATCATAACAAAACACTAGTTTAAATATCTTGAAGAAAAGAGATTTTAGTTTTTTTTCCTTCAATTTGCCTCTCACTCCAATCATGTATGCTAAAAAATAATGCTTTAATATACAACTCATTTTCTACAGCTATCCCCATTTTCCTAATCTTTTTTATGACTGAAATTTGAGAATTAAATGCTATGTTTTAAGAACAATATGTGCCATCTATTGTATTAATTACTACCCAATCATTTCAATTACAGTGATCTCTCGCTTATACGCGACCTCTGTTATACGTGTTTTTCACTTATGCGCGTTTTTCTCACGGGCCCAGCTAGCGATATAGGAAAACAATGTTAACCCTTGTTCATTTATACGCGAAACCTAAAATGCACCTTTCACTTATGCGCGATAAAAAAATTTCAAGTTTTAGTTAAATCGCCAATTCACGCTTTGCTCATCGGAAGATTTGTACCCTTCTTGATGTCTCTTGGAATGCTTTCACACACCTTTATTCTAATGTTCAAAATGTTTCCAAGAACGCATTTTTTTCGCACAAGTGTGCGATTGGGGTCGCAGTTAGTCTTGTGATTGACATCGAGAGGGGAGAAAGCATTGACATAGCCTATCGAGGACCTTTTGTATCCTCACAGACTATGATACTGATCACGCGACAGTTTTTAGGTTTTGTGGAATTCGCTTACATACTGTACAGTGTATAAAAAATGACAAAACGTGCATCTTCAAATTTTACATTTTTATTGAATTACAATGCATAAATGGAAATTATGTGCTTATTTATTCATTAGTATCAGTAGTGTACTATTAGTATTACTATAACTGTTGATAACTTACTGTATTTAAGCTTATTTTTGGGGGTTTTCACTTATGGGCGAATCTCACTTGTGCGCGAAAATTTCGTTGTCCCCTTTGGTCGCGTATAAGTGAGAGGTCACTGTAATAGGGAAAAACTTTTGTATTATGTTTGAAACTGGTTAATTTGCCATTTTTTGTTGAATTTTGGAATGTCATGGACTCAAAGGGCTATTTTGATCTCATCGCTTTTCTGCTTGATTTTAAGAACACTTTTTTTGTGGGGGGAAGGGTCCTCCTTTTTGCTCTTTGATCACTCTCATCCCTATGATGTGAAATTTCAAAATTTTATTCACTGATAATAAGACATCCCAGTCGATTACGCCTCTCCCTGCTTTTTGGAAACAGTGATGCATTTGTGCATATATATATATATATATATATAATATGTATAATGTACTTTGCCCCCCCCCCCCCCCCCCCGCAGGAAAACTTTTAAGTGGTATACATAAAGCTATCTAATCATTTCCCCGCTAAGTCCTTTTTTTTGAGTCCTTAAAAAGTCCTTAATTTTTACTTTTAAAAATGAGTATGAACCCTGACATACCCCCTACACACAAACACTCGTGATTGCGAAAAACATAATTTGAATTCAAGATGACAAAATTCAAATTATTATTTTTAAAAAAGTGATTTCATATTCAAACAGGCCCATCATTTAGTGGGGTTGGGGGGGGGGGGCATTTAGTAGGGTTCTCTAAGCAACTATCTCTCATAACAGCAGACTTTCTCAAAATGGCTGGTGGTCATTCCTGACCAGGGTTTAAATGCCATAGGAGCTCATGTGAGCAGAGCTCCAGCACTTCTTTTTAGTTGCATGGAATTTTTAAAATTTGAGCAAAATTCAGGCTATTTATGCATTAAAAATGCTGTGGGGACTATAGGGCTCCTGCACTTTTAGTAGGAATTAAGCCCTGCACCTGAGAAGTTTCACTGTATATTGTGCAAGTTGAATAAAAGGTTTTGAGCATGAATACATTAAGTTTGTTTATTTATACAAATGCCAGGCTTTTGGCACTAAACCATTATCCTTTATTCCAGTGGCGGCTTCTGCCTTGAAAAAGTGAGGGGGCCTGATCAGGGGTGTGCTCGCACCCCCCCCCCCCCCCCCGTCATCCCTGGTTAGAAAAATAAAAAAATATTTTTAATAATATTTAAACTTTTTTTAAAACAGTTTTTTGTGTTAAATAAATAAAATTAACTTCATTTTAAACGACAAGCTACAAAGTAACTACTAAAAAAGTCACGAAAGATATTAATCTCATGTTTATGTCCATGATTGCCGGCAGGGTGGTGCACTTCCACCCCTAACTTTCAAAAATAAAATTTAATTAATCAGAAAGGGAAAAGCTACAAAATATATCACGCTTTTCAAAATAAATAAATTTAAAAAAGCTATATTAATCTAATATCTTCAATAGTAATATTTTTTTTAATTTTTCAATAACTAGTTATTTTGAATGAGTAAACTTAATTTTATTTTATGCAAGGCCAAATTACAAAAGTGCAAAAATATTGTGATCAGAGAAATATGTAAAAATTATAAATTAAATAGCTGTAACAAAGATGAAAATACATCTCAGTGATTGCTTTAAAATAAATAAAATAAAAATAAAAGAACTAAATTTTAAAAACTAATAATAAACAAATGAAAAAAACTAGTAAAAATAATTCTTAGCTATGCGGGTGCACCCTTCTGCATATGAATCTGCCAGCCTCCTTGGGCCAGATTCCGAATTTTTATGCAGACAATAAAATAAAAAATGATCTTGTAACGATACATGCACACACGTACATGCAACACAACATACAACAGTGGCGCAACTAGAAAAAATTTTGAGGGGAGGGAAGGTGGGCACTAGGAAAAAATCTTATCAATTTGATTGATTTGGTTTGCTCATCAAATTTCTCAATTTCGAAACTTGTAGTTGTAAAAACACAGTTTTAGACTCTTTGGTGATGTTAGGGGAAAGAACGGTACAGAGGACTCGGCGGAAATTTGTGGAAATTGAAGCCTTAAAAAGCGGTTATAGACCATATTTATTGATGTTAGGGTACGGGATGGAGCTCCGGGTCCCCCCGATGGTTTTTTTTTTTCTTTTGAAAAATAAACAGAAATCAATTCAATCCCAATCCCCCCTACAATTTTTCGAAATTACAGTTCCAAAAACACAATTGTACACAAACTTTGAAGATTTTTACAAGGATGGGGTTCATGCGCTCTTCCCTGGAATTTTTTTCAAACTTGAAGTCCGGAAAACTTAAGCACGAGATTCTATGATATGATGAGGGGTTCAGAGAATATTCCATTTCACTTTTTCATAAGTGGTTTTGTTTAAAAAGGCTTTTTTTTTTTTTTTTTTTGATGATATTAAAGGAAGGCAGTTCAGGGCCCCTTTCCCGAATCCTTTCTGAAAATAAAGTCTTAAAAACCCGATTGTAGGACCATATTTGGTAACATTACGGACAGCAATCTTTCGAAATTGAAGCTCCCTTCAAAGATTTCTTTTTAAAATAAATTAAGATTTACCGTACTATTATTTTTTTCGAATTAAAATCCAATATCGTCTCCAATCTACTGAGGAAGTTCTGTTGGGCGAATACTTCCTTACAATACTCTGGAGAAAAAGGAAAAATGGACAGGCCCTGGGACCAATGTCTCATGTTAGTGATCGAACAGCTTCACACCGATCTTTCTTAAAAGAAAAGTTGAGAATATTAGGATACATATTTCAGGGGGAAAATGCAACTAAATAAACTTAACAAAATATTTCCTTACCCCCCTTCCCCTCCCGCACATTTAATCCTTTTTTTCTTTTAATTTCAAGCACGCACTCTCAGAGAAAAAAGGAAAACAAAAAGTTATAAATTATTGTGTGCAAAAAGTGAGGGGGCCAGGGCCCCCTCTGGCCCCTCCCACGAGCCGCCACTGCTTTATTCAGTAAGTTACCGCTCTAAACCAGGGCTAAGGCAGAAATACATGAAATACACAGCCAGCTCAGTCATTTCCAGCCGAGGACTGCAGTTTCGTGCTTATTAGAACTCATCAGCCCGGCATAGAAGTGACTGAGCTGGAGGTAAAAAACTTCTTAAGGAAGCCAAGAGTGCCAAACAAACTGGTAGCTAATACAGATGAGCGCTAATAAGCATGAAACTGCAGTCCTCCGCTGGAATTGACTAAGCTGGCGGTGTATTTCATGCATTATCCTTTGTCTGAACATATCAAATAAATCTGGTTATTGAATATGAGGTGCTGAGTATAAAGATGCAATGCATCCCTTCTAAATAAGTATTATTTCTTTTGCAATAAAAATTATCATAAGACGAAGTTAATTTCAAAAAATCACTGTATATAAGGAGTAAATTGGCTTTTTATAAAACCCTCTCCATAAATGAATCTTGGGGAAAAAATTGCGTTAACCCTAAAAAAGGAAAAGAAAACATTGAACTTTTTTACAAAGATTCAGATTAGTTTATGGGTGTGCATGTGTGCTGTTATTTTTATTTATTTATTTTCTTAATTGTATTGTAAAGAGAAATTTTATTGAAACAATAATACTTGTGTTATTGTTTTTTGTTGCAAAAATTTTAGTTAAGTTCTTGAAACAATAGTTATCTTCAAAAGTGAATAAAATTTACGAGAATCTTAGCATCGAAATGTAAAAAATTGCATTGATAGTTTTCATTTTTAACATTGCTTTTCACACCTGAAATTATTAAGTATTTTCATAAATTTTGTTATGAATATTGAGAAGTCATTTCAAAATTTTCAACAATGTTAGCAATTTTGAGCAAACGTTTTAAAAAGACTCGTTGTTCTTTAAGTTTTGTGTGTGTGAATATGTATTATTTGTTTGTTTATTGAATTTACTATGGTTGTTTATAGCTTTATTGAACAAATATCTGTTTTCTTAAAATATTTATTTTAATCCTTTCATTGTAGGGTGATTTGAAGCAATTTTTGTTAGCAACTCGTCGTGAAAATCCAAGGAAAGGACCAAAACCACCACCATTGAATGTACCTCAAATTTTAGGTATTTGCCACCAAGTAGCCATAGGCATGGAACACCTCTCGAATCAAAGGTTCACCCACAAAGACTTAGCCACCAGAAACTGCCTTGTCACTTCCCGTCTCAATATAAAAATAAGCTTCCCGAGCCTATCAAGGGACACTTATGCCGAAGAATATTACACCTACAGGAATCGGACAGTGCCACTAAGATGGGCGCCGTCTGAAGCAGTACTCGAAGATGAGTGGTCGACGAAGAGTGACGTGTGGGCATATGCCGTTCTGGTTTGGGAACTGTTTATGCAGGCAGACCTGCCTTTTTCAGAACATTCGGATGAAGCAGTTTTGAGGCTGCTGAGCAGTGGTGAGCTTAGGTGGCGACCTCCAAATGGAGCGCCGACAACTCTAAATGCTGTGCTTCAGACTTGCTGGAGCTCTTGTGCCAGAGACCGTCCCACCTTCTCTGATGTTGTCATCAAAATAGGACAAGTCACTGTAGATAGCCATTTGTAAATATGATCATATTGTTTCATTTGTTTTTGAAAATTTGCAATATTGTACATTTTTATATGTGTACTTCATTGAATATATATACTCATTTTCTTCACAAGTCTATCATCAAAATGATTCTTCAGATGTTGATGATAAACTATTCATTGACTAAGAAAGCTTTGTTTTAAAAAGTAAAATCAAAACATTATTCACTGTCATCTTCAGTATTTTCAAATTCTTTGCAAATTTGTGTGTTTTCAATATTTTAAATTTTTAATGCTAGTACTTCATTGAAAATACACATTTTCTTCATAAGTCTACCATTGAAATGATTCTTCAGAAGTTGATGTTAAAACTATTCATTGACTAATAAATAAATAAATGAATACCTTGACATTAAAAAGTAAAATTTAAAATCAAAAACGTAATATGTTGTCATCATCAACATATATTCTTGTGTGTAGCATTTAAATGATTCTTTATATGTTGATCATAAAACCATTTTTGATATTTGAATTATATCGAATTTTCCTAAAATTTTTGCTGAGCTAATGCTTAGTAAATCCCCTGAATCAGTCACTGACAAACATTGATCAAAGTCGACTAGAAGTGACTCTTTGTTTTCTAATTAATGCAAAAATTATTTCTGTGCCAATGCAAAGTAAAGAAAATAAATCAAACAAGAAACAACTATTTTGGCTACCTCTGATTCAGCATTACTTACTAAGTACCTGAAGACTAGTACAGTATTGTAAAAAGCCAGTTTGAATCTTTTATATATGGGAGCAAGAGCTTCTATCGAAATTGCTGGGACTGAATTAAATTCAATGACTTTCCTTCAGTTTTTACTTTGAAAAAATACAATAAAGTGGATGTTTGAAAAATGTGCTTAGAGTGATTGCAAACGGGATGAAATGTTAATATACCTGCCCCCCCCCATTCATAAAGAAATTAATAAACTTTGAACTTACGTATAAGTGTTTTTTTTTTTTTTTTGCATAATCTGTGGTATAGTTTGGTTGAAGTATATATAATACCTATTTTCCTTGAGAAATAGTCCTTTGAGCCCCCAATAATTTTTGAGTGTTTCAAATTAGAATATAACTAACAAAATGTTTTAATATGTTCTAAATTGTTCTATAATTAAACTTGATCGAGTCATTTGTTTAATTCCATTGTTTAAAATCATTCTTATACATTGTTTTTAAGTTGTTTAGTTTTTCATAATTTTGTTCATTTTATATTTAAAAAGCATATGACTGACTGCAAAAATAGGTAACTCCAAAAAGCATTTCTTTAGGAAAAGTTTACATATGTGTTGCTACAAAAAAATATGAGTTACAATAACTTAATAACTTTTCCTATTTTGTTTAAACCATTTGGAGACCATTTTGAAACTTTCCGTCGATCTCAGGTTGTTGACCTACCATATTTATTGCGATATCTGTGGAGAAAAAAATGCATTTTCAAAAAAAAAAAGAGCTATCTACTTTTGCAGCTACACGCTTCAAGTATTGAAGTTTGCTCATAATTATTTAACTAGTGTGTGTGTGTTTATAGGCAGTAGAGGTAATATTAGTCCCAAGTTTGCTCATACGTCATGCTCAAATTGGAATTATTTTTATGTTTATTAATGTGTTTTCCTTGTTTTTATGTGAACTGTCTAGCTCAGTGGTGCTCAACCTCTTTCCACCCCAGGCCACACCTAATGCTAAAATGGTTCTCGCGGGACAGAACACATATAAAATTTCAATGTATTAAAAAAAAATTCTAAATAACACGTGGAAAATGTGGAAAAGGAAAGAAAATTTAAAATTAATAATGGATGTTGTCAATTACTTTTATTGAATGCGTCTGTTTTCAGATAACAATTTCTGAATATTTTGATCCAAATTTGTAACAATGTCATTAATTGTGCTTTTCAAATTCTAACATAACACAAAACAATAGGCCACATGGATTTTTTTACATTCCGGATGTGACCATATGTTTAAAAGTCACCACTGATCTAGATGATTCCTCTCTGCCACCGTTTATGCTGCGTTTGTGTTTTTTTAATGGAAAAAAAGTTTGCGGAGGGAGGGATCACAAGCTGATTTTAACATCAAAATACCTGTTGCCTAAAACATCAAAGTTTTTAATTAAGAAAAATGAGTGAAATATCTTTAAAAGATCACCTTTTAGAATGTGACAAAGAATCTTATAAAGTCACATTGAATAAGGAAGCAGTCTTTCAAATCTGAAACAAGAACCTTCATTGACTGATTTTTTAAAACTATTGTAAAGACTTCGGTGAAAAATTTCTAGCTTTTAATATTAGGGTTTACCCTACTTTCTGCTGACATTTAAATTTTCTCCCCTCCCCCTTAAATATATCAAAAATAAGGTTGAAACTGAAAAACAGGGGGAAGGAAATTTTGTGTCGGCAAAAAGTAGGCGACACCAACATTATAAATGACTTTTCAACAAAACAATTGATTACAACAATTCTGAGCATATAACTGTGTCAGAACATTCAAGGCTTTAGTTATGTCTTAGTCATTCACCTGACAGTTTTTGTTGGAATTGTTTTTGCATGGTATCAATTATTATTTATAATTTTTAAAACTGTTATCATTGTATTGATCACTTCGCAAACATTATTAATAATTTAATCTGTAATTAGTTCAAATTATTCTGAAAGTAATTACATTATTTTTATTCTCTTTTGTCCATCCCCTTTTCCTGCAAAGTATTAAATTAAGACTAAAATACCATGACCACTAACAACATCTCCGACTTTATATTTAACTATATTCTGCACCCCTATTCTACTACATATGAAAAAATCTTTATATTGACTTTTTCTTTTGCTTGTAATGATTGTAAATACTGATTTTACATGATTTAAAACTCACAAAACTTTTTATCACACCACAAATCTTTTAAGTAGTAGCTGTCATTTAAATCCACCTTGTGTCGGATACCTTATCTAGGAACGATTTTCAAAAGTGTTTTTCTGAATTTGCAGAATTGGTTTTATTGTAAGATGTTGTAAGTTTAAATGTAGGAACACTCATACATTTTCTAATTATATAAATCATAAACTACAGTCATTTTTATCCAGTTATTTGTATATTTTTGCTTTCTTGACTACCTTTCTTACAAACATATAATCCAGGATCTGAAAATCAATACTGATTTATTGTTGTATCTTGTGCGAAATACTATCTTTATCAGAAAGTGCGTATTTATTTTAAATGGATTTTATTTTTCTTGAAACTAGTAAGAACTGTATTGCATGATTGAACATAAGTGCATACTATGATGTGTCAAGATATTGAAATCTGTCCGTTGAAAAAGAAAATAAAATTATTTCTTCGTCGTCATAATTATTTTTGAGGAATCAAAAATGGATGAAATTGAGTGTATTGGTATGTACTCTACTTTGTCTAATGAATCAAAAAGAAAAGAAAAAATAATAATGTTGAATTTAGAAATGAGAATCTAGTGTTATATTATTATATTTTATTCTTATTTCGTGTTTTGTTAATGAGTTCAGAGCAACTGGTATCTTCTCCCTTTTTTGAAATCACACATCATGACACAAATGCTGATACGGGGATCATAATTACAACCATTAAGGTAACCAACGATCTCTTAAAACCAGATTTTCGGGACTTTGATTTTGATTAATTTCAATGTAAACACCCTACACCTCCCTATTTTTGCCCGAATATTACGCTTATGACCAGTGCTGGACCTTCGACTTTTTCGAGCCATGGCAAAAACTTGAAATTGCTGCCTATATATATATTCATCTTTCTTCAAGTTTTTATATTGAATCCCCCCCCCCCAGAAAGTGTCGCCTGAAATAAGGTTACAGACTTGCTCCCCCAGATCCCCAGCATTGTTCTTCCGATGTATATGTTCATATTTCAATAGTTACCTCCTCCAAAACCAGAAGCCTTGACATGACAACTGTTATGTTAAGGACAGTGCATAAAAGTTCATTAAAAGATGTGCATTGCAAACGAAGAATTCTTTCATTTTAACTCTGAACTCATCTAACAATCAGTCCTTTTCAAGGTAAATCTGATATGCAATGCCTACAAAACGAGGAAAGAAAACTTGATCAGTTTAGATCAAATCATAGTAAACATGATCACTCTCTAAGTGTACATCTTATATTTTAAAAGTTTAGATGTATAAAATGTGATATTTTAAATATTACTGCACTCTTTCTGTAGCTTTCATCTATTGCCTTTTCTTAGAGCTTGCAAAGTAATGCACACTCTTAACTTCCTAGCATTAAGCATGATCGTTCATATTTAAGCTAAAATTTATTTCAAAACACTTTTTAAGAATATTTGCAACTTTTTAATCTAAGTATTTATTGTCATTCTTGACACTTTTTGCAACTTGTTGGGGGAGGGAAGATTGCATCATTGGTGTGTTTGTGCTATTATTAACAAAATAGACAGGTGATTGAAAAAAAAAATCAATATAAAATCAAGTTAATCAGATCAGACATAACTTTAATTAGTAAATTAGATAAACTCTGGCACAACAGCCTATAGGGGCCAAGGCCTACTGTGCCCCATCTCAGTTTATGAGACCAAGGACTCTGGGGTGCAAGGCAGATGTTCCAGTTACGTAGTCAACCAAATGCGGAGCCTCCAAGGTTTAGTTTCCAAGCACGCTTAAGGCTGAATAGACCATGCTAAACCTGGGTCTGCGGCATGGAAGAGCAAAGCGCCACCGCTGAGCCACTGGTTTTCACTTTAATTAATGTAATATACTTTATTATTATTGCAACAAATCTTCAAAAGTTATGTAAACGAATGTTGCGCAGAGTTACAAATATTTTTTACAAATTTGATATACTTTTCATGCCTTTGAAATTCATGACTATGAAAACTAGCAAAAGTTTATAAATAGCAATTATATCGATTTTTGAAGACTTTTTCTTACAATTTCATTGATTTTTACACTTAACATTAACTCACACTTTTAGGACATTATTCATCTTATTGAATCACTGTACACTTGTAAATATTTTTGTATGCTTTTTAATTTATTTATTGATTGTAATGTGTATGTTTTTATATACATTTTGAAAACATAATTTTTTACTAGTCATTGTAAGGCTGTGTATTGTCGAATAAAATGTTCCTTTTCTTCTATGTTTGACTGTTTTTTGAGAGTGATGCTTCTTTCGTTCTATTTCGGTAACATTTAAAAATAATGTATGTTGAGTTCTAAACGTAAAGACTTTTGCGAAAATCCCGTTTTTACAGAGTCATTTCAAGAGTTCCTTTTGTTATTGCAGAAGTGCAGCAAAATGTTTGCTTTTGAGTACATCTGCTAGGATCATTCAATTTACCAAGGGTCTTTTAGTTCCGTTTTTCAATATTAAAACTCAATCTTAGGGTTTGTTCCATGTCAAATCAAAAAAAAAAAAAAACGACCATCTCAGATTATGAAAATTTCAGAAATGAAATTTTAAATTCACATATCTTTGACACCTTAAAAATCTGTCGTTTATATTTGACTAGCTGCTTTGCCCGGTCTATTTTGAAAACAAAAACTGTGTTAAGTGACGTATATTCAACAATCAGGTATAAATGAAAGAAGAAAAAAAGACCATCATGCAAAATTTCCCCTCCAAACAATGACGACAGATATTAAAATACTTTTAAGAAATTAAAATAAAATGAGGCGTAACCATGGAAACACAAAATAAAATAAGTTTAAGAATTGAAAATGATAAAGATGGAAATGAACAATGGATTCAAAAAACGTTACCGTGGAAACGCAAAATAAAATGGTTAAAAACTTGAATAGAGAACAGATTTTTGAACTTAATTTAATTCGCTTGTAACTTTTTTTGTAATGGAGATATAGGGTTAAACTTTCGACCATGGGTCGAGTTAGATCTAGAGTAAAAAAAGCAAATCTTTCGAATGGTGTTAAAAGGAAAACTGGGACAATTCCTTCGCTTTTTATTGATAGATTTAATGAAGAAAGTAGTGCCTAAATTTCAGCTAAGCTTAAACAAATTCGCTAAAAAGCAAATAACTCCCGCCGTAAGTAAGTTAGAGCATTGAAACAAATTGCGTAGAACGCGGGAAATTCTACTCTTTCCTACGATATACACTGGTGTGCAAAAATTAAGGACGAGATGGTTTTTTCAATATAACTTTGTACAAAAGCTTTCCAAATCAACACATTTAATGCCGTAAGATCCCCAATACGTAAGGACATGTGTAATGTAAGCAACACTTACTAAAAGAGAAATCAGAGGGATAAAAAAAAGCTTTATTGAAAAAGTAGCACGGAGCGCAATGCGACTGAAGGCCGAAACATCCCTGTGATGGGTGTCCAGCAAGAAACATCCGGTCTTTAGTAGGGGATATGATCTCCCCCGACTGCTAGGCAGGTTTCACAGCGTCTGCCTATGCTGAGAATGAGGGTGTCAATGAGTTGTTGAGGCATTGCTGCCCATTCGTCTTGCAGCGCCAATCGAAGCTCCCGAATCGTTACTGGTGGTAAGGTACGAGCTGCCAAGCATCTGCCTAGAAAATCCCATACATGCTCGATGGGATTGAGATCCGGAGATCGTGCCGGCCAAACCATACGTTTAATATCCTCACTCTCTAAGAGCTATTCGACAGCTACTGTGCGATGACATGGTGCATTGTCTGTCCATGAAAAGGAACTGCGGACCCGTAGCGCCTCTAAAAAGACGCACATATGGAAGAAGAATCTCGTTACAATAACGGGTCCCGTTGACTGAACCTGCGTCGAAGATGTGAAGGTCTGTACGACCACCAAGCATGATGCCTCCCCAAACGAGAACACTGCGACCTCCATACCTGTCCCTTTCAATGATGTTCGAGGGATGGTTGTGACTTCCCCGCTCTCTCCAGATGAGTATGCGATGAGAATCGCTACTCAGACTGATCTGCTCTCATCTGTAAAGAGTACTCGTCCCCATTCATTGTCTCTCCAATTCCGGTGTTCCCGGCACCACAGAGAACGCCTTCTCCGATGGGCAGGCGTTAGAGGTACACACCGTAAAGGGCGTCGTGCAAACAGACCACCCCCGTGCAGTCTTCTGGCCACAGTAAAACGCGATATCGGTCGTCCAGTCGCCTGTGTCGTGTGTCTAGCGATTTCTCCCACTGTCTGCCGCCTATTTCTTCTGGCCTGTAAGACAATATACCGGTCATCTGCGAGTATGGTTCCTCGTGGACGACCACTACTGAACCCCCGGATAGCTGTTCCTGCAGTTTGAAATTGTCTCCAAAGTCGTGAAACGATGCTGTGAGCAATTCCGAACTCTGCAGCCACACTTGTCACACTGCGGCCTTCCTCCAACTTCCCAATGATTCGACCTCGAGTAAAAGCATCCAGATGTCGTCGAACACATTGATTATTCGCCATTTCTCGCTGAGGCAGCAACTCAGTGTGATTTTAACTGCTATATGGAGTGCAATCTCTTTGCGAGAAATACTGATCTTACACCGACAACATGCTTTATACTACTCAGACACTCCCCCATTATGTCCGCTAGCAAATCTGCGCATGTGCTACCGTACATCACCTTACTTAATCTTCTGATTGGTCTTTCTGTCCGCTCTGCCTCTTCGTTCAGCTGATATGCTAATTTTTTGACTTTGTCCTTAATTTTTGCACACCTGTGTATAACATTAATATGTGCAAGTAATTTTTCACTCCCATATTCGAGAATTTACGCGAAAATTGGCCTAAATTGGAATAAAAAAAGAACTGTTCATCGAATTCTTTTCGAACTGGCCTGCAAACGTTCTCAGCAGTGGCGGCGCTAGGCGTCGGCGACGTCGGCGACTGCCGACGGCCTCGCGCAGATAGGGCCTCGCAAAATTCTCAGAAGTAAATTCTCAAAAGTTTTAAGAAATTTCCATGTTTTCAATTGAAGCTCTTATTAAATGCAACATACACAAAAGTAATCAAAATAGTGCGTGCAGCGGAGACTACACAAAGCCAGCTTTAGCAAATGCAGGGCCCAATTCTGTAGGAAACTGAATTTAAAATATTCACTAGCTACAGCTTATTGATCAGCTAATTCTATTCCCCCCCCCACCCCGTTCTATTTCTTTTCTTTTTCTCTTGTTGAAAAATTAGAAAATATTCAAAATGCTGCTCCTCCGAACACACACCCCTCCATACACGCGCGCACCGATAGCATTATGGAGCATCTGAAATTTCGTTTCGAGATCTTAAATTTCGCGATATTTCCAGCTTAAAGCTAAAGCCCCCAAATACTAAACAACATCGAAAATCGCTTAAAATTGTGTTTTTGTAGCTTGAATTTCAAAAATTACCGAACCTAATATTACAAAATATGGCCTTAGAATCGCATTTTTAAGGCTTGAATATCAGAAAATATTCATGCAAGGGTCCCCATACCGCCTTTCTTTTATATCATTAGCAATTAGGTTTTTTAAACTACATCAACAAAAAAGTTTAGGTGGACTGGCTCCTGAATATAAAATATTGCTAAAGTTTTTAAAAGCATAATTTTCAAAATTTTTCGAGGGAAGAGCTCCCTCCCTTTCCGTAAAATCATCAAAGTTTGTCTGAAATTCTGTTTTTGAAACTTCGATTTCGAGAATTTGCCGGGGATTGATTTTGACCTATTTTTTTTTAAACAAAAGAATCGATCTGGGACACTCTCTGACCCTTTAAGTCAATAAAAACGGCCTATAATTGCGTTTTTAAGGCTTCAATTTCTAGAAATTTTCACCGAGACCTCTGTAAATTTTTTCCCCTAACATCAGCAAAGAAAGCCTAAAATGGCGTTTTTAAACTAAAAATTTAAAAAATTTTCCGGGGGAGGACCCCCGGACCCACCTTTCTATCAGGTCATTTTTCCTCTTTCAATGTGCCGCCCCCTCCCCCCACCACCAAAAAAACTTTTTGATTGCGCTACTAGTCACGAAACGTTTTTGTCCTAGCAATTAAGTGAATTGGAAACTATAAGTGCCAATAGTTAGTACAAAAATTAATTCCGTGAATTCAATGATTTGTCTGAAAATATTTTATGATTAAAAGGGCCTCGCAAAACTGCATCGCCGACGTCTACTTTTGCTCTCGCGCCGCCACTGCTTCTCAGAGCTTAAAGGAACAAATTGTGAAAAATTCAGCAAAATCGGCCGGGTAGTTCTTGAGTTTTGCGAGTTGAAACACACAGACGCTTTTTGGAGACTTCATTTTATTCTATGTAGAGATGAATAATTAATTTTTGAAATTCATTAAAAAACATCTTTTTTACTTTTCGGCAGTGCTTAAATGTTATAACTGGAGTTCAATAGAAACTACAGAATTATATAATAGCTGCTTTTAAAGACAATTATATGAACTTTAATTTGATATATAAGGTAGGTGCGGGTATTAAGGCCTGTCGGCTAATGAAACCTGAACAATAAGAATACAATTTAAAATGTTGTATCCACTCAAGGAGGCACTCTTAGGTAACACTCATAGATGGCACTGCATACTGATCGCGACATGTTGTTCACTTGTTGCGACGTGATTCGTTAATGCTCAGCGGCTGTTCAACTCGAATAATAAAAAAATCGTCCGACTGATTGTTAAATAATTTTTGTAATATTACGTTTTTATATATAGCTTTGCGATCCAGTTTTCTGTTGTCAATGCTTCTATCGATCTTTGATGTCTGAATTATATGTATAAAACCAATTATTGTACTTTTGTGTACTTCTTTGTACATAATGTTAGCGGCTAATAAGGCCTACCAAATTTGATGGCAAGCCTTATTATACTCCTTTGTTTTTGCATCAATGTTTGCCGGTTTTACATCTTATTTTAAACCTTTCTCAATATATTATGGATATTTATAAGCATGAGTAGTTACGACTATTTACTAATTGGTTCAGTATTATAGTTGTACCCCAGACCTTCTGAAAAGTTTTACCAAATGCTTTAAGGTTCTAGTTCGGACGATGAAAAAGACAATGTGCGGTTCACTCCATTTAAAAGTACAGTATTTCAAAAGCTTAAGCCTACACCAGCGAAATTTATGAAAAAAAAAAAAATCACCAGAGCCGAAAAGCCTTTAATTATCAGAGAACCCCAGTCATCAAAGACTTGTTTGACAGAAACAAGAAAGAAAAGAAAATAAAAAAGACAAAATCCCTCATTGAAGGAAATGATACTAGAGAAAACGATGCTACTTGGTACTGACACACACTTGTAAGAGGATAAGATGAATGACGTAAGGCTATATCTAAAAATGCAGCAAGTGGTATCATAAGGAATGCATCGGTGGGACAGTCAATAACAAAGATAATTTTGAGTGCCCTGACGGTTGTTGTTAAACAAAGAATTTTTTTAATCATTTTGAAGACTTTAAGCATGTTTAATGCATATATATTACAATTAGATCTCAAATATCAATGTTAAAAGCTTTTATTTTGATTATTTAAGAGTGTTAAAGTTCATAGGCCTTATTATCCTACCATAGTATAATAAGGCCTAATGACAAGGTTTTTAAAAATGTTTTATTTCATGCTTGTTTTCTGCAAAACTGGTGATTTTTTTGTTAGTTCTTGTAGCAATTGATCTGTATGTTTAATTAATGTTACAATTTTTTGATTTGGATACATAGTTTTTATTTTATTTCAAATCTCCATCAGGTAGGCCTTATTACCCGCACCTACCTTAACTTTAAAAAAAAAAAAAAAAAACGAAGTATTTAATTTGTTTTAATGAATACATCCGATAGTAAAAAATATTTTTCGAGTAGGACCATGTATGAATCAGGCAATTACAGCATCTACTAACAGAATTTTGCAAAAATCAAAAAAGTGTCCTCTTATTATTTACTATAACTGCTGATCCACTCATAGTCTCACTCCGAAAAGTTTTGGATGCATTCATTAAACTACACTTAAAAATTTTTTTTTTTCAAAATTTTTAAAGGAAACTATGTTTAAAAATTGGATATCTCTCCCCCCCCCCCTTCCAAAAATAATTCAAGTTACACTAAAAACAGTTTAGAAACGTTCCTGGAAAATAATGGGCAGCTGATGTGCCCTAGTTTGTACCAGCAACATGGCAACCCGGCCTGCCAATATGGCTAATCTCTGCGATTTTTGATATGAGTTTTCTTATATTGTAGGTGTCAAATTAAAGTGCATATTATTCTTTAAAATCTATTATAAAACTCTGTAGCTCCTATATAGAACTCGAGTTTTAAAAAAAAATTAAAGCACTGCTCACAAGTGAAAAGAAGTGCTTTTTGACGAATTTAAAGAATTAATTCTCATCAATTCTGAAAGATGGATTTTTTTTAAAAAAATTGTATTTTGCTTCTATAAAACAGACTCTGCACTGAATTATTAACCTTCATTGTATTTTAAAGAAAATAAAATTCTCAAACATCAAAGCTCTTTTACTACGTTACTTTCATTCACTGTCAGATTAATATTCCTTGGGTGTTTTGCTATAATGATTCTTTCTTAGTCTTTCTTCGAAAGAAATAAAAGGTAAATAATAGCATTTTTATAAAGAAAACCTTTAAGTTACTGATCAGAAAGTTAAGTTTTCGTGATTGTGAAATTTTAATAGCTATCAAAATTCATGTGAGGTTTGAAAAGAAAAACATGGGACTCTCATAATTGTAAGAAGTTGTAAGGAGTATCTATCAATCACAAAACTTACTCGTCAATTTTTGTAATTTGCAGAGCAATTAAATTGTTAGTAAAATTATAAATGAATCAACTACCTGTTGCGTGCGCTCCAAGTTTGATACACAAGGCTTGAGAAATTATTTTCTGCTTTTTAGTCCGTTTTAAAAACATGGTTAATTAAAAACAATTTTACTTTAATAATTATTAATATTAAAACTCATTTTATCTTCGCTCATCCCAATGTATCATTGTTGCGAACAGTAGAAGAATTTAAAAAAGACGAAATTAGATTTTTAAAATTCAACATCGTAATTTCACTTTTTTTAAAATGAATAAAATCCAGATCGAACTTTTAGCGTACACCGAGAGTAAAATTCAATTCTTCGTGAACCCAGTGTAGGATTTACAGATATGCGGACCCGATGCACTATCGAAGATCATTTTGTCTATTACTCTCAAACTAAGGGCCCTATTCTGGAAGGGGATTTCCAACCAAAAAAATATAATTGAACTTTTCATCTACACTGCTTGGCAATTGCTAAGGAACAAGTGATTTATGCAAATTTGTACCTCAACCACCTGGCCAATGGAAATAAATTCAAGTTCAGATGGCATGGTAGACCAAGACTCGTTATCTGTATAAAAGACTGCATACACGCTCAAGATTCGTACGAAAATTCACGCTGTTTGGTTTTTAACAAAAATAGTGCTGAATGTTAAAAAAGATTTTTCTCTGAAATTCTGTTTGGTTCTTGAAATACTTAAGAGTAAAATATCAGCAAGACATCATTTGAGTATCTACGATCGTGGACGAGCGGTTGGACGACTGGAAGCAAGTCAAAGTGTCACCACTATGATTGCTGCAATGGGTGTATAAAAAAGTGCCATCTCCCGATTAAAGACGGCCGCTGAAGGTGGAAATGTTTTGCAAAAGCATACCGGGGGTCGTAGTAGGAGCATCACACCTTCAGAGGATCGCTATGTAGCCCTAGAGGCAAAAAGGAACAGAAATTTCACTCTTGGACAGATAGCTGCAAATCTAACAACCGCTACCGGTACGCATGTTTCTGCAAGAACCATCTCACGGCGAGTAAATAATGTCGGTTTGTATGCACGGAAGCCCGTACGTTGCATCCTAGTTCAACCCCGCCATCGTCGAGAGAGATTACGCTGGTGTAAGGAACATGTTGGTGGAATGATCAAAATTGTTCTAGAGTGATGTTCTGTGACGAATCTCGTTTCAGTGTGACAAGTGATTCTGGTCACCAACTACTGTGGAAACAGCGTGGAACACGTTATGCACAAAAAATTATTTGCGAACGTGATCGGTACGGCCCAGGCGTCATGGTGTGGACAGGCATCATGCACAATGGCAGAACACCACTTCACATTTTTGAATAAGAAAGCGATACGCCGCAAATCTATTGCAGAGATGTTATGCTGGACCATGTTCGTCTTTTTAGGGAGGCTGTAGGTCCAGACTTTCTGTTTACGGACGAAAATACTAGGCCACACTGGAGCATTGAAGTGTCAGACACACTGCAAAGTGAAAACATTCTCCGTATGCAGTGGCCTGCTTACTTTCCAGATTTAAATCCAATTAAACTTGCCTGGGAGGCTCTTGGCAGACGTGTTTCGCGAAGAACCGTCCCTCCCAGAACAGTACAAGAACTCAAATCTGCATTTAGAGAGGAGTGGGAAAACATCCCCCAAGAACTCCTCAATAATTAGTGGGGAGTATGGAAAACAGATGTAAATTGTGCATCAGTGTCCCTGGTAATCATACATCATATTAAGGTACTCATGTCTCCATCATTCTGACCTAGATCATTTTTTTTTTGTTGTTGTATGAAAATTCTCTAAGTAGGATTTTTTTTTTTTTTTTAAGTTTTTAATTCATAGATGCAGTAATATCTGTATTATTTTGTACTTATAATAAAGGCACATCCTCCCTACCAACTATATATTTCGTTCTGTTTCTTTAATCACTATCTATTCTATACTATTCCAAAAAACGTAATTGTTCTTTAGCAATTGTCAAGCAGTGTATATATATAAAGCAGACGGTGTTTCTTTGTACCCGATGGCCAGAATCCCCAATAGCACCTACAGCTCTGAAACTTGGCACAAAATTTGAACGTACCCGGGTCTGCACCTAGAAGCCCGAATTCTAATTTTCTAGTTAGTTTTTCATAACTAACAATTAAGTTGAAATTTCACGTTTTTTACCTAATTAGGGGGTAAAAAATCCCCCTCCCCCTAACATTATATACCGTTGGAAAGAGCTTTCCTTTCCGAACAAGATGATGTTTGTTCCATTTCTCTCAATTAATTAGAACAGGAGATATAAGCAATTCTAATTGCGATCCTAACTGAGCCAATTTTCAAAGCTAAACTTTATTTTTGTTTCTGCAGTGATGTCATCTTCGGTATACGGTTGCATTCGAATAGTAGAACCGGTGAATTCTTGATTTGGTTATTGCGCTGTTGTCATTTTTGTTAAATTCATTGTGCGAATGTTAATTCATTTTCTTTTTAATTTGAAAGTCGCTTGGCGAATTTGGCGATGAACAATGTAGTTGCGGATTATTTTTTTATTTTCCAAAATATTTTTGATTTCAAAGGATTGCATTTAGGTTTTCAAAGGGTGTACACGCATCTTAGTTAAAAAAATATGATTACTGATTATTTGACATCAGACGGGGAGGGGGTATATATTTTTTATTTCTAGAGGGTTTTTTTGTTCCTTTTCTCAGACGATAGCTTTTCCATATTTAAATTATTCATATGGGGTGCGGGATTTCCTTTTTATCCTAGATGTACCGAGTTTTTTAATTGTGTTGTTTTTCTGCTGGGGAGTTGAATCCTTTTTCGTACGGGATACAGGATTTCCTTTTTGTCCTGGATGTAGCGTGATTTTTAATCGCAATTACTTACCACCGTAGGCGTCAAACTTGGCGTAAAAACATGGGGGAGGGGAGTGGATTTCTGTATTCAACGGACTTCCTTTAAATTCTTAGCACGGGCATCGTCGTGCAGGTACAGCTAGTTATATTCATAAAAGTACCGGTGAAATTATAATGCTCATTCAGACAAGCAATCCTCCTTGCTGCCTATCTATAAGGAAAAAGTATTGCCTCCTTGTGTCCAAATATGCTATTCAAAAGCGCAATTTTTTACACTGAAATCACAGGATTAATGCATACATTAGAATTTTTCTTCATATGTGGAGCCATGAATATTATTTCGGGATGTCTATAATTTCACAAGGTTGAGCATACGAAGCAGCGCAAGGCATTTTCTATTCCCCATTTTGGTTCTTACGATGAATATGTTATATTACAACTCGTGATGTTTTATAGTAATTCATCTTTTTGTGATTTTTAACTATTTATCGTGGTAATTTCACTGCGTCAAGTTATCATACATTAAAAAATACGGTATACATATACATACTGTTTGCATATTATTTACTTGTGCGTACAATACATATATTGTAGACAATTATTTAGATTAACTTTTAGTTCTAAAAAGTAACGACTTGACCATAATTGCTCAATTCTTCCACCCCTTTTTTCTTCGACTATTTGTGTATCAAATTAAAGAAACAGCTTTGGACAATGTGTTTGTTTTAAATATTAAATTCAATGCCTTTTTAACGATTTCATATTTTAGAACTATTCATTTTACCGGCAAATTTCACCAGAATACTTTACAAAAAATTTACTATTGAAAGGGGGGGGGGGGCACGCGTCTTCGGAAAACAAAGTGATTTTAATGAGGAAAAAAATAATGATGTTGGAGTAAAACTTTAATTTATTCTTAAAAAAATCTTCAAATTAAAAATTCTCATTAGTTTCAGCTAATTGGTCAGCTACTCCACCTCCCTCCAACTTCTTTTCTTTATTCCTTTTTTTTCTCTAGTTCGCTTGAAAATAAGAAAGTTTTGAAAATGCTACTCCTTCGAATCCCCCTTCCCCACCCGCCAAAAACATAACGGAGCATCTTAAATTTCGTTTCCAGGTCTTCAATTTCGCCGAATTTCGCGAAAGCGTCTCAATACGAAACGACATCGCTTCAAATTGCGTTTGAAAATCACTTCAAATTGCGTTTTAGAGCTTCAATTTCAAAAGAATGCCGGCCCAACTTCTTTTTTTCTTATTATTTTTTCTTTTTTCTAGTTCGCCTGAAAATATGAAAGTTTTCAAAGTGCTACTCCTCCGAATCCCCCCCCCCCTGCCAATCGACCAAACATGGTGAACCACGTTTTTAAGACTTTAATTTCAGAAAATTTTCGGGCAAGGACCTCCGAACCTCCTACCTTTATCATTAAAAAAAATTAGGTTTTTCAAACATGACTTATGAAAAAGTTAAGATAGAATAGCCTCTGAACCACTTCTCCTAGAATTATAAAATACTGCTTAGGTTTCTAGAACTTTAATTTTGAAAAAATTTCCAGGGGGGAGCTCCAGAATTAACTTCTTGTAAAAATCTTCAAAGTTGTCTACAGTTTCGTTTTTTGAAGTTAAATGACGAAAAATTGGAGGGGAGAAAAGGGGAATTGAGATTTCTATCTATTTTTCAGAAAAAAAAAGTGTGATCGGGTAGAATCCCAGAGTTCCATCTCTTATTCTAACGTCATAAAATATGGCCTATAGTCACGTTTTAAGACTCCAAGTTCTATAAATTTTCTCGGAGCCACTTGTACCTTTTTCACCCATAACATCACCAAAGACCATCTAAAATTGCTTTTCTCAAACTACAAGTTTCAAAATTTCCGGGGAGAACTCCAGACCCCTCTTATTAAAAGATGCATTTTTTTTTTGCAATTTGTACTCCCATAAAACTATTTTCTAATTGCGCCACTGCTCCTGTAGTCATGTTTTGAAAGGCATAAAAGTCTTACTAATTGTTCATCACTTAGAAATTAGATAGTTATTCAAAGTGGCTTTAACTGAGACATTAAAATATTTTCTTCTTCCAAACTCATTATTAGCATATCAGAGGAGCTGCTGAACACGGAATAATTACGAGATATAAAGTAAAAACGTACACCATATTGCGAAACTAAATATTCACACATTTTTTGTATAAATTAAATGCCAAACGTATTTTTTTCCATTTTATATTAGTCTACAAAACCTCCCTCCATGTGTTAACTATATTTTCCTCGAACGCCAAAGCATAAAGGCGCTCCAAAGACATTTGCACGACGGCACCGATCAGGCTTGGCGCGGCCCTGGTTTTACGTTGCACCAGCGCCCTGGAATTTTTTATTCACCGGTTTTCAAAAATTGTTCAAAAATTCATAGAGTGCTGTTGTCAAATGTTTTTTAATTGGTGTAGAAAGTGCTTATTGAGCAGAGGTAAACTCTCATAGCGATGGGTTCGATATGTCCACCTTCAGTAATATGACTACAGTCGACTCCCGCTACAACGCGATTCGACTTGCACGAAATGGCTATAACGCGAATTTTTCACAAGTAACGAATTTTTGAGTTAACGCGAATTTTTTGTCCACAACACGAATTTTTTTGGAAGGAAGTATCGGCTTCGTTATTGGTTCTAAATATTGATTTTGTGGATGTTATTACATCCCTTTGAGCATCACTGACAGTATGACAGTGAAAGTTCCCACACCAAACTAATCTAAATTTGATGAAATATAATGGTACCTTCATATAAAGTTTGTGAAGATGGGAAGAAGTTGCTAATAAAGAAAAGGGGGGAGGGCTAAGATTCTCGATATGCTTGAACAACTACCAAAAAAAAAAAAAGAAAAAGAAAAAACGTCGACGGTAGCGCGATAATAAGAGAAAGTGAATCTTTCATCTCTATAGTTAAAAATTAAAACAAAAAGGTAAGGTATCCGTAAAAGTGCAGAACTTAGTTTCAATACTGTAGCTTGTAGAGCAGCCTAGCAGAGTCAGTATTAAAATGGAAGCTGCTCTTGTATTGTGAATTAAATAGATCAGGAAGAGGGGCTGTTGCCACAAATTGAAACGATATAAAAAAAAAGAAACAACCGTTTTTGTGGTGTATCGAACTAATTGAACTCCGCTATCGTAATCGCAGTGACGTCAGAAGCCACTGACGTCACTGAGGAAAAACATCCTCTCAGCAACAGAGCAGATCGGAACGAACTCCGGAGATGTGCGCATTGGCGGCACACTCTGTCTTGTATATAGTATTATGTATATAGTAAATGTAGCAATTAGAATAGTAAAGTCTAGTATTATAATTCCTGAATGATTAATAATCCATTACGTATTACAGCGAGCATAGGTTCCCTAAAAAGGAGTCATAATAGTGGCGACGAGGATGATAATAGTGGCGACGAGTGTGTGACGAAACCACTAATGTAGTGCTATAACAGTGTTCTCGTTTCAAAAAGGATAGGGTAATTACCCGAAGACGGCTCAAGGTAGGAAATTTATATATTTTTGTATTTTGGATTGAAAAATAATGGAGGCCCTGGTTCAGGAACTCATAAAACAAAATGAAGCCCTTGTACAAGCTCTCAAGCTTAAAGTGGATACCCCAAATGAGTCAAAAGTGACAGGGGTCAATTTTGAAAAATATGATGAAATGTCCGAAAATTTTGATTCTTTTATAGAACGTTTCGAGGCATTCTTAGATATTCAAAATGTCCCGAACGAAAAAAGGGCGAAAACGCTTATATCAAGTTTGTCAGCAAAATTATACAATTTACTGAAGAATCTTTTGTCACCCGACAACCCTGGGGAAAAAGATTTCGAAACGCTCAAGGACATACTAAGAGATCATCTCAATCCGAAGCCATTAATTATTCCTAGCCGTCACATATTTTTAAACCGCAAGCAGAACGAGAATGAGCCGATTAACGCCTACATCGCAGAACTTCGCTCATTAGCAATTCCCTGTATGTATAAACCAGATGTCTTAAATATGATGCTTCGAGATGTTTTTGTTAGCGGATTAAGAGATCGAGCAATACTAGATAGATTATTTGAGGAAAATGACCTTGAATTAAATCAAACCTTACAGATTGCTTTAGCGATGGAAAAATCTCATAAATCCACGGCAGAATTAATTGGAAGGCAATCTGGAATTCATAAATATAATGCTGAAATGAAACAGAGCCAATATCGGAAGAAAAAGTGCTCTGAAGATAAAAATAATAGAAAATGCTCTCGATGTAATGGAAAAAATCATTCTACAGATGAATGTAGGTTCAAGACTTACAAATGCAAATTATGCGGCAAAATTGGTCATTTAGGAAAAGCATGTTTTTCTGCCAAAGCAAATAAAGTTAACAAACCTGTTAAGCAAAAACAGGTGGATGTAGAAGTTTTTCCTGAAGATGAAGGTACTGATTCCGTGCCTATTTACACAATTCAGTCTGAAGAGTGTACACTGCCTGAACAAGAACCAAGGAAACCTATAATGGTAAAAGTTCAAATCGAAGGCCATTGGGTAAACTTTGAAGCCGATACAGGTGGAGCCGTTTCAATAATGTCGCTGAAGAATTTCCGAAAAATTTCAAATAAGAAAATTCAGCCTACAAAATTAATTTTTAAAACCTACAAAGGGGATAGAATTGTTCCAATGGGTTATGTAACGGTAAATGTTACCTATAACGAGGTTACGTACGCATTAAACTTGTATATCGTTAAGGAAAATTTAGATACAATTTTTGGTCGCGAATGGATGTATAAAATTAAACTAGATTGGAATTCAATAAAAAATTGCAAAGTTGAAACAAATGTTAGTCTTTCTAAATTGTTAGACGAATACAAAGAGTTATTTAGTGATGACTTGGGAGAAATTAAAAATTACGAGTGCAAATTAGAGCTAAAACCTGACGCTAGTCCGGTATTCTGCAGACCTAGACCCATGCCCTTTGCACTGAAAAATAGGGTTGGCGAGGAAATAGATCGCTTAGAACGCGAAAATATTATCGAAAAGGTACATATTTCGGATTGGGCAACACCGATCGTACCTGTGATTAAATCAAATGGTAAAGTTAGGTTGTGTGCAGATTACTCTGTAACATTAAATAAGAATTTAAAAGTGCAACAACACCCACTTCCTAGAATGGAAGATATTTTTGCATCACTGAGTGATGGCAAGGTGTTTTCCAAGGTTGATTTCTCTCAGGCATATTTGCAAATGAAAATGCACCCTGAAAGTCAAAAATTGTTGACAATAAATACACATAAGGGACTCTATTTGTGTAAAAGATTAATGTATGGGGTAAATGCCGCTTCGGCGATCTGGCAGAAATATATTGAAAGTGTTTTTCAGGATTTAAAGGGAGTTGAAGTATTTTTTGACGATGCTAGAATTGCAGCTCCAGACGCTGAAACTCATTTAGTAAGATTAAAAGAATTTTTTGAAAGATGTCGCGCTCATGGATTAAAAATTAACAAAGAAAAAAGTAAATTCTTTCAAAAAGAAATAGAATTTTTAGGGTACAAGATAAACTCTCAAGGACTATCCCAAACATCTGAAAAAGTTAAAGCAATTAAAAATGCCGTGGAACCAAAAAATGTTCATGAAGTTAAATCATTTATGGGGTTGGTAAATTTTTATTCGCGCTTTTCAAAAAAGTTAGCTACACTGGCTTATCCTTTGCATGAGTTAACGAAGAAAGATGTTCCTTGGAAATGGGATAAGAAATGTAAGGAAGCTTTTCAAAGGGTCAAAGACGAAATTTGTTCGGAAAGAATTTTGGCACATTATGACCCGGAACTTCCACTTTTGTTGGCAACTGATGCGTCACCAGTTGGACTGGGAGCAGTATTGTCACATAAATTTCCAGATGGTTCAGAACGACCGCTTGCTTTTGCATCTAAAACTCTTTCTCCGACCGAACAACGGTATTCTCAAATTGACAAAGAAGCCTTAGCTATAGTATGGGCTGTGAAGAAATTTTTTCTCTATGTGAAAAATACCAAGTTTACTCTAATTACAGATCATAAGCCACTACTGGCAATTTTTGGCTCAAAGAAAGGCTTGCCAGTTTTAGCTGCTACACGTCTATTGCATTATGCGTTGACTCTGCAATCGTTTCAATTTGACATTATTTATCGTCAAACTAAGGAACACGGCAATGCAGACTTTCTCTCGCGTTTACCTACGGATTCGGAAAAATTGGCTATACATGATGATATTGATATCTTCCAGTTACATCAAATTGAAACGCTGCCGGTGACAGCGAAAGATTTAGCCAAAGAAACTGAAAGGGATGAAGAACTCACTCCGTTATTACGAATCTTGGAAAGTGGAGGTGAACTGAAGGGAAGGGAGATGGAATACAGCCTGCAAGATGGTTGCATAATGTATGGGCAACGTGTATGCATTCCGAAACTGTATAGAGAAAGAATTTTAAATGAACTGCATCACGGACACTTAGGGGTAGTCAAAATGAAAACAATCGCGAGATCATACGTATTCTGGCAGGGAATCGACAAGGACATTGAAAGGGTTGCAAAAAACTGTGTAGATTGTGCAGTTAACAAAACTGATCCTCCTAAAGTAAAAGTACACCATTGGGAGTACCCTAGCGCTCCAATGGATAGAATTCATGTTGATTTCGCAGGTCCTATATTTGAACATATGTTTTTAATAATAGTTGATGCACACTCAAAATGGCTAGAAGTATACCCTATGAAAACTAGCACTACTTTCAAAACTGTCGAATGTTTACGTGATTTCTTTGCTCGCTTTGGACTGCCGATCATGTTGGTAAGTGACAATGGTCCACAATTTACGTCACAAGAATTTCAGGCATTTCTGAAAGTTAATGGCATAAAACACAGACCCACAGCACCGTTCAAACCATCAAGTAACGGTCAGGCCGAAAGGTATGTGTTTACTGTAAAGCAATCTTTGAGAACTATGAAAAATTATCCTGGAACTCTTAGACAAAAGCTGAGTACCTTTCTTATGCAATATAGGAAGGCCCCCAACATGACGACATTACAAAGCCCTGCTATGCTCATGATGAAAAGAGAAATTCGTACAAGGATCGACCTGGTTAGACCAGATCTAAAGAGCAGAGTCGAGGAAAGAGTTCGCAAAGGAACTTATGAATTTTCGGATAGAGGATTCAATGTAGGAGATAAGGTTGCAGTTAGAAACTATCGTCAAGGCGATAGAAAATGGCGATTTGGAACAGTAAAAAGCAAAGACGGCCAACTACATTACACAGTAGATGTGAATGGTCAACTCTGGCGACGTCACATCGACCAGATGCGTGACGGGGGAGACATTGAAGACGTCGACTGGGTGCGCCGACCATCCTTCCGGAAAAGATCCAGTGACGTACGTCCTGAAAGCGGTACAGCCGACAACGACAACAGCAATCTCCAGGGAGACCGGTCCATGCCTTCGGAGATGACTGATGTCCGGCCAGGATCTCCAGCCGCCATACCTATGGCAGTTACCAAGATGCCAGGAGAGCCATCAGCTGCACCTGTTCCACTTAGACGTTCCACCCGCGCGAGAAAAGCACCAGATAGACTGGGCTACTAAAGATTAAAAAGGGAGGAATGTGGTGTATCGAACTAATTGAACTCCGCTATCGTAATCGCAGTGACGTCAGAAGCCACTGACGTCACTGAGGAAAAACATCCTCTCAGCAACAGAGCAGATCGGAACGAACTCCGGAGATGTGCGCATTGGCGGCACACTCTGTCTTGTATATAGTATTATGTATATAGTAAATGTAGCAATTAGAATAGTAAAGTCTAGTATTATAATTCCTGAATGATTAATAATCCATTACATATTACAGCGAGCATAGGTTCCATAAAAATGAATCATAACAGTTTTTTTAAATGTATTAGATAAAAATAACGATCTTATCATGGAGCACAAATCATCATTTTTTAACTCATAAATATTGTTCTGTATTTACTATACATCCCTATATTATGGTGCAGTATTTTATTATTAGTATGCATACTCTGTGCACCGTGTTGTTTTATTTTGTCTTTCCCTCCCACTGATGAATCATTTATGGCATCTTGTATTTCATGTTGAACAGTTTTTATTTTTTAAATACAGTAAAAGTACAATTATGTATGTAGGAAACTGTAGTGTATAGTTGAGAGGAATGCTTTAAAGCAGTTTGCGGGGTGTTTATAAGTGTCTAAAAGAATTTGGTATGCATCTAAAAAATATGTATACATACTTTTTTTACAACGCGAAATTTCGACTTGCGCGAGGAGTCTTTGGAACGCATCCCTCGCGTAAGTCGGGACTCGACTGTATTCTATTGCATAATGTTACATCTGTGAAAGGTAACCATATAGAACCAATGGGTTCAATGTGAACAATGAGATTTGACCTCTGTTCAATAAGCACTTTCATACACTAATTAAAAAACATTTGACTACAGCACACAGTGAATTTTCGAACGATATTTTTGAAAATCGGTGTTTAAAAAATTCCAGAGCGCCTTGTGTAACATACAACTTGTTTCACTTTTCTTCCTTTTTACCCCATGCGGTTTTGCTGTTATGTCATTTCATAAGTAAGGGAGTTTCTTTTTCAACAAATACCCTGTATTATGGACAAAATATTCATCATAGGGGTTTTAAGTTTTCCAGCTTTGGAATGCGGCCACAAAGAATCATACAGTAACTAAGCCCTTTTAATAAAGATCTACACAATTTAATTCATAATATAATATTTCTACTTACAGATGAACTCAACTATGGAAACATATTTTCACGTGCATTTTTAGGTCCCGATCGGTGGCCTTATGGTGTGGTTGATCTTGATTGCTAAAAATTATGAACTTTCATCAGAAAATTAGGGAGGCTTTTGCATGAATATATTTAAAGACAAAAAAATGAGTGTAAAAGGGAATTTTAAAATATAAGTAGGGATTTCTTAAGTGAAGTCTGTATAGTTGGACTCGAAATTCCGCGTTGAAAACTCCGGCAGAAACCGAAATTCGGAAATTGAGAAACTATTACTACTTTCATGATGTTAAAAACCTCTCCACTTTGCCTATTCTACAAAAAAAAAAAAAAAAAAACTGTTTTGAAATAGGCAAAAATTTATTTTCTCTCAAAATGATAATAACCATTCTTTACAAAAGGTAAAAAAATTACGAAGTTCAGAGAAAAATCAGGAACGTTTTCAAACATTTTTTAGGGAAATAAAAAATTTAAAAACAAGGAAAGCGAAATTATCACGTTTCAAAAATGATTGTTTTGTTGCATAGGGATTTTCCCGAAATTTTAATCACTGAAAAATCACTTTTTTAGGGAATATCGTTGTTTTGATGATAATTCAGGGGATATTTACTTCATTAGAGAGTTTGAGAGAAGAATTCGGGAGTGTTATCAGCTATGCGACACGGTAAAAATCTTCCTCTGCGCTATAACTCGTATTAAACTTACCTGTTTTCAATAAAATTATAGCGAATCAATCAGGCAGGGGCGTCCCGATGGGAGGTCACCGTAACCATTCAAAAATTTCTTTATTCGGTAAATTTAGTCTGACGATTCGTCAAAATTTGGATTTCTATTCGGCAGCATTATCATGTCTCGGCGAAATTCGAAGTTCCTTTCAGCAAAATTTGGAGCTCCATTCGGCAAATTGAGAATTTCCGCTCGCCAAAAAATTGAGTTCGAAGACAGGCTCATCATTTTTTTTTGAAGGGGGGGGGGGGTCACTCGGCGCCCCTCCTCCCATTGGCTTTGACAAATTAATGTACGTATTTACACAGGGCCAGCTTCAGTAGTTCTGCCGTCCAAGGCGATATTGACAAGTACTGCCCCTTATTGAATAATGATAATAATATAAAATAATAATATGTCGTCGTCTCAGAACAACAGTGAGACATTAAGTCCCAGAAAAAGATCCAAAATCGCATATCCAAGCACTGGTACATACTTTAAATTATCGTTTTTAACATTAAAATATTGTTATCTTTTGGCACTGAAACAGATATTAATACTCGTATTTTCAAAAGACTTAAATCACGCAATTTACCGCCTCTAAAATTAATTTGAATTTCTTGAAAAATTCCGAACTACGTTTTGCATGTCCAAACACTGGTACACACTCTAATTATATTATAATTTTTGCACTGAAGCAGTGAATCTTACGGCGCTGAAACAGGTATTCATACTTTTAAAAAAAGCTTCAATTTCGAAATCTGTCGCCATAGGCAGCCGCCTAGGTCGCCTACCCCAGGAGTCGGGCCTGTATTTACATACAAGTGGGCGCGGTTTTGGTTGTTGTTCGGTATAATTTGCTTTAGTGTACACCCTTTGACCCCCCTGGAAATGACTTTAAAATGACGGGCCTGTTCGGAGCGCCCCTTGCATCAGGTTTTGCTATATCAAAAACAAAGTAGTTTTTTTAATATGGTATGAAATATATTATCTCCTGTTGTTTCTGCGATTTCAATTTCGTTGTCCTAACAATGATCATTTTTACGTATCGATCAAATCATTATTATAAGAAGTAACATTCTGTGTTCCATCCTATGAATCCATTAAACCTCCCAGTGCTCGTAAATTCCGTACCCCATCCAACCCCATTCAGGGTTGACTAATGCTGTGGGTATGATGGAAGAAAATTTGTGTGGATAAAAGAATATTTGATCGAATCCCCCTTCACCGAACTACAGCTTCTCGTGAGGTCATCGTCATATGAATCGAACTGTGTGTTGTGTGTGTGTGAGTTTCGGAACTGGAACATGTGCTACTACATTTTAAAAAGTACGAATACCCTGATAGCGGCTATTGCAGTTTGTGTTTAAACTTAGAAACTTATTCACGTTAGGTTTTGCACTACTCTGTTGAATTCAACTTCCATTAACAGTGATTCTAACTAATCAAGTGGAAAATATCTCCAACACGAGTAAGTTACTTTTGAATTGTTTCCACATTTTATTATGATTTTTTGGTTGTAACTTTTTACAAATTACTAAAACTTTTACTTTGTGAGAAGTTCAAGTTGCGGATAACCAATAATGCAAAAGATATTGAAAAATCTATGTGAAGTTAAAATTGGAGCGGCAGATAAAGTTTTAAAGTTGATTGAGATGAGTTTTAAGTATTTTTGCCTTCTTATGTAAATAAGTAAAAGAAAATGATGCACGTCTTAAACTGTATTTAATAAAATTTTTACTTGATAGTAGAGGAACATTTAAAGAATTAATAATTATAGAGTGAAAAAGGTTATGTAAGTGAAGTTTAATCTTAATTCAATTTGTACTATGCAGAATTCAAGAAGCATTCTAAATTCCAAAAAAAAAAAAAAAAGGTTTGAAAAAAAAATAGAACCGACTTCAAAATTGCTCTAAAAAGTGAAAAATAATTCTATTCTTTAAACACCATCGATAATACTTTTAAACATAATTTTTGAAGTTGGCGCAAAAACGATAGATAAGACCATTCACAGCCATAACTCAACTACAAATATAAATTTAACAAAGCCTAGTTTCTTCACTACTACATACATTATGCATTGATGACAGCATATTTGAGTAACGATATAAATGTTTTGTTCCTAACTTTGGATGATTTTCTGGAAAAAAAATGTGAACGAAGCATGGTTACACTGGATTTTACTTTTTGTTTTTGCGCCAACTTCAAAAATTATGTTTAAAAGTATTATCGATGGTGCTTAAAGAATAAAATTATTTTTCACTTTTTAGAGCAATTTTGAAGTCGGTTCTATTTTTTTTTCCCCAAAATGTTTTAATTTTATTCTTTTTAGTGTAAATGTAGATATTTCAGTAAAAGTAAGAAGTTACCATCACGAAACTTTACCTTAATTTTTTCATAAAAATGCTCCATACTAAAAAAAAAATATAAACACGCCTTAAACTTGAAGCGATTGGCACTAAAATTTTATATTTGTTCCTCTCTGGAATTCATTCGTGTGTTAATTTAATTATAACCATTTAAATAACCCTAATTAATTTGCATTTCACATTATACCAGTTGCTTGTGATGCAATCCTGTATAGTTGAGGCAAACATAACCTAGTAGTATTGTGAAGGCTAAGCAGATCCTGATCACTGCATCACCTCGCTTCCAGGTTAGCTTTACTTCCACTATGGAGCAATGACACTGAAGATACTTGATGCTTGCTTCAGAGAAGTCTTTATTCAAAATCATCATTACAGTTACTATTAATGTTACTGTTGTATGGCACCAACTTTTATAACAATGGGTTTCATATTTTAATCATTTATTAGGGTGCTTGCATAAAATTTACGGTTTTTGCCCATAACTTTTTTTCTAAAGAACAAATATGGTCAAGCAAAGTAATGGGACCTAAGTTGAACCATCCCCTATCCATTAAAAAAAGAAGCATCAAAATCGGTTCTCTAGGTGAGACGCTGTGAGTGGACAAACAAAAAAAAATAAATAAAACATACATACGGTATGAACTGATAACCACCTCCTTTTTGAAAAGTCGGTTAAAAAGAAAGAAAATTTAAATTTTTGATACAGTGGCCGCCGCTTATATGAATCACGAATATTGATTCCATTAAGCAACTGATTCCATGAAGCGACTAATTCAATAAAGCTGGATTTCATTCTCTTTTTGACAATTTGATTCATTGAAGCGGTTGATTCAATTAACCGGCGCCCACTGCATCTTAATTTAAATTATGCTTTTCGCAATCACGAGTGTGTGTGTGTGCGTGTAGGCGCGCGTGTGTGTGCATATTTTAAGGCGTGTGCGTGTAGGCATGTGTGTGTGTGTGTACTATGGATATGGACGCAACCTGGAGATGGTGCTTGCTGGTGGAGCAGCATCGGGAGGGGACGGCCGAAGTGGAGTGAGTCCTTTCAAAAATGCACCAATGGTGGAAAAAATAAAATCAAAGACCGGAGGGACGGTCGAGTGAGAACAATAAGCAATTCTTGATTGATTAAGAAAAATTTAAATACAACGATAAAATTAAAAATTTTAAAAACCCCCGACTGAGTCGCAACTGTAGAATCAAGAGGGAAAATTGAAAATAATTTTAAAAGCCTTTTTTTTTATTCAAAATCAATGTCAAGTATTTTATTTGCTATTAAATAGAAACTGGCAACAAATAAAAATTTTAAATCATTGCGTTTTATTTCTTTGTCGGCCAACAATAAATTCGGTTATCAATCGCGTGAATAAAGGCTTAGCCGTTATTAAAATCTGCTTTAAAAAAACGTTATAATTCGAATTCCATGAAACATGGAAGTTCCAAACACATTCTATCAGACGCGGAAAAAATTCTCTTTATTTTGGTATTAAAGTTTTAAATTTTTAACATGTTTTCACCGCAAAAACCGCGAAGAACCTTTTAGAGGTTTTTAATTAATATATTCGTTAATTAATGTCATCCAAAGATGCAACCTAACTAAGAACACTCTCGATCAATTCTCCTTTCGAACAAAAAACTTTTTTTCTTCAAAATCGGTCCATCCGTTTAAGCGCAAGAGTGCCATAGACAGACACACAGATACACAGACTCTACCAATTCAAAACCTCGAACAATTTGAAAAACCAGACTCTATTCACACATATGATTTTAAACACGTGTTAATCGCTATATTTTCCTCCAAAAGGTGTTATTGACGGCGAGTTGGAATTATTCTTCAATGGAGATTATTTCCCTAAATATAAGTTAGGGGACCCATATAAAAAGTTAAATTTTGTATTTTTTGACTTATTTTTATTTTTACTTCAAACTTTCAATATCTTAACTCGGCATTTGATTTTGAACATTTTTACGATTGGAGGTATGTATTTAGGACTAACGGTTGCGAAAATAAAGGTCTTGCAGGTTAAAACGGAACACCCTGTATATTGTCATTACAAGGATGGCCATAGTGTCTAAAGAACTATTAGCGTGTGCTTTTTAAATTTATATTTTCAATTTTTTATGACTTTTTCTGTAATCGGACATTGAACTATATCCTGTCACCAAAGACACCCTGATTGGAGGTCACCGTGGCCTTCCAAAAATTTCCTTATTCGGCAGTTTTTGTCTGGCGATTCGGTAAAATTATCATCATTCATCAAATTTGAAGTTCTATTCGGCAAAACTATTTTAATTCGGCAAAATTTGGAGTTCCATTCGACAAAATTATCATCATTCGGCAAATTTGGAGTTTCATTCGGCAAATTGAAAACTTTCGCCCTCCTAAAAATTTAAGTTCGATGCGTCCCTGCCTGTCACTCTATTAAACATGTAATAACGGTATAGACATACGCTAGATGATACTCTAAACAATTTATCCTGTCGATTTTATTTTTATTTACATAAAAGATTTCTTATAAATTTCACCACTGGACCCTTTGATGTTATTTCTCTCGCCAGCAATCTCGACCAAGTTCTGCGAACGCTGTTGATTGAATTACGCTCGATTTGCTACCAGGCGTAGGACGGGGAAATAACGCGAAACGCATCTGCAGAGTGGCCTTTAAAAAATGTCCTTGCAGAGAAAGACGATATGCTTGTGACATAGTGTAACTTATACATACGCGTGAACACGAAAAATGATTTTCCTACAATTTCCGATACAAGCAAAATATGAATGGTAAGTTTTGTTTTAGATTTTCAGTTGCTATAAAACCTAAAACATGACTTGTTTATTTTATTATTATTATTTTTCTAATCGTAGTTCCGATTTTTGCATTTTTTCGATATGAAATATTTGCTGAACTTGAACTTGATTGCAATTAAATTTTGATCAATTGAATCTTTATCAAGAGGTATGATTATTCAGGGGAGTGAGGGAGAAGAGATACCTGTTGGTCCGGGCCCAAGCTTGAAGGGGGTCCGAGAGTTTTAAAATGAGGGGTGAAATATATATTGGGATGTAGGGGTAAACAATATGGAAGGGGTCCGTAAAAATCATTTGTGACGCGCCCCAAAGTTTCTATGCACGTCCCTGCCACTATTTACCCAACCTTCTATCAACTGATTGCTCAACAACAATCAACAACTATCTCAATTACCCAAGATTTCTTTTACCTGTAACTATTGATTCTGTACTTAAACCTCATCAATTAGTAATTCTCTACGAGAGATATTTTAAAAATCTCCAATAATTGTCCCCGTTGAATGAAATTATCAATTGGTGCTTCTATTGATCGAAGATCGATTCTCTCTTAACTCGAGGTTCAAACTTTTTTCATTAGATATTTTTATGACCCCCACATTTACTACAGGGTCCGCTTGCAAAATTATACAGTAAGCCCTCTTTTATTTTCCTTCTTTTTTTTAGTTCTGAAACATACAAGTGAAAAAAGATTTTTTTTTTTTTGCTTTTTTTCATCACCGATACAACAGACAATACACTTTCAAAACAATATTATTAAGAACAAATATTTTACTTGCTTTCGCACATAGGTATTATTTGACATCACAGATAAAATTTGCTCTCTACTATGTTTTTAGAAATTTGAATATGTCCACCATTTTTGAATTTTGTAGAAAAATTAAGGTATTTTTCCTAAGTAGGTGATCTGCAGCAAATAGTTGATGAGTTGTTTCATAAATGGCACCACCATAACTGTTGTTAGCATTTCCTCTCTGCATTACAAGTACGACGACATTACACTCCATCAAAAGACGTGCATTACTAGCATTACAATGTGCGGCAAAAAAAAGAAGAAGAGAGAGAGAGAGACAGCTTATGTGCGAACTTAGTGCTGCAAAGTCTGTAAATAATTATGAAGATACATGAAAAGAGTGTTCAAAGAAAGCATTTTAACCATAGTAGAACAAAAATTTTAAATACTAGTATTTTCATAAAAATTTTGGAAAATTGACCTTTTTTTCTATTTTTGAAGAAATTCAAACCTCGGTAGGACCCCCAAAGAGTTGTTCAAACTTGATAATATTTTACATGTGGGTTGTACTTACACATGCACAGATTTTGGCAGGTATTAAAATTCAAAATTCCGTTTTTTTCGATGCACTCTACTCTTCAGGCTCGGACCCGGGCCAGCAGGTGTCCCTTCTTCCCCCTGTGCACGCCTCTGCCCTCCTCCCCCTAAAACTCTAATAAAACTTACACTGCACCGATTTCGAGCCGGGACTCACCAAAGGCAGAGCCCCTAACTGATTAGGCTAGTATCTGGTTACCAAGATGTGTCAAATTCAGCTCCTTGATACTCTTGATACATAATGAGTAAAAAAGGCAAAAATCATGATTATCGCGTTTTTGTGGCATATTTTTCAAGCTAAATTTTTAATAACTGATATGTTCCATGTCTTGCTATTTATTTAATACCGAATTCAATATTTTGAAAGTTCTTTTGTTATTATTTGTTTTTTATCCTACTTTTACTGCATATTGTTAATATCTTAAGCAAGTGAAAAAAATAACACTTACTCTATATTTCATTTTCTTCACTACTTGTGATTGAAAGAAAAATTGTTTGTTTTGAGAAATATTTCGTTATATACATTTATTTTTAACTTAAAACGGGTATGTCTTACAAAGTTATAATCATTTTGTAAGACTGTGCAATCAACTACTGAAAAGTGCAAATAAAGTGCTTTAAATAATTTCAACTGTTCTAGAGTCTTTAAAAGTTATTTAAGTTTTTGAAACTCCTTGAAAAATTCTTTAATTTTGTCTCTTATCAAGAAAATAAAGTATGAATTGTCCAAATGGCCAGAATATTACTCTTTCGTACTTATTTTCTGCATTTCTTCTAAACCATTTTGTACAATTTTTATACTGTAGGGCATTTGATGAAAGGGGGGGGGGGAGATGTTCGAGAAGTGATCAAAAACAAACTACACTAAAGGCCGATATGAGCAAATGACTATGTGCTTCTCTTATCTCCTCTCTCGTTTTTCAACTCTGTTGATTAATGTTAACGATTTGTGGAGCAAGCAATTTTTATTTTGATTGATCTTGATTTGCAAAAGAATGCATAACTTTTGAAAGACTTTGTTTGCCTATTTTTCTTCAGATTTTTGTAGTCTTGATTACACAATATAAGGCCTCAAAATACAGATCTTTATATCTATTTTTCAAAAAAATTCCTGGGGGAGAAACCCCCGAACCTCCTGAAATTATGGATGTTCTACATCCGACTTAAAGGGACACTCTCCTGTTATCCTTACCATTATACTAAAGGTGAATAAAAAAAAAATAAGAAATTAAAATAAAATAACAACAGCCCATCAGTGGAACACATTAAAAATCGAGACAAAAAACATCTATGTCAGGGGTTTCCAACCTTTTTCGCTCAAGGGCCACATTGTAAATTTTTGGAGGCAAGGCGGGTCAACATTTCAACATTATTTCAGTTTAGGTAGTTTAGTTATTTTTTGTCAAAGGAAAAAAAGAACAGGTCTCTAGAAATTTTTTGAAATTGAAGTCCCAAAAATGCAGTTTCAAACTATCTTTTAAACTAAAAGTAAAAGTTTAGACCTCCTCTAGGGAGAGGCAGTTGCCCCTTTCTTCCCCCTTCTCGCTACGATTATACTTAGTAGTGATTTTTGAGATTTTCTTGGCTTAGTTTTCTTTAAAAAAAAAATGCTTAAAAAGAAATATATCATCAAAAAAAATATATGTTTCCAATTTGTATGCTGCTCGCGGGCCAAGAAAAATCTGCTCGCGGGCCGGATTTGGCCCGCTGGACGTAGGTTGGAGAGCCCTGCTCTTTGTTAAATATTTTAATGCGTGTATGTGCGTCTATATGTATATATGTGTGATAGGGTGATTCAAAAATACATGTAAAAAAAAGTTCCTCCTAGATACCAGGACACCCTTTAATATTTTTATACTTGTGGATAGCAATATACTGGAAGAATTTTAGCTTCCTATTTCAACTGAAAGAGGGTGCTGAACCCCCTCCCTCAAACTTCATCAGTATTGGGAGGGGGGTTAAGAATATATTGAAATGAAAAAACAATGCTACATATTATAATATATACAAGTATAATGCATGTACATTGCAATAAAATAATTATTTACAAAAAAAAAAAAAAAAACAGCTGGGGAATTTAAATGTTTCTACATTTGGCACATTTTTTATGCTAAGTCTAATGTTAAATTGAAAGGTCATTTAGCACCGTCTTAAAATTTCAGTAAGAAGCTAAAACTTTTGCAGCATAATACTATTAATAAGTCTTTTTTTTTTTAAAAAAAAAAGAAAGAAATTAGAAGGTGTCCTGGACTCTATCTGAAAATAAAAGTTTTTTTGAACCACCCTAATGTGTGTGTGTGCGTGTGTGTGTGTTAGGTCAATGTGTGAATCCGGGCCCCTTCCGAAAACAATTTCTGGATACGGCCTTGGTACCTTGGTTTGAGCATTGTTCGACCTAGCCCTCATCTGGCTACTGCCCTGTCTGAGGAGCTAGGGATGTGGAAGTTCAAAAGCATGAACATTTGTAGGAAGTAGGATGACTTTACATCCCAAAAGCTCACACTTCGTTGCATTGAAAATGGGGTTTTCCTTGAAACCCCAAAACAAGTGCAATGCAAGTGCTTTTTTTGAGTTTTATCTACGTTGTTAACTATTTTTCAGGGACCGATAAAGATACTGGGAGACCCTAGGCTAAATTGTCCTTCGGGGCTCCCTGTAGCCAAACCTTACAATTTTAGCTGTTGGGTAGCTAGTTGTAGCAATTTGAGTGCCCCTAAAAAGTCGGGCCCTAGGCCACGACGTTGTTGACCTACTTAGTAAAGGTAGTAGTATTTAGTATTATCTGACCTTGCTATTGTTACTTTGTTGCAAAAAGGTATTTATTCGTTTCGTAGCATTAGCAGGTCCAGGGGTGCCACACCCCTAGGAACAAGGGCGCACCCCCATAAATATCACGAAACCCCCCCAAAAGCAAAACCCCCCTCTCAAAAGAAAAAATACCCCTCAAAACACCTCTTAAAATTTCAATGGCGCAGTCTGCTCCCATCCCTACGTCCCTAATTGGACCCCCCTGACAAGTCTAAACTCTAATTGTTTTATAAGTGAAAATAGTTTTTTTAACAATTGATAGATGGCAGCACTAAAATCTACACTTAGTTGTCTTATATTGCCTTGAGCTAAATCGCGGTTTTTTTTTTTTGTTCACTAAGACTGACTCATTTCTTATAAATTCATTTTTTTTATAAACATTTAACATATTTTAATTTCTACGTTTTGACAGGATAATAATAATGTTATTATGTTTTCAAAGTTCATGAGAAAAATGAAAGTTATTTAGAAGAAACCTCCCCCACGAGATCGTGTACCTTCACAAAAAAGAGAAATTCCCCTAAAAACATCCCCATAAAAATTTCAATGGCCCAAGTTGCGCCATGACCCTTTATTTGGTCACACCTGGTAGAAGCTTTTTAACCAGGGGAATATGAAATTTGAAAAATATGTTTTAGTAAGTATAAAAGTATAGTTTAGCAAATATGTTTAGTAGTTTTTTTTTCTCAGTACAGTCGTGTCAACAATTTTTCATGTGTATTTCTGTCAAATTACATTTATTAATAATTCATAACTAGTGCTCATAACTAGGGAAAGAATTAGCTTTATTAATAATGAGGTCGTTTCCGAAATTTTAAAAGTTTTTTTTTTTTTTGAAAGAGCATGCCTAAATACATGGGATATGACCATTTTTTAAATAATTTGTTTAAGTTTAATATTTTTAAAAAATTACTTAAATCGGAGCGCTTTCATTGTTTATGTTTCTGCCCGATGACATCACAAATGATGAAATGCCATTCAGTGTTGCCATTCACAGACCAAAATATTTAATTCGCATCTTTACTCACGTGTATTTGCAACGATATGGTTGATAGCAAGCGTAGAGTGCAATTTTAATTCGCTGCTTGATTATCATAACACGGAAACGCGGTACAAAGATGCGCCAAAATGCATCATTTGTGACGTCATCAAGACCACGCCTTGTTTGAAAAATCGGACATTTAAAAAAAAATAAATTAAAAAAACACAACTGTTGGGAAAATAAAAAAAAATTCTGGGTCTATGTTATTTTTTTGCTTATTCTATCAGTTTCAGTGACTAAAAGTAGTATTTTTGACGGAAGGAAACAACCTCATTTTTCCTCCGTTTGTTTGAGCATCTTTCAGTCAAATAAGACATGAAATGGTGTAATACTTACACCCTTGTGAAAATTAATTGAAATAAAGTTTTTTTTTTTAATCAATTTTAAAATCATTTCACGTGTTCTTTGCCAATCAAATTTAAAGTTGTAAAAATACGGATGAGATGAATAAATACTTTACCTAACACCAATTTCCACCGATCAGAGGGTTTCTGAGAGCTCATGTGCTGGAACTTCCGTATTTGAAAGTGACAGCTATGATTACGTCAGTTGAGATTTCACCGTCGTCATCGATGGATGTGACACCGCGGAAGCGTACAAAGATTGTTACTCTTTCCAAACATACGCCAAAGACTTACAGAGAGATTTCAAAGATAGTTGGAGTTAGTATTGCAACTGTGAGCAGCGTTATAAAACAACATAGAGAAACAGGATCCATATCTCCAAAGCGGAGAGGGAAATGTGGCCAAAAATTGAAAATAACACCACTGTATTCTACTTATGCAAAGTAAAAAAAGACTCTCCAAAGGCTAGTGCAGCACTTGATAATAATTTAAAAGAGAATGAAATAAATATTAGCTGATCTACTGTTCGAAGCCACCTTATTGCAGCCAGTCCGCCAGCCTATCGACCTATGAAGAAACAATTTCTGACCCAACGAATGAAGGAAAAAAACCTACTTGAGGGCGTTAAAATAAAAGAATTGGACTGTTGAAAATTGGAGGCAAGTAGGGTAGAACGACCAGTGAGTGAACACCACCCAGTGAATGAACAGCGCGTCATTTAAAAAAAAAAATAAGCTATCAAAAATTTTTTTTTCTGAATGAATTCACTACAAAAGCGTTCTTTATTGACATTCTAAGCTATCTGACACCTGATTGGTTACTTTGGATACGTATTTTTTTCCTGGAAAAAATTTGAAATTTTTACTGCCGTAAATCGTTTTCTCTCTTTCAAAATAATAAGGCTGGTTTCGTGCTAGCAATTATTTTGATACATATTATTTTTATCGATAAATTTTATTTTTTAACTCTACGAAAGAAAAATTAAGTATACATATTTAGGCTATGGATTTAAATTGTTTCAGTCAATGCAGAATGAGTAGATTTTCAGGTAGAGGGGTGTTAAGTCACTGGGTACGAAAAATTGCGAAAACCCAGTGAATGAACAATGGCAAAATTTCTTTTGATTTAAAAAGAAATTTGAAGTTTCTTTGAGATATTTTCATTTTTGTACTTTTTTGTAATGCAGATAGTTTTATATGCTTATTTATTTATGTATTTCATTATATATTTTATAATTTCTTTATTTTTGTCTTTGCAAACAATGCACTTTTTACAGAGTTTTATCTTTTATCTATCTATATCTATATCTGTATATTAACCTACCTACCTACATCTATCTTTCTATATCTTTATCTCTCTTGATAGATAGACAGGAAGATAGAGATAGAGAAATAGAAATATATATACAAAGAGGGAGAATAGATAGGTAGATATGTATGTATGTTTGTATATAGATAGATAGATAAATAGATAGAGAAAGATATAGAGACACATATATAAAAAATGAGAGGTAAATAGATATATAGGTAGATAAATATAGAGATGGAATAGGTAGGTAGATAGATAGATCGATAGATTTATTGATAGATAAATAGATAGGTAGTGGTTAATAGATATATAGGTAGGTAGAGAGACTAATATAGAGATAGATAGCTAGGTAGAGAGACTGATATCGAGATGGATAGTAGATATATAGACAGGTAGATAGATCGATAAATAGATTGATTAGGATAATAGATTGGTAGATATTTAGATGTACAGACAGATAAATAGGTAGATAGGTAGATAGACAGATAGATAGATAAGTAGATAAATAGATAGACAAGTAGGCAAATCGACCGATAAGTAGATAGATAGATAGATAAGAAGATAGATAGATAGATAAATAGATAGATAGAAAAATAGATGGAAAGGCATATTGATAGATGGATAGAGATATAAAACGATAAATATAGATAGTTATATAAATAGATATAGATAGTTATATAGATAGATAGATAGATAGATCTCAAAGAAACTTAGTTTCTTTTTGAATAAAAATTTATCATGTTCATTCACTGGACCAGTTTGTGTTCATTTACTGGTTCGAGGTGTTCATTCACTGGGTCGTTGTACCATTTTTTCTTTAAACACCCAAAAAAGTCGGAAGCGGTACCATTTAAGTTCCCGCGATTTTTTAGAGATATTTACATAGATGAACTAAAATGTTTTAACTATCACGATCTGTATGGTATACAATTTAAAATTACTAGGATTTTTAAGAAATGAAATTGTGCTTAACTGTTCATTCACTGGTCGGTCTACCCTACTATTTAGCAACGAAAGTCATTTCATTGTCCAAGACCAAGGAATTTAACAGTGGCGGAGATATCCCAAGCGAAAGAACGTGAATTACTGTGTAAAACTCTCTCAAAAGACGATGTTTTGGTGTTATTTCGGAAACAATGAGGTTAGTTCTTTGCAGCCTGAAGAGGGTAAGATGCGTTCTGAGCAATATATAACTATTCTGAAAAAAAAGGCTTTACCAGAGTTGGAAAAACGATACCCCGATGGAAAGGGCATTTTTCAGCAGGATTTAGACCGTTTCGATACGTCCAAAATGGTCAAGAAATTCATGTCTGAGAACCAAACTGAGACATTGAAATGGTCTGGTTAACTTTCCTGATATCAATCCAATCGAGAATCTTTCGGTTAAATGCAATAACCGCCTATTGCATACGGACTGTTCAGCTATGGAGAAGCTAATTACTGCTTTAATTCATTTCTGGTACAAGGAAACAAATAGAATCAATTATAGTAAAAAATTGGCAGGATTCCACGTCAAATCGTGTCCAAATGTTAATAAAGAGTCCTGGACATCACATTATGTACTAATAACTATTGATTTATATATATTTGAGTAAAATACCATTTCTTCTTAGTTTTCTCAATTTTTCGAGTTTGTTTCAATTAATTTGCACAAGGGTGTAGCTTTACCTTAGGTTGGCATAAACAACCAAGGTGCATTGCTAAAAGCTGGTATGATGTGGAGAAAAGTATAACGTTAAACGAACTAGAACTTGCATACACTGTTATTTCAGGATCTAGAATAACATAATAAGAGTAATCACTGGACAGTCACGCTTTTAAAGTAAAAGTTTCATGCCTAGGATTAAAAAGCATATTATAGCAATTTTAAAGTTCACATACCTGAGAAAAATGGCGATATTTTAACCATGCATATCGTCAGTAAGTTAAAATTTATTTTGAAAACTACAGTGCGGGGGATGTTTACAGATACGAGCATTAGTTAATGAAATAAAAAAACAAAAAAATGGGGGGAAGCTTGGGTTAAATTTTAAAAAATAGGTAGACGCTAGTGTAAAAAAAGAACAATTTAACATCCAGCATTCATTTGAATTTTGACGTCTTCTATTCAAATTATGTTTGTCGCAATCACAAATTGCGATAGGACCCTACTCGTTGGGTTTCTTGTTCCTACAAATGGAATGTAATTGGCCAAGAAATTTGCACCCTTTATATTATGACTAATGATTTTCTAGAACAGGTAATACGATGTATATTCATAAAAAAAATTGTGATTAGGATGGGGTAATAAAGATTTATGATCGAGATATCTATCAGTACACTTATCATAAAGATTATTTTCAGCGTATAAAGTTCTATAGTTTTATTTCTTATCAATCCTAAATGGTGGAAATTAGTAAGCTGGAAATTTTGGAGTGTTCAGATGAAGTTCTGCTGTTTAAGTTCATCTATACTGGTGCTTTTTCCTGAAAAAACGTAATTTTACACACACACCACACACACACCAAAAAAAAAAAAAAAACGTTTCTGATGTAAAGTCTGCTTCAGTTAAGCCCTGAAAAAAATACGAACAAAATCAAACTACAAGCGATTTGTAAATTACAACAAAAATTTCGCTCTCTTAATAAATATTAAAAACAGCCGTTGTAAAGGTAATCTGCAAAATTAGAGCAACATCACCTTTGGTCAAGTGAGGATAGTAAGCAATTTGTAATTGCTCAATTAAAAAAAAAAAAAAAAATTAGGGCGACGCCGTCCCCTACTTTCCTTTCCCGATTACACCACTGGTAAAATGACCGTGAGTAAAAAGTAATTTTATGTCCAATTTTTCAGTAAAGATTTTTTCCCTTCTCAATATCCCTATTAACTTATTATGACTACTTTCTGTTTTTATACAATGATTAATGAATTTAATTACCAATATTTCTTCGAAGCATGTAAACATATGCCACATGAAAATAAAAATACAGCAATTTTTCATTAAATCTACACGTTGCATTGAAGAGACTGCAAGTATAAATCAAAGTCGAAAAGTAACTTCACTCACGGAAAAAAAAGCTAATTTTTATAAAACTACCCCTATTCGTCATCAACTGTATGCGCAATAAATTTCCAGACATTGTAGCTTTCCCTTCGCTGCTGCCCAGATAAGAAAAAAAAAAGTTAGATGCAAAAAGTTCCGTTCGGGGTTCAATTACGAAAATTAATTAGTTCTTTGCACTTTCGGGGTCCTGCCCTTTTAAGAGATCTATTCATAGCTTCCCTACGGATAGGCAGAGATCTGGAAGGCAAAACCCAGTTTATGGGACCGTTATGGTGCTTCGTATTTCTTGTATTTTTTATCTAAATTGAGCATGGTACGTGTAAAAGGGTGTGCTCCATTACGAAGAATTGCTAAAAAAACTAACACGTGCTGAAGCATAAAAAGTGTAGTATTACTCATACAAATAAGTGACTCCAAAAACGAAGGAAACACGTGTCCATTCCTCCTCCCCTTGTAGAGCGATGGCATACCCTTTCAAGAACTACGGAGCAACCTCCCCCCCCCCCACCCCATAAAAAGAAAATAGACCTCAAATCTACCCCCCTCCCCCCTCTCAAAAAGAAAAGTCAATGATGCTGTCTACATTGGTGAATTTGCAGGTTTAGGGCTTTAGGGCTCCCTTTGTGTATCACAGAGCAATGTGAAACATTTATCCTGTGCAAATTTGCATCCTTTTCGGGCCCCTTAAGGGGTCCCTCCCAGTTGCAATACGTTGACTCCACCACTGCCAAGTGCGCAAAATATTTAGGCTGTTCCCAACTTTCAAAAAACTTGGCAACGTACTAGAGAAATATTATACCGAAATTCGAAATAAAAATTTTAAAAATTTGATGAAATATGAACATTTAAAGGAAATAATTTTTCATCACGCGTATGAGAAAGATAGCAATTTATAACCTTTATAATTTCAGAGCGAAGTATATGCGACAAATTATAAAAAATATTCTAGTTGAGTATCGTAAAGATTTTAGAAGATGTTGTCGATCTAATGAGCTGAATTTTAATGATCTTCATATGGTAAGGTATTCTCATAAATGGATAGTAAGGGACTAGTCAGAAATAATGTGTTTTAATCACAAATCACAGCACAGCAGCAATGAAAAATTTCGAAAAAGTTACTAATTCGTGAACAAAGTCCCTTACGATTCATCGCCTATCTTTGTATCTAAAGGTCTCCAACAGTATTGGGCATTAATCAATCATTTTTTTCAATTGCCTTGTTCACCATATATCGAACTTCCACATATCGAAATTTTTTCTATATCGAAATTCCAGCAAATTTCTATGTTCATTACATAGAAAAATTGGATCTATATATCGAAAAAATCTCAATATATCGAAATCTTTTTCGACACATTCGTAGATTTTTTTTTCCACTTAAGACTTTGTCTCATGAAAAATGAAGGTTAGGGGAGAAAATTATGTTTACTAAAGGTTGGTAAGAAACTCAAAAGAAATCTAGTTTTGAGGGGTGTGTAGATAGGTCGTTGTTCCGTTCTGGAGTTCTTAAATTCCCTCAAGTTTATTTCAAATCTTAGTTGTAACCAGTAACACTGTAAAATCAGTTTCAAGTTATCCTTTTTGTCTGTTGATTATCATTCCTAGTCTTTTTAGCTTCAGTAAAAATCATTCCAGTTAAGTAGATTGATTTTTTACCTTTCTCTTGATTACATTGTCAAAACGAAAATCCCCTCATGTTGCGAATCAAGTTGAACTGCCGAAGAATGAAGATGTATGAAGGCATAAAAATGTAATTTCTGTTAATTTTTCAGTTATTAACTTTCATTTAATCCGATGATCGTATAAATTAGAAATTGGGTTTCATGCATGAAAATTAGCTTTAATTTTAATGTTCTAGGAGATTTTTATGATAAAATAAGATCGTTTCTATATATCGAAATTTCTATATATCGAAATTTTTTCCGGCAATTTGCTACTTCGATATATGGAGGTCCGACTGTATTAGAAATGCGCGGCCAAGTGGTTTGGCAGGAATCATATTTCATTTGCGTCTGGAAGGTAAAAAACGTACTAGGATGAGCTGTTTTCATTTGTTTTACAAAGAATGTTGTAAAATATAATAAATGAATCGCACTATGTGTGATATATTTTATTTTTAATTAATATCGCATTATAAACGAAAAAAAAAAAATACTGAAAAACCATTCAGCCGAGATTCTAACTTTTTAGTAAATATTTCGTTACACAAAAAGGTTTTTAAAAATTTTTTAATAACTATTTCAGTGATGTAAGATTCGTTATCTTATTATTTTGTAAAACAAAATGGAATCTTGCGTAAGAATGGGGGGGGGGGGTGGAAAATCTTACGTACCCTTACATGGGGGGGGGGCAAAAATTGCCAAAATCATCCTTACGTACTTAATGAATTTACCCTTAAAACTAGACCAACGAAAGTCACATAATTGCAACTTTATAGTAACCGGGGTTGAGGGGGGGGGAGCTTGTCTGGTGCATGCGAAGGATGGGACACGCGTTTTTTTAACACTACACTGGTAAAAATTACAAAGGATTTTTTTCTTAAAATTACGTTCACATGGCTCGATGCGCAATCGAATTCTATATACAATACACTAATAAACGGAAAATCGGAATTTTTTGGACTTACGCTAGTCTGGCTCTGAGGCACGAATATTACGAAATGATGATATTTTAACAGATTTGCTTCCAACACGGTGTAAAGCTTAAAAATATACTAACGATTATTTATAAATATATCTCTACTTCTCCCGTATTTTTCCTCCGATTTCTGCAAATATGAACCTCGCAAAACTCTCGTAAATCCATCACTGCTCTCCAGTTTAACTTATCTCAGTCTCAGAGGCGTCTTTCCTCTCCCTATACCTCTGTGACAAATCCCCAAAGTCTCTCTCTCTCTCTGCTTGAGAAATATAAAAGGGCGGCCCAAAATAACTAAAAAATCCGCTCGCATTTGAAGGACGTAGAAAAGATCTGACTCACACATCTAATTCTGTCGCAACAGGAGCTCCTGCGGACGTGGTTCGGGGCACCCCTTGAAGCGCCCCCCAAGCAAAAATTAGGAGTAATCGACGAGGAAAAGAGACTGTTTTTGTCACCACTATTTTGACGTGGTGAAATAGGATTACAGGTAATTCGGTCGGAAGAGTTTCGGCGATCTTTTCTTTCTGTAGTAATCCGTTTTTCTTTTTTCTTCCCCTATTGGGTTTGATGCGTAGCACGTTTGCCTAAGATCGTCTTCAAGTTTCCCAGGTGGAAGGTGGAATGAGGTGATCTGATTTACGATGTGAGAAGAAAGTTTATGTGAGAACTTACCTAAAAATACTGGTAGATAAAAATATTTGTATCCTTTTTGATGTAGGTTATTCATCAAAAACTTCCTCCCTTATTTCTTCCTGATCTATTGTTTCAGTCCGTCCAGCAGTCTCGTTGAATGCAAGTTCTGATCTGAGCTATCAAACATTTTGTAGTTTACTTTATTTGTTTCCAATGTTAGTCCAAATTTCCACTGTCAAAGGTTCAATCTTGTTTCAAAACAGCACATTTTTATTTTACCTAATTTTTTTTTTCTAAAAATAATGTCAAATATGTTCAATCATTCATATTAGGCTTTATAGTTTAGTAATTTTTAACTATTACGAGTTTTAACGGAAAACGTTAAATAATTTTGTGCTGTGCATGAATTTGTAAACGTACAACCTCGAATGGAGAAAAAAAAATAGGGTGTACATTTAGAATTGGAACAAAAACGCTTCCAAAAAAAAACTTTAAAACACGATGGAGAACAAAATATGCGTAAGAATAATTCTAATACAATACTGTTGATGGTGAGAACCCAGATTCCAGTCGTTTATTCTAAATAAGAAATTTATAGTATTCAAAAAATACTCGGGGAAAATCCGTCTCAATAAGAATAGCCGGCAAAAAAAAAAAAAAAAAAGTCGTTCATAGCTATTTAGTTTATTTTGTGGAGTAAATAAAACATTTAAAATGTTCAGTTTTAAAAAGTTTAATTTAGCCATTCAATCAATCTATCAATTTCAATTTTGTGTAAGTTCACGGTTTTTTTTATTCTTTTCTTTTTTACTTATAATAATTTTCCAATATTCTTTTCCCCCCCCCCTTGAACTAAAAAGAAAAAAAGAAGAAGGAAAACTAAGAATGTTATGAAAAAAAAAAAGTTTTTTTTTCTTTGTTCGAAAAATTTTATTTTAAACGACATTGCTTTTTTTCAAACAGAATAAAGGCATTTGAATTTAAACTTTACGCACTAATGATAAATATCTTTGAACTAGAAAATCGCTCGTCATGGTATGACGGTGTGAAAATTGTTTCTTGAACAAAGCAATTGCCTGTTTGGTGACGTTTTGATAGTTAGAATTGTAACCCTAACACCAGTGGATTAACCCTAAACTGCAGCAGATAGCGTGAATTGTTTTCGTTTCTTCATTCCCCTGAAATGACTGTAAAACAGTTAAATTACCGGATCCAGTTCAGCCTTGTCACTATAAAGCCTTTCCCTGCATGTGAAACATTACAAAAGCATATTATCAAATTATCACGCCGTGGCGTGAGTTTCATTGTTGAAACACGGGTTACTCGATCATCGGCTATTATTTATACGAGGATTGATTTAAAAAAAAAAAAAAATTCTATGCGTATGAATAATGACGTGCGTTTCAATTTTTCTTCCCTTGATCTAAATTTTTAAACTTTCAAAGTTGAAAGAAAAGTTGTTCAAATGAAAAAAAAACAGAGGTCTCCCCAGTTTTGCCAACAACCCCCCCCCCCCAGGGTGGTTCAAACACATACATACATGTAAAAAAAAAGTTTCTCCTAGATACCGGGCCACCCCTCAGTATTTTTAGACTTGTGGATAGCAATATACGGGAAGAATTTTAGCTTCCTATTTCAACTTAAAGAGGGTGCTTACCCGCTCCCCCAAACTTCATACTTATAGGGAAGGGTTTTAAAAAATACATTGAACTGAAAAAACAATGCTACATATTATTATATACACTAGAAATATGCATATACATTGCAATAAAACAATTATTTACAAAAAAAAAACAGCTAAAACTTTTACAGCATAATACTATTAGTGAGTGTAAAAGAAATAGGGGGTGTCCTGAACTCTAGTTGAAAAAAAGTTTTAAGAACCACCCTACCCCCCCCCCCCTCCAACTGTTTTTTAGTTTCAATCATACCTTTTGATATAGTAAAGGAAAGGGGCGGGAGGAAATTTGAAATGTCGGTGAAACTATGACCAACCAAAAATAAAGCATGAGGGGTCGCCAAAAGAATCTTTCGAACAAAGACAGTTATTTTTGAATTGGACTCTTCCCTCAAAAACTATTGAGGAGGGGAGGGGGAAGCAAACTGACATAACCATTGAAAAGAGGATATAACTGACCGATAGGCACAAGCCTTCGCCTCAGGTCTATTTTCGATGTTCTTGTTCTTAAATACTTCTTTATTCTTCAAGTATCGTATAATTTCAATATTTATTTTTTCTTTCGTGCAGAGTGAAGATTTTGCAATTGAAGGGCTCGGGGCAAGACTGTCGTATATCACATGATGTTTACTGTTCTGTAGGCCAATTTCCAACTTATAAAAAATATTATTAGAATTTTTCAAAGGTATTATACATTCTATATTCTGCCATACTAAAGCCAGATATGTTTTTCTCCAAATGGCATAATACATTGTCCGTTTGTTTCAGTTTTAGTTATGAGAAACAAAAATTTAGATCGAAAAGTTACTCCTTGTGGCTTGCCACATTTCTGCCCTGAGCTCTTCAATTCCATTCTCACCGAAGGCAAAATGCAGTTAAGAGAACAGAATAAATACATATATAAGATTTCTTAATCAGGAAAGCATTTGCGTAATAAAGTCTAAAGGTTTAAGAAGAAAATCTACACAGAAAAAAGGGATCGTCATAGAAAAATTGTTTCAAAAATATTCAAATAGATTGAAATTATAAAATGTATTCAGAGAAAGAAGCCATTTAAAAAATTTCCAATTACCAAATGGCGTCCACAGCTGCAGGAGGAAAGCTGAGCATCCAACCAGCTGATATCTTTCCAGAATTATGTTACTTAATTCGAAACCATACATTTCGCTCAGTGATTTTTTTCCCTATAACTTTTTTTACTCGATAATTCAAAGGAAAAACTACATGTAACAATTCGTTCAAGACAGTGAAATCATTTTTGAATCTTTTGGGTCCATAGTGACTAACGTAACATTCGCAGCTGATTTTCTAACTCTTTACTTATAATCGGAAGTAACAAGAAATTTTTTTTTTTGGTTTAATATGCAGATCTAAAATGTTCAAGGGGAGTATTTTGCATTTCTATCAAGAATTTGAAACAAAATAATTGCTGATAGGTTTTTTCAGCAAAAAAAAAGGCTTAAAATTATTGGCGGATATATTTGCAAAAGGTAAACAGTCTATTTTTTAAAAAATATATATACTACATGTTTATTACAGCTGAATTTTGTTTGGCCCTTAATGGTACTTTTACGAAAGAAGGTGTGTGACTAACGTAACCATCGAATAACAGGAAATGCATACATATAAAAAAACCTTTTGTAATTTATCTTTTGCACTTACATTACTTTAACATTTTTTAGGAACCTGTTGCATTATGGTTCTTTCTTTACTTTTTTACATTTATTTCTTACATTAGTCTAAGAAATTGAATGGAAGGATTCGGTTTAATTTGATCAATTTGAATGGGCCAAAATTTAAAAAAAAACTGCTTTTACTAACTTAATAACAATACTTTTGGGTTAATTAAATCCTAAATATTTCTCTTTTAAAAAGTTAACTTTATACAAGTTGATAGTTTCACCAAATTTTAGTATTCTGCCAATATATGTCGTCATAACTTGTCGTCATAAGAAACTCGGTAGTACTTTTCAAAGACATATTTTTCTTCAAGGTTTACTGATACATCGTTGTATATCCTGAATTAAAATGTAATATTGAAAAAAAAAAAAATGCTCAAACATTTTTACAAGATGCATTTTAATTCCAGATATCACCGCAAATGTTTAAATTTCTAAATCAGCATTCATGCATTTTCTGTAAATTTATTACAGCAGCGTTTATTGTCACTGTATCATATAGCATCTTCAAATGTTTTCCAGCGAGCTTCCATTACTTCATTTTAATAATTAGTGGAGATATTTTATAAAAAATAGGAACGTTCTCCTTTGTTAAGATTGTCTTTCCATCTTCTTAATTCTTTAGCTTGGGTTCTTCTGTTGAATGCATAATCAGCAGAGTACTCATTTTGCTTTACCCATCCCTTCTTTTATAAAAAAAATAATAATTCTTCTATAAATTGGAAGCATTCCTTTTTAAAGAAGATCTTTAAAAAAGCATTTTTAAGTAGACAGAAGGTCTACATTATAACATTACTAGAGGTATTTTTGTAAGAAACTAAAGAGTGTTGACTGGTTCAATCATCTGGTTTAGTTTTTAAGTAGAAAATAGTACATTTTCGTGACTAAGTAACGCAAATATTTTCAGTGAAATAACCAAACTAATTTAAATATTTATCTTATAATATATGTAATAACATATTTTTTTTTAAATACTAAGCACTCTTTTCATAATGTACTCAAAAGGACGAAATAACTTCTCTGGGTCCACAAACGAGGAAATGTGCGGCTCAAGTCAGGTAGAGAATTTCTCATCATTAACCAATTTTCTGTCATTAAATTGAGCGTTGAAACATGCATATTTTTCTGAGAAAGTTTGGTTTGAAATGACTTGAGTCGCTCTTTTCCTCGCTTGTGGAGTCATTTTCTTGGAATAATTGAAATTTACAAGAATACATAAATATTGTCCTTTTTGACCCACAAAAGTTATTTCGTCCTTTTGAGTGCATTATGAAAAGTGCTTAGTATTTCTTTTAAAAATTCTCTTATTTTATTCTTTTTAGTGTAAATGTATTTCAGAAATAGAATAATGTTACTATCACGAACTTTCACCTCTTTTTTTTCCATATAAATGCTTCATACTAAAAGGGTTAAAAAAACTATATACAAGTCTAAAACTTTAAGCATTTGGCACTCTTGTTCCCCTCTAGGATTTGTTTGTGTGCAAATTTAATTAGAACCATTTAAATATTAAAGGTCTGCGAAACTAATTCATATTTCGCAACATACAAGTTACTCGTGATAAAGATCCTAATATGTGCCTTTACTTAGCCCCGATTTCGATTATTTGCAAAGATGAGGACAAAAGTCTAAGAACGCAATGATAGTGGATCAATTTCACGCTTGTTTCAGAGAAGCCTTGATTCAAAATTTTTATTATGATTTCTATTAATATTGCTGAAGGCAACAAAATTCGTAGCAATGGGTTTTATGTTTAAACATTTAATGAGAAATTTACTTGAAATTTGCTGTTTTCCGTCCTAACCGAAATAATAGTTTTATTTTAGAAATTAATTTTTTAGCCTTAAGTTGTACCTTAAGATTAAGCAAATCGTTTAGTGAAATCCCGAAGTCTCTTAAGTGGTCTAATTGCAAGCAGGCCTAAGTTTTTTCCGTGACAATCAGGCCAAGTATAATAAAAATGCTTAAAAAGAACAGTCAATTTTATTGGGCCAACATCTAATCTTTTACAATAAACATAGTTCTTTTTAAAATTAGCAACAATTCTTACATTACGTAAGAAAACTTAAACTTGTGTTTTTTGCGTATGCTAAGCCTTTTCTACAACCTTGCACGTTTCGAGCCAGAAGCTGAGACACCGAGTAGAATTTTTGCTAACCTGTTACTGGATTTATAAACTAGAACGTATGCTGAATCAAATGATGATCACAAACTAGGTCTTTGCGGGAAAAAAAAAAAAAAACAGAAAACATCTGAAACTGAGGTTGACCCTTTTCCTTTATTCTGTGATAATAAAAATTCACACTTCTGTAACCAGTTACCGGATCTAGGGAGAGCAAGTCGGAGTTATTTAACCCCAGGCGGAAAATTCTCCATATTTCTGTGGGGGTTTTTTCCATTGACCATCGGTGTAAAAACTTGGATAAGGGCGGCAGTTTCATATTTTTTCTCCGCCTTGGAAAAATCATAGATCTAGCACTGGTGCATTACTTTTCAATATATTTGTGTAAAATTTCACTTTTCACAACTATAGCTTAAGAGTTGTCCGGTCTGAAAATAACCTTTCATCGTAGTTTCGTAGTTATATGTTATGTTCGTGTCTTTTTCTTGATAGAATTCTAAAGGAGAAAGTATTAACTTTTCATAAAAGGGATAATTAAAGGTTAAGTAAATTCAAACTTTATTCAAATTCAAGAGTATTAAAGCTTACGTTGATTTATTTCTCTCTCATATTAACTTATAAGCTTACTTGAAATTTAATTGAGACTTTTTTTCTCTAACTTACTTATAAATGTTCTTTTTTGCAAATCAAATCTAGTTTTATGTGTTTATTTTTATGTTTATAAGTTTAATATTGTTGAAGAAAAAAAGTGTTACTTAAGAAGAACATTCTAAAAAGTGCTTTCTTTTAAATTTTCATAATTTTTGTTCATTTTGATACTTTGTCACTATATAGTGCAAGAACTGCTAGTGATGACAACTATTTTTACGACTTATTTTTCAAAAATCAATACAGTTATCGTTTTTGGATTTTAAAGCTGTTCCTGGTGAAAGGTAAGTGGCGTATCCGAGGGGAGATACACCACTGGGGAGCTATCTGGGCATTAATACATATACCCCATTCCTCGAAATGCAGAAATTTACCCTTTTTGACCATAGAAAACGATTAAAACTTACCATACACCTTTCAGAAATTTTGAGGTAGCACCTCAGAACTATATATCTACTACACCAAATGCAAAGTTATATTGTGGGGATTTTCTTTTACTTTTTTCGTTCACAGTTATGCATTTTATTTGCCACTAACAATGCAGCGACATATTTTACCCGAAAACAAAGATAATGCAACTCCAGGTGACTTGAACTTGAAAATAACTTATAAAAAATCTGCAGTTAGGTATCGTGAAATTGAAAACAACTTTTAAAAAAAATCTGCAGTTTGATATCGTTAAATTGAAAATGACTTTAAAAAAATTTGCAGTTTAGATATCTTGAAATTGAAATCAGCTTTAAAAAAATCTGCAGAGATATCTTGAAATTGAAACTTGCCTTTCAAAAAAAAAAAAATACAGTTACATATCTTAAAAATTGAAAATTTCTTTTAAAAAATCTGCAGTTGGGTATCCTGAAGTTGAAAACAACTCAAAAAAAAAAAAAAAAAAATCTGCAGTTGATGGTCTGGAAGCTCTTTACCCATCAGGCAGTCTTTGAAGTTGTTCTATATTTGGAAGATAATTGTTACGAAGGGAAGAGCATCCTCAACTGCCCAAACAAACTATTTTTCAATCCTTTCTTCTTTTCCAACTTCCGCTTGTTTGTAGAACGCCGGTTTTTCGTTCGTTTATGCATGGTCGGATTTGTTACTGTTTCTAAAAATGAAAGACAGTTTAGGAGAAGGGGGGAAACGACCTGACCTTCTGTAAACATCTTCTATTCGACTTCCGGTGAGGGACTGCACTTCAGAACGAGTGATGCGGCTCTTGGAAGAGGAAGGAAAAGTTTTCGAACAGCTTTTAGCGCGGGTGGAATGATGATTAATGTTGGCAGCTCAGAGTTCATCCGCGAAATAGAATGATTGGAAATAAGAATTTTAAGTTAAATAAACATCTGATACTTTTTAGAGAAACCGAATTTTGTTGTTCTGTAAAATACGTTTTGTGCTGATAGGGGGGAGTATATTATTGAAGAATTATATGTGGAACAATATTAGGGCTGTCTCAGAAAATTTTGCAGTTTTACAAAGCAATTTTTGAGCTTTATAGTTTATTGAATCCTAAATTGCCTGCATTCGGGTGAAAAGCTTGGACTTTGAATAATTAATTTATGTTATTATTATTTTGCTAAGAAAGTTTTATGAATAAAACTAGCTGCGTTGACCGGCTTTACCCGGGCAACTTTGAAAATAAAAATTGTGTCAAGTGACAAATATTCAGCAATCAGGCTTAAATAAATAAATAACAATAAAAAAAACATCATGCAAAGTTTCCCTCCCAAACAATGAAGACAGATATTAAAATACTTTTAAAAAATTAAATTGAGAAAGATGAATTTAAAAAGCGTAACCACATGGAAATAAGAAATAAAATGAATTCAAGAAATTAAAATGCGAAAGAAAATGGTTAACAATTTGAATGGAAATAAGATTTTTTGAATTTGATTGAAAAAGGCTTGTAACTTTTTTTTCCTCTCGAGATAGAAGCTTAGTTTCAGACCATCGATCGAGATGGACCTGGAGTGAAAATTATCGCTTTTTCCAATGGTGTCAAAAAGAAAACTGTGGGACAATTCCTTCACTTTTTATTGATAGATTTAATGAAGAAAGAAATGCCTAAATTTCAGCTAAGCCTAAAAAAATTCGAGCTAAAAACGCAAATAACTCCCGCCGTAATTAAGTTAGAGCATTGAAACAAATTGCGTAGAACGCAGAAAATTCTACTCTTTCCAACTATATGTGATATTAATATTTGCAAGTAATTTTTTACCCCTATATTTGGGAATTTATGTGAAAATTGAGCCTAAATTGGAATAAAAAAAGAACTACTCATCGAATTTTTTTCAAACCAGTTCGCAAACCTTTCTGGTGCTAAAAGAAAGATACTGTGAAAATTTCAGCGAAATTGGCCGGGTAGTTCTCGAGCTTTGCGCGTTCACACAAACAGACCCTTTTTGGAAACTTCATTTTATACTATGTAGAGATGAAGAGATACTCGTAACATCGAAACGCGAAGAAGTAAGACCCAAAATTTTGTACGATTGGTTCGAAAATTACAAAAAATCTTACAATGTGATAGCAAGGGTGATTTTTACACAATTGCTGGGCTTCAGTGTTTTAGAAAACTGAGAATATGAATGACCACCCAGATTCGAAAAAATAATTTCCATTGAAAAATTCGGTCGCAAATTCCCTGTCTGGCCGGGACATATTCATTGTGGCAAACAGAAGCTCACCCCCCCCCCCTCCACACAGAGGCATATTAAACAACACTGTGTAAGGGAGTGAGTGCCTGCAGAAAAATCTTTTGCCATCTTTACAAAAGCAGAAAGGTTATGTACGCTTCTGGCGAGCGACTTCACATTACTCAAAATTGACAAGAGAAGAATTAACTTCTTTTTTCTCAAGGGGGAAAAACTGAATTGATTGATAAGAAAGTCAAACCTCCTAAAACTCCTGAATTACGCCTAGCAAATGTTGTTGGGTTCTTCAAAACATATGAAGTCGAGTCTATTATTTTTGATCACTTGAAGCATTAATAACTCGAATATTCCTTTATCTCGAAGTTTTCATTGGGTCTCAAATTCTTGAGAATTTGTTTTCAGATTTACAATGGTTTTTCCAGGGCTGCGGAGTCGGAGGAAAAATGACCGACTCCGAGAATTTTAGAGTCATCGACTCCGACTCCTTCACTCCAAAATCGGTTGGACTCCGACTCCGGCACCAACTTCGCAAACACTGGCAGAGTTCTGGACTTCGGGGGATTATGACCGACTCTGACTCTTGAAATTTGTAACCTTCGACTCGCGACTCCGATTCTTTAACCAAACAATCAGTCCGACTCCTGCTCTTCAACTCAACTCCGCAGCCCGTGTTTCTTTTTTCTTTTTTTTTTAAATCAAGTTATACACTAATTTTAAAAACCATTTAAAAATAATTAACGTCTTAGAATCTGATTACTGCAGCGACAAAACGCAAACTGAGAATCATGGTCCATAAATTTTTTTGACTATAAGAACAAGAACCAGAAAGTGTTGATCTACTTCTTGAGTGTTTTCTGCTGGTAAGTTGACAGGGGAAGTAATATATAGCTGTTATATATCGTTTATGCCCCAGTTGTATCAGATATCGAAGATATTTTCTGAACCATTCATCTTTGAACTTTCAAGAAAGTTAAAATTTTTATTACTCAGTTTCAGTGGAATTGTTTGGGTAATAATTTTAAAAAAAGTCTAATGAAAAAGATATGCTGTCCTGAATTCCAATGCTTTTGGTTCGCGTCTTCAAAGAAATATTCACAAAAAATGAATAAATAGCTAAAATGCTTCAAGAAATAGAAAAAATGTTTATGAATATAAATCAAAATGAATTTCCCTATAGAAATAACGTTGCCAGAGATGAAAGACTGGTTGGTCTAATTTAGTAAATAATTCATAAAAATAAAAAGAACAGCACACGATTTTGTTTCCATGTAAATAATTATTTCATTGTAAAACTCACATTTTTATTCTTAATTTTTTATTTTAGTAACAACTAAAATTGAGACAATTTGTTTCATCGAAAAAAAAGCATCTTTAAAAAAATCCTACGTAAAAATTAATAATTAGAAATGAATTAGAGTGATGATTATAAATTATAACGCCTAACAGTTATTCAGACTGAATTTCAAGCCATTTTACCTGTAAACTAATATTCTTTTTACATAAAAGCGATAAATTTTATTTTCAAGTGTTTCTTTTTGAAAGGCATGTTTGAAATAATTTGATCATATACTAAGGAACCGTCCACAAATGACGTCACGCTTTAAGGGGGAAGGGGGGTCGTGAAAGTGAAAGTTTGGGACAAGGAGGAGGGAAGGGGTAACGAGAAGTGTGGCGTGACACTCTTTTAATGAAAATATGTTTTTAAAAAACAGTGTGACATGTGACAAGGGGGAGGATAACGAGTAAGGCGAAGTCTGACACATTGTGACAAAGGGTGGGAGGAGGGTAAAAATGTTGGTTGGTTGGGTTGGGTTTTTTGGCGAAAGAGCCTTAGGCTATACTGCGCCAATAAATAAAATGTTTGGAAAATGTGTGACATGAACAGCTCCTGATAAGAGAGAGAGAGAGAGAGAAATGAAGATATATGTTACAAAATCATAAAACGAGAAAGTAGGCTCTATTTATTCTGGATGAACTTCTTATTACAAGTCATGATATGTTATGCTTCGAAATAATTCGCAGTTTTTTCACCATAATTGTTTAATGTAACAAAAAGCTTTGTAGAAATGTATTAATAACTCATAATATGCTCGTTGAAATATTAAAATTTTTTAGAGGGGTTTCACTGCAAATGCATGAGCATTGTATTACGTCAGACTCACAGAAGTTTTTTTTTTTTTTTTAATTTTTTATAGGACTTGACAAGATTTTTATTTTGTTAATCCTCATATAAATAATAGCCGATGATCGAATAACCCGAGTGCTTCTACAATGAAACTCGCGCCACGGCAAGATAATTTGTTAATATGTTTCGGTAATGTTTAACATACAGGGAAAGACTTTATAGCGACAAGCCTGAACTCCATCCGGTCACTTAATTGTTTAACTGGTAAGATTGTGTCATTTCAGGGGAATAAAGAAACGAAAAAATGGTCAACAATGAAAGCTACATACTGGAGTTTAGGGTTAATCCACCGGAGTAAGGGTTACAACTTCAACTATCAAAACATCACCAAACAGGCAATGGCTTCGTTCAAATGTAAAAGCAATTTTCACCCGTCATACCTTGATGGGCGACTTTTTAGTTGAAAAAATAAATAAATAAATAAATAAAAGCGACGACTTTTGCTGCAGTCTTGACTTTTAACTTGGCAAGTTTTAATCACCAAATTTAGTGTCAAGAATTATTCTGAAAGCATACGATAAGGAATAGTAACACAACTGTTTCTTACTCTATTGAACGCCACACTAAATGTTTGTGGCTTGTTGTTGCTCTACGTCTGTAGCAACATTCTAGCATGAGTTTCAATATACGTACATGTAACTTAATCAACACCACACTAGAAACATCTAGGGTGGTAACAATCCGTATCTAGTGTGGTGTTGACTGTATTTGCCAAAATTTTATTTATCTATTTCTCGGAATAGCGTTTAGCCTTATTAATAATACCACATGATAATTTCCTTAGTTGGCAAAAAAGAATTTTTCCCATTTATTAACATCATTAAACGAAATAAATATTTATTTTTACTTAGACGTAGTTTTAATCAAGTTATTTTCATAATTCCTTTTGCGTACTGCTAACGAATTGAAATTTTGCAAAATAATTCAATTCTAAATTTTAAATTGAATCGTTGTTTTTTTGTGAAAGATATAAAGTGATATTAAAAAAAGGATATGAAGAAGTTTAGGTCTGCTGTTTATATAAATCTGAAGTAAGTTTAGAATTTAGAGAAAATGGGAGGTTTCTTTTTTTCCTCAAAAATTGCTCAGGGTATGTTTAGAGACTTCGTCAAATTTTTGGTTGCATATTTGAAAGGTTCCAGTCTTCAACCGACTGAAAGCAATCTAGCATGGATTTCACACTAAAATTTCAGCTTGAAAATTCATCAAAAATATTACCGAATGTGGAAACTAGTTTCGTCCGGTATCCTTCTTACTGGCGTCTAAATATTTGGCGTGCTTTGATATAAACTTGAAAAACCACATCATAGCTGAAAGCTTTCTGTAATTGGTTATACTTAAGGCCACTAGGTAGAGCTTATATAGTGGTCTTATATAGTGGCTCTAGTTATACTCTGGCAAAGTTTACGCGCAATTTGGTTAAATGACGCCAAATCTGATGGATGTAAGGCCACTATATGGTGCAATTCGGAGAACCGCGATACGCAGTGGCCATCGACGAAGGTGTTGCTATGGCGATGACCCAAATAATTCAAATTAAATTGTTAATTGGTTAAAATTAAGTTTAGAAATTAAGTGGCTCTAGTTATACTCAAAGTTTACGTGCAATTTGGTTACATGACGCAAATCTGATAGATGTAAGTCCACTATATGGTGCAATTCGGAGAACAGCGATACGCAGTGACCAGTGGCACTTAACAAAAGTGTTGCTATGGCGATGGACCCAAATAATTCAAATTAAAATGTTAGTTATTTAAATTTAAGTATAGAAATTAACAAACTGTTAATTTCTAATATCTCCAATAGATGGCAGTGTTATCCGCTCATTTTTGAGTTTCGGGAGAAGCAAAAATTTGATGTGCGTGTTTCGTTCAAATCAATGTGACTCTTCAGTTTAGAGGATAATACATCGACTAATATTAGTAGTCTATTAGGCTAATAATCTTAATCTGCAGACTAATCTTATTTGTGTATGGGCTAACACACATCTGGAAAAGCTGGCATCTTTGAAAACGAATATATGCGTTCATTTCAGCCTGAAAACCAGATTTTAGCCTTTCTATCTCATCGGTGGTTAAGAAGGTTATCGGGGAATTATCACATAATGCCAAATTGGCGAAAAAATTTTAAAATATCTGTTGCAATTTTTGCTCTTTATGTTTTAATTGTACATTTAAATTGAACTTGTATTGCTTTTTAGTGACTTGATATTTTTATTTTGGGGGAAAATTTCGATAATTGGGAATCTGGCGATCTTTCTTTATTGGCGCCAATTTTTGGCTCCAGCGCCTTCGCGAGAGGTATTTTTCTTTGCAAATCTACTAGTCACATAGGGTTACTATAAATCAGCAGGGTTACCAAAATTAAATTATTTACGCCAAAAATTGACGCCAATGAAAAAAGATCGTCAGATTCACAATTATCGAAATATCCCCTATTTTGGTGATAGTTTTACTTGTTAATGACTTAATTTAGTTATTTTGCGGATTATTTTTCTTTAAAAAAAATATTTTAATCTTATTTAATGGCTTGGTTCGCTTAAAAATTGAACATTTTATTTTAAATTTCTGTTGCATTGTTTTTGGCAGCGTTTGACAATCAGATTAGCGCTTTATTTTGACCAGTTCGCCAAAAGTTTTGAAATCGTGCCAAAGGTTCCATTTTACGATAATTCCCCAAGTTTTTCCAAAATTTTCTCAATTGGATTTTTAAAATGTAAAAATATGTGTTCTAATTTTATATAACTCTTTGGATGAACTTCGAAAATGACTAAACTTGGCGAGAGTACAACCAATTATCTACGCATAAAGTTTGGCAAAAAATTTATCTTGCACACTGATTGCAAAAGATGTATCAAATACGTACATGATTCAAAGCAGTATTTTACTGGGTTGAAAATTTAGCGAACAGCGGCGATTTGAAAGGAGGAGGGGATAATCAAAAAGTGGTGCATGCCCAAATTGGAAAGCATTTCTTATTCTAAAATTGCTGCTATATCTTTGCACCTGATAGATCAATGCACTTTTGCTGGTGCGACAATTGCAAGCCTATATTTATGCACTTTTAATCCACGAATCTTGAGGCTTTTAATTTTTATCTTTCTCTTTATATTAAAAAAAAGTAAGGTTAAAGAAAATCTGAAAGGAAGTCTGTGGCAGGCCTGCGTCCAGGAGACCCCATAGCACCTACACCTACAGCCTTGAAATTTTGTACAACATTACTTCGAGCCTTGGTAGTTTGTACCTCGGGTTTCGTTTTTTAAATTTCGAATTAGGTTTTTTTTTTTTTTTTTGCAATTAATATTTGAAGCTCAAATTTCGCGTAAATTGCCTATTAGAAAGGTGGAAATTACTTGCACATATTAATATCATATATTTGTAATGCAAAAGTAATAATTTATACACGTTTAGGTTGCGAGTGTAATCAAAAAAAATCCCCACAGTAACATGCGTAAATTAGTATTTTTTAAATGAATAAATTTTTTAGGAAGTTGATAGACACTTAAAATTAAAATACACAGCAATTACGTATTCAGTTATTTAAAAAAAAACCTTCTATTCCAAGGTAAAATAGGACGAGTAACTGCAATGGGGCCCTGGTGCAAAAATGATAGCAAAATGTATTGTTATGTGTATACGTATTTCGAAACTTAATAAAATGGGAAGGGGGCCCGCATCGTGATCTAGTAGGGAGGGTCTATCAGAAATATGAGGTCTCTGAAGAAGAGAGATCTTGGCGTGACTTGTACTTTCGTTATTTTCTATTTTCAACAAGATAGAAAGTAAGTAGGCAAGCCCAAGTGACGTCCCTGAAGTACCGTTATGAGTATGTTCACGGTATTGACGTAATTCCCAAATTGATATGGTTTATTTCGTTCCCTGAGTCAATACTATTTCCTGAAAGAAATCGACTGAGCAAGAATGATTACTTTTACATTTTTGTTTGAATCGGGTATTAGGAAAGTTTGAAATATTTATGAAAATTTTTCCTTAACATAATTCTAGATTCATAAAGCTTCAAATCCTTATATATTCCAATTCTGATGATGTCGTGCACCATTTTAGAGTTGCGCAACATCTGTCTTTTCCCTTCGAATGGAATCCAAGAATACCCGGTCAACGATTGCGACGAGGTTTATCCAGGAATATTTCTAGGAAATGCAGATTCTGCTTCAAATTTGAGCAAACTGAAGGACATGAATGTAGGACATGTACTCAATGCTGCCCATGGACCGGACGAATCCTTGAAAATGCTTGAGGTATTGCCAGCTGATGTCTATTTGAGTGCCGGCATCCGATTTCTTGGCATACCTGCTATAGATATGATGTCCTACCCACTTGAAAAGCATTTTGCGGACTCTTCCGCGTTTATCAAAGTTGCCCTTCAATCTAGTAAGAAGGTGTTGGTGCATTGTGTGCAGGGCATTAGCCGCTCTGCAGCTTTGGTGCTGGCGTATCTTGTCTCTGTGGAGAAGATTGAAGTTAGAAAAGCCGCTAGATTGGTGAGGAGTAACCGAGAAATATTGCCCAACGATGGGTTTTTGGAACAGTTGTGTAATTTAGATGGAAAAAGGCAATAGATCTTGCTCAAGTTGAGGCAAAAATTCTCTTGAATGGAAAATCTATTGACATGCTTAACTGTATAAAAATTTACATTCAGCAATAATAATTACTTGCGTATTTATTCGTAACTGAAAGATCTTCGATGGGGTTAGTATTGCATATTTGTCAATTTACACAAACAAGATTTTTTTTAAAAGGCAGTTTGATTCAGAAATTATGAAATATTGCTAATGACTAGAAGTCCCCGAGAGAAAATTATGCGTGATTTTTGCTAGATTAATGAAAATGAAATGAAAAACCGTGATTGATTAAAAAAGAATTGAAATGTAAGATACATCGGTCATCATGTAAGGACTAAGATCTGTTTTAACCAAGGTAGTTTTGCAAATCCTGTTTGCATGAATATAGTTGGGGAAACTGTTACATGTAATACAAATTAGGCATGACTGTTTTACCAAGCACCTAAACAGAATAGGCGGTCACTCAAACAGAGGTGAATTGGTTTTTTACACTTTGCCATTATGGTACGGCTTTTCTAGAAAAATAAATTCCCCTTTCATATAAAATTAGTCACGAACTCAGGATTTAATTACTTCTTATTGAAGTCCCGGAGAGTGCTGGAATGTTTATGAATTCGTCCCTGCACCCTACAAACATTTGCCCAATATGTACGATGGCCAAATGACTACAGAACGTATTCTGAGAGGTTCAGGACCTACTTATAAGAAGATGAATTCAACAGTGGTGGACTCTCTCTATTCTGAACACTCAAGGAACCAAACAAAAGTGTCCAGATTATGGAGGTGCTCATTATAGAGGAAGACTGGATAATGCGTATGTATTCACCGGGGCCATTAAAATGTGTTCAGAATATTGGGGTGTTCACATTATTAGAGAGTGTTAAGATTGAGGGAGTCCACTGTATATGGTGCCTCTCATGGTCTAATATCTACCTGTTTTTGCCAAATGCTTCCCTGAACTTAGTGTTTAAATAGGGGAAGTTAATTTATTGGTTACTTGTGTTCACTTTTTTTTTCGTGTATTTTGTTTGCTCATTTTTCTAATGAAATTTGATCTCTGTATATAATGGGTTGAATAAAAGCAAAGCCATATCTTACAACAGTAAGCAAAACATACTCACTTAGTTTTTACACCTTTTCACACTTAATTTTCTAATTTCAGACATTCCAAAAAACACTCCTGAGTACGAAAATGATCGAACCTTTTCCACAAAATCTAGTGACTCATGCAACTTGACGTAGAATTCTTTAAAAGAGTTATAAATATGTCCTCCATAATCGATGAACTAAAAAGGATTTGCCTCCATCAAACTAGCGATTACTTCACCTGGACGGTCAATCACTGCGACGAAGTATATCCAGGAATCCTCGTTGGCAACTGTTATTCCGCTGAAAACATAGAAAAACTGAAAAAGTTAAACGTCGGCTATGTCCTAAACGCCGCCTATGGATCAGATGTCCACCTGGGTACAGCAGAAGTTTTACCTGCCGAAACCTATGCTAGAGCTGGAATTGCTTTTCTTGGTATACCGGCCATAGATATGGTGTCCTATCCTATCCAGAACCATTTTAGACAGGCTTCGGATTTCATAGGTGCAGCCCTGCAATCTGGTAAAAAGGTTTTGGTGCACTGTATGCAAGGAATTAGTCGATCAGCAGCATTAGTTATCGCTTATTTGATTGAGGAAAAAGGCATGGACGTACTGGAAGCTACCAGAACAGTGCGAAGGTGTCGACAGATACGTCCCAATGATGGATTTCTTCGACAACTTTGTATTTTAGATGAAGCATGCAATAAAGCTACTTCGTGCTGATCAGTTACGTATATTAGGCGAGTTTTGTTTTCCTTTAGAGTTCTCACTTCATACGCTGTTTCATTATTTTTTTTGTTTTAATCGACCAAACTCGCGCAAAATGAGTGACTTCAGAAATCACGCTTGAAAAATTTTCTCCAACTCTCCATTTCCTTAAAAAAATAAATAAATAAATAAATAAATATATAAATCTTTCTTAGCTCAAAATATTTCATCTATAATTCATTCAGAACACCAAATGTTATTTAAGGAAAAAAAAAAAAAAACAATAGGGTAACGGCAGCAGTAACAGACAGTCATAGGTTTTGATTTAAATAAGAATTTAGGCGGTTAAACTGATGTTGCTGTGGCCCATGAATATGGTGCAACCATCTATTTTTATCAGAGTGAATTTTATGAACCAGTTGGTACTTACAAGGCAGTGGTGGAAGGTTCTGAACAGCCACCACAAAGTTAGCTGGTGTTTCATGTTCATTTGAATTAAATAAGGCTTTAGTTCTAAAAATAAAGAACTTTTGCACATATTGAAGAGAAAGGAAATTTTGCCCATTATTCATCCTTTCCTCATCCTATCTGTTACTGGGCTATCATCAGAATTGTCGGTGTCTGTTACTGGAGGTCGGACCTTTTTTCGAAATCGAGCAAATAAAAATAGAATTAACTCATTCAGAAGACCCAGAAGCAGCCAAACGTTAGATGAGATGTAGTTGCACGAGAGAAAAATAGTTTCAAAAGTCTAAATACATTAAAAGGCTCAGAAAATGAGTTAACCTGAGAGCGATGTCTTAAGCATGACTGTTACTGGTGCAGTTACCCTAGTATTTAATGATACAAATGATATTTGGTAAAACAAAGCATGAAAAAGTTTAATAAGTTTGTGTTAAGTTTAATAATTTAAAGTATGATAACTTTGAAAGTAAAGAAACTTTCAAAAAGCAGGAATTTCGTTCAAAAATATTTCGCTGCTATTTGTGCGGAATATTATTTCAAGGAATTTTGAAGATAAACTTTGTTATTTGCGAAGCGTGCGGCCACAGAGCACGTAGCCTAACTTTGCCCACCGAGCCTAGATGTCCTTTTGGCTTAGCGGTAAAGCACTGTGTTAGCACCCCGAAGGTCCGAGAAACCATCGATTACCATCCACATCCGTACGCCATATATTGGTGACCCAGACGTGCGTGAGCAAAGTTTTGTTACGTGCTCTCTGACCGGACACCAAATTTGTTCACTTAGTTGTTTTTGAGAAATTTTAAAATTCTTTGTTCTGAGCAGTGAAAAGAAATGAAAAAATTGTTCATGCGAATAATGAAAGAAAGAAAAAAAAAGATGTGTAACTATAGCATTCATCCTTCATTCGTCTGAATGCAAGAAAAGTTTTCGTATTTCATTTACAGTTTCCTATCTATTATGGGAAATGATTTTACGATGTTTCGAAACAAACCTGAATGTTTTTCTTGGCACAATTAATAATCATTTAATTTCTAAACCTTCTCGAAAGAATATTGCTTTTCTATAAAATGTAATTTTGATTTTTTTTTTGTTTATTTTGCTTTTTAAACTTTAATTAATTTAATTTTTCTCCTTAGATTCTTTCATTTAAGTTTTTTTTTTTTTTTTTTTTTTTTGAGCTAAATATTATTTACCAAGTGTGCAATGAAATTTAGTTTTTCGGAGCGCAATATGAAACAATTGTAAAATTGTTTTAATGATAAAAGAATAATGATAGTGAAGTTCTATAATGGTTCCCTAATTTATTGTAACTAAGAAAATGACAGCTGTATGGTTAAATGTACAATCTACTGTGGAGGTTGTTTTTTTGTAATTGGTACATGAGTTTCATTAACAAAACACGTATCATTATTAATGAACACGAAACTTATTTGATGAAACGACTTAAAATAAAAATTTTACAACACGAATTTGTCTTTTTAGAACAAATTTATTACTTCTTTTTAGAACAATTTCACCGCTTTTTATTTACAAAAATTACTTAAAAAAAAAAAAAAAACTCTCGAAACATACAAAACGATAAAAATATTCTCAAGCTATAATAAATTCTCTTTCAAGAACTGGACGAACAAACTAATAATTGAAAAGGAACGGAATTGATCCGATGATTTACACTAAGCTGTGGTCACGAACTGATTAACAGATGATTTTCATCGAAAGCAAAAAAAAATTTTATTGTCTCAAACCGACAGCTTCATCAGCCATCTTTTTCCTCGCGTGTTCGAGCGCTATTTCAATTACTAGGTGATGGTCTTTTTACAACAGCAAAACCTTTAATGAACTCTCAGAAACACTTGTTTACGTTTTTTCTTCAAAGATACTCGCTTTCAACGTTCGTAAAAGCAAATAACTAATTATTAACGTTACTTACGAAAAAACTAAGACTGGACTTTCGGTGTACTCAAAGGAGCCATTTTGTTTATTCTTTTACATAATAATAGTTTACTCATATTCTATTGTTCCCGAGTTCGTTGAACGAAGAACGTGGAAAATGGCGTCGTCAGATGTCTGCGGTTTGTAAAATAGTTTTAGTTACTTAAAACTACTGAATCATGGGTTTTCGCGACGAGAAATTTTTTTATTGTGGCATTTCTCATTGTAGAATTAAATGAAGTCTCTTACTTTTAGTGATGAATTTTAATTTTGAGAATATTTGCTTTTCTTTATCTTTACTAATAATAAAGCTGAAAGTCTGTCTGTCAGGATCTCTGTGACGCTTTTAGCGCCTAGACCGTTCGGCCGATTTTCATGAAATTTGACACAAGGTTAGTTTTAGCATGGGGGTGTGCACCGATTTTTCGAAAATTCGATGTGGTTCTTTTTTTCTATTCCAATTTTAAGAACAAAAATATAAGATGGACGTGTAAATTACGAAATTATCATAACGTAGAACCGTAACATGGGCACAAGCCCAATTGGTGAGATACGAAATTATCATAACGTGGAACCGTAACATGGGTACAAGCCAATTGGCGAGAAAATTCACCACACATTATTTGTAAATATACAGGCGAACCAAAAGACCTATTAATTTTTCTATTACGGGCAAAGCCGTGCGGGTACCACTAGTCTTAAATAAGTCTTCAAAACGACTTGGTAGCTGCTTTAGGCTTGCCAGACATCCCGGTTTGACCGGGACAGTCCCGGTTTTCGGACAAAATCCGGGTGTCCCGGCCAGCTTATTTCATGTCCCGGAAAAAGATAAATTTGGTTACAGATGACCAAAAGATTCTAAAAATAATTAATAGGAAGGATGTTCTAGGATAATTACTTTGTCTTGTGTAACGTTGATTTGAAAATTAATATCGGATTAGTTTGTGAGGATTTTTACAACAAGATTCAAACCAAAAAAGACTATAAAACGAACCCATGAAAAACAAATGTAAGTAATGTTAAATTTTTTTCTCCTCACTCAAAGCGTTTCTTCTTACTAAAATAGCTTGTAAATATTAACATGCAAGAAGTAATTTTTTTTAATTTATCAGCTTGTGTCATTTTTTTATTACCCTTGTTTAAGGTTCATTTTTTAACCATTCACTTATAGCATTGAGAATGAACTGCCCTATAAAATGCTCCAAAAGCCAGCCAGGGGTCATACACTTTTGAATCATCACAATGCTGGGGGGGGGGGGGGGCATTCCGGTGTCCCGGTTGAACATTTCAGAAATCTGGCAAGCCTACTTATGGCAAGTTAAATTTATGCAGAACTTGCATGGGTTGGTTATGCTTTAAAGATCTCTTTGTTGCATAGTTTCAAAGCCGGTCATGCATTATTGTTTACTGTAGGTGCAAATTTATTTTTTAGTACGTAAGTACTAAGCAATGAATTTGCACTTACAGTTTCATCGCGGAAGATATACAGAAGTGGGGGAATGCGGGGCAAAGAAAAATGATGAAAATGACTGAGCTTTTTCAAAATGAACTAATTGGAAATTTTGTTTTGAAAATTGCAGAGGAAAGAACATGGCATTTTGTAATAAAACTTGCATTAAATGTTTTTTTTTTTTTTTGGCAGTAAAACTGTTTCTTCAAAAAAAAGTGGAACTTTTTCACTTTTTATTTAAAGTGAAAAATGAAATATTTTGGACTCGATTGTGAAAACTATTTTTGTACAAATTAATGAGCAAATAAAAGGATGCTTGAATTAAGTAAAAGATAACGGATCGATAAACTAATAAATTAATTAATTAATTAATACATTGGGAAAATATGAGTGAATAAAATACTGAATTAATAAGAAAATATAAGTGAATGAATGAATTAATGAGGAAATTAAATGAAGGAATGCAAATAATTTAGTCAATAAATGAATACGTTTATGATTTAATAAATGATTGAATCCAAAAACGAAATGAAATATTTCACTTTGTCCTACATGCCCAAAACTAATTGTGAAAAATATTAAAAATACAAATAAGCTAAATATTAGTTAAAGAAATACTGCACCGTCTATTAGGAGGTCTCAATCAATAGTTAAAATGTTAATTACAAGAACTTTGCCATTTTATAATATCGACATAATTTTTGACTTACAACAAAATATTGCAAGTTTTGAAAATTGTTTGTATTATCATATGATTTGATTTTCAGGGATAATTTTTTCTTGACTGGAATAGGCTACATATGCTACTACATAGTTAAAATTTTACTAGGTAAGTGGCGCTAAAAGCGGAGTAAACATTTCACTTTGCTTCATATTCCCCTACTTCTTTTAAGGGTCACCTCCAAATAAGGGACATTTTTTGTGGTCCCAGTCCTTTTGAATTAATGTATTTGCCTCCGATTAATGGAGTCACAGAGAAAAATTACAAAAAATAATGTACAAATGACTAAGAAATTTTGCATTTTTTAGTCATTTGTACACCTCAAGGTTCACTTTTCTTCAAAAAAAATTAACTGGTGGAAGTTATACATTAAAACGTACGATAAAGCAAGAATGTAATGTAAAATTCCAGCAGAAATTTATATGTGGGTTACCGTCCACAAAATGTGACTTTTGAACGTAAATATTTTTCTATTTCGAAACCTTTTGTTTCATTTTTTCCCATTCTTACATGAAAGTGTTACCTACTAGAAGTAATCATAAACAATGGCCCAGCTAAGTTCTAGTTATTTTACTCATAAATAAAAAAATAAAAATAAAATAATGCCTTGCACCAGAAATAAAAAAAAGAAAAAGAAAAAACTTTTAAGGTTTAAAAATCGAGGCCAATTTAATATCAAAGTTAGTAGTTTTGTTAATTGTGCAAACAATCCGCTATTTTAATGAATAGTGGAAATCTAATTAATCTCTCTTAATTAAAGTACGGCTTAATTAGTAATTATCCTTTTAGTTCAAATGTGTGTTAAAAAATAGTAAATTTGAGAACATACCGGCAATTTATAATTTTGGTAGAATACCTAAGATTGACGTATTTCCCCTCCATCATTTATTTTCACCTCAGAAATAATGACATTGATAAGGTCCGTCATGGAGGTGAGGAATTTTCCATTAATATACGCCTTATAGATACATTTTTCATGGAAATATTTTTTTTTCTTCGTTGCTACAATCTGCACATTAAAGCATATGAAAACATGTTCATTTTTTTTTTTTTTTTGCATTAATTTACATCCCTGAAATTCAAGTTCACGTAGGTGAGAAGACGGAATAACCACACCAAGTTTTTAAAACAAAATCTATCTTCTTGGTTTTCGACAAAAATCTCACAACTTTAACTATGGTTGAAAATAAAAAAAGGGACTCAATTGCATCATGGAAAATAAAATTTGATGCCATTACTACTAGTGATGTGCCGGATCGTCAAAAAAATAGATCCGCGGATACGGATCCGGATCCGGATCATTAGTGTCAAGATCCGCGGATACGGATACGGATCTCAATATTTTTTTACCCAATCCTAATATATAAAAATCAATGTCCTGAGATAACATATATATATATATATATATATATATCAACGCACAGCCGAAACCGCTGAAGCTTCAGACTTGAAATTTGGCAGACATGTCCGCATGATTACGAAAGTAACCACTAAGAAAGGATTTTTCGAAATCTCAATTAGTTCGGGAGAAATTAACTAAAACCCCTTAATTTCTGCGAAATTAAAAACCTGTCATTGAAATTCAAATCCCTTATTTTCGAAGGCTTTCCTCCATTCAAATCATTATTCAGTACTTCATCTCAACTTTTGGTCGATAGCGAACTATAAATTTGATATTGTTTTTGTTTCTCACGTGATTCTTCGAGGCTTTTCTCAAGTAAAATCATAATGTTTCTGTCTATTGCTTTCATTTTTTCAAAGCTAGAAACGAAGTTTTTAAGAACATCATCACAGGCGGACTATCCTTTTGAATTTAGAAGAGTGCAGTTTCCTGTTAAAGTTTGCTTTGCAATAACCATTAATAAGTCACAAGGACAGACATTAAAAGTAGCAGGAACCGATTTAATAGAAGACCTTTTTTTTTTACACGGTTAATTTCATGTAGCTTGCTACAAAGTCAGTTCATCAAGCAGCTTAATAATTTTAGCACCAGAAAAAAAAACTAAAAATGTTGTATACAAAGAAGTTCTTGCTTAAACATAGGTATATCAATAAAATGTGGATAACCTGTGTTTGCAAAGATAATCAATACTTTAAAAGGATCGTTAATAAAAGTTAAAGATCGGTTAAGGACAAGGGCATATATATAAGGAGTCCAGGGACCCCGGGATCCTCCAAAATTAGAAAAAATTATAGGTAATAAGTAATTATTATAGGGGATTTTCGAAACTAGGTGCACCAAGCACTGTTAAACCCTGCTAATTCCATTACCAGAGCGATGCCGGGTACGGGAATGCTAGTTCTACTATACAAGTGTTTAATTTGTTGCGGAAGGTATTCCCGTCAGAATAATAACATTGCTTATTCAAAAAATGTCATCTAAGGCGAAAATATAATCAAGACAATGATTTATTCTCTTTAAAGAAATCTCTGTTAAAATTGAGGGAGAGTTGGAACGAACGGGTCAACGCTGCATCAATGTTTAAATGGAATGTGAAAAATAATTTCTAGCTTGCTCGGCAGATGTAGAATACAGGAGCAAGAGTGTAAAGTTGCTACTGGACAGACTAGAAATATTTTTTCGCATTTGATTTCAACATAAATGCAGCACTGACACAATCTACCCAACTTACTCCGACCGACAGAATAACAGAGCCGGGAACACCTTTACAAACAGTAAATAGAGAATTTAGTCTCACTTTTTTTGAAGAATGCCGAGAAAAACCAATATGAAGAACATAACAGAAACTAATATTAAACTAAAAATTAAAAAAAAAAAAAACATGTCCCAGAGGGCCGACCTGATATTGAGATGAATTTCGCGGGTCGGAACACACATTGTTAACAAATATGAACTGACAGCGGATAGAAATTTTAAATCGTTGAGCTTTTTCTCCTTATCCGACTATGAAATAGCTACTGATCAAGCGTATAAAGGCTTTGAATTACATTTAAAATTTCCTTAACAAAATTATACCTTTTACTGTATATAATTTGGAAGTTCCAAACAAATATCAAACGCAGAAAACTTTGTTCTTTTAATTTGGGACCAATATTTTTAACGCACGGGTAAGTTTTTACTACCGTAATTCTGAAAAAAGTTAAGTCGGTTTTTATTAAAATTTCCAGTAATTAAAGTTCTGCAAAAATGAGGCCAAGCGAAGAACACTTTCGATCAACTCACCTTTTGAACGAAAAAATAACTATCAAAATCGGTTCGATGCCACGAATAGACACACAGATACACTTTTAAAACTTATTACTCGTTTCTTTTTGCAACGGGGGGTACAAATTAGCTTCTGAAATGATACCTTATAATTTAAATAGGGAATAAAACTTAATTTAAACGGAATTTAAGAGTCTTTTATTCAAATATTTAAGAATTTTTAGAATAGAAAAGATCCGTTTCAGATCCGTCAAAAAAGTAGCGGATACGGATACGGATACAGATCTTTATTTTCCCTCGGATATCCGCGGATACGGATACGGATATCCAGAACATCACTAATTACTACCACGTGTTAATGAGGAATGGCATTTTGTGTAACGGAGGTGATAATTTATTGTGTGATATGACTCCTAGTATTTGAGACACTTGTGAAAGGAATAATAAATAAGTAGATACTTTTAATTGAACAAGTTATTAAGCAACATAAACAGACACAGAAGGTGTGTGACATGCCACGGAGGTGAGAATTCACATGTTGTGAACCAAAAATACACTAAAATAATAATTATTGTTAAAAAATTGTTGGCAGATTTAAATAGATATATTTTTGATGAAATTAAAAATCATTGTTAAATGAATTGTTCCTTAAAGTTTATACTGTAAAAGGCGTGTGACAGAAAAGTTACACTTTTTGAAGGATGACCCCCATGTATGTATGCTTTCTCCCTCAGTAACTTTTAAAAGCTGACTCAACGTCCAAGAATAGTGTACGGCCTGTGACAGGCTTTGAAAAGTTTGACATTATAGTGCATTGTAAATTACACAATTTCAAACAAATCCATGAAACGAATTACTGCAAAATAATTTCTGGTATGGAACAAAACTTTACCATTGCCAACATTTTCATTAAATTTTACAATTAAAAAGAATTAATTTTTAAAGTTTAGTACTTCTGAATTTTATTTAGAAAACTAGAAAGTCGCCCGTTATTATGACGGGTGAAAATTGCTTCAACTCATCTACATTTGAACGAAGCAATTGCCTGTTTGGCTATTTGAAAATTTTCTTATTTGAAATTTTAACCCTAACTCCAGTGGATTAAACCTAACTCCAGTAGATAGCGTTCATTGTTGACCGCTTTTTCGTTTTTTCATTTCCCTGAAATGAGTCTTACCAGTAAAACAGTTAAGTTACCGGATCGAGTTCAGTCTTGTCACAATCAAGTCTTTCCTTACATGTTAAACATTACCAAAACTTATTATCAAATTATCATGCCGTGGCACGAGTTTCATTGTTGAAACACGCGGGTTACTCGATCATCGGCTATTATTTATATGAGCTTAAGCGATATTCAGTATTTAACCTTTGCATTTTCCGTTAATCACAAAATTATACTGAGTTAATACATTGCATCCATTATTTCATAAGCTCCGAAGAATGGTAAACTGAGTTAATATATTGCATGCATTATTTCACAGTACCTGGACGACCGAGCCTCGCTCGGCTTTAAAAGAATTATTTTTTGTCAACTCGTGTTTTTTTAAGGTTCAATACTTTTCCAAATATACTTTAAAAGCTTCACGTTAACAAAATATTAAGTACTCGACCTTCTTATAACACTAAAGTACCAAACAAAGAAGATTCTGAATGTAATTAAATCAACATTTTTCTTTAAACTATCTGTTACATTTGTTTCCACTATACAATTTTCTTGTCATGAATTAATATATTTTGACCTTGGAACCAGTTATGTTATGGTGAAAACGGTTTTTAACCGAATACTTCCTTTCATACTATGATGCGTTTCAGGATTTTATCCCAATCGAGATTTTCTTTTTGAACAAGTACTTTTAGTGTAGTTGGTCACTTTACGCCAGAAAATGCTACATACGGCATGATATCCATCAAAACTGATGATCCACAAACCATTCCAACAAATGATAACAACTGTCTTAACAAAACATAAACAGTCTCAAGACATACGTTTCTTCGAAATAAAATTTAGATGCGAAATTTAAAAAACATGTTAAACTATTTGAAGTTTAAAAGAAAATAAATAAATAAAATAAAATAGGACGGTCAAGCAATAGTTTCACTTAAAAAAGAAAACAGTTTTACATCGACTTACACAATGCTTTTGAATTTGTTTTCAGCCTAAAAGAACTCAGCAGTTCCACTTTTTGCAGGTTTGAAAATTCTTCGTAATTCTGTTCATTTTGTCAAAATGTTACACAAGTAACCACATTACAACCATCAACTAAAACAAAACTAACTTTTATTAACATAAAACACAATAAAATTAAAACCATAGGAATGGTTCATGCTGGTATTACAAGGGCCAGCGGCTCCCTTCAAAATCCACATCAATCAAATCAACAAAACCTAAAGCAATCTTTCAATTTAAACTGAAACTTAGGTTTGCTGTAAAAACTGGCGAGATATTTTCTCGCCAAAAGAAACTAAAAAGGAGATTCAACACACTCCCCCAGGATGAACAATTTAAATGTTCAGCAAAATTCAAATATTTAACTTTTTTTTTTTAACATAATAGCAATTAAACAAATTAACTTACTTACAAACTTGGTGTAAACTTCAAATGAATAACAGCTAACTAAAATATATAACAGTCTGAATTAGACATGAAATAACATAAAGTTCAATTTAAAAGTAAACAGAAATGACATTTTTATGCGGAAGATTTTTTTTACTGAGTCACTGACTCAATATCAAGTTCTAAATTATACAGTAATTGAATAGGTCTCCTCACAACGCCTGAAGGCGTTCGAACAGCACAAGATCTAACTTTAGAGTCTCTGCCGAAAAAAAGGTCTTTAACAACTCCTATTTTCCACATGTGTTTTGGAACCTTGTCTTCATGAACTATAACCACGTCTCCAATTTTGAATTTTGTAGGAGTATCTATTGGAACGATGCGATTTGCAGATCGAAGTTCCAGTAAGTACTCCGTTCTCCAACGCTTCCAGAAATGGTTTAAAATTTGATCTCTGTATCTCAATAATTTCGTGAGGGTCTTTTTGTTGGATTTTGGTTCTGCCACAGAAGGAATATCAGGAAAGAAATTTGGGCGCTTGCCTATCAGAAAATGAGAAGGAGTTAGGGGAAATGGCTCGTTAATTTCATCATACACGTAAGTTAAAGGTCTTCCATTTATAACAGCTTCGATCTCAGTGAGAGTGGTTTGAATCTCTTCATAGCTCAAGCAAGATCGTCCTAAAACTTTCTTCAAGGGCGTTTTGACAGAACGCACCATGCGCTCCCAAAACCCACCCCACCAGCTGGCTCTAGGTACAATAAATTTCCACACAATTCGGTTTTTAGTAAAATACTGTTGAACCTCAGCTTTGGAAATCTTACTCCAAATCTCCTTCAGTAAACTATCAGTTTTGATAAAGGTCTTGGCATTATCACTGTATACAATTTTACAGAGTCCTCTACGTGAAACAAATCTTTTGAAAGCTAAGATGAAGGTTTCAGTGCTGAGGTCAGATGCTACTTCCAGATGAACAGCTCTAGTAACTCCACAGGTGAAGAGCACAATGTAAGCTTTTTCCGGGCCCGATTTAGTTTTGATGAAAATAGGGCCCGGCGAAATCAACAGCACAGGTCTCAAATGGGGGTGATTCAATTATCCTATCCTTCGGTAAAGGAGCAATTTCTTCTTTGCCAGGTCTAACTTTAAATCTTTTGCAAATAATGCAAGATTTCAGCACAGATTTAACATATTTCCTTCCTTTGATGATGTAATATGTTTCTCGAAGATGCGCCAAGGTTGTGGCTACTCCATAATGATAAACTTTTTCATGGGCCTGAAGAATTAGCAGTTTGGTGAATTGTTCCCCGCCCGGGAGTATCCAAGGATTTTTTTCCCTTAGAGGCAGATCAGATAAGCGAAGTCTTCCCGATAAATATAATAAACCATCTTCATCCAATTTAGGGTTTAAATTGTATAAAGGAGAATTTTTATTGATAGGTTCTTCCCGTTTCAGTTCTTCAATCTCAAGAGTGAACACAGTTTGTTGAGTTAACTTTAACCAATATTTTTCCGATTTTGTAATTTCTGCAGTAGTAAGCTCACCTGACAGCTTAGTCTTTTTCTTATTAATGTTATTAAGGAATCTGAAAATCCAAGCGGTGATGTTGTATACATGATTAAGTTTACTAAATTTTCCTAAATCCAGCAATGGTTCTGTAAGTAATTTAACATTGCAGGAAAGCTGAATAGAATTTAATTTGGACCTCTTTTCAATCAAATAATCATTATTGCTGGGAAGAATGTCATGCTTCGGCCACCTTTCTTTAGGCATTGATAACCAATCTGGACCTTCAAACCATAATGTATTTTCTACAAGACTAGTTAAACTTTCCCCTCTGGTCAACAAATCTCCAGGATTGGCTTTCCCTGGAGTAAAATTCCAAATTCTGGGGTTAGTCAAAGACTGTATTTCTTCTACCCTATTTGCCACAAATGGCTTCCAGTGTATCGGTGAACCCTTTATCCAATGTAGCGCGACAATGGAATCTGACCAAATATGGACATCTAAAACATGAGAACTAAAAACAGTTTTTAAATATTTGCACATCCTAGCAGCTATTATCGCACCCATAAGTTCGAGGCGAGGGATTGTCAAACGTTTTATAGGGGAAACCCTACATTTTGCCCAAACAAGACTGGTCCGAATTTCATTATCATTTTTGGCACATCGAAAATATGCAACAGCACCATAAGCCTTAGGACTTGCATCAGAAAAAATGTGAAGTTCTATGGTATCAAAATTTTCTAAACCCCCCGGAAAATATTTACGAGGTATCTCAAACTTGGGTAAATGATCAATTTCTGAACACCAACTTTCCCACTCGTATTTTAGATCATTAGGTAAGTTTTCGTCCCATCCTATACCTCGCTGCCAAGTTTCTTGCAACAAACTTTTCATCCTAACAGTAAATGGTAAAAGAATTCCAAGAGGATCAAATATCTTTAGAACAGTTTTCAAAACAACGCGTTTTGAAGGATTGATTTTACAATCCTCGCGAAAGTCTGGAACGTCAAAATGCAAGCTATCAGAATTGGTATTCCATAGTAAACCCAAGATCTTTAAGGTATCATTACGAAGTTCAGCTGTTTCACACATTCCCTTTTCTTCCCACATTTTTCGAAGTTTTACGGAATTAGTATTAAATTTCCGCAAATTCATTCCAGCTTCTTTAAAAATATCTGAAGCTGTCGATGATATGTAATACACTTCTTTATCAGATTTCGCACCAGATATCAAATCATCTACATAAATGGATGAATCCAAAATATTAACTACTTGGGGATGATTTTCATATTTTTTAATATGGTGCTTGATCGTAGAAGCCAAAATAAAGGGGGAACAGCTTACCCCAAAAGCCGCCCTCGAAAATCTCATAAATTTTAATTCACCCCTTTCGTTACTAAACCATATAAATTTCAAGTAATTCCTGTCCTCTTCCGCAATTCCAATTTGCAAAAAAGCCTTTTCTAAATCGGCGCAAAATGCAACATTATGTTTCCTAAAACTAAGTATTATATCAAGAACGTTTGGATTAAGATTAGGTCCGGGGAATAAACAATCATTCAAAGAATTTAAATGTTTCTCCTTTGAAGAAGCATCAAACACCATTCTAACTTTAGAGGTTACCTTATCCTCTCTTACTACTGGTCTATGAGGCATGAAATAACTATTTTCGATTTTTGAATCAGAGCATGGTTCTATAACCCCATTACGTTCCTGTTCCAAAACAATAGCTTTATAACTATCAAATAAATTAATGTCCCTTTCAAGTTTTCTACTTAAATCGTCAAAGCGATTTCTTGCAATTCTGAAATTATTCGCAACTTTAGACTTATCTTCCTTCCATAATAAATAAGTTTCGTATCTGTTATTTACAAACTTTAAGTTAGATTCAAATTTATCAATTATTTCCTTTTCTACTTCTGAAACATTTTCCCTAGATTGCATAATCCCGAGTGATTCCAATTCCCACAAAAATCTTAAGCTTTCGAGCTCATTATCAGGGCTTAGCTTGCTACTTACGACTGAGAAACTACAAACAGATTTTCTTTCCCCTTTCATTGACCCATCCTCTACAAAACCGCAAAGCGAGTACCCCAACAAACTATCACACAGAAAGAGTGATTTTGTTAACTTTTCAACCGGACCATAACAGATTTGGTAAAAATAATCCGCACCAATTAATAACTCGATTTGAGAACCACCTACGTTATCACAACTCGAAAACTTGTATGACACTAGTTTAGTCATAACTTCTTTGCTAATTGGTGGGGAGTGAATACTAACACTCGAAATCACATGTGTTACTAACGCTTCAATATGAATACAACGCGATTTATCATCTACATGAGATAACTTTAACTCAACGACATCAAAATTTTTAATTTGCGGTTTAAAAGCTCCAAATGAAAATATCTGAAGTCTTTCTTGCCTTAAAACTGGAGGTTTTAATTCCGAAATTAAATTTTCTGTGACATAAGTTTTTTGACTTCCCGTGTCATAAAGAATTAAAGACAATTTAGAATTCGAATCAGATTCCACCTTAACGCATGAAGTTTGCAAAATTACCTCTTTAGTATTTACATTAGTAATATTTTTCCGACAATGAGAAACTGAAGTAATAATTGATTCTCCCCCAGTATCTCTGTTTACATTTGCGGGTTTGAAAGTTTTATTGGTACAAATTGATGTGTGATGAAAGTTACCATTGCATATTTTGCAGCTCTCAGTTTTAAATTTGCAATTTGAGGATAGGTGATATTTACGAAAACAAACATAACATCGCCCAGTCTTCCGCAATTTTTCACGTTTTTCAGAAATAGGCTTCGACTTGCATGATTTCGAATCATGTTCTGTTGAATCGCAAAATATACAAACACTTTTTGAATTTGTAGTTAATGTAGAAGTCGTGGGAATATCCCATTTGTAATTACTAGTCAGCTGTTTATTTTTTTCTTTTTTACTACTTGAAGAATATTTTTCAGAATTCTGCAGATGAATTGTTGCTTCTCGAGATTGAACTTCATTTTTTAAAAATGTTAGAAGTTCATCGATGTCCATATCTGGCATACTTGACCGTTTACGATTGAAATCCAGGGCCATTTCAGTTGGAATTAATTTCAATAAAATAGGTGCAAGCAAGTGTCCGTAACTACCGGATGTAACACCGAGGGAGTTTAAATTTCGAATTTGAACTTCAACATTATCATAAAGTTCCCTTAAGTCCCTTATGTGATAGGAATTTTTCACTGGTTTTAAATTTAACAGCTTACTCATATGCGCATTAATGACTAAATCATTTCTACCATATCTGTTTTTCAACAAATCTACAGCTGATTTGTAATTTTCTGCCGTAAGTGAAAATCCAGCAACAGCATTATAAGCGCTGCCACCAAGTAGAGATTTCAAATATGAAAATTTGTCGATAGGAGATAAACTTTTGTTTTTATCAATGGCATTAGAAAATTGGCCCCAAAATTCCAACCAGCAACTGCTGTCCCCATAAAACTTATGTATGGTAAGTTTAGGAAGTTTCATACAACGCTCAATTTTGAAGGATTGAGAATTACTTTCATCTTTCGAGATTGATGACTCAAACAATTCCTTTTGACTTTCAGCAGCACGTTCATTTAAAAACTTAGTAATCTTGTACCGAAATTCTATTATTCTTTCGCTATAATGTTCAGAAGTTTCTATTTCATTTTCAAATTCTGACTCGGCAGTCAGATCTTGGATATCCGAATTTAATTTTTTCAAGCAGTCGTACTTTTCAATTAATTGGTCTTTATAAATACTTAAAAGATCAATTTTCTTCTCTGCTGCGATTTCCTCACTTTCTAGTGCTGTATCTATTTTGTTACACAGTTTTGAAGTCTGTGTTCTTAAACCTCCGCGTTTCTTCTTTAGGATTTCTAATGTACTTGTCATTTTCATTCAATGCAATATTTACAACAGGTATAATAATAAACTGAGCTTACCTGTGTAAATTTCAAGACTTTTCAGATTCAGATGATCACAATATCAAATCCTGTCGCGGACGCCAGTAAAAGAACTCAGCAGTTCCACTTTTTGCAGGTTTGAAAATTCTTCGTAATTCTGTTCATTTTGTCAAAATGTTACACAAGTAACCACATTACAACCATCAACTAAAACAAAACTAACTTTTATTAACATAAAACACAATAAAATTAAAACCATAGGAATGGTTTATGCTGGTATTACAAGGGCCAGCGGCTCCCTTCAAAATCCACATCAATCAAATCAACAAAACCTAAAGCAATCTTTCAATTTAAACTGAAACTTAGGTTTGCTGTAAAAACTGGCGAGATATTTTCTCGCCAAAAGAAACTAAAAAGGAGATTCAACACAGCCAAGTGTGTTTGAAATTAGCCAAAGTGGCCAATATCAGCCAAGCCTGGCAACCCTAAGCAAGATTAAAATTTTATAGCGAGAAGAGACAAATTTTCATTGTTATGGTTGCAAATCGCCTGCCTGATGCGTCAATTCACAGTTTACTTCAAGGCTTAACTTAATTAGACTTTATATTAAAAAACTGTTTTTTGTAAAAAATCGCGTTTTTACAAAAAAAACACTGATGTAGATGAACTTAGAATGCTAAACTACAATTAAATCCAAAATTTCACCGAAATCGTTAGAGCCGTTTCCGATATTCGCAACTCCAACGAACTATAGGGGGCACTGCAGTCACTGTCTAACGGCGGAATTGAAAACTAAAACAAACGCATGTGGTAACGAAGAAAATGCTAAAAGTGTTGTGATTTTTGTTCCTATGTATGATTTTTTCGCTTTATTCATTTGAAAAGATTTTTCAAAGTCTTTTGGTTATTCTGACCCATATAGAAAGAGATTAGAAACCAAAAAGTATTACGAAAGTAAACAATTAATGCAGAACACACAGTAAGTTGTTCTGAAGCAGCCATTTTCACGATGTTGAATTCGGAATTCATAAATTTTTGGTTCGCTTCGAACGGCATTTTCATTTTGTACCGTTTTTTCTATACATTAGTACATATTAAGTTCAGTTTCGTGACATTCCCGGCATTTGTTGACATTTTTGTCACATAGTGCACATACGTGGCAGACTGTCAAGAGTAACGTTTAACACTAGATAATTTATTTCTATGACTATATGATTGGATATCCAAAGAAATCATGCATTTAATTCATTCGTCATGGAAATGATTTACCTGATATGCGAAATCTTGTCAAGATACATTATTCTTTCACACAATTTTAAAACCATAACCCTATAAACAGATTTTTGGCGAACTTTTATTTTTTATTGTTCAAATTCTTAACGTTCTTTCTGGATTTTTCAATCTGTTCTGCGATAAATATTTTCAAGAAAATTTATTTGCATACTGTCTATTTCCGTAGGATACTGTAGTAACAAAGGTTATTTAAATCATTTATGTGGAATTAGGTTAAGGAAAAGTGTCCAGTCAATGTTGTTAAGTTCGTTTTTTTTTCATCGAATTGAAAAACTGATATTTATTCAAATTCACTCAGAACAAAATAAATAAAATGCGTACTCACAGTTTATATATGGTGGTAGTTTTCTTTTCAGTTGATTGACCATTATTTCTTTTTACTTATCGAATTCTGTAATCTTACTATCATTTCATTCCACCCATGATAAAAATTAAAAATAGTTTAACTAAAAACGCGAAATCTCGCCAAGGCTACTTTGCTCGCACAATACCAAAACTATAACCCTAAACAAATTTGGCGAAACCTTTCAGCTGAGAATAAAAGGAATAAAGTAAATTCTTTCTCGGTTAAACATTTTTCATTTTGTTCTACGATAATAAATTCAAGAAAATATTTTGCATACTGTCCATTCCAACTAAATGTTGCTGTAAAATATGATTAGTTAAATTAATTTAAGATTAAAAAAAAATTCATATTCTTACAAATTCATACAAAACAATAAAAAATTTTACCTGGTATAACGTTATCCAATTTTGTTAATCCAGAGTTTTCTTGTTTATGCTTCCACCATTTAATACTTTTTTGAAAGAAATAAAAAAAACTAACATTATTTTGAGAAGCTCGAGAATACTACTAAGGGACGAATTAATTTCTGTAGCTGAAAGCAAACTAAGACACATCGATTGCGTTAATAAATACTCAGAACAAACTGCCTGTGTTTACGTCAACAGACACACGTGGAGCGCAACGTGGCAATGTTTTAGTTGCATTCGCAGTTTTATAAATCACCGCAAGGTAGCGTATTCGAGCGCTGGAGTTCCGAATAAGAAATATATATATACCCACAAGAATTTCTCGTTTAAAGATATAAGATACCTCCATATGAAGTATAACTCCTCTATTCAAGGAACGAAATGTCCAGTTTCCTCCTGCAGGCCCGGCTCTAGTAGTTTTGCCACCCCAGGCGATGTTGGCAGGTGCCACCCCTCGTCTTAATAATATATGTATTTTAAATCATCGAGCATACTCTCACGTGTTGCTGCAATTTGAGCTGCAAAGGAAAAAAAAACTAGGGAAAAAATTTCAGTTTTTCATATTTCTCTCTCTCTCTCTTTTTTTTTTTGCCTTATTGCATGTGCCGTCATGAAATTAACCGCCCCTAAAATTTGCCGCCTTAGGTGGTGGCACAGGTCGCTTACCCCAGGAGCCGGGCCCATCCCTTTGTGTTTCTCATTGATAGGTTCCACTGTAATTTAAAGGCTTTTGGTTGCTCCAAAAACGAGCTGATGTGTGCATCACATGACTTCATTTTACTCCAGTTTAATGTCATTTCCCCATTACTGGCAATTTTAATGTGATTCAATAGTTTACTCTCTAAATATCACCAACAGTGGCCAAATTAAAAGATTGAAAAAAAAAAAAAAAACGCCAATTTTGTCTCCAGGTTGGCGACAAAACTTGGCGATCAAAAGACTGGCAATATATCGCCAAGTGTCCGCCAAATTATAACACCACTTGAGTTTATATCAAAAAACTAACAATGATTTCTCCCCAAAAAGGGGCAAAAGTCCCCTTTAGAAACACCTGAATGCAACCAAAAGGGGGGTGCAGAACTAGACTCCACTAGGAGTCAACGTACCAAACTTCAACTTTCAAGAACTTACCGTTCTTGAGTTGTGCGACATACATACGCACATACGTACATACAGACGTCACGAGAAAGTTCGTTGTAATTAACTCGGGAATCGTCATTATGGATATTTCGTGTGTCTATACGTTCTTAGGCACTTATCCACGTGTGGTCGAGTCGAAAAAAAATTCAATATTAATTCGGGGGTGAGTAAAATTGAAATTAAGGTCGATTTTGGAGTGAAAATTTTTTCGCAAATAAAATACTTCTTTTTTTGTAAAAGGAAGTAAAAAAACATGTGTCTTTTTGCCATATTGCCTTTTCTAGTATGGTAATATTTTTTTCGCAAGGTCTTTTATGATCAACGATTATGACCCCTAAGGGGTCTGTTTTACCCCAGGAGATAATTCTGGCTGCGATAGTGAATGAAGCACTTTGTTTTCACATTGCAAATTCAAATTCTGTTTCGTTCCCAAGACCTTGAATAATAAAAGGAAAGGGAGGGGGATGGAAAGTAAAAGCTCCTTTTTGATTTTATGGAAATAAAAACGTTCGGAAAACCGAAATAATCGAATGAACAATTGCGTGGTTCCATAAAACTAAGAAACGGAACACCGGAGTATTAGAAATTCAAGGTTATTGCTCCTGCTGCGCAATTTCAGTTTGCTCTTTTGCTTACCAGTTTGTGACGCTCTTCCCACCGTAGGCTTCATCTCCATATTTTTTGCACTCTCCTCACAATTTCATGCTTTCCACGTTTTGCAGAAAAAAGATTTTGAAATCATTATTTCAAGGTTGAGATTGGTCACTGCCAAAACAGAGTTCTATCTTGCGTTTACAAAGTACATTCAGGAAAAACATGAACAGTTTTTAGTTAACATCGATGTTCTAGGTCGATTTATCTGCACCGTGTACCACCCGGGCCAATGCTAATAGTTCTCTCGTGATAAGCGACATTTACAAATTTTATTCCTTCCTCGATTGGAAATTTTTTTAAATGAGAAAAATTTAGGAAATTCGGAGAAAAAACTACTTGTTTAAAAACAATTTTAGCAAAAAAAAAAAAAAAAGAATCTTGAATTGTTTTGAGCGTGATTGCTATTTTTTCCCCAAGAAAAAATAAACCTTCAACTTTTTTTACAATTTGTCTTTTTAATTTGTAGCTTCTAGAACTCTAATATTTCAAATTTCTGCCCTCTAAAATCTGCCAGAAATGGCAAAAATGCCAACACCACTATACATTACAATGGAGTTGTTTTCTTTAGTCAAAAATACTACTTATAGTCCGTGAAATTGATAGAATAAGCAAATAAATAAATAAATAAATAACATGGAGCGAGAAAAAAATTTCATTTTCCCCAACGCTTAATTTTTAATTAATATTTTAAAATGTCCGATTTTGAAAATAGGGGGTGGTCTTTATGACGTCACAAGTGATGTACTTTGGCGCATCTCCACTGGCGCACTGAATGCTTCACTTACTATCTACCGCATTTCCAGATTATGATAATCAGTGGCGAATGAAATATTGCTATCTCTCCATTCTCTATGCTTGCTATCAACTATATTAGTACAGTAAAAATAGGGGTCGGACCCAAACATCCAAAAAAAAAAAGGGCTAAACCTGGTGCAAATTGTTTATTACCCTCCCAATAAGAACAGGTAAAAAGTCCCACGGCATTGTGCGTCGGGTGAATGGGTTGCATCTAAAAATTGCTGTTTTGGGTATTTTCCGGAATTTTTAGAGTAAGTTTAAAGTGAGAATATTATGTCATACTAAATTTAAAAGTATGAAATTAAAGGTGTTTGCCCCCCAAGAGGGATGATATAACCCACCAATGCTACAGAGCCCCCTTATCTCCGTAAAACGAAGCAGTACCCCCGACTCCCCGACATACATTTCATATGGAAATATTATTTTATGCAAAGTTTAAGTTAGAAATCAAGTGTTTCATCCTCCAAGTAAGATGGTGCACCACCTCCCAAAGCTACAGAACCGCCCCCCCCCCCTCCGCCAAATAAAATAATACCTCAATTCCCCCCCCCCCTTCTTTTCATTTCAAGTAGATATATTATTTCATGCAAATCTAAAATGCATTAAATCAGGACTGTCCACCCCATAAGAACAGTAGCTCATCTACCAAAACGAACTTATATACTAAAAGATGACCCCCCCCCCCCGGCACATTTGATTAAATGGTCAGAAAAATTACGCTGAACTGTTTTTTGCTTTCAAATGATTTTGCCTAAGCTTGTAACAAAAAGTTTTCGTTATCAAGATCTTTTTTGGAATCTAGATTCTCAGCAAAATCATTATTTGCAGCTATGTCTAGCACAGTTTGTGCATATAGTTGCGCACTTCAGTCCATTTTCAGACTTTTCAAACACTCACTATATTCAATGAACCCCTCAGAGCAAGCACAAGATTTGAGACGCAGAAAGTCTTCTAGAACAGAAGGCTTGGCCGTTGTAATAAGACGCAGATGATATTTCAGTGGTGCTTTCTCCTTCTTTGTACCCATCAAAAATGACACTTTCCCATACTTACAAGCGACATATACACTGCATTATTGGCATATTTCCTTGAAGCTTGCATATCATTAGCAAAAAATATGATCGAGCAGGTATCTTCCATCTACTACATATATGATACCAGCTGTTTGTTCTGTGATGGTGTATGAATCTTTTGCTTCAGATAATAACACTTTAACGATAAAGGATTTCTTTCCTTCTGAAACCAGATTCATCAAATACTGATGGAGGATCAGCGCATAACTCGTACTAGAAGTTTTTAGCAATTTTTTATTCCATCTTTACTGTTCATACCATTCGGTGTAAAAGATGGTTTGGGCTTACACATCTTTACAGATAGTAACTACTAACAGAAGTTAGAGACATAACTGCTTAATAAAAAAAATAATAAGTCCTTTAAAAGAAATGCCATTAAATTTTTTGCCTTCAATATTCTTTGATGTTACTACCTTAACGTTAAAGGCCTCATCACAACTCACCTTATTATCAGCGACCGACCAGTAACGGCGAGCAACACCAGCTTGAGTCAATACCCGTAGAGAGGGAAGAGCAGTATTTAGCATTCTACTGTTACTCACTGCCCTCAAGACTTCTTCTATCGTAGAACCACTAGAGGTTTTGAACCACCTAAATTTCTCACTGCGTTGGATCGTTGGATAACTGATGTTTTAGCTGATGTTTGATGTGATCAAATTTTTTTTCTATCGCATAATGTACTTAAACGTTTCAGATAGTGTTGCAAGTGTGCACATATTTAGCATAGTTCACATAACCAGCTGCGTAAAAATTAGGCATCTTGATGTTTGCACAAGGAAAGAAAAAGAAGGCTTTCGTCATGTACGAGTCGACGGTTTTATTTAAAAAAAAAGGCAAGGGTCTTCCTAAGATTTTTACAAAGATTTGAAATTCGTTTACAAAAATGAGTGGACCAATTTTAGATTTTCCAATGTCGCCCAGTGGTTTGATTTCGCATCTTCTAGGCGACAGATTTTTTTCACTAGGCGACATTGGTGTCGCGTAGTCCCTATGTTAAAAAATGCTCTGATTCATTGTCTCTCCAATTCCGGTGTTCCCGGCACCACAGAGAACGCCTTCTCCGATGGGCAGGCATTAGAGATACACACCGTATAGGGCGTCGTGCAAACAGACCACCACCGTGCAGTCTTCTGGCCACGGTAAAACGCGATATCGGTCGTCCAGTCGTCTTTGTCGTGTGTCAAGCGATTTCTCCCGCTATCTGCCGCCTGTTTCTTCTGGCCTGTAAGACAATATACCGGTCATCTGCGGGTGTGGTTCCTCGTGGACGACCACTACTGAATCCCCGGATATCTGTTCCTGCAGTTTGAAAATGTCTCCAAAGTCGTGAAACGATGCTGTGAGCAATTCCGAACTCTGCAGCCACACTTGTCACACTGCGGCCTTCCTCCAACTTCCCAATGATTCGACCTCGAGTAAAAGCATCCAGATGTCGTCTAACAGATTGATTATTCGCCATTTCTCGCTGAGGCGGCAACTCAGTGTGATTTCAACTGCTATATGGAGTGCAATCTCTTTGCGAGAAATACTGATCTTACACCGACAACATGCTCAGGCACTCCCCCATTACGTCTGCCTGCATATCTGCGCATATGCTACCGTACATCACCTTACTTAATTTCCTGATTGGTCTTTCTGTCCGCTCTGCCTCTTCGTTCAGCTGATATGCTAATTTTTCGACTTCGTCCTTAATTTTTGCACACCAGTGTATATCGTTGTCAGTACATGTTAGTGAAGATGTGAATTAAATATTGCGCTCTGTGATAATGGCTCAGTGAATGGCATTTCATCACTTTTGACGTCATGTGCACATGCGTAAAACATAAAATTGCACCGTTTTAAATAATTGTTAAAAAATGTTTAACTTTGTCAAATTATTTGAAAAATGGTTAAATCCTTTGTTTTTAAGCATGTTCTTTCAGAAAAAAATACTTTCAAAATTTCGGAAACTTCTCAATTAAGAATATGCAGCTTTTAAACTGTAAGAAAATTCCAATACCGTCATTGATTAAAATTTTTGTTGCAAGTTATTTGAAATCATAATGAACTAAAAGCATTTTTTTTAAACCTAAACAAATACTCCAAGGTATGCTTAGATCGTTTTAAGAAGAAACATATTTTAAAAAAACCTTCCTTATTAAATTACCGACTATAATTTTAAAAGTATATGTAAATATTATTTGCTTCTCAATTATCTTACTTATCGACATAGTAGTTTAAACACACGTAATGTTAGAACCATTACACACATTTTGGTAAATTTAAGAAATGTTAGCACGACCTTCGCCAACAGAATGACCCGTCACGGAAAAATTATACCAATTAGAAAGGGGAAAATATGGCCAGAAGAATAAAATCAGAAAGCTGAAAACTATTTGTTTTGTTAGGTAGATAAGCATTTTGAAAATTGTATTTGGGTTTTGAGAAGTTTTTCCTCGCTATAATTTGTGGTAAATGCTTCGATAATTTGAATAGAAGAGCATGTTAGTGCTTCACAGTTTTTCCAGTAAAGATGGAAATAATAATAGAGCATTTGAAAATAGCTTTGAAAAAGAAAAAAATAATAATAACCGCTCTTTTTTAAGTAGTTTGGTCTAAGTGTGCTAAAGAATGATTGTGCGGAGATTTCATAGTTTATTCGAATTGAAGAGGAAGATTGATTTTACACATGATCTGAAAGCCACCCGCGATGATTCATAATACTTAAGAGTATGTAAGAAGAATCGTTAGTGGTCTATGAAACAACAGACAGGTGGTTTAATGTTGCTGGCGAGGCAGTGGCGGATATAAGGGAGGGGCGATGAGTGCGATCACCTCTCCCTTGAGGAACTCCTGACTAATAATTTTCCGATATTGAAGTTCAAAAAACGCAATTTTAGGCATCGTTCATGTTGTTTAAGTTAGTGGAAGACAAGTCTGCTGTTCTCTCCCGGAATGTTTCGGAATTGAAGTCTGCAACATTTGTAAGCCAGGATAAGTAGTAAAGGGTAATTAGTAAAAATCAATCACCCCTCTGTTTAGAAATTTCTTAATCCGCCCTTATGGATAAGTGGGATGTCTTACTCTTACCCCACAGAAGAATTAGACTTAGCCGTAAATTTACAAATGTTCCTATTTTCATTTGCTAAATTTTGTGGAGTGCATACGAAATTTAATGTTGGGGTTACATGCGCCCTATCTGCCTATCTCATAGCTTAAATTACAAAATATCCCCTCACCAGAAAAGGGTTAACTCAGGGCTTAATTTCTAACGAAAAAAGTGCGGGAGTAAGGCCCGTTAAATCGAAATTTTACGGGAGAGGGAGGGGGGACAGTCACTCAATGCAAAATTTTATCGCAAAACTAAAACCACACCCACTTATATGCAAAAAAAAAAAAAAAACTACATTTTTCAAAGTCGGAAGGGGGCAACTGACCCCCCTGTCCCCCTAAACTCCTTGCAGGAGTTCTATGGTCTTTAGAGATTCCTTTAATACACCTGAATCGTGTCGAATATATGTAAATCTTTACTAATAATAAAGCTGAAAGTCCAGATCTTTGTCTCTCTCTCTCTCTGGATATCTGTCTCTCTGGATCTCTGTCTGGATGTCTGTTACGCGCATTGCGTCTGGATCGTTGGGCCGATTTTAATGAAATTTGTCACAAAATTAGGAGTGAGCACCTTGAAGCGATTTTTCGAAAATTCGATTTTGTTCCTTTTCTATTCCAATTTTAAGAAATTTTATCGAGCAAATTATCACAACATGGACGAGTAAATTATCATAACGTGGTCGAGTAAATTATCATAACGTGTGCGAGCAAATTTTCATAATATGGGCGATGAACACAGCAAATTGGCGAGAAATTCATCATCCATTATTTGTTATCCAAGTAATGGATTGAACGCATCCATACACGCGAATCAAATGACCTTTCAATTTTATACTACGGGCAAAGCCGTGCGGGCACCGCTACTATTTCTATAAAATTGGTTACACCTATTTGAGTAGATTTAGTCACATAAAGGAATTCAGCTTCCGTGAGCATCCTAAAGAATCATATAAAAGGATGGTTAAAATTAGTTAAGGACAAATTAGACGGATGACTACTGATAAAAACAAACAATATTTACCGCGAGTCACCTTACACTTCGAATTGTGGATAGTCGTAACTCGAGATGTTCAACTCGAAGAATTAACAGTAAAATGCAACAAAATAACAAACCCATAAGCTGCAGAAACCCATTCATCTCTACTACATTGCAAAAAATAAAGTCTCCGAAAAGTGTTAGTTTGTTTGAACGAGTAAAACTTGAGAACTACCCGGCCGATGTCGCTGAAATTTTCACAGTATCTTTATTTTAGCACCGGAAAGGTTTGCAGACCAATTGGAAAAAAAATCGATGAGTAGTTCTTTTTTTTTAATTGTAATTTAAGCCCAACTTTCCTATCAATTCCCGAATGTGAGGGTGAAAAAATACTTGCACATATTCACATTATATATCGTTGGAAAGGGTAGAATTTTCCGCGTTCTACGTAATTTGTTTTAATGCTCTAACTTAATTACCGCGGGATTTATTCCCATTTTTCACTAGAATATTTTTAGGCTTAGCTGAAATTTAGGCACTACATTCTTCGTTGAATCTATCAGTAAAAAGTGAAGGAATTGTCCCAGTTTTCTTTTTGACACCTTTGAAAAAAACGACCTTTTTTACTCCAGATCTATCTTGACCTATGGTCGGAAAACTAAGTTTCTTTCTCCAATGGAAAAAAAAAGTTACAATCCTTTTAAAATCAAGTTCGAAAAATCTCATCTCCATTCAAGCTGTTACCATTTTATTTTCGCGCTTCCACGGTTACGCTTTTTGAAACCACTGTTTCTTTCCATCTCTCTTCTTAAATTTATTTTATTTTGTGTTTCCATGGTTACGCTTTTTAAATCTATCTTTCTCATTTTAACTTCTTAAAAGTATTTTAATATCTGTCGTCATTGTTCGGAAGGGAAATTTTGCATGATGTTTTTTTTTTCTTTTATTTAAGTCTGATTGTTGAATATACGTCACTTGACACAATTTTTATTTTCAAGGCAGACCGGGCAAATCCGGCAACGCAGTTAGATTAATACATAAACGAGAGTCAAAATAGTGCCTCTGACAAATTGGTCAAAAAGATTCAATGCATCAGGTGAACATTTAGGAGATTCCGAAAAAAGTCGGGAACGTTTTAGGTATTTTTTTTTGGAAATAAAAGTTTTTAGAAAAAAGGAAAATGAAATTCAAAAAGTTCAAAAATGACGTGATGAACAATTTTCATACTCGTATATGAAATGGTTTTGCAGGGGCGGATTTACAGTCTATTCAAGAGGGTGGCGGTTGAAAACCGTAACCCTCCCCCCTCCCCGAGCCCACCCACTAGGGCTTAGAAAACTAATGTTTTTAATAATGTTCTGCCATGCAAAATACGATACTTTCCCCCAATACCTTTTAAATTATTTTTTACACCGTGAACATTCTTTCGGACATCTGGCTCATAGGAGTGAGTCGTTACCGTCGCATTGTAAAACAAGCCGCTAGGAAAAAAAAGATCGGTTTTTATTATTATTTTTTTAAATGTTTAAGGATCATGAGTCTCCCAACTTGCTCCAAATGTTCATGCTTTTGAACTTTGCACCTCTCTAGCCCTTCAGTAGAGTGCTAATGGCTAATACAATGCTCAGTTTCCCTCCAAATAAAAATAATGGCTATGAAACTATTGAATACAGAAAAAAATTGTGGGGTGCCACTTCCAAAAAGTGGGACGTATAGGGGGAAAACTGCAGTCGTATTTGGATTCAGGGGGGTAATTTTACACAAGAATCAACAAGAATTATGGGGGAAGCATTTGCATATATATTTTGCCGAGCAGTGTTATTAAAGTTTTAAAAAAGGGGAGAGGGGGAGCAAGCTTGGGTTAGATTAAAAAATGGGGAACACCGTCCATCCTCGAATAATATACTACTTTCTAAAATTAATTTAAAGCAAATTTATAGAATCTACTTAATTAAAATAGTAGCAATGTCTTCATGGCCGGATTTAGGGAAGGGTAGGCGGGGCTACTGCCCCGGTGCCTCCACAACAAACGGGCCCCCACAATAAAATTTTTACAAAATATCCTAGCCTTCACGGGTCGAAAATATCGGATATATACATATATATCAAAATATTCGGATATATATCAAAGTATCGGATATTTTCGAAAATATGATGATATTCTCGAACCCTGATTAGGGGCCTCCACTCCTTCATTGCCCCGGGGCCTCCACACTTCCAAATCCGGCTCTGAATGTCTTGCATTTCATATTATTGTTTTCAGAAAATGATGGTTATGGAGGGGGTGGTCGCCCCCGTCGCCCGTCTAGTGAATTCGCCACTGTGGTTCTGTTTTTGCGATCGTGTTCGCTTTCTTTCGGAATTTTTCCGAAATTCTGATAACTGAGAAATCTCTTTTTAATGGAATTTCGTTGTTTTGATGAAAATTCTATACTTTTTTAGAGAGTTCAGGAGAAGGCAGAGTTTGGGAATCTCCTGAACGAGTCAGGAAAGTTGGCAGTTATGTGTTTTTAACAACTTCAAATCATGACCAATTCCTTAGGAGAAAGTACGTTCTCGCCTTTCCAAATTATATCACGTAGTCTTTCCTCCATTAAAAGATTACTCCAAGTTATATTTCTTGATATCTTTAATCTGGCTCACTCATAAAGTCCGTTAGAGGGAAACAGCTACTTTGATTGGAGTTTTGCCCAAAACGACCTGTCGAAAAGCCAGCCACGTGCCACGGCCATCTCAATCCAGATTATCTCATTTTTTTCCCTGTTACAGGTAAGAAAAGACAGAGAATGAGTGGCCGGAGGATTCGGCGAGCCATATTCGGCGCCGTGGCCGGCATATAAAAATCGCGGATGAGTTTTCTGGCGCCGACTAGTACCCCAAAAATGAGGGACATATCGGAATAAGTGAAGCATATGTCAAAAACCCACGAAACGCGAAGGAGGTAAATAAATTCCGACGGGAGAGGTCACGGAGATGATGCCTTATCGGAGACTCCGCGAGGAAAAGCTGAACTGACGCAAGCGACGCCATTTTTGCGCGCTGACACCACAGTTTTTTTTTTTTTTTCCTTCTTCTTCTAGTGGGAGCTGCGCTCTAAGGCTATTTAGCCTTTAGCAGAAACTGCGATACCCTGAGACGGCATCCAGTCTTTCATGTGCCACGATTAAGGCGCGGATGTCAATGGCATCGATAATTTGGACGCTCATTTTCCACCAGATGGAGGCACCTGGGCTCTCTTTTGATGCGAAATTGCACTAGGAATTTTAATTTTGCCAAGGGAATTCTAAGTCAAACGAATACTCAAGGTATCTTTTACATGCCGCATGTTCATACGACAGGGGCGCTTACGATTTTCATGGGCGCTAATGATTAGGCGCAGAAGGCCAGCGCCTAACCATCACGCCACCAGCCGACTCTGACACCACAGTCGATTCCATGAAAAATAACGCATTAAAGACAGGGCTGCGGAGTCGGATGAAAAATGGCCGACTCCGGGAATTTTAGATCATTCGACTCTCTTTTGACCCAAAATCAGTTTGACTCCAACTCCGACAGCACTGGCAGAGTTTCGAAACTCCATCCTGACACCCCCCCCTCCCCGCGAAAGCGCGGATCTTTATAAACATCTTGAATTTGGTGTACGTATGTATGCAAATATTAGAATCAATCATCTTTAATATCATGGCACAACAGCCCTCAGTGGCACACTCAGGATTTTTTCCTGGGAGGGGCTAGAAATTTTTTTAGAGGCAAAATCAGTGTTGTCTCAACTATTCCCAGATTTATGTAGATTCTTTTTTTTAATTTCGTATCAGTAAAATTTTATTGCAGTTTTCATTTTAATTATATGTCAACTTTATAAAATTTCAGGGAAGAATAAAATTGCGTGCTCCTGTTCTCAGTACGTTCTCTCTCGATCTATTGAACCACAAAATCAGTTTAAATTTGTAAATAAATTATAAAAGACACACACCAACTTAATAATGCTCAAATTAAGAAAAAAGTATTGAATAAAGAAAGCTGCAACAAATATTTTCTTTTTAAAGAAAGAGGTTGACTCCTTTGTGGAGAGAATAGTCGATTATCGGAAAAAGAGTTTTACAGCAGAGTAATTTTCAAATATTTTGTAAAATTCCCAAAATTAAAGGTCAAACGACGCTAATGTAGGCCTTCTTTTTGGTCTGATCAAGGAGGTTATTGCCAATTCTGAATTGCATCTTATCTCTGGGAGGGGCTAAAGCCCCTTAGCCCCCTCCGTTGGTGCGCCCGACAGCTCTTTAAAAGCACTGAATTCTTTCAAGACTTTGGACCATTTCCTTCCGTTAGCAGGGACGGATACAAGGGAGGGGAGATGGGGCGATCTCCCCTTCCTTGTGGGACTCTCAACTAGAAAAAAATTTCGATACTGTTATAAAAACGCAATTTTAGATGATCTTTGCTAATATTAAAGTTACCGTAAGAAAGAGTTGGGGCTCTTTCTGTTTTAGAATTAAAAGTTCAAACATTTGCAGACCAATATACGTAATAAAGGGCATGTAAAAAAGACAATCGTCCCTCCCTTGAAAATTTTTTGGATCCGCCCTTGTCTGTTAGCAGCCTTAACAGTGTTGCCAGATTGGGGGAAATTTCCCCGTTTTGGGGAAATTTAGTGCTCTCTGGGGAAATTTTGGGGGAAATGGGTTTTGAGGGGAATTCTTTGGGGGAAAAAATTTTTTCTTGGGGAAAACCTGGGGAAAAAAACTCAAGGAAAAAAAGAATTATTTTCGTATTTGGATTCGCGTCAAAAAGTAGTAGTTACATTGTTTGTATCAAACAGCGTTGGTTTAGCTTTAATCAACTTGATGGAATTCGCATTTCGTATTATGTGGAATATTATGCTACGAATTCCGCATTAATGTTCTGCGTGAGTAACTAGTTGATGCGTGAAACGGGTAAAAATAAGTGTGATGAAGAATGTTCTTGGATAAATATATACAAAAATCATAGTTTAAATGTACATACAGAAGCAGAGTAGTAAATGCAAGTAGAAAAAAACATTTGGCTATTTCTCATCTCTCGATCAGGTGGTTGTATTTATGACTAGTGGCATTTGCATGGCTTTGCCCGTAGAAGAAAATTAAAAGGTCTTTTGGTTCCCCTGTATATTTACAAATAATGCATAGTGAATTTCTCGCCAATTGGCTTGCCCACGTTACGGTTCCACGTTATGATAGCTTGGTAATTTACTCGTCCATCTTATGATAATTTTGCTCTGGAAAATGTTCTTAAAATTGGAATAGAAAAAGGACAAAATCGAATTTTCGAAAAATCGCTTAAAGGTGCACCCCCCCCCCCCTACCAACTAATTCTTTGCCAAATTTCATGAAAATCGGCGGAACGGTCTAGGCGTTATGCGCGTCACAGATATCCTGACAGACAGAGAGATATCCAGACAGAGAGACTTTCAGCTTTATTATTAGTACAGATAAAGAAAGATATTGATAAAAGAAGAGAAAAGAAAAAAAAAGAAAAAATGGGAAGAAAAAAAAAAGTTGGGGAATTTTATAAGAAAATTTGGCTATTTGGGGAAAAAAAAATTTTTCAAGAGACAAAAATATTAGAGGAAGTCGATTCATTTTCTGAAAATATTAGTGGAAAAATAATTTTTGAATTTGGGGAATTTTGGTAGAAAACATCGCTTTTGGGGGGAAAATTGGAAGGGAATTGGGGAAATCTGGATCTGACCATCTGGCAACACTGAGCCTTAATCTTAAAATGAGACACGTCAAGGAGTTTCAAATCGTACCCAAATTGCTCTTCAGGCTCTGAGTCTTCCTCTTCATCCTCCTGGATTTCCGTTTAGTAATCGTTTAGAAATTCTTAGATTTGTGAAACTGTCGTTTAATTCGTAGAACTGCTAACCATTTTAAGGGAATTCATATTTGCGTTTTCTTCAGAAGACAGGATTTATCAATTTATGATCTAAACTACTTTGCTATAATAAGATAAATAAATACCTTTGTGCTGAATAGTAAAGTCAAAACAAACAACGTAAGTAGAAGTTTGCTATAATTCTAAAAGCAAAACCGAGCCGATCAATTAGAATTTTTTTTAAATAAAGAAGGTAATAACAGCCATTTATAAGTTGATGCTTATGTTGAAAAGTTTTGAATGATATTTTTTCTCAAACTTTGCTTAAAGGAATGACCCAGTGGTGTTCCCATAGGGGTTCCCATTCTCCATATACGCCGTATACTCTCAAACATTTTTTTAGACATATAGCGTATACCCTCAAGCTTCATAAATTTTCATATTATGACATACTATGTATATGATCACATACACAAATTGTGCGTGATGAACTACTAGGAGTATACCCTCAGAAAAATTGATGGAACATCACTGGAAAGCACCAGAGTCTAAAGGGGGGCTTCAGCACCCTCTGTCCCCCTATATATAGAGGCCTTAGTTATGCGTACTTCTATTCTTCATTTGTCATGCGTTCTCTCGCATGAGTTTTTTTGTGTATAAAAGAAAAATAATCTGAAATTTAAAACATATTTTAGAACGAACTCTCACTAATAACTTTTAATGTTTTACGTTTAATGTTAATTGACAGTTATTAATTGTGTATTATACATAAATAACCAAACATTACGTATCATATGTTTCTGTATCCATCTATTTTATATGTTTTGTGATAATAACAAAATTTTAACTTTTCGATTGATCGTAACAAAAATACTGGCATTTCACACAGGGATGCCCCGAACTTAAATATTTGGAAAGGTGGAATTGCCGAAAGGAACTCCAAATTTTGCCAAATGATGATAATTTTGCCGAGTGGAACTCCAAATTGCGCCGAATAATGATAATTTTACTGCGAAAAACTCCAAATTTTGCCGGATGATGATAATTTTACCGAGTGGAACTCCAAATTTTGCTGAATGATGATAATTTTGCCGAGTGGAACTCAAAGTTTCGCCCAATAATGATAATTATGCGGTGAAAAACTCCAAATTTCGCCAAATGATGATAACTTTGAGTAGAAAAATTACAAATTTTGCTGAATGATAATACTTTTGCCAAATCATCAGACAAAGTTTGCCGAATAAGGGAGTTATTGGACGGTCGCAGTGACCTTCATTGGAACGTCCCTGATTTCACCGAGTTTCACTATTATATTTCTGAAAAAAGTGAAAAATGAAAAAATGACGTCGGAATGTAATACAATTTTTTCTCACAACTTCTTAAACCAGCATAGGCCATAATTTAGCAAGAAGCAAATGTCTCCCATAAATTAAAAAGCCTCGGCTGGTAAAACAAGCATACCTGTGGTCACAAATGAAATTCCAAGGCTGAACGCATTCCAGGAGCCCACACATCTTATCACTGCCTCCCACGATTCCATTTCACTGGAAACTCGATTCCCAGACGAAAAATTTATAACAGGATCTTATTCTCACTTATGCAAGTGATACGGTGCAGTTTACAGTACGCAAATATTACGAAGTGTGGGGGAGGGGGAGGAGCGGTGGAATTTGGTTTTTATCAGAAAATGAAAGTGATCACCTGAGTGGCGGCCCCAAACTATCTGAGAAAAAATTTGCCTTATCAATTACTTTGGAAGCTTGCAGTATGAATCACTGAACACGTCACTGACTTGATAGCTGAAAGCAAAAAAAATCTCTTCCCTCCGAAAACCAAACTTTTACAAAGTTTAGTCGAATGATATTTCTTTGTACTATTTGAGATCTTATGTAGAAGATATATTTAACGACGAACTACAAAAGATGAGGACTTGATGAAGGAATGCATTAGAATTGCATTAATAATTTTACTTTCATATTTATGTACTATTATAATTTGTAAATGAAGAATCAGGCTCGGACTGGCCGTAGACTTGACCGGGACATTTCCCGGTGCGCCCTCTCGAAAGGCGCCCTTCTGTTGTTTTCTTATTTCCCAAAACAATGTTTTAGTAATATGGAAATAAATTATGTGGAAGCAAAAAGTGCTTTTGAAAGTAAATATTTTCATTTATGCTCTCTATCTTATATAAAACGTTCTCTTTTACTCTCATAAAAGCAATTGGACCTCCTTTCGTTTCGTAAAGTCTGTTCCGCCCTCTGCTGGCTTTTCTTTGCTCCCTACCCTACAGTCATGTTCTGAGAACAAAAGCAAACGCCCGGTGTTTCCCAGGGCCTTTTATTAGGTGTTTCCCCAATAAAAAAGAAATGTGAGGGTGATAGTGAGGAACATTATCTATAGTCAAGAATTGTGTGATTTATTGACAGTACTTAAATTACTGTCTGAGCGGATAGCTAGCATGACTCCCTGTTCTGCTGTTTGTAAACAGATGCTTTGTTCAGCAATTTATTGAACTTTTAGATTAGACGTTCAGCAATTTATTAGACATCAAGATTATACACAGAAATTACAGGAAGGTTTTGTTAAAGGCACAAAATAAAGATTTTTCATTTTGTAGTATAAACTGTTTTGAAAAATGGTAACGACCTATATATAGACTACTGGAAATTAATATTCGTAAGCAAAAAAATTAATGAAAAACGATCATAATGATAATAGAAGCAAGTAAAATTGCAAATACTGTTGAATTTTGAAGTCTGCGCATTAAAAATAGTGTAATATGGAGAAAAAAAAATCCTTACATTTTTAGTCGCGTCGGAAAAATCATGACTAGACTTTTCCATTGCCTGATTCCCAATCTTTTTGTGTCAAGGCGCCCTTTTCAGAATAGAAATTTTTGCGCGGCACCCGCCTATAAAATAAAAGTATGAATGACTGACAGTCAAAAATAAATAAGACTTTTGTATCTGCATTACATAACCCTATTTATCCTGCAGAGGCCCGTAAAGTATAGCAAAAATTTCATTGATAACAAGTCTGTAATTAATTATGAAAGAATAGTAAAATTTCGAAGTGACCCTTTGAGGACTGCAGGCTTCCCGAGGGCGCTCCATTTGGGGAATTACTGTGCTGTACAATTAATGTACCAAACAATTTTAATGATAGCACATTTTTGGATTTTAAATTAAGCTTTGTCAGGTTCAATCATGACAAAAGCCTTCGACTAGCTTTGTAGTTCAAACGTATTCCAGTTTTGCAACTGGATTTAATTCCTTCACTCTATCTCTGTCTCTTTAATTGATAAGCCAGAGGTGTATGTACACAAGGAGTCGTGCGTGGCGCAAGCTGAGCCGTCGAAATTTTTAGGGGGTAACGTTCGAGGTTTTTAAAATCTGGTTTTGGGGATCTCGTTCTTGGGAAAAGGCGGGGGGACGGGGAGGGGAGGTGCTGCATAGCTCTTGAATGAAGGAGTGCGTTATTGCCCTGTGTGAGGGGGGGGGGAAGCACCCCCCTGTGTAAGCTTCAATATTGCCTTAAAAATATATTTTTGAATTTCTGTATACAATCATTACATTATCACATTTTATGATGGTTTCATATCGTTTTGAAAAGTTTTTTAATTTGTGGTTTGAAATTGGCATGGTAAGAGATGGTTTGGGAAAGTAGGAATCTTACTTCCTTGAAATGCGAAACAGTTAGTATGAGTACATTTATGTCACATAAGCACATGCTTTCTTTCTTTTTTTTTATTGAAAGACTTGTAGATAATAAGAAAAAAACCTATTAGTACACTTCATGTAACAAACAGCGTTCAAGATACGGTACAAGAACGATAAAAATGTAAAATATTGAAATATTATTGTGCTTTGCAGATTTCGCTTTGCAATTCATTAAGCAATGTGAGGTAAGTAAAGATTTACAAAATTAACAATCCAAGGGGAGTTTGCTTCTTCTTTTTTTTTTTTTCTTTTTATGTGAGAAAAATGTCGGGATATGCTTAAAAGTTGCGACTCGTTGCTTCAAGCTGAGTCTTCATTGATTTACCCAACCCCACACAAGAAACATACATGCATATATACATGACAAGAGCCTGTGTATGTGTGCAAGTACTCTATATTTTTAAGCATCTTATAATACGCACACATATCACATATTAGAAGAGCAATTTATTAATATATCCGTGCCCGAAAAGATTTGTGCTTAAATCTTATTTCTACTTCCAACCTAAAAAAAGGACTACTTTTTCTTTCACGGAAATACTATTTTCTTTGCTAAAAGCAAAATATTCTAACCATTATAAAACATTTTCTGGGGGGTTTTCGAAGCATTCCTGTACTATGCAAGAGCTTTTGACTAACTATCTTACGATAAACAGAAAAAATAAAGGATGCATACACATGTAGACCACACACTTGTTTTATGGTTATAAATGTCGCCTGTTAAGATGCTTTTTACAGATAAGGACCAGGGCCTTATAAGAGTGCGATGATTGAATGGGGATTCGTGGCAATGGACTTCTGTAGGACAAGGGAGAGCAACTGTCATAAATAAGTTAAACGACAGGTCCGATTGCTGTTACATGAATCAAAAAGAGTCATTTGGATTATATTTTAGCTGCTGTGAACAAGTGATTTTGAAGCGGCAGCAAAATTGGATACACCAATTAAAGGGCCTTTTCAAAAACAAGTTACTCATTTCAGTTTTCATTTCTTTTTAGAAAGAAAATATTTTTCTTCATGTGTAATTTTAAATTATTACGATCTATGATTCATATTTAGCTTTAATATGAATAGTTGCATAGTGAAAAATAAATGCTATCATTCATAAATATTTACTCAATTTCAAAGTCATTTGAGCACAGATTTTTGTATTAAAAAGTAAATAGATTATATTTGCATTTAAATCATTTTTGTTCTCAGGTCCGCTGCACATGCTTTTATACCTTTTTTGCTTTATAAAATTTTGATATTAATTTGTCTTTTCTTTGTACATAAAATAAATAGCTGCAGGCCTGGGGTATATACTCTGTTGTCAGACAAGAAATCAAGTGATATAGCAAAACACAGTGGAGTATGCCATTAAAATCTGCTTTTTAAGAAATATAACTCATTACTCTCGCTAAAAACGTATAGTCCAACTGACGATTGTTGGTATTTCTTTCTTCAAAACCAATTGAAAACAAGAAAAACCCGGATTGCTAATTTGTTGTCGAAAAACGTTTTTTTTTTTTCGTGAAGCATCGTTGTTTGCTTATAATTTTACAAACGGGTTGTGTGTAACAAAATTGATTTTTGTAGTTTATGGAGTGCCAACAGATGGGTGGGCACTCCATATGGTTTATGGAGTGACGTGGACTATATTTCATTTTTCAACCAATTGTGTTTTAAGATAAATAAATAAATTTTTGCTGAAAAGCTAATTTCTTTTGCATTGAAAAAGACGTTCCCTATAACTCCGAAACACGCGTCTGCAGAAATCTGCAATTTGTTCTTTTTGACGTTTTTACTTCTTACTTTACAATTGTATTTTGTTCAAAGGTTCAAACTGCATATTCATACCCTTTTCCCCCCTTTCAGTTATTTATTTTTCAATTATAAAACCTTTAATCTACGAAAGTGCGAGTTATCCAAGGGTTGCAAAATGTAGTATTTAAAAAATGCTTTTATCGCATAAATTACCAATTATCCTGAAATCTAAGATACTTAATTGTCATATTCAAGCAAGTATTCTGTTTTTATATAAGATGTTCAAGTATTACGAAATAAACCAACCAGTACTGTTTTATTTTCTTTGCGAAGCTACTGCTCATACTGCTTATTACTTTCATCAAGAGACCATCCAGTCGCTATTGCTTCTTTAATTTTAGAGCAAATCTCTCCAATAGGGTGGTTCGAAAAAAAATAGATTTCGGAATCGCGTTACCTCTCAAATGTTGTAGGTTGGTATCAAAATTGGGGAAAAATATTTAAAAAAAAATGTCCAAGTTGACAACTTCAGTTAGTGAATGAGGTTGAAAATTTGAAAAATAGGTAAAAAATTGAAATTTTCAGAAAATAATAAAATTATTATTATTAATTTTTTTTTTTTTTTTTTTTTTTTTTTTGCATTTTTCGTAACGCAGCAGCCATAAATTGTCAGTATATAGTGTAATTTGGACCTAAAAAAATATTTTAAAGCTATTAAATAAGATTTTTAGTTCATGCATATGCCTTATTGGCTTCGAATTTCAGGAGATTTGAGCCCAATTTAAGGCATAAGCCTAAACGCAAAGTTTTGAATGCCGAACATTACGTCTAAATCCAAAACTTCCGAGGGACAGAACGTCCGACGGACATAACGTCCAGCGGAAACAACGTCTAACGGACATAAGGTCCGACGGACGAAAGATCCACGGACAGTAAGTCCACATTTTTGGACAACTAGGACGTCCAGTTTAGAACTTTATTTCTATTAGTTGTTCTTGTGCTCAAATAATTACATGATTTGCTATTGGACAATAGATTATACAGAAATAATAGTCTTAATGTCGTTTATTATTCCGTCAAACTCGATTCTCTTGTGTGTGTGTTCGAGGTGGGGGTAGATTAATTCCTAACATTGGATTAAAGTGCTCATAAATACAGCTGACTAAAAATTGCCTATTTTTAATTCATTTTTTTCAAACTTTCAGCCTTATGCACGAACTGAAGATGCCGGCTCAGAATTTTCTTTTTTATGTTTCCCCAATTGAGGATACTAAAATACAACTTTTGAGAGGCAACGCGATTTCGAAATAAAATATTCCATACTTCAAACCGCCCCCTACTCTCCAACTTACGGCATGCGAGCATATTTTTCCGACCCGCGGAAAGCTTGCAAATTGAAAACATTTTTTTTTTAAATTTGATAATATATATTTCTTTTTACGCATTTAAGCTCAAAAAGTACTAAGCATAATTATAACTAGGGAGTTGGGGTGGGGGAAGTGGAATCTGCCTCTCTGGATGAGAGTTTTAATTTTCACTTTCCTCCCTTAAGTCAACAAAGATTTTTTTTTTTTTTGATTGCATTTTTGAGACTTCAATTAAAAAAAAAATCTAGAGGATGGTCACTTACCATTTCCTTTCTCTTCATTTGACCGAAAATATCCTTGAATGGTGTTTTGGTGATTTTAATTTCAAACGATTTCGGAGGGAGATTCCGAGGGATCCTTTCCAAAAGTCTCAACACATAACTTAAAACTGCGTTTAATCTATGCGTTAAATTTCAATGTCAAAAAATTTCTGGAACAGGTCCTGAATTCTGACCATTCTTTTAACGCCATCAAAGACATCCTGAAATGTGTTCCTAGGACTTCATTCCTAAAACGTCTTTGAAGAGAGGATCTGAATCTTTCTTCATTTCCTTAACATCATAAATAACCAAAGATAATCTGAAATTGCGTTTTCAAAATTAATTTGTAAGTAAAAAAAATCTTTGACTAAAGATAACCTGAATTTGACTCCCTCTTAGAAACATATGATTTGGGGGAGAGAATTGCAACGAGGTAGCAACTTGTTGGTTAGTTAGTGTCAAACTAAATCATCTGAATTGAAATACTGTTGGATTGTTGGCCCGCCTTGCCTCCGAAAATTTACAATGTGGCCCTTCAGCAAAAAAGATTGGAGATCCCTGTGTTAGAGCATTTTTGTACCGCTGCCGTAGTCAAGGCTCCCACGAGAGAGGATGGGGGTCATGGAGCAGACTGCGTTATTGAAATTTTCAGGGGGTATTTTAGGTGTCTTTCCTCTCTTTTTTGGTGGGGCGATTGTTTCCAGAGGGTGCTCAGTAGTATTTAAGGGGGTGCGCCATTGCTCTTGGCAGGGAAAGGAGACTCTCCTACAATTATTAAACTTGCACAAAATATGACTTCCCTTATAGGCATATTCTGAAACAAAAACAAAAAAAAAAAAAAAACGCTTATTTACTTCTCAATGATTTTTATGCCCTAAAATAGTCTGCATTAAATCTAAAGTATCGTGGAGGCTAAACCGTCGCCCTCCGACGTAGCCTTCCCGCGCCCTTTTGACCACCCAGTCCGGCCCTGTGAAGAATTACGCAAGAACTGACACGGTATTATTTGCACTATTTGTAAACTTAATGGAAATTAAAAAAAATTAACACGGAAAAGCATAACTATTTCAAGTAAAACATCCATTTTTGGGTTAAGAAATTAAACTTCGAATATAAAAAAAAAAGAACTATTCATCCATTTTTTTTTTCTTTAAACCTTCTCAGCACTAACCTATACAATCGGGTGGTTCAAAAAACTTTTTTTCAGCTAGAGTGCCGGACACTTCCTTTTTTTTTTACACTTACTAATAGTATTATGCTGTAAAAGTTTTAGCATCTTACTCAAATTTTAAGAGGGTGCTCAATGACCACTTAATTTAACATTAGCCGTAGCATAGAAAATGTCACAAATTTAGAAACATTTAAGTTCCCAAGCTATTTTTTTTTAATATAAATAATTATTTTATTTCAATGTATGTGCATATTACTAGTGTATATTATAATAATATGTAGCATTGTTTTTTCTGTTCAATGTATTTTTTTAACCCCATACTAATGAAGTTTGGGGGTGGGATTTGAGCACCCTCTTTCAGTTGAAATAGGAAGCTGAAATTCTCCCAGTATATTACTATGCATAAGTAAGTCTAAAAATATTGAGGGGTGTCCTGCTATCTAGGATAAACTTTTTTTACACGTATTTTTGAACCACCCTACTACACAAACTGAAAATTTCAACGAAATCAGTCCTGTAGGTTCCGAGTTTACCCCGAGTTTCCTACATACAAATATGGAGTTTGTGTTTTATTGTATATGGTTTCTCCCTAATTTTGCCTGCACGAAATCCCCCCTCCCCCTTGTTTTTAAGTTTCAATCATACTTTTCAATATATTAATAGGGCAGGAAATTTGAAATGTCGGCGAAACTCGGGACATTTATATAAACTCGAACATCTTATTAAGATGTTTGAGTGTCATCTTTAGGGCACTTTGTTTTTACTTCATTGGTTTACAAATATCAGAACTATGAATTAGTGCGTGATTTTTTACAAACATTTTAAATACATTTTTCAGAAAATTGTATCACTGCGCGGTGCGCGAAAGTCTAGATTAAAGTCAGAGTCTGAAGAAAAAAAAGCATATGTTTGCAATAATTCAAAATCTTTTTTTTTTTAGGCTACCGAATTATTTTTTTTAAATGCTAACCTCACAAAGAACTACAAAAGTGGTTATTGAAAATAACTCTTATGCTAAATACAGAGTTTTATAAAGTCTTGCACTGATAAAGAAAATCCATTCAATTAAAAAAAAAAAAATACTGCATATCTAAATTGGAAGAAACACGTTTTGTATTCCCCACTAGCCAAAGTGAAATGTTGGAATTTGAAGTTTTTTCCGAAATTTATTTTCAGCGGAAACCAAATAAGCAAGCTTCTATAATGAAGTTAAAGTGCAATAGATAACAAAATTGCAAAGAAAAAAAAAAGAGGAATGGAAATTTTGAAGATACTGCCCATTACCTTCCCACGCCAGTTATAGCTTGACCACGAAGAGAAGGCGGATGATCTTGAAACAAAAACCATCATTTAAATCACTTGTAATAGGTTTTTTGGTATTCTTTTGGAATAGATAGGATTAACGAAGACCGTACCTCTTACTATTCCGTACTTTCTGGCAGATTCTACCTATTACGAATGACACAAATGATGTTTTGCTTCAAAGTCATCTGCCATCTACCCGTGGTCAAGTTTTACATTGTACCAATGAGGAAAAAAAGGCTAATGCACTAAAGATAAATAAAAACGCTTTTTATATAACTTGTCCCAGGGAAGACGGCAAGGGGGGGGGGGGGGTGCTACACCCCTCCAGTTTTTCAGAAGTGGGGCCGCCAATTTCCTTTTAGCGATGCTAGAAACGAAGAAAAAGGAAAACTCGTCGTTTTTTTTTAAATTAAAATAGTAAATTTAAATGAACAATTGAAATAATAGTGACAAAAAGTATTTTTTCTGAAAAATTGGAATGGAAAATGTAATCTTAAAACACAATTTAGGAACATCCATAATTCTCTTTTATTAAGATTATCGAAGTAAGGACCGCGGAAATGTGCGCTTCAAACATTCTTTAACGCAAAAAAAAAAAGGATTTAGTGCACTATTCACTAGGCCGCATAGTGGGTATGTCTACCTAGTCGGAAACTGTGGGCCCGGTATTGAAGTATTAAAGTATTTTGCATAAAGAAAATTAGCATAATGGGAGAAAGGACCGGCGATAAAACGTGCATGCCTTGTCTCACGGCGGCCCTGGTTACACAATACCATGCTTCGGTTTGGTTCTTCAGTTTAAAAAAAAAATAGATAAATAAATAAATAAGATGGCTTCATAGGGGCCGCCGAAACATTCCCATATGTAATTTTTTTTGATGAAAAATATTGTCCTGAAAATCGTCTTTAAGTGGGGGGAAAATGCATGGGTCACCGAAATATATTTGAAACAGAGAAAGGGGGGAAAAATAGTTTAATGCTGAAAGAGATTCAAAGTATTGTGATGAATACTTACACCAGAAGTTCTAAATGTTTAAGCGCAAAAATCGTAAGTAAATCAAAGCTTGATCAAGAGATGAAGGAGGCACATTTTAAATAAAATGAAGTGAAATAAATAAGACCTAAGGTATCACAGAAAATAACCACATCCGTTCAAAATGTTAAAAGTTCTTTTTCTGGGGCCGCAAACGCTTGTATTTCATGAAAACAAAAATATTGGGCAGGAAATTGAGAATTTTACTATGGAAAATCCAAGCAAATAATCGTGTTTGGCAAAGGAAAATTGGAAGAAAGTATTACCACAATATGCTTATCAATAATTAAAATTTAAAAGGAAGATAAGGACGTAGCCAAACTGAATGTAGAGTGGAGAACTCCAAATCCTTTTTTTTTACGTCCCTAAAGCTGGCCTGGAAGTGAGTTTTTAAAACTTCGGATTTGAAAAAAATCCGAGAAAACGTTCTCAAACCCCATCTTTTTCCCTTACGTCATTAAAGATGGTCTACACATGAGTATTTAGGACTGTACTTTCGAAAAACCGTGAGAGTGCTCCCAACGTAACCCCCGAAAAACGCTCTCTCAATTAATCATTCATCATCATTCTTCACGGTCGAATAAATTTCGTCTTTAGACTTTGATTTTAAAAAATCCCTGAGGTCTCCCGTACCTATCCTCCTCCTAATATTACCGAAGATCCTCAAAAATTTCATTGTTAAGGCTTCAATTCAGAAATTTTTTCGCGGGAGATCTCCAAACCCCCCCTCCCCCTCCAACAGTATTGAATATCGCCTATGATTGCGCCAATTGAATTTCAATTTTGAAAATTTAACAGGGGAGGACTCCGAATCTCTCCACCCATTAACATTACTAAAAATCTTTTAAAACTGCGTTTTCTACACATCGAAAATTTTTCGAGAGAATGCCCCCTCTCGCCAACATCATCGTAAAACGTCTTAACTCTCGCTTTTAGTGCTTCAATTACAAAACATTTCTGTGCACGAGCCCCTTCCAAACTCTCCCCCCCCCCCTCTTTCATTTAAGGTTAACTTAAATTACGTTTTCGGAGCTTTAGTTTCAAGAAACTGGCGTTGCACTCAATTTTAACAAAAAAGCCTACAGCTGCGTTTTTAAGTTTTCGATTTCAAAAAATATCGGAGGGATGGCCCCCGTATTTCTCTTCCCCTTAATATCACCACAGATCGTCTAAAACTGCATTTTGCGAACTATAACTTTCAAATTTTTACCGGGGGAGAGCCCCTGGACCCCCCTTTACCTATCACAATCGGAAATAATTCACAATTGCGAGCTCGGAGATTGAAGTTTTAAAACTTATCGAGGGATGATCCCGAGTCTCCCTAACATCACAACAGATCGTCTAAAACCGTGTTTTTCAAATAACAATCTTGAACATTTCCCGGTGGAGAACCCCCGGATCAATCAATATGTAATCAAATACAGTCGAACCCGCTTAATGGAATAGCCATTTTGCCATGAAAAATATTCTAAGAAGCGGGATATTCCATTAACCGGGATAAAAATAACGCATAACATTGGTTAGGTAGATTGAAAATGTATTATATTAAGCGGGAAATTCCTTTAACCGATATTCTAATAAGCGGGCTCGACTGTATAACGAACGACTGTGTTTTGGGAATTTAAATTTGGAGGGGGAGGGGTGGATTATCGAGAGAGGCTATCGGACCTCCTCTTTCCCTCTCCAACTTAAAATATAGTCTAAAACTGCATTTTTTATATCTTCAATTTCGAAAAAATACCAGGAGGAAGCACTCCGACACTCCTATTTCTGATTGAATACTATCCTTAGGATTAATTTTATATTACTAGTACTAAAGTCTAGTAATATGACTATCCCTGCTAAACCAGAAGCTAAATCTTCTCTCTCTCTCTCTCTCTCTGCATATTGGAACATGCGTTTGGAACAATTAAGGGGCCGCCAAATGCGTACCCCCCCCCCCCCCGCCTCAGTTTTTTGACCTAGCGACGGCCCTGACTTACCCTAGACGCATATGTGCATTGTGCAGGCTGTCGAGAGGTCAAAAAAGTAAGAGGATGTATGAAATTGATGACCCTTAACTATTTTAACCATATCTTAAACAAGGGAAAGATAATGGGATTTAGCGTTTCGGTTCAAGAAAAAGTCATTACTAGGTCTAAATATTGAGAACTTGAACCTAATTTACTCCACGCTGTGGAGTGGGTAATAGTTGGTCCGGGGGTCCCCCCCTTAAAATTTTTAAATTTGTAGTCTTAATGCACTTTAGCTTCATATTTTTCCAAAACTTGCAATTTCGCTTTGGGTGTCACCTCTCTGACGGGTGACAGCCGGGAAGGACCCCCCCCCCCTCTCATAGCGATGCCATTGAGTGGGAGACTTAAAACACCTAGTATATTAAGGACTGCTCTGTCTCTTCCACACCAAGACTGCAAACATGCAAAAAAGAATTGCGCATCCTGCAAGAGGCACAAAGAGCGAAACGCTCTAAAGCATTTCCGGACTGCTATCTCACGTGAAAAACAAAGCTACAAATTATATTGCATTGTTAGAATACCAATACGCGAACTAATCCACTTGGGAAAGGAATAAGCCTCGTGCTCTCATAATTCTATTTGAACACGCTTTGGTGTCATCTTGTATCAGTTGCTCGTATTTCTCACTTTCTCTTTTTGCTGATTCTTGTCACGAACACATTCCAAGAGCTGGAATTCTTCCGCCCGAAAGGTAAACCAACAAAAGACATCTTTTCTGAGAGATATAGCTCTTATCATTTGATTGAAAAAAATAAAAATATCAAAGATGACAGGGGTCCCAAAATTCAACAAATTGAGTTGTTCCGCACTGTGCTTTGTGTCCGCATTCTATAAGTTTTTGGAAACAATGGCCCGGGGCTAAGTGTAAACAATTCTGGAAAGGCGTTGCCTTATATTGTTCTGATTTGAGGTTTCTATCTGTGGCAGATAACCTTATTTTGAAATACAGAAGATTCTATTTTGAGTGAAGAATATGAGAGTTTTTTTTTTTTTTTCAATTTCTTCTCGGTTGGAAGTATTGGTGTCAAGTCAACCTACGTTGTATCTTAACAAATATTTTTTCTTGGGAGAAAAAAATCACAGATGTAGTGCAAACAATGTGCGATACAAACAAGTTCATAATTTATAATTTCATAAAAAAATTTTTTTTTAAAAATTGTATAATGTTTTCCGAGAATGTTATTCTTGAAGAGCTACCTTTTATTGTGGTTTATAATTTTATTTATTGATTTAATGCATTAATGATTGTCTTGCACTATTTAATTTTGTAACTTATCTTGCAACAACCAAGCACGTGTATGATATACTTTTTATCTTCACCAAACAATTTTAATTTAATTGATACGTAATGCACTCTATCTTAAAAAAAAAAAAAACAATAATGGTCATAAAATGGAGTCACATTATTAAAAATCAATAAAATTTTCACAGGTTGTTGAAAAGAAGACTAGGCAATGTCAGCACGAAAGAGAAAAAAAACGAGCTGATGTGTGCATCACATGACTTCTTTTTTCTCCAATTTAATGTCATTTTCTCATTATAGGCAGTTTTAATGTGATTCAATAGTTTACTCTCTAAATATAACCAACAATGCCCTAATGGAAACCAGTTTAAAATATATATATATATATAACCAAATTTGTTACCAAGTTGGCGACAAAACTTGGTGACCAAAAGACTGGCGATATATATTGCCAATTGTCCGCCAAATTATAACACCACTTGAGTTTACATCGAAATTAACAATGACTTGCCCCCCAAAATGGGCAAAAGACCCCCTTTGGAGCATTCGAATGCAACCAAAAAGGGAGGTGCACAACTGGACCTCACTAGGAGTCTAAGTACCAAATTTCAACTTTCTAGGACATTCTGTTCTTGAGTTATGCGACATACATACACACATACGCACATACATACGTACATACAGACGTCACGAGAAAACTCGTTATAATTAACTCGGGGATCATCAAAATGGATATTTCGGGTGTCTGTACGCTCCTAGACGTATATCCACGCGTGGTCGGGTTGAAAAATAAACTCAACATTCATTCGGGGGTGAGCAAAATGGAAATTAAGGCCGATTTTTGAGGGAAAATTTTTACGCGAATACAATATTTCCTTTTTTGTAAAAGGAAGTAAAAACGGAAGGAAAAAATAATTAGTTTTTAAACACACAGTATAAACAAATGTGCCCCTCGAAAGGGCAAGGGTGCACCTCCTCCCTTAATAGGGTGGAGTCCCCCCCCCCAAAAAAAGTAAACAATACCTCTCAAAACATCCTCCCCCCTAAAAATTTCAATGGCGCAGTCTGCGCCATGACCCCCCGTATTGCCACGATTAGTTATGCAGATAGTTTACTGTGGAACTGCCTTCGTATTTCATAGCAACTCAGGTCTTCGTTTTATAAACGTTTTTTAAAACGTTGGTTTTCAACGTTGTGAAAACCTTTTTTAAACGTTTATGAAACGATTAAAAGTTACGTGTGTTCAAGGGTGCTACGATGGAGGAGGTTATGAAAGTTCATTTGGGAGGTAATTGGGACCTTCCAAAAATTTTCTTAATCTGCAATTTCGTTTGACAATTCGACAACTTTTTTCAGCATAAATGCAATTTTTAAATGCCCGATTGCCCCTTCTCATAAGATGCACTTATGTGTGCAGTGCATACCCGTATTTTATCATTCGTCAAAATTAGGAGTTAGTTCTATTCGGCAAATTGAGAACTTCCGCCATCGCAAAAATTTTAGTTCGGGGAGCCCCTGCGTGTGTTTTCGTGCAAGAAACATACATAAAACTTATGTTGCTGTAACCTTTCTCCTTTTCAAGTTATACTAATTTTATTACTTTTTGAGATAGTGTAGTTCAGAAAGTTCAGCGTTTCATTTTTTTAAAAAATGAGTATAGCCCTTTTAAATAACCAGTTTTTTCGTGTCACCCCTGTTTTCTTCGTAAATAGTATAGTTAGAAGCGACATACTAGATTATGTTTTATTTACAATTAAAGTGAAAATTATTTGAAAAAAAAATTTGTAATGTCAAAACTTAATTTCAAAAATTAACAAAAAATAAAATTTAAAAACAACTTTGAAAACAAAATTTTGTAGACATAAAACTTTTTTCAAAAACAACGTTCATGTTTTGAAAATTCACTATTTTGATAGATTTTTTTAAAGTTTTTCTATAAAGAAAGGAAAACAAAGAATGAGAGTTTGATTGATTACCATGGAACCCCTGGGTTCCGAGAAACGCAATATAAGAAACGCTGATATAGTTCGAGGTTGCCGAGATCAGAAACAGGTCCACGATTTCCTGAATAAGCAGTGGGGTGTTCCTCGGCAATGATTTAATTTAACTAAAATTTTTAATAAAATATTTTTTGCACACAACCGTTTATCGCCTTCTTTCACAAACTCTTTCGTAAAATGCATTTCTCCCAAGCTGTCTTTGGCTGAAACAGCATTGATTTGACAACAAACAGAGAACGTTGTCGTGATTAAAAACGATAACGCTATTAAAATTAAATTTTAATTTAAAGTGTTAAAGATAATTTAACAATATTTAGTTATTTCGGAAAACTTTTGAATTTGTAACTGTAAGTGCCAATTTAAGTTTTTACAAGCTAATGCTTCCCTCACTTTTTAGCTTGCGGGTTAAAATGGCTTTTCGAAAACGATGGAATAGAAATTTAAATTTAATTACATCCAAACCGATTAATTGAGTTTTAATTCCATTATAGCTGCAACTTATTTACTGGAACTAATATCAAATTGCATTACCAGAAAAATAGACCAGCATTTAAATTTCAGTTGAATGAGAAAAATTATTTTGCATTAATTTTTACTCGACAAGTAAAATGCATGCATAAAAAATTAATGAGCAGAACAGAAGTTAAACTTTCTTAGTTGTCTAAAAGTAATGACTTTTTCTTTTGAGAAATGCGATTTAGATATTTATGAATCAAGAATATTGAATATTAGCTTTATTCAAAGGTGTTTTGAGGGCCCCTAGGAGGGGCTAGGTTGGTTTTGAGGGCCCAAGGTCGGAGATCTTGGATTTTTCCCGAGCTGGGGCAAATCTTGAAACTGCCGCCTTTACCATTCTTCCTTTAAGTTTTATGACAAGTCTCAGCGGAAGGGGGGGGGGGACCCAAAGAAAGTGGGAATTTGCCATCCCTCAGAAGTTTCCGCCCAGGCTAAGAGCCCTCAGCTTGCATTCTCCTAGATTCACCACTGGCAGGATCGTCATCTCCAATTTTTCCGGAGGTTGGGGGGAAGGGAGGAGCAAAAGATATATAATCAATGTATATTACATGGAAATTAGCAAAAACCGTGCCAAAGTATATGGAAATTGATGGAAGTTTCAAAGTCATCGCAAGAGAGGGGGGATTGTCCTCTCCCCCCCTCCCAAATGACGGGTTTAGTTTTATGAATACGTGTTTCCTGAGTAATGATGAATAGCTGTTTATCCTCACTTAACCGTATTTTGATGTTCCTTTGATTTTTCAAATTACCATGACGACGACAATAAGTCTCTATCTAGTTATTGATCTTAATATTTATTTAGAGAGACTAATTTTCATCGTCACGGTTACAACTCGTCTGCGGTTTTTAGTTCATTCCAAGCTTAACTCACTTTTTACAATAAAAAACAGCTTTTTTTTTTTTTTTTTTTTTTTTTTTTTTTTTTAAAGTAAAATCACATTTTTTCAGGAAAAGCACCTACATAAATGAACTTAAAACAGCAAAACTTCATCTAAATATAAAATGTCCAGATTGCTAGTTCCGATCATATTACCATTTCTTTTTTTATGGATATGCTTCATATAACTTAATTTCGAAAATCACCAGTCATAATGACGGACACGAATTTCTTCGCCAATTCCATTCCGTTCCATTTGTAAAAACAAGAAGCCCAACCAGTAGGGTCCTATGGAAATTCATGATTGTGAAACACATAATTTGAATTCAAGACTTCAGAATTCAAATAAAGGCCAGAGGCTGATGCTGTTTTTTTTTTTTTTTTTTTTTTTTTTTTTTTTTTTTTTTTTTTTTTTGAGCAATCACGATTGCTAATTGTTTCCACTTGACCGTCCTTGTTCAACCCTACTGTCCTCTGCAGGCACGGCTCTTCCGGTCCTGAGCAATGTCCCCCGGTAGCCGCTTGTAATCACTGTCCACTATACAACAAACTGCACTAAAGTATGTTTTGTATGAGAGAGAAATTGATAGATAACTAATATGAAAGTAATTTTTCTTGCACAGTAGAAAGTTAAGCAATGTGAATATCTTTATCTTTACTAATAATAAAGCTGAAACTCTCTCTGTCTGTATATCAGGATCTCTGCTACCGTTCGGCCGATTTTCATGAAGTTTGGCACAAAATTAGTTTGTAGCATGGGGGTGTGCACCTCGAAGTGATTTATCGAAAATTCGATTTGGTTCTTTTTATATTCTAATTTTAAGACCATTTTACTGAGAAAATTATCACAATGTGGTCGAGTAAATCACCAAATTATCATAACGTGGAAACGTAACATGGGCGACAAATTTAACATAGCAAATTGGCGAGAAATTCATCATCCATTATTTGTAAATACACAGGCGATCCAAATGACCTTTCAATTTTCTACTACGGGCAAAGTCGTGCGGGTACCACTAGTACTTAATATTATGCAAAAACTTTCTACTTTTTCGATTATTTTTATGAAAAAGAATAATTTTAATAGCTCAGAGAAGGGTCCACTTTGTCGATTGCATCTTTCCAACACCAAAGTCATCGTATATTTTGTGAAAGTTTCGTATTCGAACCTCACTCTGAGATTCGAACCCAAAAGACACCCTAAAGGACGCACATAACTTTTCAAAAACGCTTTAAAATAGTTTATGGAAATATAAACGAATTTGAAACCAATTTTACTTGATGAGGGGGAGAGCTGTAGAGAAAAATACTTTTATTTTTATTAATCTTACCGCGAGAAAAAGACCTTTACGCGTTGGCGATAGCAAACTTTGCTATAGAATGTATAATAGCATAATTATGATAGCTTGGCATTATAAGATGGAGGCTTGAACAAAAATAAATGGCAACTCAAAAATAATATCAACAATAACAGTTTTGAGAACTGACCCTTTTTACTAGCCGCCAGGGTTGCTAGATTAGCCCGTTTTAGTAGTTTTATTTTCCTCGCTTCTTTTCCATCAAGGTTCAAGAAAACGGTTTAGAAGTTAATTGAATGCTATTACGCTGTAGAATGCAGTATTCCTGTTGTTTCCTGGTAAAAATATGTTTTTATATAAGACAGGGCCACTTTTTGTTTCTTCACCGAACCCGTTTGGTTTATTCTTTGACCTTGAAAACATTGAGGGATTTTAAGTATGAGGATATTATTTTGTATACAAAGACCTCTAACTATGCAACCAAAAATTGTGTGGTTGCTTTTTTAATTTCATTCATTATTTAAAGATAATTATGAATTATGAATAGAAGAGAATATGTGTTTAAATTAATTTTTGCTCCATTTAGAGTCTTGGTGCGTATAGGTGCTATATGTAATAGCACCCATAGTATGCATAAATAGTTTCAATAGAATTTGGAGTAAATAGTTGAGACATTTTAGGTCACTATTGCTTGAGACTTAATTGTCCATTCCATTATAACACAATCCTAGGAGCAGTGGCAGACGCAAAGGGGTGGGAGTGGGGTTCACCCCCCCCCTTAGGGTGCAGATGCGATTTTAAGAGAAAGACTCGTACAAAGTTAATTATCAGTTTTCGTTTTTTTTTTAGTTTTTATTACATTAATTTTAAAAAAAGCTCTGCAAACGCTGGATTAAGAGGGGTCTCGAGGGGACATTCACCGCGTGCGACAGCACCCCCAGGAGGTGGCAAAAAGACTAAGATGTTCATTTATTTTCAATTTTATTGATTTAAAAAATAAAGTTACCAAGACATCATTCACCAAAGATCGCCTGAAAATAGGGTTTTAAGATCTCATTTCTGAAAATTTTACGATTGTCGGCCTCCAAACCTGTCCTCCTACTAACATCGCCAAAGATTGTCTAAGCTAATGGCTTTCAAATTTCAAAACTATAATTTCAAAATACTCACGTAGTTCCGAACCTCATTTCCGCATACATCACCAAACAACGTCTAAAAAATTGTGTTTTCTAAACTATAATATCGAGAAATAGTCGGGAGTGTTTCTTTGAACCCCATACCTCTTCTTTCGTTATGAAGCAGGCCAATACAACCGCGTTTTAAAGGTTTCAATTTTCTTCTTCCAAGGGAAGTCCTTCGAATTTCCTCTGTTTGATAAATCACCAAAGATCAATTAAAGTGCGTTTTTTAAAGATGCAATTTTGAAAAATTGCCCCAGGAGTTATTCTTTGAGACTTCAGTTCGAAAAATTTCCGAAGGAAGGTCCCCGATCCTCTTCTGTCCTTATCTCCAAAGATCGTCCAAAAAGGCGTTTTTCTTTTACAGCTACGTACAATTTTGCAAAATTTACAAGGATATTTCTTTGAAACTATTCCTTCCGCAAATATAAGCAAAGATGGCCTACAAATACGTTTTTTAGACCTATATTTAGAAAAAATTTCATCTTTGGGCACCCGAAACTCTTTTTTCCCCAACTTCGCCAAAAATCGTCTAAAATTGCGTTTACAACTATAACTCAGAAAAATGTTCGAGGGAGTACCCCCTGACGCTCAACTTGAACTTAAAACTATATAGGATCATATTACTAATGCAAAGGTGTCATTAATTTGTTGTCTATATAACAAAAGATATATTATTGATATTTTTAATTTATTTCATTCAGAAAAAGTTTAGTTGAACATTGATGATTTTAAAATTGAGATCAAATGTAAAAGGCGGCAAAAATTGTGCGCCACCATAAAAGAAAAAGAAAAAAAAAAACCGCCCGCGACGCTGGTTTTGCATTAGCCACAATTTTAGACTTTGTTTATTTTGGCTGGTGGAGGCGAGGGGGGGGGGGGGGAGCGAAACAAATTTATGTATGTTAGGAAAAAATTAAACACCCACCCCCCTTCTTTGAGAAAGTCCTACGTGCGCCACTGTCTAGGAGAGTAAGTAACTAAAACTTAAAGGTTTTTTTTTTCTTTTCTATGTAAACTGCAGTTCGTTTCTTTAGAAACAATTTTGAAAATATACACTATAAATTTAACTGCCTGATTAAATATTTACTGAATGTTTCTTTTCTGTATATAATTGTAACGCATTTCAACTTCTCGCAGATTCATAATCTTGTAATGATATTATCAGCAATTGCTTCTCGTTATGATTATTCCCCCAAACGTACGGCATACTCTGATTTCTATTGCAGAAACCAAAGAACTTAAAGGACGCTATGAAATAGACAATATGGAAAGAAAAAAAAATAAGTTTAAACCAAAATTGCTGAATTATATGCCTTGATAAGGTATTTGCGTTTTGCGCCCTATCGTTAAAAACATAATTTTCTTTTGACGTTCATGAAAGAGTACAAATTCTCTTCCACTGAAATTTATCCTTTCACCAAACTGTAAAATTTGCAAAATCATATTTTTGACAATATTTGGGCGAGACGATACATTCGGAATTAGGTTTGTAAGTTGTTTTTTAGATAGCCATTTATTTTGTTTTACTTATTTTTATCAAATTCCTTTTTTCTTCAGCTGTGAGCGGAATTTTTATATTGTTCTAATTATAATGAGCTCGTTACTTAAATTCTATTTTTCAAGGGAGGGTAAACAGAATTTTCATTTTATTCTTATCGTAACTCGTATTTATATCTGATTCTTCCAAAAAAAAAAAAGATTTAAATCTTCGAGAACGAAATAAGATTGCTCAGCAATGTTCAGGATTTGGTGAGCGTCAACGAGCAAGGGGCGGAGCCCCTGCTTTAATAAAAAAATATTAGTAGTGAAATGATGACAAAAAACTTATTTTTGAAACATCACCGAAAACCGTCCCATAAAACATTTCCTGTGCCAGAGAAAAATGCTAAAAGAAAAAAAAACCCAGAAAAATGCTAAAATAAAATGAATTTACGTGAAATAGTGCATTATTTCTAAACTAGAAAATCGCCCGTCAAGGTATGACGGGTGAAAATTGCTTCTACATTTGAACGAAGCCATTGCCTGTTTGATGACATTTTTATAGTTGAAATTTTAACCCTAACTCCAGTGGATTAACCCTGAACTCCAGTAGATTGCGTTCATTGTTGTGACCACTTTTTCGTTTCTTCATTCTCCTAACCTTAAATGACAGTCTTACCAGTAAAACAGTTACTTTACCGGATCCAGTTCAACTTTGTCAAAATTAATGTATTTTTCTGAAAGTCAAACATTACCAAAAAATATTATCAAATTATCATGCCGTGACGCGAATTTCATTGTTGATGACGTCAGGAGCGTTACTCGTTCATTCGCTATTGTACAAATGAGGATAAAAATATCTTATCTCGAGCATAGTATGGTCACAAAAAAAATATATTTTGACTGTGTGCAAAATGAAAGTTATATCAAAAGTCATTAAAAAATAAATAAAAAACTTCAATGAGAGGGAGAAAACTATAAAATAAATGTCCTCGTTCAAAAGAAAGACCTACATTTTTTTAAACACCATACTACAATGTACATTTTAAGGAGTCAGTCTTTTAGATCCGTTCGCTCATGAGCGACACATCCTTACGATTATTATAGTGCTACAATAAAGTAAAGTTGGAACACTATTTTGGCGAAAAAATTATCAGCTTTCATTTTTTCTGGTTAAATTCTCCGCGTTCTTTCTCTCTCGCGATCGGTTTTTCATTTTGTTCTGCGATAATATTTTTTGAATACTGTCCATTCCAGTTCGACGCTGTAGTAAAAAGGTCAGGTGGGGGGAAAAGGGTCTAAAATCAAGCTTTTTTTTAAAGAAAGGGTACTAAAATTAAGCCATTAAGTTTATTTTAATGAAACTTTTGAGGAATTTTATATACATTGGATTCATTTAAATTAAGTATGAAGCAGAACCATTTAATTTTGTTTGATTGTTTGCTCTCAGTGTCACATTTATATGATCATGTTCTGAAAGCCCCACTTTCCTTCATGGTGGGATAGAGTGATTCTAGATCTAGTTCAGAAATTAGGTTATAGTCAGGGCCGGATTTAGACTTAACGGGACCCTAAGCTATTTCAGATATGGGGCCCCTTTTGTAGCTTGGACAACGTTTCTCTTGGTGTTGTCAGAGGCAATTTTTTTCCGCCTTTACTATGTTTGTCTTTTACCTCTGATACACCCAGCTATACTGTTACTTTGTTGATCGTGTTTTAATGTGTTTTCCCCCGATGTCCTTTTTGGATATCGGGGGGTCACTCTTTTGATAGCATCGGGGGAATGCTATCAAAAGAGTAACCCAGTATTCCCCGTTAAGTGGAGTATAGAATATTCCCAATTGTCGGGGGCCCGGGGGGTTTCTCCCCCGGAAGAAATTTAGAAAAATAGATACAAAATTCTGCATTTTGAAGCCGTATAAGATGCAGTTGGAACTACAAAAATATCAGTACAGACATCGGCAAACATTTTTTTTTCCAGTTATATTCTTTCGAAAATTAAGATAACACACAATAAAAATTGTTTTTGATTCGACAAATCAATGACTGCAGCTGACAGTGAGAAAGAGCGTGGGAAGAGAAAAGACAATGCATTGTTACTTGCTCACATTAGCATTCGGTACAATTAGTTTTTAATCACTCCTCCAACCCACCGACAAATACAACAATGAATTAAATACAAAATGATCAATAGTGAAAAATGCTTTAAAATAAATGGTGTGCGGTTTAAAAAATGTGTAACAAGCGAGTAACATACTGCCCATTTAAACAATTCATAATGCATACACTAGATAAGAAATAAAATTGTAGCCCACTTCGCTTAGGATTGTCAAAGACTTATCTAATTATTTTCAATGACTCTAAAACAATTAAAATTGTTTAAATCACTTCATTTGTACTTCCCAGTCTCTGATAATTTAACACTTGATTGTAAATTTTTACAGTCCAGTTCTAACTTTGTAAGGAAAGCTATTTTAAATTTAAAAGAAAAAAGAAACTATAGATTTCTCATGACAACAAGTTTGCTTCAGTTGCAAGTGGGGCAGAAAACAAAGAGGAATAGAGGTAGTGTATTTTTTTTTTCATGCTAAACAGATTGACAATATGCAGAAGAAGTAAGCTAAAAGAAAGCAATAACAAAATAATTTCCAAAATACTACATTCGAAATTATATAAATAGCAAGATATGAAACACGTCAGTCCCAAAAAAATTTTATATGTTTCAGAAACATGAGAACCATGGTTTTTACATTTTTGGTGCAGGATGTAGCAAGGAGATGAATTTGACGTATCGTCACCTAAGAGCAACAGTAAGATATCTTAGTGTTATTTCCGGAATTAGATATCTTATTGTTGCTCTGAGGAGACGATACATATGCATTCCTTCTCCTCCCCCCTCCCAAATGTGGTTTGTAGTCACACTTTTAAAATTTTTCAAGGTTTTCAAGCACTAGAAAATGAAATTTATTTTTTCAAGTACTTTTTTTTTAGAACGAATCATACTAATTTACGGGAGTTGGGGGCCCCTAACAAAGTGGGGGCCCTAAGCTATAGCTTGCTTAGCTTGTACGCAAATCCAGGTCTGGTTATAGTCAAACAAAAATGTGTAAAAATTGTTTTTGAAATAAGAATGCAATGAAATAAATGTACCTTTGTTAAATTTAGCGGTACAAATGCAAAAAAATATACAAGTATTTTTTTTACCTAATATTTAAACAAATAATGTCAGCAGTTTTTTGTTATTTTTATTCTAAACTATATACATTAAGAGAGTGAAATTGCAAAAGAAATTGGCTTTTTAAAGATAAAAGCACTTCCTAAGATTATACAATATGAGAAAAAGTTTTGTTTTTTCATTTTACTACAAATCATAGATCATTAATCTTTGACAAACATTAATTAAGAGACAAAAAGAATCAGCGTAGTATAACACTTAGCTATGCCTAATCGTAGATCCGATTTACCCCACCTCAGAAAGCGCCTTTTAAATAAATAACATCTTGCAAGTTCATTCTAACCTTTCTACGGAGATCTATTATCCAAATAATGCACCTTCAGTCTGTATTAAAAATTAGAATTTGCGCCTGTTAGTTATAATTTAGAAAGAAGTTTATCAACAGCATAAAATTACGTTCCATATGGAACGACTATAAACAAGGATTTTTCTATAATTTCGCTTGTCGCCAGGTTTTAAAAATAACGCAAAAGTACCTGCTATCTTCTCAATATATGTCTCCAAGAAAAAAAACTAAATGTCTCAATTGAAAAAGAGAAAATATGTGTTTTCAATGCAGCCATATTATTCCCCAAAGACTGACTTTCCCCACCTACCCTTATAACGTTAGTTAAATCAATTATTGTTGAATTGGTGGAGGTGGAAGCTCTAATTCTTTAGCTAATGTTATTAATTCTATCGTTCGAGATTTAGAATGAAAGAAACTCATACAGTGAAACCTGTGTAAATTTACCACTTGCGGTGCACTACTTGAGTGGTCAGCTTAAACAGGTGTGGTCAACTTACAGAGGCTGATTTATGTGATTAGGGCTGATTCCGTGCCTGAAAAAAGCAGTCAACTTACAAGGGTGGTTAACTTTACAGGTTTTACTGCATCTATTAATTTTTTATCAGAGCAATATAAATAAAAATGTTTACTCACAGTTTTTCAGCAAGGATATATGATATTTCGGATGATGATTTGAATGATGAATCACGTAAATAAATTTAAAACAAAATACGCATCACAAACAGTCTACGCACACAACATGCCAAAGAAGACACATTGAACGAAATGTTTTAGCCCATTCGGTAGTTTTGTAAATCACCGCAAGGTAGCGTATTCGAGCTCTGGAGTTACAAGTTACAACATGTAGTAGGGGGGCATACTACATTCTGTGGGAAATTTAGTGAGGAAATTGTGAGACCAATTCTCATGTATTCCTTATGGTCTGTGTAACTGTGCCTCACCGGGTGTTTTGCTTTTGTGTCCGACGACACAGACGACCTGTATGACGTCATCAATCCAAGATTAAGTGTTTGTAATTATGACTCAATTTTTGGGTATTTTGAGATAACTTTCTGGTGAATTTTCTTGATTAATATTGTATTACTTTTCTTACTTTAAGTTAAAAGTAGGCAGAGCAAGTGAAAACATGTAATGATTTAGCTGCAGAATTTAATAATAAGATCAAGGAAAATCTTTAAATTATGATGAAACACACGTAGGGCTTGACACATACATTGAAAACTCACTAAAATTTGCCATGCGGGAAAAAATGAGTACATTAAAACCTATTAAGTTCAAAATAACCGATTCTACTAATATCGAAAATGTACAGATGAAGAGCATTCTTCAAAAACAAAGGATAATTTGACAGCTTATCTGGTGGAATAAAGCCTTTAATAAAACAGCATTGAAAAAAATCTAATCGTTAGCTGCACATATGAAGCTAAATCATCACTAAAAAGATGTGACTGCACATCAAAACAGTCATGAAGAGGCAGATTTTAAAATAATACTGCACTGTCTTCATGCTTCTAAAGAAAGGACAACCAGTATTCATATATATTCGCCTGACACCAATGTATTTTTACTATATAGCATTGTTCTGGTTGAAATCATTTCACTGCACATTTTTGACTGGTGTAGGTAGCAATCAAAGAATGATATATCTCACCAGCATTATGACCGCATTAGGACCAGATAAAACGAGAGGAATATTAAGACTCCATGCTGAATCAAGCAGTGATAAAATAGGATCACTTGCTAAGAAGGGGAAACCTCCGTTGAAAAATTTATAAGGCAGCTGACAAAGATACTCTTGATTCTCTGAGTCATCTGGGGTCAACTGAAGAATTCAATGCAAATGATGAAATTGTTAATAAAGGATTTATTTGTTTTGTGTGTGTGCCACTGACAAATATTTCTGATATTGGAGAACTTCGTTGTTTCATTTTTTCCAAAAAGGAGACTCAAAATGAAACTTTGCCTCCTACAAGAGCATCTTTGTCCCCTTACATTTTAAGAGCTCATTATCAGGTATTGGAGTGTCATCTTGCTGACTAGCAGCATTCGAATTTACCATCGTCAGACTTCGGAAAAGAAAGACAACAGAAAGAAGAACAACTGTTCCAGTTACGTGTTGACTTCTTTGTGTATCTGAATCCATCCTCAAACTAGTTCAATGCAGCTGCGTAAAGAGAAAATGCATTGTTTCATGTAAATACAAACCTCAAAGTATTTCATGTACTGAACTTGTGTGTGTGGAGGTGATGATGACTTATGTTAAAATCATGGCCAACAAAGCGAGATTGATGACACTTCAGATGAAAAACTTTAAGTAAAAGCTGTTTGTATGCCATTAAATCTATATTTTTGAGTTAAATTCAGATTTTAGATAATGAAATTAATTTTTGATCACTTAGAGTTCATAAAATGTAAATAATAAACTTATCATTATTTCTGATATTAAGTAAAGGATGTTGTAAATTTTTTCTACATTGAAAATTAAATAAATAAAATGCTTCTTATTACCCCGAAACACGTGTATGCAAATAATTTTACGTTTTTTTGGAATAATAAATTTGATTTTATCATACAAGCTTTCCAAAATATTTTTTTAAAACTGCTATTGGTTACTAAAAAAATTATAAAATCTGTATTGAAAATCAGAACTAACTAAATAAATAACTTATTTTAAATTGAATAATTGTTTTTAAATTTGAAATATAATAGTATTAAAATATTAAATATATAAGATAAGTTGAAATTTTTTCACAATAGCCCTCAAAAATGAGTTAAAACCGAAAATTTTAATCAATATCTAGTGTGGCCGCCATCTTGGATTAATGACGTCACACAGGCCGTCTGACACAAATTCAAGCAAAACACCCAGTGAGGCATAGTTATATAGGCAATAAGGAATGTATTAGAATTGGTCTCAAAATTTCCTCACGAAATTTCCCACGCAATGTTTTTTTTCTTAAGTATGCAAATGGACTAATGTTTAAGCTGTATAAAAATTGCTAAATAAGAAACATGAAATAAATATGAATTAAATGTAACAAATACCAGTATTAAAATTAATTTAGCGGACCATTTAGTTGTAATTTAAAACTACTAACTAGATTGATGAGTTTAGTTAAAACATGGACCACTAACTAAACCTATTGCTTCAATTGTTTACATCGGACTTCGGCTGCGAGTAAAAAAAAAAAGAGAAAATCATTAACTTTTGATTTTAATATTACGCTTAAATTGAAGATCTTGATTAATATATTTATGATTTTAGTGCATCGTAAAATATAGCTTGAACAAATTGGAATGATAATCGGCATTTACATAGTTGACGATTATTCGAGGTCTTTCAAAGAGATTGCATAAAATTGTCTTTTCCTTCAGATATAAAACCTAAGATTAAAATGCTGATTATCTACTATGTGCAATTTTGCTGTTTATCTAAACGAAATAATTCCATTTCTATAATGTCTGGGACAGATTCAGATATCAAATTTAAAGAAGTGCTATTTATTGGAAAAACATTTTCGCGGAACCTTTTCAGAAAATTATTTTTCGTTTGAATACTAATTTATAAGATTGATTCAAAACGGTACTTTTTTTTTCTGTCACGGAAATGGTCCTTGGAACAGAATGAGGCTATGTTGCATTTTCAAATGCTATTAACCTGGAAAACGTCTTTGCAGGGATCATTGTTTAGCGAAATCATTTTATTCTGTTGAGAGTTTTTTCAGAAAGACAAACACCGCAATTTCAAGGGTAATTACGGAGGAGAATTCTGAAGGACAAAGACATTTTCCAGACAGCTCTAAAACTACTATATCTACAAATTTTGTGCTCTCCCGCCGCAGACTTTTCTTTCTTTATTTTGCCTTTTTCAACCAAAAATTTAGCCCCTCCTTGTCTAGACATGTGTTAGGTGGCGCATTCGATGGAAACTGTAATTAAAGAGAAAGGGCTCAAAGTACTCCCACCCATTCATCGAAAAAAAAAGGCTTTCCGTGGAACCTTTAATTTTGAGACGAAAGGCACCAATTTTATTCGACTTCCTTTGCTGTACCTGCTCATAGAAGGTGTATTTCATTTCCAGCCAGCTCTTAAGCGAAATAGACTTAGGTTGGAATGGAGTAAATGCCAAGGTCGGTGTCATTGGATTCGAAAACTCGAAGGAATGAATATCAAGAGTGATGTAAGCAAGAACGTTTTGGTGCCGTCATGTAAGAGTTACATGCATATTACTTTACTCTTGAGAATACAAGTTATTTTCGCATTGAAATAAGTTCTGAAGACTATTGGGCTCCTATACTGTTGTTAGAGATTAAGCCATGGGTAGGATTACAAAGCATATATAAATCACAAATTTTTCTTTTCTATAAATTTTAAACCACTATTTTTTGCAGAGTAAAAAGGCCAGCAAAGCATCGAAATCGCGCCCATTTTATCAACGACTGAGCAAAACTGAACTTCCACTCTGCTTTCAGTGAGGGCGTAAATTTCCTTTCGGAATTATAAATAGCTGGCTATCTCAAAGTCGCTCACCTAACATTTTGCTTTTTTTACGACTGTTTATGATTCTTTTTGGGCTCCTTCCGTTACGGCTTCTTCCACTTTCATTCATGAGTGCCCGAGCGCTCTTTTTTTTTTACAAGACCAATTTTCTCATGATTCGCTACCCCCTCCTTCCATTCGGTTCTGGTTAATCTCACTCGATGAAGCTTCGGAACTGACTGAGTGAGGTCACAGGCAGCCATCTTTGTTTGCTTTCGGAGTTGCTTCACTTCAGTTATTCTTTTTACTATAGATCATCAATCTGTCAATGTGGGCGGGCTTGTCAAAGAGGGCAGAAGAAAAACAGAGAACGGAATCATACTGCGAAGAAAAGTAATAAACTTTAATCGATTAACAATTGAAGAGGTACTAAACAAAACCACATATATCTCAGGGTTGCCCACCTTTCCTAAGAGCAAGAGCCCCTTCTAAAAGTGAGAAAAATACTCTTCAAAACACCCTCCATCCCCAAAAAAATTCAATGGCAGAAACTGGGCCATGACCCCCCCCCCCCAGGTATCCACCCCTACGTTTCCATTCCAATTGATTTTTTGAGAATTCACGAAAAATGTGTTTCTAACTAACTTTTTATGGAAAAATGCATTTTTTATTCATACAGCTTCATAGTCATTATTAGTCTCATAAATATTTTTAAGAAAAAGCTTTCAAATATAGAAAGACCAATAAACCTACGTCTTCATTTGATTGGATCTGATGGGCATGTTTTTCTTCGATTGAAATCGTAATGGACATGTTTGTTTTTGAACGAATTAGGAACATTTGAAGACATCCACCATAACCTCAACAGCAGGTGCATAAAGCTTGACAGTGTAGATCAGCTACACGTCATGTCACGTGACCAAAACAAGCGCCTCCTATTGGTCTAATGGACATGTTTTTTGATTGAAACAAGCCTACGGGTATGTTCTTGATTAATTTAGGAATCTAAGCTTTAAAACAGAACTTAAATATAAAATGAATTTATTTGACTGAAACTAACAATACAGTAAAGTAAGAAATAACAACGTCAAAAAGCACAAATTGCAAATTACTACAAACACGTGTTTCGGCGTCACATGGAACGCCTTTTTCAATGCAAAAAGGAATGAACTAATGTATGAAAACACATCCGACAAAAGTCGGATGTCATGTCAGTAATCTGCAATTTGTGCTTTTTGACGTTGTTATTTCTTACTTTACTTTTCACCACAAAAGGTACTGTATTGTTATTTATCTTAACAATACAGTGTTGTAGGAACTATCCTATAATATTTGAATCTGCTGCTAATTCAATTTTTGTTGAAACTGGACTGGGTTGTTTTTGGATTTGTACCTTCTCAATTTATACATTTACATAAAGAAGAATGTGATTCATTCATGATATATATTTTAAATCAAGACTTGAATTTATAATTCAGAATTTCGAGTTCTATCTTTCAAAAAATTAAAGTAATAGAAAACAAATGTAACATACAGGGGCCCTGATGAGAGGTCACGGGAGGGCCAAAAAAATTTTTATACGGCGTACGTTTTCTGACGATTCAGAAAATTTTCATCATTCAGTGAAATTTGGAGTTTCATTCGGAAAAGTTATCATCATTTGGCAAAATTTGGAGTTTCATTCGGCAAGATCATTATTATTCGGCGAAATTTGGAGTTTCATTCGGAAAAATTATCATTTGGCAAAATTTGGAGTTCTATTTTGCAAGATTATTATCAATCGGCGAAATTTGGAGTTTCATTCGGAAAAATTATCATCATTTGGCAAAATTTGGAGTTCCATTCGGCAAAATTATCATTATTCGGCGAAATTTGGAATCCTTTTCGGCAAAATTATCATCATTCGGCGAAATTTAGAGTTTTATTTGGCTAGATTATTATCATTCGGCAAAAGTTGAAGTTCCATTCGGAAAATTGAGAATTCCTGAAAATTTTATTTCTGAAGGTCCCTGGTAACGTACAGCGCTCGAGGGCACAAAGACAGCCCCTTTACATACTGCACATTCTTAACCCTCACTGAAGATGCAAGAAATGGTACCAAAAATAGTATCTCCACCTACTTTCCGAACATCCTTCCCTCCCCAGCTCAAATTACTCCTTTTAAAACTCTCAAGAGCTCGCAAGTGGCTGTATACAAGAGGCTGGATTATTTCGATATTAGTTACAAGACAGAGGCCATGGCGACTCTGCAACATGTACACACTTGCTCGACGTAGTCTCGAAATCCTTCTAGAACAATTTTGAACATCAAAGGAAACTTTTATCCTCAAGTGCGACTTGCTATATAAAGACAGAAATCGACGTTTTCCTAAGCGCTCTTTTGTTTTGACTGATGATGGTTTTAGGTTGCCCGTTCTAATATTAGCTCTAAGGCCGGTTAGTGTTTTCAAAACAGATTACTATAAGATTGTATTTCTGATCTCCGATACGCTTTTGATTGTTTGTTTCAGAGAATGGTAGGAATGTTAACTGGAAATACATCTTGCATCATTCAGAAATAAGGGTTGCAGGGGAGATAGGCATTTGCTTCAAAAGATTTTTAAACTCTGGCAGAGTTGGACAGGGGCGGACTGAGTTAAACAAGAGGGTGCCAACCTCGGCCTCTAAAGGGCGCAATAAAAGGTGCAAGAAAAATAAACTAAGTGAAAAAAAGGGGAGGGGGCTGCAAAAAATATAAAAGAAGAAACGGTCCAAAAAAAGAAAGAAAAGGGGAAAAAAATGGTGGCACAATAGGTTTACGAGTTTAAAGAAAAAAAAAGCGAAGTGAAGTCGCACATGTTTTGTGAGCGCGAAAAAAGAAAAAAATGAGGAAGTTGAACCAAAAAACTAAAATTAAGAAAAGTAAATAAATAAAATAAAAAAAATAAATTTAAAAAGATGTTCAGCCTTGAGGGTGCATTGATTATAGAAGGTATGACTTCGCACCATGGTTCAATTAGTTTTATTGTGTTCATGGTTTTGAAATCTGTTAACTGCAGGTCTGAGAGTACCCTACGCATTCGGATCCCAAATGTTGGGGTCATCGAAGGTCGGTGTAGAAATAAAGCAGCATTAGATGGGTTAAAAATATGGAGATGTAGTGGGTGATTGGTGTAAAGTTTTGTTTTGAAGTAAAAATTTAAAGAAAGTTTGAGGCGTCTATCGTTTAGAGATTGTTCGTGTGCAAGGATAGTAAGACTGTTGATAGGCGAAGTTCGAAATGCTCCTGGGCAGATGCGCAGTGCCTGATTATGTATTGTATCCAGACTTTTCAGATAGGTTTTTGCAGCGGAGCCTTAAATTTGGCATCCATAATCAAGTTTTGAGCGCATCAGAGCCCTGTATATTCTTAACAGAGACTGTATCAGCACCCCAAGAAGTGTTCACTAAGGCTTTAAGGATATTTAGTTTCAAGAAACATTTTTTTCTCAGCTCTTGTATGAGAAGAATATTATCCGAGTAGAATATTAAATTGGCATCATAAACTCGGTATGGCAGGACATATTTGATATTTGTATCATATATGAGTTTTATATACATCGCTTTTTTTTTTTTTTTTGTACAGCAACTTGAACTTATTCATTATTTTCAAATTCAATTTCGAATCTGAACTAATTATTGATGGAAAAAGGCAGACAAGATGTTACAAGAAAAGTCACCTGGCTAAGTAGACAGATTTTTTGTTGCATATTGAGTATTTTATAGACTTAATTTTCCATTTGGTTCCAAGTATATGTGGTCTTTTGTTAACATTTTAGTTAGTTTATGAAAAATTATGATAATATTACTGCCAATAATAGTAATAAATACTTAAAAGCAGCTAATTGGCATTTTTTCACAAGCACCCAGAAACACTCGTTGAGCAAAGTTTAGAGCCCAATTATGTAAAAGCTGAAACAGTAGCGATAGGTCTGTTAACGGATTGTGTTTCTATGATAAGATAGGCTTCTTCTCCATGAAGTTTCATATCTGCTGACTCTTGGCGCAACAAACTAATGACCTTGAAACTCCTGTAATATTGTGATTTCTGCAATTTTAGAGTCAAATATTTCCAGTTCACCAAAAAAGGTCAGCCACACAAATCTTTCTTCTTTTGGATCCTTCTGTTTGGTATGTATTTATTGAAATATGTACTAATCAGGCTCACTGTTGGCGCGAGATTTCGGCGGTCAAAGTTTCAGAAAAAAACTTTTTTTGCGCAACTTTGAGTGACCCCTGACCTTTACGTAAGTCGTACACCGCAACTAATTAAGTACTAACAGATATCGAAGATGTAGTAGAATACAAAATAATTGCCAATGCCACGATTCACTCTTAAAGCAAAAAGTGTTAACCTACGAAAATTGGTATGTTTTTCTTTAAAAAACAAACTAAGTCCAACTTTTGACCTTCAAATTTTTTTTTGCAAAAATAAAAAATTAAAAAAAAAACACGTATTAAGCACTCTTTTTTAAGGGACATATCCTGAAAATTTCAGCAAAATCAAAATTGTCAACTATCCAGCCTGCCTGATCCTTAAAAAAAAAAAAAAAAAAAAAAAGGCTCTTAACCATTGAAAGATACTTAACGTGACGGCCTTGGTCTGTTGTAGGCTATAGAATAGTTAAAGGTAGAAGAAAATGATGTAATTAGGTTGCCCGATAGTTCGTAGCTATTTTCGGTAGTTAGCGTAAGAGCAGTTTTAAATACATATCAGAACAGTCGAAAACGAATGGCGTGCGTACACATTGGAAAAGGAGGCATACGAAGATCTCTAAAAGCAAATTTTAAATTTTATAAGCAATAAGCAGTTAATTTCCTGGGGAGTTCTGCAGGGGTGCCCACAGGGGGGGATTATGGCGCAAGTTGCGCCATCAAAATTTTTGGGGGGGATTTTTTTTCACAGAAGTTTTGTTTTTCTTTAGAACATGTAACTTATGATTTTTTGAAGGAAAATTTATTTTAACTTATTCAACAAGAAGTAGATGCATAAATATAATACTCTTTACACGTAATCCCTTTCCAAAATTTAATGACTGTGTCTCTTTTTCAATAAAGGGAACATCAGAGACGGAATGGCGTTAGTGTCCGTTTCAAAGTTGGATCAGACTATTTGCTTTCTTCTTAATTTATTGTAAATTTTCTGGCAGTAGCAATTCTGCAAGATGAATACGTGTGACAGTGATGAGAGGGAGAGAGATCAAAAATAAATATGAAATAAAAAGTTTTTCTCTATTTATTTATTGTTTGTAATAATTCTGACCACTATGCTCTAGTCTTTCATTGATTCATTTGCACCTTGACAATCGTTAAGAACTAGTTTTGAAGTTTGCGAATAACGTATTTTAAATCCCTCCAATCGACAATTACTACATTTTCTTCATGAACTAGCTTAAGTTTATGTAGAATTTTTCATTTCACTTTACTGTCATCTTCTCTACCATTATTAAACTGATTGTTTCAATTTATCATTAGATAATTTTCATTAAAACTCCGTGTTGTTGGTTTTCGCTGATGGAAGCAGAACAGTCTGTTCTTAAGGTGTTTTAATTACTTTTCGTAAATCATTTTTTACTTTCTTCTTTATCTTCACAGAAGGATATTTAATTCGTTAAAATCAGTGGCGTATATATATTAAAATTTTGGAGGGGGTCGATATGACCAGAGACTTAGCCCCCCCCTCTTTTCCCCCTTTTTTACAATCTAAAATTATTGGAAGGCTGTTGTGCCAGCTCTACAATTTTCCGGAGGTGGATAAATTTTTCCGAGGTCATAAAGAAAGGAAGAAAGGGGAGGTTTTAACTCCCTCCGGAACGTTTTTCAAAATTGAAGTTACCATCCGAAATTTCAAATTGAATTCAATTCTATGCCATCTCAGGAAAGGAAGGGTTCGAGGAAGGCGACCCACCCCTCAGAGGTTTTCGATTTCTCAGTTTAAAAACTTAAGTTCTGGTTCAAATTTTCTTAACTGGAAACATAAAGGCGCTTTCAGCCCATCTTTGGTTGTAAAGTTAGAGCAATGGTGTTGGTTTGTAAACCTTCCTCCGGAATTGCTTTGGAATTGATGTCCTAAAAATGTATTTTATGCTCTTTTAATGGCGTTAAGAAAAGGAATCAGGAGCTGCCTCCCGTAAATTTGATTACATTGAAGTTTTTAAAAACGCAAATGTTATGACTCGTTGAAAGGGTAGGGTGCTCTCTCTCGGAACTTTTTCGAAATTAAAGGCCTAAAAATTAATTTTTAGTCTATGTTTGGTAATGTTAGGGAAAGGAAAAAGATTTAAGAGCTCTCCTGAAAATAAATTTTATTGGCGTTGAGGCTAAAAATTGCTATTTTAAATTGTCTTAAATGATGTTAGGGAAAATGGGGAGAAATTCGGGATATATACATAAAATATATATAAAAACATATTTGGAAATTATCTTTGAATGCGTTGGAAACAGGTGACGACAGGGGAGTAATCTCTACCAAAACTTAATGAATTTTAAATTCCTTAAATGCGATTTTAGACTACTGACTAAATTATTGAAGAAGACGCGGGTAGATGAGCTCTCTCTTCCTAAATTTTTCGGAAAATAAAGCTGTAAAAATGGAATTTCTAGTTATCTTTGGTGACATTGGGGAGGACAATGGGGATCAGATGCTCTGACATGGAAATTTTCCATAACTAAAAATCTAAAAGTGAATTCTAAGATCTCTTTAGTCTCTTGAAGGGGGTCAATGACCCATTTTTGCTTCCTTGCTTGGAGCCGCACTTAAATTTGTTGCCCTCTAAAATTTCCACCCGAGGTACTGGCCCTGAATTTCTGTCACAAAACCGACGCAGCGGCAGAGCATCTTTTTTTTTTTCATTTCACCACTGATGAAGAAATAAAAAGCTGCGGACCACCTTTATCTCGGCTGCTCTCTCCTCTTGCAAATTTCTGTTCTTTTTTCACTTTTTTTTGAGCTAAATGCTGGGAATTCATTTGAATAATCACCAACAAAATTATGTTTATTTTTGAAAAATTCTTGATTTTGGGAGGGACCCGGGCCCCCTGAGCCCACCCCTTACATAAGACCTTGGTTAAAATTCTCGAGTTCTAATTTTTCATGTGTGCTGAATAGCTGAATCCATTTTTCAGGATTTCCGAAAAATATCTGTCACAGAGTATTTGTGTGTGATCCACCTTCTTCGGCTATGCGATTTCAATTTTGGAAAACTTCCAGGAGAGCTCCCCCACTCTAACGCCCGTCTTTATCATCAAGAGTAATCTAAAACTGCCATTCTAGAACTGAAATTCTGAAAAATGTATAGGAGAGAGCCTCTGATTCTCCCCCCTCTCTCCTTAACACAATCAAAGATACTCTTAGAATTGCGTTTTTGGAGTATCAATTTCGAAACCTGCCGGGGGAATGGCACCAAAATTTACCTTCTACTAACATTATCAAGATCTATCAAAACTGCGTTTTTTAAACTACAAGCTCGCAAATTTAAGTGGAGCGCATAGGCGGATTTAGAACCAAGTCCTGGGGGGGGGGGGGGGGGCAAGATTTTTTTTTTTTTTTTAGTTGTATTGATTACAACTGGCTGGATTTAGACCCTACGTGTCCCTAAGCCATTTCAGGTTTTTGGTCTCTTTAGTAGACCGGACAACTTTTTCTGTCGGTGACAAAAAAAATGCCATTTTTTAAAGCCTCCTACTCTCCACTATACTTTAAACATAAGGTCTAAGGTCGAATAGAATGTCCCCAATTTTAAGGGGTCCGAGGGTTTCTCCCCCAGGAAAGTTTTTGTAAAACAAATATAAAATTCTGCTTTTTGAAGCTTTATAAGAGATAATTGGGAAGTACAAAAATGTCGGAAACAAATAGCAAAATATTCTTTTGAAAATTACAATAATACACAATAAAAATTGGTTTTCGGGTTGACAAATCAATGACAGCAGTCCTCGGAGAGAAAAATCGAGAAAGAAGAGAAGATTATGCATCGTTATTCGCTTACATTGGTTGTCGGTTCAATTTAATTAGTTTTTGATCTTGCCTCCAACCCACCCACAAATAGAACAATGAATTAAATACAAAATGATCAATAGTAAAAAATGCTTTAAAAGAAATGATGTATACATATAGGTAAAACAAGAGGGCAATGTGCTACCTATTTGTACAATTCATAATTTATACACTTGATAAGAAATAAAATTGAAGCACACTTTGCTTAGGAATTTCAAAGACTCATCTATAATACGTTTCAAGGACTCGAGAACAATTAAAATTATTAAAGGCACTTCATTTGCCCTTTCCAGTCCCTGAAATTTAGTACTAGATTGTACAGTTTTCTATTTTAAATTTAAAAAAGAAAAAAAAAAACTAGATTTCTCATTACAACAACTTTTTTTTTCAATTAAAAGCAGTGCAAAAAAACGAAAAAATAAATAAAATAAAATAAAATAAAATAAATAGAGGTAGTGTTTTTCTCCCCCTGCGCTGATGAGATTAACAATATGCAGTAGACGCAAAGCAATACAAAAGAATTTCCAAAATTACTGCATTTGGGAAACAGCAATGTATGAAACATGTGAGTCACAAAAATTTATTTCAAGTAATGTGTTACAGAAATGTGAGAACCATGAGTTTTTTTTTTTTACATTTTTGATGCAGAATGTGGCAAGGAGCTAAATTTGACACATATCGACATTTCTCCCCTTACCCCCTCTCATATGTTATAAATTAAGTTTATGGTTTGTAGACACACTTTTAACAAATTTTCAAGGTTTTCAAGCACTTTAAAAAGAAATTTATTTTTTCAAGTACTTTTCTTTTTTTTTTTAAGAACAAATGATGAAATTTTCGGGAGTTGGGGGGCCTTCAACAAAACGGTTGCCCTAAACTATAGCTAGTTTAGTTTATAGGTAAATCCGGTTTTTCTTTTAAATCTTTGTTTCAGTTTCTAATTTGTTGAAACAATAGTTGATTATTTTAAGTATTTTCAACTGATTACATAGCTTGTTCAGCCGATATTTTTACTCATGTACTTGCCCTAATGTTTTTCAATTCAAAGTAGTCGTTTTCAACACATTTCGGCAACCCGGTGACAGCTTTACTCTTTTGTAATACAGTGTACGGTTCCCCCCCCCCCCCCCCCATCAGAGAAGGGACAGTCGCTATTCTCTACATCTTCACTTCTGAACTATTCAAAAAAAAAAAGAAAATAAATCGTGATTTTTTCTTTTATGATTTTGGAAGATGTGTTGTTACCATGTATCGAGTCCTCCCAAGACTGGGGGCGGCATTGCCCCCTCTCGCCCCCCTCCATAAATCCGCCCATGGTGGAGCGCCCCTCTGCCTTCCTCCACTCTCGTCGACATTGTTAAAGATCGTCTGAAATTTGACTTTCAGGGCTTCAATTTCGAGAAAATTCCGGGAGAGCTTCTGAAAACTCTTTTTCTTAACGTCACAAAGGTCGAATACAATTGCAATTTTAGAGGATCAATTTCAGAAAACTGCCTGTCTCCTAACCATAGCGTAAAACAGTGTTTATAAAACTTAAAGCGCGAAAATTTTCCCGGGGCGAGTCCCCGAATCGCTTTTTCCCCTAACTTTACCACAGATAGTCTAAAACTGTGTTTTTAGAATTACATTTTTAAAAACTTATCGGAGGAGAGCCCCGAACCCGTCCCCTCTCTCTAACACAACGGTAGACTATCTACAATTGCGTTTTTGAAGTTTCAATATTGAAAAATTACCGGGAAGGGGCCACCGAACCTTTTATCCCTCTAACATCACCGGAGATCGCCTAAAACTGATTTTAAAACTACAATTTCGAAAATTTCCCGGGGGAGAAACCCCCGGACCCCCTAGCTAAGTGACTATTATATTTCCGTTTCAAGGTTCATATTCAATACATCTAGTAATGAGTCCATCCGAAAACAGAAAGTTGAATCCACTCTCCTTGTAATTATTCATGCATTTGCAAAATAAATAAATAAGGTGTAGCGAAACTCAGGGGTATCCGAAACTTGTTTACTCAAGGTCCACGTTGTAAATTTTGGGAAGGCGAGGCGGAACAATCCAACAATATTTCAGTTCAAATGGTATTTGTTAGCGTTACCCCCCCCCCCCCCAAAAAAACCCTTATGGATTTGACTGGAAATACAGACACTCTAAAAACTGTTATGTTTAACCAGATTCGAAAGCGAGATCATTTTTGGGGGGGAATTTGCGCCATTGAGCTTGGGGGGGATGGGCACCCCTGGAGTTCTGCATTCGGCTGACCACCTGCCTTGAACCCCGGAGCCGTTGGTCAGGAAAACTGAGATGGGCACAGTAGGCCTTAGCCCTCATGGGATGTTGAGTCCTTGGGTTTGATAAGTAGTTAATTTATAACTTACCAATAAACTAAAAATGCATCATAATATATAATTATTTCAGACAAATACGGCAAAAACTGCAAAATTTATTAAAAACGTTGTTAAAGGAAACAGAAAAATGCCAACTCTTCTTCGCCATTCGTGGCAAAGGAAGGAATTACACCTCATGCCTCAAATTTTCAATGAGAATCAAGTACCACTAATAGAACCTTTTCCACGCTACCCATCAGTGAAACGGGAAAAAAAATCTCCTTTTTTACTAATTTTGCGAAATAACTTCAAAAAACAGCATTTAGTCGAAACTTCCAACACGATTGCGGCAGATCAAGACAATGTCCAAAATATTTTTTTATGCACTTTGCTCTACCATGGCAATTTTTCTGCTCTACCGATCTTCGAAATTAGAAGAAAAAAAATAGGATTTTTTCGATCCACCCTACTGTATATAAGCTAGTTCTATGTAAATGAATTATGGAGAGCATTGCATTCAACTCTCAATAACTCGAAGTCCCCAGGGACCAGTTAAAACGCTCGAGTTGTTGGTAGTTCGAGCTATGGGAAGTTTCTAGAACAGTCTCAAGAGTTTGGAACCAGATGAAAACTTAGAGATAAAGAAATATTCGAGTTATCGAGATTTGATTTTATCGCGATCAAGCAATCCAGTCTTCTGCTAAATCACCGCTCGCAGCTTCATTGTTATTAGCCACAAACTGTATTTCGTGAATTTAGAGTAAATTATCATGCAGCAAGAATATTAGAAATGCTGTGACTAGAGCAGTAAAAAGAATTTAACCTCATTGGCCTTAACGAGATGAAACTTTCTATTAACCTATAAAGAGTAGTAACAAACAGGAACTGAAAACGGAATTTCTTACACAAAGTGCCCTCACAATGGGAGAAAAATGAAGTGGATGTCACATGTAATAATAAAATCATCAATCCACAAAATGGTGGTCACGCGCGTGGCAAATGCAATTGTTGAAGACAGTGCACAATTGAGCTTTAATTTCTGCTTGTTTGAAGACCAAATTCAAAGAAATGCAAGGGGGAAAAACTTCTGTCCAGTTGTTTTACCATGTTAGATTTAATTTTGCGTTCTAACACGTGATAAAAGGAAAAAAAAATTCTGATGAAAAGGATAGAAATTGTCATGTTAAGCAGTTCACACTCATTTGAAAACTGATATCCGAAAATTGCTAACTAGTAAGTACATTAACCAATCAAGTTGCTGCCAGAATTTGAAAGTCTTGGCTGGTTAAAGACTTATGTTGTGATTTGAGATTCTATTATATTTTGCTGGATGAATTTAAACTACTCGAGAATTTTAAAACAGGTACAGTAATTGAAAAAAAAAACACTCGATCTTATTCGAAGACTATTAACACTGGAGCCACGTGTAAGAGTTTTTTTTTTTTTTCTGAAATGAAGTATTTTTCTTGATTCCGTTGTACAAGTATTATTTATCGGTCGTCTTCATATTGAAATAAACATCAAATTTAAAATTTTCTACGAGAACCCTCTTTATTTATTGAATATTTGTAACCAGCATCATCATGTAACTTTGTATACAAAATTCTGTTTAATTAGCTCTAGTCAGTAGTCATTGCTTCACAATTTGATTGAGAAAAAACCATCTCGTAATGTTAAAAAGATTCTTTTGCATGTAATATTTTCGACTTTCTTTGCACCCTGGAACATGTGCGCCTTCGTTTTATTTTTTTTTTTTTTTCATCCTCGAACTTGTGCGCCCTTTAGAATTCAAGGTTGGCACCCTGTTGTGGGACCAACTCCGCCCTAACCCCATGTATGGGTGGGGGTGCCCATGAAGAGGAAAAGGATAAAAAATGTGAAAAAAGAAAAAAGTGAAATATGATGTATAAAAACAACACACAACTCCAAAAGAACTTTTAATTTCTCTCACCGCTGGCTTTTGATTCAAATAAAATTTTCCCTCTTATCAACAAAAACTAATAAATACTAACTGAAAGTTAAAAGATATGACAAACATCCGGACCCATTTAAAATAACATCCTTTCCATACAAAGACGCCGATGTTACACATGGCATTGAATAAAGTCGGGAATGCGCAATTAATGCTTATCATGAGGAGAGAAAAAAAGTTGTTAAGATCGCTTCAATTGACTTCCAGTTGGAAATTTCATTTTTGTTAAAGTTGCGGTTAAAGCAGATGTTGCATCTGTTATATGTGTAAGTGTTAAGAGTATGAGTAAAGAGAAACAGTTAACGTCTGTTTTATAGTGGGGGGAAGTGGGGCAAAGTGAAATAGCGGGGCAAAGTGAAATGGTGAAATATTTACTCTGTTTCTAGCGTTTCGTTTTCGGTAATAGTTAAACCATATCGTACCAAATGTAGTCTATTCCACTCAGAAAAAAAATTACCCCTAAAGATCAAAGCACGTGATAATACAAGCAATTTTGAAAAATTGTTACTCAAATTGTTATAGTTTGTGGTAAATCAAAATTTATTGTTATTATTCTAAAAGATAAAGTTCTTGTTGTTAATATTTGAAACATTAATTTAGATCTACTAACATCCGGTGCACGATTTGTTTATTTAATATTAAGCTTATTTTTATTTTAATGTTTAGTACAATTAGTCATGTGCTTGCGCAGCAAAGTGGATGGAGTAAAATGAAATAGTTCATTTCGTTTACTTACTCCATTATTTATTAAATCACTTATGTAATCATTTATTGATTAATTATTTTGCATTCCTTCATTAAATAATTCACTTATTTACTCATTCATTCATTTTCTTATTCATTCACAATTATTCACTCATTTATTTTTCTCATGTATTGATTAATTATTTCATTACCTACTCATTTCTTCATTCATTCCTTTATTTACTCATTCATTTGATCGAAAATATTTTTAATTATCAAATAGAAACTTTCCTTTGGAAAAAATTTTACTTTTCACCTTGCCCCATAGAAAAAAAAGTGAAAATTTCTCAGTTATTTTTTAGACGGTACAAATTTACTGCCAAAAACTGAAAAGAGTGCTCCAATGCAAGTTATCATAAAATGCATTGTTCCTTCTTTACGTACCATAATTTTTAAAACAAATTTCCAATTTGTTCAGTTTGAAAAAAAAAAAAGAAAAGTTTTCTTAACTATTTCACTTTGCTCCACATTCCCCGACTTATAATGGTTTTATTGGAACATAATGCTTGATGCTCTTAACTAATTTTAACCATTTACTTTACAAAAATCTCAGTGACTCGAAAGTTGGTGTTGCCACTCAATCTTTTTCTACTTTTGCTACAAATAGTGAAAACTCTGTTTTTGCTGTCAGCGTCCATGAGAACAGCATGTCTTGAATCCGTCATTACACCGTGGCTAATAAGGCTCCAATATCGGAAAGCTATTTTATTTTCTCTAACTGTGATTAAAGTATTATTTACATATAACGAATGTATGTATGCTGGTCCTCCTAAATGACGGACCAGCGTGTCTGTAGTGCTAGTTATGTATTTGTACATTGTACAAGTACAGGCAACTTATTAAATTCATTATGTTTGTTGTAAAATGTCTATCTTGATATATTTTAGCCTTAGGATGTTAGGATTTCAGCATTAGGCAGATTCTGGCATTGAAATTTTTAGGGGGGGGGGGATCTCTGCGATATTAAGACGGTGCGCCTTGGCTCTTATGGGGTATGTGTCCCTAGGCTATATTTTCATTTCAGCAACCAATCTCGTTTCTCTCACACATCATTATGACACCGATTCCACTCACTTACCGCTGTTGCACTTGGAAAATATATTTTATTTATTTATATATATTTTTTTTTTCGCTCAGCGTCTCGTTTAGGACTGTGTTAATTAAATCAACCACTGGATAAATCCTAACGTAATTGTATTACGAATACGTTTACATTTTCTTTTGCTTCCAATTTTCCTTCACACACTTCAATAAACTTCCAATTACGCAAAGTGTTCTTTCAAACGCTAAACAATCTCGCTGACACTATTTCAGCGATCGTCTCGGCACACATCCTCTCACTAACAACTTTAAATAGTTATGAAACTCAAAACCGCTATGCAAGAAATATTAATAAAAAAACAAAAATGAAATCAGCCGTCGGCGCCGTCGACTGTCTGCTGTGCACTAATAGCGCGGAGTTCGCACGTACAAAAATTCCCAGTTTTCTTTTTTATTTATTCTCCACCACGTTCGAGGTTGAAGTGAGTGATGAAAATCACAGTAATTCGCACAATCTGATCGCCAGCCCGGAGCCAAGGCTCTAACCCTTGTTTACAAACACAGTTCCTGAAATTTGCCCCTCCCCCGCCATTTTTTCCTCAGCATCTAATCATGTTTTCATTGAAGCATGTGTATTATACATTTTTCCCCTTTTTTACTCCAAACATCATGTTTGCTTGCTATCAATCATTAAGTTGCCGAAAAGAATTTGGCGCCTCGGCGTACTTAGGGTTCATTTTCTTTTTCTGCTTTCCTAAATAAGTGCCTCTTTCTTTTGGTTTCTTTTCCGTGGAAGATGTGGAAGATGATCATTTTTTTAGGCTTCTTTTGTGTCGTAGATCTTGTTCTATGAATGGGATTCGAAGCGGAAAGAGCCTAGGAAGAGAAAAAATATTTAAAAAAGAACTGGGTATTTGGAAGACGGCTTTCCTCTTCGTTAAATAAATAATGCATTTTAGAGCAGAGCGATCATTCGCTGTATTATCTTTTTCTCTGCTGAGCTAGGAAGGATTGTTGAAGTGCTGGTTTTAAGCTATGCCTAGTTGCTTTTGGATCGGAAAATTTTCAACAAATCGATAATTTTATTTCTAAAACTAGCAACGAGGGTTTTAAATTGAATGCAGAATTCAGACAATTTGAGCATTAAAAATAATTTCTAAATACTATAGAGCTAATAAATACTCAGCTATATTTATCAGTAGGAAAATCATTCCCTGTATTACCTTTTTCTCTGTTGGAGCTACGAAGGATTGCTGAAGTGCTGGTTTTAAACTGTGCCAAGTTTTCTTTGGATTGAAAAAAAATTATCAAATGGATAATTTTATTTCCAAAAATAGCAACGAGGGTTTTTAATTGTATGCATAATGCAGACGATTTTCGTATAAAAAAATATTTTTGAATACTATAGAGCTGATAAATACAGAGCTATATATCAGTAGGGCGATCATTGTGTTACCTTTTTCACTGCTGAGCTACGAAGGATTGTTGAAGTGCTGGTTTCAAATAATGCCAAGTTGACTTTGGATTGAAAATTCTTCAACAAATGGATAATTTCATTTCTAAAAACAACAACGAGAGTTTCAAATTGCATGTGGATTTCAGATTATTTCCGAGTTAAAAATAATTTCTGAATACTATAGAGCTAATAAATACAGAGCTATGTATCAGTAGGGCGATCATTGTATTATACCTCTTTTACTGCTGAGCTACGAAGGAGTGTTGAAATGCTGGTTTTAAATGGTGTCAAGTTGCCTTTGGATTTGAAAATGTTCAACAAATAGATAATTTCATTTTTTTCCTTTGCTCTCTAAAAATAACGACGAGTTTCAACTTGCATTTTTTTAATTGTATGTGAAATTTTACACTTTATGTGAAATTCAGACTATTAATGTATTAAAAATAATTTATAAGTACTATAGAGCTAATGAATACAGAGCTATATTTATCAGTAGGGTGATCATTCTCTGTATTATCTTTTTCTCTGTTATAAGCTATGAAGGATTATTGAAAGTTCTGGTTGTAAATGATGTCTAGTTGCCTTTGGATTGGAAAATTTTCAATATATAGATAATTTTATTTTGATTACTTTGTTCTCTAAAAATAATGACGAGGGTTTCAAATTGCATTTTTTAAATTGTATGTGAAAATTTACAGCTTATGCAGACTTCAGACTACTGACGTATTGAAAAATATGTTCTGAAATACTGCAGAGGTAATAATAGAAAGAGCTACATGTATTAGCAGGGCGATCGTTCTCTGTATTAGGTTCATTTCACAGTATTTTGATCAAATGAGTTCGTAACCATGATAATTTCTTTGCCATAACTCTTTAATTTACTGTTTAATTAACATATTATTTTATTTTGACTTTTCTCCTCCAACACACAAACTCAAATTAAAATAATGGCTACTCAAATAGTAAATTAAATAGCTATAGAAAAAAGTGTCATGTTACGAACTCCACATTTGATCAAAATACTGTGAAATGACCCATTGCCTTTTTTACTTCCTTTTACAAAAAAGAAAGTATTGTATTCGCAAAAAAACTTTCACTCAAAAATCGGCCTTAATTTCCATTTTTCTCACTCCCGAATGAATGTTGAGTATTTTTTTCGACCCGATCACACGTGGATATATGTCTAGGAACGTACAGACACCCGAAATAATAATTTTGACGACCCCCGAGTTAATTACAACGAATTTTCTCGTGACCGTCCGTATGTGCGTTGTGTGTATGTATCTCGCATAACTCAAAAACGGTATGTCCTAGAAAGTTGAAATTTGGTACGTAGACTCCTAGCGGGGCCTAGTTGGGCACCTTCCCTTTTGGTTGCATTCGGATGTTCTTAAGGGGGTCTTTTGTCCCTTTTTGGGGAGAAATCATCGTTAAATTCAAAGTTAACTCAAGTGGTGTTATAATTTGTCGGACACTTGGCGATAGATCGCCAGTCTTTTGGTCGCCAAGTTTTGTTGCCAACTTGGCTACAAATTTGGCGATTTTTTTTAATTTGGTTCCAATTTGGCCACTGTTGGTGATATTTAGAGAGTAAACAATTGAATCACATTAAAATTGCCAATAATGAGGAAATGACATTAAATTAGAGTAAAAGGAAGTCATGTGATGCACACATCAGCTCGTTTCTGCTCAATTACGAAGGATCGCTGCAATGTCGGTTTTAAATTATGTCAAGTTTCCTCTGAAATGGAAAATTTCCTTTAAATAAATAGTTCTGTTTTGATTATCTTGCATTCTAAAAATAGCAACGGGGCTTTATAAAGCATCTTTTCAATTTAATGTAAATTTTACATCTTAGACGGAATGCAGGCTATTTGTGCGTATTAAAAATAATTCCTGAATACTATACCGCAGTGGTTCCCAACCTGTGGGTCTGATCTCAAACAGGATCGTGAAGCATTTCTTTTGGAGCCTTAAACGAATAAGAAGAGCCCCAAGGCATCATTATTTATTTATTTATGAATTTTAAAGTGTAATTTTGCTCAACTGTTTTCAATTGAGCTTGGAGATAAGAAGCACATGATTCACCCCTTTAAAAAAAACCTTTAAAAACTTTTCTACCAATTTTCCAGAGCGTGTTTTTTTTTTAAACAGATTTTGGTGGAACCTCAAATTGCTTAATTATTGAAAATACGTGATGCCTTTAAAGTAATTTTTGTTCCAAAATGATTCAGCATATTAATTAGTTTCTGAAAATAGCCAGGACTTGACTGGTTAATGTATTGTTTCACCGTCGGATAAGTTAAATTACTTTTGTTTGTTTTCCTTTGAAAGCGGTTTAAAATATCTTTGAGAATCAGGGACCGACCAATAAGTACTTCAAGCAAGGAAATTGAAAATATTTTTCGAGCATGTACAATAAGAGATTTTAACTTCATTTATATTTCAACGTCTATTGCGAGGTAACAAATAACTATAAATTTAGTCTGTGAAATGCGCTACGAAATGATAAATGTTAAATACTTATAAAAAAAAATTCTCAGAAAAGTAATTTTAATTATTTACTGGATGATATTTTGGTTCAGTTTGATCAGTATTTTGAATTATTCTTTCCAACCAGCATTCTAAGTTCAAGACTTGGATTTGCTTTTCTTTTAATAAAATTTTTTTTAAAAAATCTTTCATCATCTTACTTTGTGAGATTTCGAACCGTTCGTCAGACCACTTTAGCTATACAATAAGGGGACAGAGCCCCCTGCTCGCTGGAGCTCACTAATTGAGGGCTTTAGCGCTCACCAATCCCTTTGAATGGGGTCGTTTCCAAAATTATAAAAGTATTTTTTTATGAAAGAGCACGCTTAAAACATAGAATCTGACCATTTTTTAAATAATTTCTTTAAGTTTAATATTTTTAAAAAATTACTTAATTCGGTGCTCTTTTATCGTTTAACGCTTCTGCCGATGACATCACAAATGATGAAATGCCATTCAGTGTTGCCATTTTCATGGTCCAAAATATTTAATTCGCATCTTTACTCACGTGTACAGTCGAGTCCCTACTTACGCGAAGGATGCGTTCCAAGACTCCTCGCGTAAGTCGAAATTTCGCGTTGTGGAAAAATATATGCATACAATTTTTTTTAAAGCATACCAAATTCTTTTAGACACTTATAAACACTCCTCAAACTGCTCTAAAGCATTCCTTAACCATACATCACAGTTTCTGGATCAAAAAACTGAACTTTTACTGTATTTAAAAAATAAAAAATACTGTTATTCAACATGAAATACTTTAAGATGCACAAAATGAATAACGAACGGTAATGAAAGACATAAAATGAAACAACATGGTACGCACAGCATGTACTAAAATTAAAATGATGCACTATAATAGTACTGTACAGTAAATACAGTAACAATCTTTAAGAGTCAAAAATTGCAGATAGTGATGATTTATGTACCATGATCAAATCGTTATTTTTATCTGATACATTTTTAAACACGGTTGCTTCGACTTTTCTTTAATAACGTTTCAATTTGTGGCAACATCTCTTCTTCCTGATCTCTTTATTAATCCACAATACAAGAGCAGCTTCCATTTTCATAATATTTACTTTACTTAGACTCTGCAAGCTTCAATATTGAAACTAAGTTCTGAACTTTTACGGATATCTTTTTTGTTTTAACTTTTAATTGTGCGAATGGAAGATTCACTCATACTTCTTGTCGCGCTACCGTTGACGTTTTGTAGTTGTTCAAGCATATCGAGAATCTTAGCCTTTTTTTAATTTTTTTATCAGAAACTTTCTTTTTCTCCCCCCCCCCCTTCACAAACTTAAAATGAAAGTGACGCTAAGGTGCCATTATATTTCATCAACTTTTATATTTAGAATGAAAAAAAATGAAAGATGCTGAGTGGTTATTTGATGCACTAGACTAGTTTGGTGTTTGAACTTTGGCTGTCAGTGATGCTTAAAGGGATGTAATAACATTCACGAAATCAATATTTTGTAGCCAATAACGAAGCTGATACTTAATTCCAAAAATATTCGTGTTGTGGGCGAAAAATTCGCGTTAGTTCTAAAACTCGTTACTCGTGAAAAATTCGCGTTATAGCCATTTCGCGCAAGTCGAATCGCGTTGTAGCGCTAGTCGACTGTATTGGCAACGATATGGTTGATAGCAAGCGTAGAGCGCAATTGTAATTCGCTTCTTGATTATCATAACGTGGAAATGCGGTCGAAAGATGCGCCATAATGCATCGTTTGTGACGTCATAAAGACCACGCCTTGTTTGAAGAATCGGACATTTTAAAAAATTAATTAAAAAATGACTGTTGGGAAAATGAAAGTATTTTCTGAGTTCATGTTATTATTATTCTTTTTTTTTTTTTTTTTTTTTGTGCTTATTCTATCAATTTCAGTGACAAAAGGTACTACTTTTGACTGAAGGAAACAACCCCATTGCTACTCATTTCTCTTTTCATAGCCTTTCTTCATATCAATCACAGAAATAATTGGAGCTCGGTCGAAACTAAGCATATCTGTTTTCTTTCCAATTCAAAAAAAAAAAAAAAAAACCGAGCTGATGGGTGCATCACATGACTTCCTTTTACGCCAATTTAATGATAATACTAGTAGTAAGCAAAGAAACACTCTAAATATTTTTGCCGCTAGTTTGTTGCGAACTGAAGCACAAAAAAAAGTTTTATACAGATTCATTTTCTCAATATTGGACATTTTAATGTGACTCAACGGTTAACTCACCAAATATCGCTAAAAGTGGCCAAAATAAAACCAAATTTAAAAATGGCGCAGACTGCGCCATTGACATTTTTAAGGGGGGGGTGTTTTGAGGGATATTTTTTCATTTGGAGGGGGTCTCCGCGATATTGGGGGGAGGGGTGCGCCCTTGCCCTAAGGGGGGCACCCCTGAATATGGCCAAACGAACTGAATAAAGTACAATCCTGAACAAATGGCAAGTGATTACCAAGAAGTTGGGGAAATGAATCAAATATGCAGGTGGCAAAAATGAATTGACAGTTGACGAGTTTCATTAAGGGGCAATTCTCAAAGGGGCAACACCACCCCGGCCCAGACCCGCAGTGAAACTCTCAAATTGTGGCTCTGAAGCAAGCGGGGAGGGAACAATAGGAGAGAATGAAATCTAATCATGTTTGAGTCGGAGAGAATTAGATATGGATATTAACCGAAACAACAGGATACAGGAGAGTTTCGCAATATACAGAGTGCTCTAAAAATGACTGATACATTTGAAAAATCAATAAAAACTAAACCAGCAGCGGTAGAAATATACCGTTTGTTGCATTGTGCTTGGGACAACAGTAAATTTTCAGACAGACAAATTTTTACCTGGTACTGACGATTAATCGACGCATCCATACTAATTTCGTATCTCAGATTTCTCTACAAAATGCTTCTTATTCGCTGAATTCTTTGAAACAGGAAAAGTTGTTACGTCTTTCGTGTTGGTGGTCTAAAAGAGGGGATAAAACCTATACCAGTGCTGAACTAGGATGACAGACGACCTTTCGTCCCGTTTTGAACGGGACAGTCCCATTTTCAGGTGTTCTTTCCCGTTATCCACCGCACACTGAAATGTCCCGATTGAATGGAACTGTTTTCGTATTTTCAAACCGAAAAATGAAATCATGCAAAGTTTGCTTTATGTTTTCCTGGGCCAAATGCACTCATATAGAAAGGGTATTTTTGTTTATGACTAATGTGTGGACTAGCAAAAAGGCACAGGTGCAATTCGCAGTTTTTTAAGCAATGTTGATTTTAAAAGGTATATTGCAAGTACATCACGCTATGATATATATATAGTATTATTGATTTTTTTTTCAATTTATTACTGCTCCACTCCTACTAGTCATAGCGTAATGTTATATAGCCTATAGCCTTCCTCAATAAATGGACTATGCACCACAAAAAGGATTTTTTAATTCGAACCAATAGTTCCTGAGATTAGCACGTTCAAACAAACTCTTCAGCTTTATATTATTTACACAGATGTAATTCTACCAAGAATTTCATTCTGATTTTAAATCAACACCAAATGTACTCAAGCAAATTTGTGCATTAAAAATGGCATCAATTCTTCTCTTTTAAGTGTCATTTCTATTTTGGTCTGTAATAATCTATTTTAAAAAGTGCCACTTTTTTTAAACACATATTATGTGTGCAGATTAAAGCGCTAGACTAGGAATTCGGAAAAGTAGCCAGTAGCTCCCAGAGTCACAAAAAATGGTATTGATTTTTGGTAGCTATTACACAAAAATGTAAAATAAATAAAGGCAAAAAACTATTAACTTTCAGGGAATGTGCTCCGAATTACGTTGCCAAAATAGAGTCCCGAGATGTACGCGATGAACCTCTCGGGATTGGAAGCGTGTTGCCGTAGCGTGCTTCTAATGGCAGCAAGGGTGGATACAGAAAACCATTTAGGGGGGGGGGGTCATGCTAAAGAATGAATTCCTCTCCCCACTCCATAAACGAACCTACGGCTTTAGGTGCGAAAAATTTCTGAAACTGATTGGGAGTCAATAAAAAGCACCAAATCGGCCGGAATAAGGTACCTAATTGGGGATAAAGGTTGCAAATTAATTTCATGAGCAACGCAACGAAGTAGTTGTTCAAATATTTACTTTTAAAATGATTAATGAATTGAAAAGATGCTGTAATCGTTTAAATTTTATGCGTAAAGTGTTAGAACACAATGTGGACGCATACTGTTGTTGACCGTTTAGGGGGTTTCATGATCCCCATGACCCTCCCCTTGTATCCCCCACTGAATGGCAGATAATAGCCAGCGACTAAAACTTTTTTTTTTTTTTTGGTAGCCATTTTCAATGAAATGTTCGCCCGTTGGCAACATGCGATCAATAATCTAGAGATTTAGTGCAGATGGCTAAAATTATTATTTGTTCCGTTTAATAAAGGAAAAATTAAATGGTCACCTTACGCTTGGAACACAACAGACAAAAAATAATTTACTCATCTCTTCCTTCTTCTTTGGCAGCGGGAAACTGCAGGAAAGAAAGTAAAATAAACCAGCTACTTCCTGTTATAACAAAAGAAGTCCGTGTTAAAAAAAAAACTTTGAAAGTATTACAGTCCAAAACCTTCGTAATTGTTATCCTTACTCTGCTTTTTAAATCTACCACAAAAGGAGTTCTATCGTATCACTTGCGAATCTACAACTTACGAAAAAATTAATATTCCTCTTTTTAAATATTATTTTAATGATGTGCTACTTTGTAAACTTATTAACTTTTTAGAACTTGCGTCAAAAGACAAGGCTTGAGAACAACCATGTGAGAATTTTTTATGTTTAAAATGTTTTTTAGTAGAAAATATTTCATTTACTACTTATTCTATATGCCTCGTGTCGTACAAAATAAACTCGCTGAAATGGATAAAATATTTGATCAAACGAAATACAGTCGACTCCCGCTACAACGCGATTCGACCTACGCGAAATGGCTATAACGCGAATTTTTCACGAGTAACGAATTTTAGAGCTTACGCGAATTTTTCGTCCACAACACGTGTCTTTTCGGAAGAAAGTATCGGCTTCGTTATTGGCTATTAATATTGATTTCGTGAGTGTCGTTACATCCCTTTAAGCATCACTGAAATTGAAAGTTCCCACACCAAATTAGTCTACGCATCGCGTTGTTAGTGCATCAAATATTAGCATCTTTCATTTATTTATTTTTTTCATTCTAAATATGAAAGTTGATGAAATATAATGGCATCTAAGTGGCACCTTCATCTAAAGTTTGTGAAGATGGGGGAAAAAAGAAAGTTTCTGACTGAAAAAAACAAGGCTAAGATTCTTGGTATGCTTGACAAATATCGACGGTAGAGTCAAAACAAAAAGATATCCGTAAAAGTTCAGAACTTAGTTTCAATATTGAAGTTTTCAGTGCAGTCTATCAATGTGAATATTATGAAAATGGAAGCTGCTCTTGTATTGTGGATTAAAGATATCAGGAAGAGGGGCTGTTGCCATAACTTGAAACGTTATAAAAGAAAAGGTGAAGCAACCGCATTAAAAAATGTATTAAATAAGAATAACGATCTGATCATGGATCATAAATCATCATTATCTTCATTTTTTAACTCATAACTTGTTACTGTATCTACCGTACAGTACTATTATAGTGCAGCATTTCATTATTACTACATACTGTACGTACCATGTTGTTCTATTTTATGTTTTTCCCTCCCATCGATCATTCATTTTGTGCAACTTCAAGTATTTCATGTTGAACTAAATAGTTTTTTTATTTTTTAAATAAAATACAAGTTTAGTACTTTAAGTAAGAAACTAGTGTATAGTTGAGGAATGCTTTAAAGCAGTTTGAGGGGTGTTTATAAGTATCTAAAAGAATTCTGTATGCTTCTAAAAAAACTGTATGCATATATTTTTCCACAACGCGAAATTTCGACTTACGCGAGGAGTCTTGGAACGCATCCCTCGTGTAAGTCGGGAATAGACTGTATAGCAAAAGTTTTTTTCTTCTTGGTGTGAGTATTTTGCTTACGGAACTAGCTCTATGGGGAGTGACTACATTTACAAATTTTTAATGGATCTGTATATCTATTGATTTTTTCAAAACTTCATATATTACTTACCTTAAGAAATTATTTATTACGAATGATTATATTAGTAGTTTGACCTATAAATGAGTACTTAGCGCAGTTTTGCTTTCATTAATTAATAATATCGTAAAAATAATGCAGCATTTGATGTGTGAACTAAAAACCTTTTGTTGATATGCGAAACTTAAGAAAAAAAGAAACAAAAACTGAGAAACCTAGTATAGATCTGCTTCTGGTTTGGGGGGGGGAGGAAGAAAAAGTGTAGCTTAACCCCCAACACAGTTAACGCTATTAAAGATAATTCTAAAACTGTTTTACGGACTCAAGCTCCGAAAATACAACATGGGGTAACTCTTTATCTCTTTGCTAAAATGCTACTCTAACGGAGCGATCTTTCTGATTTGTGTGCTCATATATCACTAATAACTAAGGTGACCATACGTCCCGTTTTGAACAGAACAGTCCTGTTGTCCCCTCACATTGTGTCGGGACGCAGAAATGTCCCGTTTTCGGAAAGTTAGTAACCTATTGTAAAAAATTGGGGTGGAGGCGAAAAATCACAGAAATCTAAAACCAAATAATAAAATATAGAACGGCGATAAAGTTGGGCAGATAAGTAAAAAAATAATAGTAACCAATCGAGCAAAGTAAGCATAACCGCGTGATTAGTAGATCAGTTTGTAGAAAACTGTTACCATATTTAGCAACTATTAGCCAATTTCACTTTTTCAATAAATCACACTTTGCAAATTGAAAGAGTTTCAAAGTAGCAATTATATATATTATGTCAACTAAAAAAAAATGTGGGTAAAAATACGGGAATGAGTTATAAATATTCAAGTATAGTCATACAATTGAAGCTTTTGGGATTATCGAATGATAGTGCAGTTCTCACACATGTCAGAGTAATTTTGGCTATTTTCAAAACTTTTCATCAGACAACCCTGGGGTGAGAGACGGAAATAGAAACCATGCAGTTAAAGTTCTTAGATTAGGTTTAATTACTGATAGTGATTGACGATATTATTATGTGCGTGTCTATTGAAATCCGCCGTACCATTCTTCTTTTTGATCTGTTCATTTCTGTTCTACCTGTATGTAATAAACAAATACTGTTAACAATTTTTTTTTCGTATCTCAAAGGGTCCCGTTTTGAGGAAATAAATTTCTGGTCACCTTACTAATGACCCTTCGAAGAACAGAAGCTGGATCCGTCTTTGTAAGGGGATAGGAGCAACCATCTCACCAAGTACGGATTTAAGGAAGGGGCGGTCGTCACCCCCAAATAAATCGAGTAAGTAAACTCGTTTACAATAGAAATCTAACTAGTAATATTGTGTATTAGTTATCTATCATAGTTAGTCAATCCTCCCGTAGGTGGACAGTGATTGTCTAAAAAAAGTTTTTTTCCTTGGAATTCATTATACGTCAAACAGTGCGTTCCATATTTAATTGGGACAGTAAGAAAGCAATCTTGTGGACAACGTAATTACTTTATTTTGATAAATCAAATTTGCAGAGAAATTATAGGTATCCAAGTTTCTACAAATGCTCCATATGCGCCCCTCCGGTGACACGGCAGTTTTCCAGTTCCTGCCAGACTCGTCATAAGTATAATACAGTGTTAATGATTGGGAAACTTGTATTGTACCATTCACTAAAAAACACCTGGTGCTTTAAAATCGGTATTTTAAAAATTATTTTCATATAAAAGGGTAAAAACTTTGAAACTGCAGGACAAAGAGCTGTTTCTCTCGCCTACCCCCTCCTCCTTCTCCCCCCCCCAATTTAAGGAGTCGCAAACCTTTAATTGATTGTCGTGACCAACGTCTGCAGCATAATGAAATGGGACTGTTCAAAGCATTGCGGAAGAAAGATTTTACAGACATCTCTGAAAAAAAGAGGAAAAAACATCAAGGGCAAGTCATTGAATACGATGAAATGACCATGAGACTCTTTCGTCACTAATAAAGTCATGATATTTCACTATACTTAAGTCTTTTCAAAAAGTTTCGTGTCAGATAATAGTTAATTCTGTAAACGTTATTTTCTGGAAATTGCAAGGAATGACACAGACAATTGTCATTCATTGACAACTTAAACAAAATGGCGCCATCCAGTCTTTCTTTTAGTAATTTCTTTTGATTGAAAATGCCAAACTGCGTTTTGCGTTGATTACAGTCAGGGCCTGATTACTGAATACGCCAACTAGGTCGTGGCCTAGGGCCCCCACTTTTTAGGGGCCCCCAAACGGTTAATTTCATTTTAACCAATAGCTACAACTGTTTTCGGCAATGGCTAAAATTGCAAGGGTTGACAACACAGAAACCCCGAAAAAGTATATGGCTTAGGGCCCCCTGACAACTTAATCGGGCCCTGATTGCAGTAACCAATTAAATTGACTTATTCGAAATATTTCGAATTGAACAGCTTTTTAACAGACTCCAAAGTTATCAGTTCATACCCCGTATACATGCTTTTTTTTTTCTTTCGGCAGCCCATAGCTTCTCATTTAATGAACCGAATTTGGTGATTCTTTTTTTAATGGATAGGGTATTGTCTAACTTAAATCCCATACCTTTGTTTAACCATTAGAAAAAAGTTATGACTAAAAATTATAAAATTTCATGTAATTTCCCTATTATATGATTAAATATGAAACCCATTGTTAAAAAAACTGAAGGCCATAAAAAAAAATTACAATCGTAATTATTGTGAGAATTTGAAATAAAAGTTTCTTTGAAGCAAACATGAAATTCATTCACTATTTTTATCTCGAATTATTTTTATTGTTGTGAAATATAAATTCATTAGTGAAATCGAGTTTAAGTGTTTCTAATTAAATTAGCACACACCTTGTCCCCAAAGAGACAAGAATTAGCTTTTAGAGCCTATCGCACTATTTATAATAATATTGCGGTTGGCAAAAAGCCCCATTGTACACATCACTTCTAATACTTTGTACATCATAGACATGGAAGCTCCTAACAATATTCCTTAAATAATATTAAAATGGTTTAAAATACTTTGTTAGATAAAGTAAAAGAAGATAAAAGTTGCTTTAAGCACTTAAAAAATACATATACCGTGTATTTTCAAGCACAATGTCAGCGCGCGTTAAAAAATTCATTTGTATTTATTTAAATGCTTCTTTCTATATGATAATTACTTTAGTACAAAACATACATTTCTTGTAGTTTTCAATACTTTCTTAAGAGAAAATCATGTTGCGTGAACAAAAGGCGCAATCTATGAGATGTATTTATTAGGATATTTTCCTACTAATTCATTTGAATCCTTAGAAACAATTCTAAAAACAAGTTGCGATTCAAAAGAATGGAGACGATCTGATCTTAATGCAACATGTATTTAGAAGCATTTGTTCCGATTTCCCAATCAAAATTTTAACATTTTTTTTTTGAACTTTTTATATGCATTAAATCGTTGTGAAAAGAAATTAAATCCCATATAATGTCAACAAATTTACGTCAATGTGTGTACTCGTGTAATTTCAAATACTATGACTTTAAAAGCAACGATATAACGTTACTTAAAACTTCTAATGCTACCTCATTATAAAATCATCTTCAGTGCAACTAAAAATATAATATAAGAAATTATGTAGAGAAAATTTTCGAAAACAACTTACCCCTGTAAAGTATACACACTTGAACTCAAGTTCAGCACTTAATGAAACATTTGTTCAAAAGAATAAGTTCCAATGTTCGATTTAACTAAATACAGACGAAATGCAGTCCAAATTCGCAACTTAATTCCTGATGCAACGCCTGGCATCCTCACATGCCGTTACCATTAATAAGATTGTAAACAAATTTACTTTTCATCATTGAAAATGATTGAAAATATTCCATATAATTAGTTATCCAGTTTCAAAAACTTTGATCGAGTTTTACTATCATCAAAAATAATGCCACGTGTTGACCGATACCAATTCCATACTGCAATCATTCGCAGCGACTGTTCAATCTCGCATAATAATTACTTAATCAATTGTTTGGTATATTTTACGTTTCCCTTTAGTAAGAAGTTTACTTACAATCAACTGAGCAATTATTCTTAGTTGTATGAGCTAGAGTTTTTCTATTGAAAGTAACCCTAAGGGTTGGCGATACCATTTTCATACTGCAATCACTCACAAAGACAGTTTACTTTAGCATAATAATTGCTCAATCATTGCTTGGCATAGAAGTTTACTTACAATCAACTGAGCAGTTTTTCTTAAATTATCTCTACTAGTGTTTTGTTATTGGAAATAACGCCAAGTATTGAGCAATACCGTTTTCATTCTGCAGTCATTCACAATGCATACTGTGGCATAATAATTGCTGGTATAACTTACATTTAGTTGGAAGTATGGAAGTTAACATAAAATCAACAAGTGGAACACACGTTATTAGTTAAATTCGAATAAAAAAACAGATTCTTTTTTTCACTTACCCTGTTCAGTTCTCAGTGTCGTTAGTTAGCAACAGTACAGACATTTTAATTCGTGGTCAAGTTCCGATACAACAAGCAGTTCAAATAAGAACTTGTCATTCAATTTAATTTCTTACCTTCCATATAATTTATATTTTATGACATTATTTATTTTTAATTCATAGTAGTTGATTTATAGCTCGAATAAACTTTTCTTAACGAACTTTGAAGTAATGTGACAATCGATTGCATTGCGTCATAATCTCGCCAATATTGAAGCCAAAATTAAGTTTTCAAACATGACCTGAACTTACACAAAAAGGTAGGAATCATGTTTTGGAACATGAATTAAATGGTCTGGGAAAAGTATTTTTACTTCTGAAGTGCTAATTCCGTGGAAGGTAAGTGTATTTTTATCTTATTTTTATTTTCTGCTACATTAAATGAGTTTCTTACATTTTCTTGACAGAATATGGTCAAAAATCTTTGTTTCTTTATTTGTTGGTTTTAATTACGTGGTCTGCCCAGTTATCCTTTACGCAATAGTGCTTTGTTTTTGTTTGAATTAGCTGAATGCGAAGCAATTTAAAGAAAACCATTTTTAATTGGGAAACTTGATATTGGCTTTCGTGACATTGACAATTGCATGTATGGTGCTTGTCAAATCTAGTTTGTTGGACTGGGGAACTACTACATATCAGTTAATAAAGGCAATTAATTCTCTCGCAATCTTCTTTTCTAATAGCCAGAATTTTTTTTTTTTAAATATTTCTTTAGAGTTACATTACGACCATTACTTTGGAGAATGTCACCTAAAATTAACCTGATACCAAATATCTTAGTAATTAAATAAAGTAAACTAATATTATTTTACATCCTTGAGCGTGCATAATTTATCACTACAAATTCAATTTGTGGAGTTTTGTTACAAATTTTTATTAAACAATTTGAGTACATTTGAGAAAAATATTCAGAAAGGCCAAGAGAGTGACTTTCTGGCTATTCAGAGATTTTCTCAGTAAAGAATAAATGAGTTACTGTTTTCATATGAATAGAAATGTTTGGGAATTATTCCCAAAATTATCTCTAACAATTAAAGAAAAAAGAAACTTTGTGGATCAAGCGATTCTTGTGCTATTCTTCCCGGACAGGATACCCTTAAAATGTTGGAGAATCACCCTTTTAAAAAAGTATAAAGTTAACTGTTAATAAAGTTAACAAATTTCATTCAAGGGGGAACTTAAACAGTGTAGAATTGGGAATTATGGACTTTTAAACTTTACAAATAATACAGGATTTCGAAGCTTTCCTCAGTCCAAGTCATTAATTTAAAAGCTTTTGGAACAGACTTTTTTCACCATTTACTTATTTAAATGAATAAATATGTTTGTATTGACAAATAATAACATTAATCTTCAAATGTGTGTGGTTAAAAATAATATGTGGGTAAAAATTTAAATATGTTTGCGAAGGCTAAAACAACTTTTCAATGCATACCATCCTTTTAAAATGATACTGTTTCTTCAGTTTCAACAATTTTCTTGGAGGGACTTCAATTAATGTTCTAATGTCATTTTATTATTTCACAAAACATATTTTAACAAAAAAGTTCCATTTTAAAATAGAACTTTTTTGTTCAAGTTTTAAATGATTTATAAAATGATTAATTTTAAAATAGATTTTTTTTTAAAGATTTGTTTTAATTATAAACGTTAAGAAAGGTTTTTATTACGAAAATGTAAGTATCTAACAATAAACAAATTGAAAGCATGCTTGATATTCTTCAGTACTCCATTGAACTACAGCGGCATTCTTCCAAGAAGAAACAGATTGAGTCTGACTAGTCCAATACAATTTAATTGAACTATCCCTGTCATTGCAAAGCGCAAATTCACTCCCAATGCGGAAATAAAATATGACACATTTCGGCACATTTGCTCAAATTTCACGAATCTCAAAAAAGGAATCCTTTCAAGGATTTAGGCTCCTACTGGGGTACAATAGGGTGAAATTGAAACGGAATCCATCGGAAAAAAACGAATCCTGCCTTTCTAGTTCGCATCGGCTTTCCAGTCGGTTCCATTATAAAAGCCACCTTCACTTACGTGCAAGAAGAGACATGGACATAAGAAGCTACCAAAGTGTGAAACTGAATTCGAACATCCAGGGAAATACTGAAGAAATGAGATACGGCAAGGTTTTCAAGAAAAAGTTCTGTTTTTTTTTCTTCAGATGATTTGATATTGATGCTTCCTACCCACTTGGCCCGTCTTGCGGTTCGATGTCGTAAATCTTCACGGATGGTGAAGATTTGAATTCAGCCCAATCTGTCCTTTTCAATTCATGTGGCAGAACTGCTGGAATAATTCTGTGAATGAAAGTGCGTGACATTTTTTGTCATATAAATTTTGGCTTCACGCATCGATTAACTTATGAGGTTTATACCAACACCAAAGAAAAGGAATCTTTCAGTTTTTTTTTTTTTTTTTCTGAATTGGAAGGGGGGTGGAATTCAATAACAAGTGCTGTGTGTTTGACTTCTTTGTTGCATCTGTGGAAAGATTTCAATGTAACAAATGTGCATATTGAAAACATAAAATGGTCAAGTATGCAACAAACTTAAAAAAATCATTTACTAACGCGTCGACCTCAAGTTACATTCTGCCCGGGGCAGGTAAAAAGCTATATCAGGAAAATTCTCGTTCTTTTTTAATTTTTTGTCATCTATTTCACTTCAGCTAAAATGTACAAACCTGCTTGGTTTCTTTTTTTTTTGAGCAATCACATTGCTTATTGTTCTCATTTGACTTTTTTTGGCGTCCTTTGATTTTATTCCCCCTCCCCCACCCGCCTCCCTCTGCAGCACCACCGTCGACCGGCCTCACTATGCTGCTCCTCTAGCGAAAACCGTCTCCAGATTGTGTCCATATCCTACACACACACGCACACCTACACATACGCAGACACCTACACACACACACACTCATGCCTGCACATACACACACACACATACCCACACACAATCATGCTTTCACACAGACACAAACACACACACCTACATACACACACACACACTCGTGATTGCGAAAAACATAATTTGAATTCAAGATGTCAAAATTCAAATTAATTTTATTTTTTAATTTTTCTGTCATCTATTTTACTTCAGCTGAAATGTACAAACTTGCTTGTTTGGTTTCCGCTGAAAATAAAGTATGGAAAGAAAGTCAAATTTCAACTTTTTACTAGTGTTTGGGTGGAATCAGTTTAAAAAGCGGATTTCGTGTTCTGTTTCGAACAAAATGAAAATCCTTCTCTAACTCCCGTAGAAAATAGAATTTAAGTAAAGAGCTCTGAATTAGAACACAATCCCACTCCCCTGCGATGACAAAAATGATTTGATAGAAATATTCATAACGAGATATCGATTCCGAGTCACAACTGACTACAACTGTATTTATGTCGAGGACTGTATACTAAGTGCCTTGCCTCCGTTATTTTTTATACCGATAGATGGCTGCACCATCACCGGATCGAACAGTTAAGGAGAATTTAGAACTAGACCAGGAGCTAGTAGCTACCTGGTGCTAGCACCCCCAGAGGTATCGTTTCACTTGGAGGACATTGATACCACGAGCATATTTAACGTCACCCAGTCCCCTTTAATGACGACGGTGGGTCTTCGACCATCGAGGTTCGAACTCAGAACCCTACGGTCCCGAATCCGACACTACCGATCGGGCTACCACGGCCCCCATAACGAGATATTAAAAAAAAAAGGGGGCGCTTTGAAAAGCACCCCTTTCCTAGGTTACAAACTAACTTGTTCCAACTTGCACAGCTATAGGTGCTAAAGGATTCTTGACCATTGTAAAACGGCAGTCTTGTACGTTTGGAAATTCAAATTCATGGTCTCCAGTAATATATTTTGCAATGGGCTTGAACTGAGGTGAGCCTAGGACTTTTCGCTCAAAAAGAAACCCTAATATCGGCTGTTCCAATTCATTGAGAAAATTGGAACAAGCTTTATTTGATGCAAAAACAAAATCTCTTTCAAACAACATCGAATGTTAAGGGGTGTGGGAAATCTTTCATCCCTTTAATAGGCAATTACGTGAAATTTTAACTTAAAAAAAATAATTAAAAAAAAACTAATTCGAAATTTGAAACATAAAACCCCAGTTACGAACCCCCGGGGCTCGAAGTAATTTTTTACCAAATTTCAAGGCTGAAGATACTATCGGGTCTCCTGGGCGCAGGCCCGCCACATACTTCCTTTCACAATTTCTTTGACGTTACTTTTTTTTTAATATACTAGGGGGCTCTGCCCTCTGCCCCCTGCTCGCTGACGCTCACCAACCCCCGAAGATTGCTTCGCAGATTTAAGATTTAAATCGCAATTAGAAAGAAACAGATTAAAAACGCATTATGAGCTCCACTTGGAACAAAAAGCACCCCTTACTCGGGTTCCAAAACAACTTGTACCAACTTGCAGAGCCGTAAGGGCTAAGGGGCTCCTGAGTATTACAAAACTGCAGTTTTGTACGTTTGAAAAGTCGCTTTCATATTCGTGGTGTCTAAAATTTAATTTGATCTTTAGCTCGGGGCTTGAATTGAGTTGAGCCTAAGATTTTCTGTTAAAATCGAAACCCTTCAAGTTTGTGAATAAGAAAAAAGAAACAAGCAAGTCGAAAAGACCTTACTATTCCAACGCCAAATAAAACATCAATAATTTTAATTGAGATGAGATTATTCCAACTTGATTTTTAATCGCTTGTAACTTTTTTTCCATTGGAGATAAAAACTTAGGTTTTCGACCATTAGGTCGAGTTAGATCTTGATTTAAAAAAGCCGCTCTTTCCAGGGGTGTCAAAAAGAAAACTGTGGGACAATTTCTTCACTTTTTACTGATAGATTTAATGAGGAAAGTAGTCCCTAAATTTTCGCTAAGCCTAAAAAAGTTCGAGCTAAAAACGCACATAACTCTCGCCGCATTTAAGTTAGAGGATTGAAACAAATTGCGTAGAACGCGGAAAATTCTACCCTTTCCAACAATATATGATATTAATATGTGCAAGTAATTTTTCACCCCTTTAGTTGGCAATAATAGGCAATTTACGCGAAATTTGAGTTTAAAAAATTAATTACAAAAAAAAACTAATTCGAATTTTAAAAAACAAAACCCCAGGTGCAAACCACCGGGGCTCGAAGTAATTTTGTACCAAATTTCAAGGCTTTAGGTGCTATGGGGTCTCCTGGACGCAGACCCGCCACAGACTTCCTTCCAGAATTTATCTGAAACTTTACTTTTATTTAATACGAAGAGATAGAGAAAAGAGACTTACATAGCTATGGTTTATATTTTCCCTCCTTCACAACCAGACAATCCTGAAGTCACTCACCAGCTGCAGACCTGATCTTATTACAACAAACGTTGATAACCTAAGTTGATTCATGTGACCCGTTGTTGCATTTAATATTACAAATCGGAAATTATGTTCTAGAAACTTCCAAAACTGAATGCTTCATTCTGTATTGAGAATGATAGTTGCAAATTTCGAACCATGTAGCAATAAATTGGCTTCTAAAAACCAAATGGAAATTTTGTATTCATAAAATAAGCGTGTGGTAATGATAACGACAATTCATGGTTTGTGCTTTCTTTTCCTTTCTGGTTTTTTCCATAGAAAATAAATCAAATGTGTGTTTCAAGTCTGTATGTGTCTTGTCTCGCTGGATTCATCGTAATAATTGAGATCGAAAAAAGTTGGGCATCACTCTTTATTTGAGGTTTTTTTTTTATTTAATATTAATTCTGTTCATACGAATCGTTACTAAATTATTAAAGTATCACGTCTGGTTATTCAAGACTCAGAACAAATTTATTATGCCTAAAAGAGCATGTGGAATAATTTAAAAAATTAGCATGTGCGTAGTAATTTATTCAAATACACCAGAGACCCTTACGATAGATATTCTTAGAATCGAATTAAAAGTGGGAAACGTATTTTAAAGAGATCTGATTATGCGCGGAAGTCGAATATACCTGGGCACTCCGGTCTTTGGTTTCAAAACTAATTTGTCACTTCTAAATAATTTAATTCTACGTTTAGTCATTTCAGATAGGAATAAGCCTTTCTCTTGAATTTCATCAAGAAAAAAATGCAATACGATTTATCATAGGTATATTTTGACAGATGATCCAAGATAATTTATTTTATTAAAACTATAAAAGTTATAAAAATAGAACATACATTGAAAACGCACAAGATATCGTTCACAAAATATTTTAAATGAAAAAAATTCAGATCGAGCAATTAATTATACATTTGGGATTTCGGTGTTTATTGAGTAATTTTACTTGCACTAAATGAGCTAAATTTCTGGATAACAGATTTCGTAATAACAAGCCTTTATTTTTTCAATGGTAAAGCTGGGATATTGCGCCGCTTAGAAGTAACCTTCATTTAGTGTTATAGGTCGTTTCCCTACTATTGTTCCAAATCGATTTGCTTGGTTCCCATAGTAAAAGAGATACTAATTCTGGAATACTTTGTGGTAGAATCATGCCCCCCAGGTTCAGAGGCAAGTTTGGTTGGGACAAACCTTTTCCTCCTCCAGAAAAGAAACGGCGAAGGAAAAGAAAAGAAACATTCAGCATTTACCTGTACAGAATATTGAAAACAATCCATGATGATTTGAGTATTTCCAGTAAAGCCATGAACGTCATGAATTGCTTCATCTTGGATATCTTCGAGCGCATCGCGACAGAAGCGTCTCGTTTGGCAGCTTATGGTAAACGCCAGACCATCAACAGTGCGGACATACGAGCAGCAGTCCTTTTGCTATTGACTGGAGATCTACAGAAACATGCGGAATGGGAAGGGGCCGAAGCCCTGAAGCGATACCATTGCAACAAGAAAACAGCGATGCAAAATGCTCAAGTCATTTAGTACCGAAATATGTTCATCAAAATTGCTTCTTTGGAACATTGGCGTCATCAAATTAGTTTATTCAGAGATTTGGCCTCGTCAAATTAACATCTTCAGAGATTTGGCGTCATCAACTTCGCCTCTTCTGAGATTTAGAGTCATCAATTTAGTTTCTTCAGAGATTGGGTTACTTAAAAGTAGCTTCTTCAAATATTAGGCTGCTTCAAATTAGTTCCGTCAGAGATTTGGCTGCTAGTTTTTAGTGAGATTTCGAAAGGCAAGCATTTTGCGTTTCATTTTCATCAGCTTCGAATATTCACCCAATGTCTTCCATCAAAGGATAAAACAAGTGTTAACTAATATTCTTTAGAATCTTAATCTTATCCACCATCTTCACTGAAAACTGAAGGTATTACAAAGAGTATCTTGTTTCCTACCATCACGTGGCTTCATCCAATATCTTTAATAAAATTTCAAATGATAAAGCTGATACAACTCTATATTTCTTCAGACACGCAGATTCACCAAGCTACGGCAAAGAGTGTCCTGTTTTGTCCAACAAAGTAGCTTCACGCAATTTCTGTTCCTTAGCAAAATTTCAAATGATGAAACAGATAGTGCCCTAAGATATTTTTATGAGGTGTAGCTTCACCAGTTTGAAACAATGAGTGCCTTATTTTGTTAACTAACGTAGCTTCATCCAATCTATAGCAAAGTTTCAAAAGAAAATTCAGATAGTGCCCTATATTCTTCAGAGATATAGCTTCAGTAAATGTATTTAGTGAAACATCAAAATGTAGGTGTCTTAGTTATTTAATATATTCAGTAGACTTTCAAAAGGCAATGGAAGATAGCGTCTTTCATTCTTTAGAGTCCATTCTTCTCCTAATACCTTTAGTGAATCATCAAAAGTTAAAACAAACAGAGGCAGCGAGACGCAAGGGATGTAAGTGGACTTTTTAAAAACTTCGAGTAAAACGCGTTTAAAGTCAGATTTTAGGTAGGCTTTCAATTAACGTTTTTTTCTAAATTACTCTGTATAGCAGCATCTACCAGAGCTACTATTACCATCTCTTGCCCTAAAACAGAGGTTCTCCTACCATTTGTGCTGATTATCTCGAAATTTTTAATTTTGGCACTTACATCCCTTTGCTTCTTTATGCCTTAGTTGTTCTTTGTTCTTCAGAGAGATTGTTTCATTCATAAGCTAGTGAAAATATAAAGTGTAAGACAATTAGTATTTTGTGTTGTTCAAATAAGTAGATTCCTCCGAAATCTTTAATGACATTTTAAAAGTTAATCATGTTTGTGCTCTAAGTTTTTGAAGTGCTACTAATTCATTATCCTATGTTTATTCAAAGTTTTCATAGTTAGTAAACTACAACAAATCTTTTGTGTGTGTAATGGCTGTTTTAAGAAAAGTTTTAAGGTATTTTTTATTTCGCTCATAAAGATGCACAAGTTACAAACATATCTTCTGAGATAAATAAATACCTTTGTGCTCAAAGGTGGTATTTTTCTCAGAAGCTGACAAAAGCTAATAACACAATTAGCTTTTGTCGGATGTCTTTTCATCCATAAGCTCTTTACTTTTTGCATTGAAAAGGCGTTCCCTGAAACGCCGAAACACGTATATGCAGTAATTTTGCAAATTTGTGCTTTTTTGACGTTGTTTATGTTTACTTTATATCTTCTGAGCTTTGTTATTTTTACTTATTTATTTATTTGTTTATGCTTTTAATAATCAGTATCTAAAATACAAGAATATTGATAGTTGCAAAATGTGACGTTATTTAAATTTTTGTGTACCATTTTCTGTTTTTCCAAATTTATATTTTCTACCAATTCAGTTAGTCTTAGCAGCATTCAACAACATTTCCACGTAGAACTGTCAATTTTTAAAAAAATACATCTTTGAATCTTTTCATGTGATGATGATTTAAATTTTTTTTCCCCCTTGTTGATGGTAACTGTTATATTTTTTAAATGCTTCAGTTGAATATTTTTGCTGATAATACGTCAAAGCATTGTCATACATTTCTTCTGTGGTTTAGCGGGGGAGGGGGAGGAGGGGCTCACAAAAGTCCTTATATGTTCACATATTAACACACTAGGATAAGACTCTATGGTTTTTAGATTTTTATGACTCCTGTTGCTGGGTAAAACACGTGTCCCTGCATCAAAGAAAGGGTTTTTGCAATATTAGTCGCAAAATTTTTATACAACTGCAAAAAACAAGTAGGGGAGACCGGGGCAAGATGACTATGCTAACAATTTTCGTGGTTTATTAATTTATTTTTAAGGATAGTAAAATTAATTTTGCATGAGCTGTTAGAGCGGTCCTTTGTAGTATTAAATATATTACCATTTAATTTTTCAAATAAAAATAACGAAGGATATTTTTATTTTTTCATAACCTTAACAAATCGTCATCTTGCCCCAGTACTGGGGCAAGATGACTTTGACCTAGGGGCAAGATGACAACGTTGAAAAAGGTTGAACATATATTATGTTTTGAATATGTTACCTAGTTTTACAAATGATAGCTATGTTTTTACATCTTACTAAGTATCAAATTAAGCGTAATGCATTGCAGCGTAATGTTCAAGTGTTAGTTGTGCAGCTAATAATAGACACAAATAAAAATACCATTTTCATGATTGGAACATTCCTCATGCCACCACTCTTGGCTTTTACAGTTCTGGATCCATTCTTCTGTTGGAGAGGATCACAAAATTCCACTTTCCAAGCAAGGCATCTTAGAACACTATTCTTTGAATTTTATGCAGTTGCATTGCTTGGCATGAATACGGGTCCACAGTAATAGACTTGGGCCTACAGGAACTTGGTCTAAGCTCTTTTTACTCCCTTTTTAGCTTCTTGAGTTTTTTTTCCCTGTTTTTTTAAATAATTCTTTTTTTCTTCCACTTTGCTCCTTGTTCTGACATTTCTTTGATGGGTGTGCTTGTAAGAATGTTTGAGCTTCAGTTTTTGTTTTCTCGCATTGTGTTGCTTTACAATGGCAAATTTTGGCAATGCATTGAAATCAAAAACACTAACATGCTTCTTTGGTTTATCGGAATCAGCATTTGCAGTGACTTCTGCTTCGTCTGGAGGGTTTATATGTTGGTTTTCTACTTCCTAGGTCTGAGGAATAGCACTATTATTCTCAGTTTCAGAGCCAACAACGTCATAGTCCGCTAAAAACAAGAAAATTATGAGACTCAATACCTCATTCTTTAAACCCTTAATCGGCATTTCCAACTGTAGCTGCTTTGAAGTAAGCGGTGCTCAAAAGCTCACCAATATTTTTTTTCTGTTATAGTTTATCCTTGATGAATAACCATAAAGTTGTCACATGCTTGGCTGTACTAGGTTTTTAATGGGCAGAAAAATGACGCATCAGGAGCTAGAGACGATGCGATGTGTGAAATGGAAACCCAATCATGATAGTGTTTTTTCACTGCAATATAAGATAGCCTGAAAAGCTATGTGAGGTTTATGATTGTCAATAATCAGCAGAGCAGGATATTCTTTGCTTGGTTTAATTCATTCAACTAGTCATTTGGTCAACTAGTTTATAAATAACCCCTGGACACCCGCTTTCGAATGATACCTCCATTGATTCAATGCGTCCTTTAGTCCCAGAGGAGAAGCACAAGGTCGCGTGGATAAACACACAGCGTTTACAGGAATTTGTAAAAGTGGACAACATAGTTTAATAAATTCCGAAACACGGGCAATAGGCAAGCTCGTCATCTTGACCGGCGTTGCTGCCCATCATCTTGCCCTAGACTGCCTGTTTGAACAGATTCTTCTCCATAACCATAAAAAAAAAGGCAATTAATTGACATTTATTCATGGTAATAGGTAGTATTTAAACTAAGTTACTCATAAATACTCAATAGACACGATATATCCTGTATGTATATGCAGCAGAGCTTATTTACACATGCATAAAAGTTAGACCGTGGCAACGATAAACAATCAGAGCTTCAGAACTAACACAAATATGGCGATTTCAGCATCTCTATACTATTGCTGAACGAACAGCGGATAGGAGAGCCAGTAGCATGCAGTTGTTACTGTTACCTAGTTCAAAACGGAAAAATTAAGGCATTCGTCATCTTGCCCGGCTCGTCATCTTGCCCCGGTCTCCCCTACACATAATTTGCAGCATATACCGTACAACATATCTAAAACTACTTAATAGGAATAGATAAGTTTTAAGAAATTTTTTTGTTTGCGTTTTCTGTGCTTGTATTGTACATTACTTTTCAAACATAGTGATGAATGTATATATTTAAGAATGAATATATTTAAGCACAACGTATCTTTCTAGGAGGGTTTTTTTAATTTTTTTAATTTAATGGAAAAGTACGGCTTTTAACAGTGTTAATCAGGAGAAACGTTTAGTAACATTTTTTACAGTCCTTAAATCTTTTTACTAATATTCCGAACTGTTGAATGTTTAATTCGAAGAATTTTTCATTTATATTTATGTATTTTTTTCATTAAAGCCCTAATGCAATTTTCAAAGCATGTCTCTCAACGTAAAAACAGTACCTGCAATTTACCAGACAGCCCGGTTATCACACTCAGAGACTGCAGTTTCGTTCTTATTAGAACTCCTCAGTCTGGAATAGGGAATGACCGATTTGGAGGCAGATGTCATCTCATTGAAGCTGAGATAGCCAACAAACTGGTAGATAAAATAAATTTGTCTCCCCAGCGATTGTCCGAGTGAGATGGCATCTGCCTCTAGCTCAGTTATTCACTATTCCAGACTGAGGAGTTCTAAAGGGACCGATAGTGCAGTCTCTGGATGTGACAACACTGACAACCGGGCTGTCTGGTATACTACGTGTAGTTTTCTGCCTTACCCTTAACCCTAGCTAAGGGGGGGGCGGTAACTTACTGCTAAATATAAACAGTAGTTTGACTATTAGACTTTTAGAAATGATCCTTTAGCAAACCTCTATTTCATGTGCTTTCTTTGTACATTACTTTAAAAAAGTGTAACTGCGTCCTCAGAACTTTAATAAAACGTCGATAAAAACATATTCTGCAAGAACCTTTTTTTTTTTTTGCAATTATTATCACAAATTGAATTTTTACACTGCAGTGTTTTATTAGTGCATTTTTCAATTAAAAATTTTTCGTTAATGTTGCTTTCTAAACTTTTGTTGGCAATTCATTATTACCAATGCAATTTTTAATACTTGAACTTATAATAAGGCAGGGGTGCTCACACCCCTGAAGACAAGGGCGCCCCTCAAATCGCGGAGACCCCCCCCCCAAAAAAAAAGCCTCCCCAAAAGCAAGAGCTCCCCTCCTCCCAAGGACAAAAATACCCCTCAAAACAACCCCCCTAAAAATTTCAATGGCGCAGTCTGCGCCATGACACCCCCTCCCCCAGGTGGGCACCCCTGAATAAGATCATAAATAACAAAACTCTATAAACAAAACGTTGGAATCGCCTGCATTGCTTTAAAATCTTTGTGAATTTGATCATGGGCCCCCACATGGGAGACGGGGGTGGTCAAGGGTACCTCAGCAGTGAAGTTGGGGCTGAGAAGAAATTCGTTGCGAGAATAAAACTTATTTAATGATATTCCCCAGCTATGCAGAGCTCGTAGGGGGCCGTGGATGATCTGACAAGAGGTAATAAATGTGGTTATCATGAAATTTGGTACGGTTAAAAATATCAGCGTTTACGTATTAGAAACAACAATAAATGCTTGTTAGTTTGAGCAAAACATAATGCATGTCTTACATTTTTCTCTTACATTGGTGACAAACTGCAACATCTACCTCCAGTGTCCCCTTCCTTCAGGGGCAGTTTGAATCTCAGCAGTAGCTCCATATCTTCTCAATCAGGTGTCTTTTTTCTTAACTTCCTGAAACGATAAATTTTGACAAAACTGCAGCACTAAAAATGTCATTTATCACGACATGATTTAAAAAAAAAAATGATAACTCCGACGATAAAATTCTGCAAATTTTGACGCTCTACCTCCTGGTGTCAGGACTCCAACAACGCCCATGTTACCCGATAGTCCTGTTCTGGTATCATTCAAACAAGACATTTTCTGCGTCCTGTATATTTTGTGTCTCAGCATCGGTGATGCCGCCCAAGTTGCCCCCCTTTAAATCCATCACTCGCTGGAGAGGAAAAAAATCGGACTCAAAGCCCCCCGACGTCTCTCTTCTCTCCAGCTTTGCGTCACCTTACATGGGGAGAGGGAAAATAAACAACTCTGTACCATTCTCCGATGCAACACGTGTCTGTGTGTGATGATTTTTTTATCCATTCTTCCCCCACCCCCTTTCTCTCTTTTATTACGCATCGCCGGTGGCCTCGCCTGGCAAACAAACTCGGGAACACCAAGAAGTTAGAGAAATGTAAAGAAAAAAAGAGACTTCCTCTGTCTGGCTTTCGGCCCACCCTTCGTGGTATACACTCAGACGATTTCTTCTGCTTCTTGGCAAAGATTCTGTCATTCAGATGTCTAGCCAGAAAAGCGACTGAACCTCCCGTTTTGAAATAAAATTTCAACCCGCAGAAATGTTTAGCACCAAAATCAGGGGCACATCGAAATCAAATCTTTGGGAGGGCAGAAATTTTCAATTTGCTGAATTGAATTTCAAATTTTGCCGAATGGAACTCCAAATTTCGCCGAATGATGATAATTTTTGCCGAATCGTCAGACAAAATTTGTTGAATATGGAAATTTTTGAAAGGCCACCTCCCGTGACCTCCCACCCCCTGACCAAAATTCATTTTTTTTCTCCTTCAAAACATTGAGAAGTTGAAAACGTAATCCTTTTACTGCATGATGCTCGATATGAGTCAATTTGCAGAAGGATGCCATAGTGGATTCCAAACTTTCTATACCCGCTACCCCCATTTTTTTTTCTCAAAGCAATTGCCCTTCCCCCTCAATTTTCGTAATAATGCAATTTCTTAAACCTTACCGAAGTTACAACTGAGGATTAATTTATCAAAAAGGAACGTATCCACTTTTTAGAAAAATTAATTTTATGACATTTTCTAAATCTTTCAGATGACCTCTATCAAATCACTTACTCTCAAGAAGTCCAAACGTGGAAAATCCTATTTTATTTAATGATAAAGTGTGGCTTTTTGGTCAAAAGGTAACAAATCCGTTTTCTGCACGTTTTATTTTGAACAAAAGGGGACATATCCTAAAAGAATCTGTAGTACGAAGACTTTAAGATTCAAAGGAACACATATCCAAAATCCTCAACTTTAATCCACTTCTTTTAGGTTCAAAGATACTTCGATAAGAGAATATGAGAAGGTGAAATTTTAGTGTTTTTGTGACATTGAAATTCTCAACATTCAGGTTTTCGTTCAAAACGGCACATATCCAAAGTTACGATGGCGATATCTCCCCCCCCCCTTTTTTTTTACACACAAACATTTCTTACTCTGGGCCATGATTTGCTGTGTTTTTGTGCTCAATTCTGTACCCAGAGAAATTGATAAAACTATTTTGCTCTTACCCTAATTAGTTTTTTTCACCTCCTGAACATTTTTGGAAAATGGATATGTTCCCTTTTGATAAATTAGTCCTCAACTTATTTAGTACTTCTTTCGTTCGCCATTTCTGCATGACAACTGCAATGAGTTTGCGATACTGGGACCAAAGAAAAAAGAAAGAAAAGAAAAAGGTTTTGTTTTCATAACTCATTTTCGTGACGCAGAATTCATTCTACTAATGAAAAAGGTAACTAAAAAGGGTGAAAATAAAAGAAAAATACACAAAGTTCTTCGTCATGATGAATGCATTTCCTGAGTGCAATGCGCACTTGGATATTATTCACTTGTCGGCAACAGTGGATCAGCAAATTATTTTAACTGCGTATGGATGTAACCGCAAATTGTTTCAACAAAGCACATTCGTAGATGATATCAGAAAATTTACCCTCGTGTCCGGTCAAAAGTGTGGCTGGTTTAGTAATTTTTGTTTTTTCTTCTTATTTTTTCTTCCTTTATTTGAAACTTTTTACAGAAATCTTTTTGCTTCGAGCTAAAAAATTTTTTTACTAGACATAAAAATTTATTATTACTATGATTGTCTAACTACTTTTAGCCGTGTTAGTTCTACTAGTGATATACATCATTTTTCTCTTTCGCAGCTTTATTTTATTTTACTTTTATTTGTTTGTTGTATCACGTGAATTAGAATTTTTCGTTTCCAGCTCTTACTCCAAACTTCTCTCTCTCTCTTTCTCTATCCCGCATCTATGTTAGTAAAATGCGACTGAGAGAAATTAAAGCAAAATCTTTGTACTAGAAAAAACCCGTATTGGACATTTCACTTTTAATTAACTTTGCATACGATAATGAAAAGGTTCTTAAACATTGACATTGAAATCAGTGAGTCAAAACATGAGACTAAAACCAAAATGGAACAAAGATGAACCAAAAGGTTGCAAAGACAAATCACAGATATATTGTGATTTAATTGCATTAACTGTGATTTAATTGCGTTTAGCTTAATACAGAGAAGTTACATTTGCTTCAGTATGTACTACCATTTTTATTCTAATGTTCCTCTACTGTCAGTAAAAATACAAATTAACCTAAATAACATATAATGATGACTCGAAGGCGTCAAAGAGTTAGATGCGACACGTAAAATGAATGACGTCTCGGAAATGTTAGTCTACAGCAGCACTTGAAATGAATGATGTCTCACTCAGAGACATCAAATTCTACACTGGCGCATGAAATTGATGACAATGAGATTGAAGTCAAGATAGTATGATAAGGTTTAGGGTACTCTTTTTACGATTGCTGGTATGTAAAATGACTTCTCGGAAATTTCAGTCTATTTTGGCACATGAAATGAATGACGTCTCGGAGACATCACGGTCCACCATGGCGCATGAAATGAATGACGTCTCGGAGACATCAAAGTCAACCATGGTGTATGAAGTGAATGACATCTCCCTGATGTCAAGGAGTTAAGGTTACGCTATAACAATGCACTGTTGTCAGTAAAAATACACTGGAAACCTATTGAAGTAACCCAATGATTTCTCGAAGACATCAAAGAGTTAATAGTGACACATAAAATGAATGACGTCTTGGAGTCGTCCATCTGCAACGGCACTTGAAATGAATGACGTCTCTAAAGTATTATTCTACAACGGCACATGAAATAAATGTCATCTCTGAGACTTTAGTCTATAACGGCACAGTTATCGTAAATTTATCGAAATTGCAAATATTTTATTAGTTTAACGTTAAAATTTAAGGATATATACCTGCCTACTAATGGCGCAGCACCATGCGATGATTCTTTTTGCTGTGGACTAAAGACTTATGTATCATTATAAGATTTTCTTTTCTTTGAAAAATCGCAAATTAGGGTGTTCCTTTTGTGTTAGTACTTTAATTTTGTACACATTCTGTATTCACTATTTTACGCTGCTATTTTCTACGTCAGTCATTTTATTTCTCTCTGAACTCACCTTTCTTTTGGATAGCTGAGGATAAGATTTCTCCAAAGAAATCACTTTCCACAAATCCCCCCCCCCCCCCGCGGATATTTATGGAATTTTTTTGTGAAGGGGGGGGGCGCAAAAAAAAAAACTACACACTTTTGTAAAAGTTTTGCTAGGGCTTTTCCCGTAAAAGGGTAAAATATATTAAGAAAAAAAATGCATAAAATCATTCTTCTGTTCTACTTCGAAAAGGGTTGAATTATTTATGTAATAACTACTCTTCTAAATACCAATTTAAATTGTTTTGATAGATTTGATTCATGTTAGAAAGGGTAAAAAAATATCGACGCATTTTTAAGCTCTCAACCAAAACAGGACGTTTCCGCTTAAAAGGAGTAAAAAAATGTTGAAAAGCTAAATTTAGCAAACGCGAAAAAAATCAGTTCCATCACATGTTTGAAAGTGACGATGACAGACACAACTGCAGATTTCCGTCCCATTGAACGTATAAATAAATATGACATTTAATGGATGGGGCTTGGAGCGAATCTTGGCAGGAAGTGGAACAACTTAATTTCTGTTAGAACATTTACTCGGACAACTTGTAAAGAATTAGTCTTCGGATTGTTGTTACTTAAAAGCACGATGTTAACTAACAGATAGACAAGAAAAAAAAAAAGAGTTTTTAAAAACATAAAGTTGAAAATATATTTTTGAATCGGAATGTTCGTATATTTTGAATACATATGTGCGTCCAAGATTTTATGTAAACATTTATGTATACAGTCGAACTCCCTTGTAACGAGAGCGAAGGATCCGCCATATTTTCTTGTTATAACCAAGAGCTCGTAAAAAACGGTTCATGAAAAAAATTACAAAAATTTATACATGCTTGCTTTGCGATTTTTACAATTCTGTACAGTACCAAAGAAGTTGGTTATTTGCTTTGAACTGTCCTATTGTCTCTTTTTTTGTTAGTTTTCGAGGAATGTGTGGTCCGAAAAACATCGTCATTTGCATCCGTGACTTCAAAATAATTTTAAAAAACTTCGAAATATTCGACTTCAAAATAGTTTTTCTGCACTTCAGAATCCGAGTATGTTGAGGGCTATTTGACTTCAAATTCTTCACATTTGTACTTATCGTAGTTGCATTCTTTTTTTTCCCCTCATCTGCATTAGCTTGACTTTGAGCGAGCTACAGTATCCTCGGAAGTAAATCTCGGAAATGATAGCATTCGCTTCAACAAATATATATAAATTTTCAAATGCTCTTCTACTCCACGAATTTCAAAATAAGAAAATTATTAAATGAAAACAAAACACCCGACTGCGTAAAAACCAAAAAAAATGGAAAGAAAAATGTATAAGCCCAGTAGTTTAGAATGTTTTTGAGTACTACTGAATAACTACACCGTTGAAATAGTTTTATAACCGTACACAGATAGGACAAATGACCTCAATTAGTAGACTTAGTAAACAAAAGATTTCAGGCAGCGAAAACTATTTGCATTTGTCGCACGCAGGTAGCGTGCGACACAGTGTGCAACACCCAACGTGCGCCGATCCCAAACTGACAAAATATTGCAACTGGTTGTTGATATGGTGAATTTTGATTACTGTCATGTGTTTAGTGGTTCTCCCACGCTTAAGACAAATCGATTGACGTAAGAATTACCAAAATTAGCCAAGGCGTTCAGCCTGCAGAACGCCGCATAGGAACAGACTTACATACATAGACTTATAAACATATTACCCTTCTTTGCGTCGCGCACGCGCAGTCGGGTAAAAAGGGCCGCGTTATCACTCTGTTCAGGCTTATGTCTTTCTCTAACTTTCGGTTAAATTCAAAATGTTAATGGAATTTTTCCAAAAAGGAAATAATCTTTTCCGAGGAGGAAATAAACAGAGAATTTATGAATTACAAAAATATTTCTCGCTGAAAGCGGTGTTTACTCGTTAAAAGCCAGTTAAGTTCCCATAGGCTTAACATTGTACCATCCAAATATTTTTGATTTCCTCGCTAAATCTGAGTTCTCGTTAAAACAGGGCTTGTTATAAGCGAGTTAGACTGTACGTAAGTTTTTGCTGTGGCTGTGGTCCTCCTGTAAAGATTTCATTTACATAAAAAAAAATTTCGTACTGGATGACTTTATGACTTTCAAAAGACAAAAACATTGAACCAATACCCGAATGACTTTATGGTCTACGATTTTCGAAATAAACGTTATTGGCGATAATAAGGCGTACTAACTCAGCCAGAATTTACCTTCCAATGAAGGGGGCTTTTCATAACAATTCTTACATGTACATACATAAAATACCAAGCTCGGATTAGCAATGACGCCTCAAAACCAGGACCTGATTACGGAAAAGACTCAAGAAGCTTGGACAAAAATTTTCAAGGTGCCCAAAACATCTTAAAAATGATTGAGAATTACTTTTATTTCCTTTTACAAAAAAAGGGAGTATTGTACTCGCGAAAAAAAATTTCCTCAAAAATCGGCCTTAATTTCCATTTTACTCACCCCCGAATGAATGTTGAGTTTTTTTTCCCGACCCGACCACATGTGGATATATGCCTAGGAACGTACAGACACCCGAGTTAATTACAACGAATTTTCTCGTGACGTCCGAATGTACGTATGTATGTGCGTATGTATCTCGCATAACTCAAAAACGGTATGTGCTAGAAAGTTGAAATTTGGTACGTAGACTCCTAGTGGGGTCTAGTTGTGCACCTTCCCTTTTGGTTGCAAATGGATGTTCCTAAGGGGGTCTGTTACACCTTTTTGGGGGAAAATCATTGTTAATGCTAACTCAAGTGGTGTTATAATTTGGCAAGCACTCGGCGATAAATCGCCAAGCTTTTTGCCGCCAAGTTTTGTAGCCAACCTGACGAAAAATTTGGCGATTTTTTTTTTTTTTTTAAATTTTTTTAATCTGGTTTTAATTTGGCCAATGTTGGTGATATTTAAAGAGTTAAGCACTGAATCTTATAAAAATTGCCTATGATGAGGAAATAAATCTGTGTAAAACGTTTTTTTGCTTCGGTTCGCAAGAAACTAGGTTTGAAAATACTTAGTGTTCTTTGTTTACTCCAAGGCGCTATTATCATTAAATTGGCGTAAAAGGAAGTCATTTGATGCACACATCAGCTCGTTTACTTTGAAAAGTTACACTATTACCATTTAAAGGCATTTTTAAAGAGAATTCAAACATTGGAATTGGTTGAATGAAATTTTTTTATAAGTGGTTTAAGAAGTGAGAATAAATAGGAAAAATTTCATCAATTGTGATCCCGCAAACTATTTCTGAAGGTGTGGTTTTGTCGAACTTTGTTATGAGTTCTTTTAAGACATTTCATTAATTCTGTGAAACGATAAATTTGATTCAATTCAACTGCTAACCATAGAACTGCAGTGCGACTATAAATAATGCTGAAATTTTCTATAATTTGGTAAGGGTGGAGGAAGAATAAACTTTGGTAGCATTAGAGAATTTTGCTTTAATGTGAGTAGAATTTAGAAAATGTTACCCAAGTTGCCCCCCTCTCCTCCTCTCAGCGCCCCGGATATATCGCTGTGTATTCAATTGAAGGTCTTGTTTGAATAAACCCGATGGCAACCAACCCCTCCCAAAACTTAAAATTTGGTCTGTGTTTATTTTAGTAATATTTTCACAAATATTTGACTTTTTTAAAAAGTTGATGCAGGGGACCCCGAACTTGAAATTTTAGGAGGGCGGAACTTCTCAATTTGCCGAATGGAACTCCAAATTTCGCTGAATGATGATAATTTTACCGAATAGAACACAAAATTTTGGCAAACGCTGATGATTTTTCCGAATTGTCAGACAAAAATTACCGTACTAAGAAATTTTTGGGAGGTCGAAGTGAACTTCTGTGACCTCCCATCGGGGCACCCCTGATCCTATGTATTTCCATATTACAACCCATCGAACCTCCTGCACCTTTAAACCCAATAAACTAAATAACGAGCTTTGAGTCGACTACAGATTTAAATATTGGTAGTAATCTACTATAACAAATATTATTAAAAAATAAAAATAACAAAAACATTAGTATGCAGTGGAAAAACTTTGGAAAAAAAGAGTGCTTAATTCATTTTTATTTTTTTCCGGAATCAACTTCCTTTGTTTAAATAATGTGTCCTCTATTGACCCAACCGCGCCACCATCAGCATTACGCCAGCAATAAGGAGCATTGGAAAAATATTGATGATAGAATAGATAGTCACACTTCCTAACAGCGATATAAACAACAATAAATTAATAACAATTTAATAAATCTCATCACATCAGAATAAAAAAAATCTGAGAAACATCGAAATTGTATGTGACGTGCAGAAAACGAAATCCACGAACATTTTTTTATCTGTTGCATCCTTTCGGACACGAGAATTATTGTTTTTCATACTTCCTGCAACGATTCATAAGCCGTTTCCGTATTTTCAACAACCTCGAGGATGCTTTTTAAGGATAAAACTATCGTTTCCTTGCTTGTCGTCACTAGACAGCGTTGCGGTCGCTACAGAAATTAATGTATCTTCCTGACACATGCAAAGACGTTTCCCTATCCTTACGCGGAAATAAAATCCTACATTTTTCAACAACGATGACTACATCCTTATGCATTAAATTTCAGTGTATGTTTGAAAGATGCAACATAGCCATCGATTTCTCTGAAATTTGAATTACCAACGACTTCAAAATATGTGAAGTTGCGTACCGAATTGTAACCAACAGAGTTGAATATTCGCGCTTGTAAGAGCACATAGCTCTTTAATTTTGTTTTATGCAATAGAATGTCGTTAATCCAAGTCTGTTGGACTGGTGTAAGTTTTTAGAATAAAAGGTTTCGGAAAAAGCCGAGCTGGATTTAGGGGGGGGGGGTGACGTTGACTCAGCCATTGAAATTTTTAAGAAGCATTTTAGAAGTATTTTGGCTTCATTTTTTAATGGGTCTCGTTCTTGTGGGGTGCTTTGTAGCATTTGGAAGGTGGTGCGCCATTGCCCTTGGTGGGATGGGCATTGGGCACCTGTGGTCAACTTACCACGTTGGATAGTAGTGTTAATATGTGACGTAACCCTCTGACATTTCAAATAATGAAAGATTTAACGTCGCATTTCCTGGACTGTAAATCTCAGCCTTCATCTCAAAGAAATTCCTTTCTCCAAAAAGCTCCTTACATTTTTACATGAAGCCTTAGAAATACCATTTTGCACAAGAGAAGCAGCTAATGATTCTTCACATGATCAATAGCTGGTCGTCTTGGTAAGAGACAGTGGCACTGCCACCATGCCACTGACCACATGCCACATGAGGCACATGGAAATAATCCTTGATTTCAAAATCTAATGGCGGGTCGTCTTGGTAAAAAGACAGTGGCACTGACCTCAAGACTACATGCCACATGGAACACGAGCAAGTAATGCTTGTTTGCAAAACGTTCAGTCTGTAAGATAAGGATTCATAGTTTTTCGACTTGACTGAAAGATGTCTGGGTTTTAATATATTCCTCTTCGCCCAGATATACAATTAGGGGTAAGATCACAATAACCCGGGATAATAATCGGGGATTACCCTCCCATAAACCTTGATTTTAAGTCACATTGCTTTTCTTTGCTATGTATTATTTACGTAATCACTGTATGAACCAAACCCTTCCCTTCAAAGCCAAATCCTGGTTGCTCCACTGGCGGAGGGGGTGAAATTTCCTGTTTTTAGAATCACTAGGCCAGACAGTTACGTCATTTACCCTTGACCTTTAAAACGAAGAATGATATTCGCTAATGCACCACCTACATATCTCACACTCCATATTTAACGAGAAAGAGAGAGAGAAAAAAAATAGCTGCATAACACTGGGTGGGACTCTTCTTGGAAATAAGTTAAAGCTTTTGTTGTTGGGAAAACAACCCTATTGTTGTCTTCGTTGACGAACATTTGAGGCAGTGACAGCGAGAAGCAAAGGGATGTAAGTGGACATTTTCAAATTTTGAGTACAACACTTTTAATGTTCCGGTCCTAGGTAGGTTTTCATTGAAAATGCCCCAAAACAAATGAGAGGTTCACCTACTATTTTTACTGGATTTCTCCAAATTTTTAATGTTGACACTTGTGAATCCCTTTGCTTCTCACTGCCTCAAATGTCCGTTATTTTCCAAAGCATTTTCCAAACCAAGCATAAGAATAGAAAAATCTACTTCAGAAGGGGGGATCTTTTGTCAAATGTCTGCAATTATTTGATCTCAGAAAACCAACTGCAGTGAAGCCACAGCACGTGTTTTCAAAAAGCGCATTATTTTTTGAGCAAATATCCTTTTTCATCCCATATGAGCGATGCTTTGTAAAGACGCATTCGACTTTTTTCGGGTTAACTTTTGCGTATACCAAACAATGATCTCTAATTGGCATCTGACTTTTTAGTGCTCTACAATTGAGACAGTGAGAAGCAAAGGGATGCAAGTGGACTATTTTAAGTTTCGAGTAAAACGCGTTTTAAGCTCAGATCCTATGTAGGCTTTCATTGAAATTTGTTTCTAAATCATGCTAACAGCAGCACTTACAAGGGCTACTAGTACAATCTCTTACCCCAAGACAGAGGAGAGGTTCACCTATCATGTGTACTGGTTATCTCCAAATTTTTAATTTTGCCACTTGCATCCCTTTGCTTCTCACTACCTCAATTGTTGTAAAAAATTCAAAAAACTAGTAATTCAAGTAACAGAAGCAGTCTTATCTAAAAAGCACAACTTTTTCTATTTTTAGAAGAATAAAAAGTCAATCCCGTGGGACTGGCTCCTTACAATCCCGAAATCCCGCAGGACTGAAATCGACGCGGGATTGGAAACCCTAGCTCAGACGTCTTTAATATTGAAAGAAATGTGAAGTTGCTTTCTCCATTTCAGGACAGTTGAGCTGGTATTTTTTGAAATATTGTGCTTTTACTAAATATAATTTAATGACCCGTGCTGCCCCGAGCTCAAATTTTTGTGTGGTGTGAATTTTCAATGTACCGAATGAAACTCCGAATTTTACCGAATGACAGAGTACGAGCATGCCCACATACCTCTAACGAGAAGAAGCATTAGGCGTGATCAAAATAATAATGATAATTATAATAAAATGAGCTACTGTCTCCAAAATCGTCAAAATTTGCTGAATAAAACAATTGTAGGAGTTCACAGTGTTCTTCGATTAGAACGCCCCTGTAAATAACCTTCGATTTGTGACTTTGAAAACTAACTAGGTATTTTTTATTACGTATTTCATTTTTGATTTAAACCTGAATTTTAAAGCACTGGGGGAAAATATTTCTGTTGTATTTGTGCAACTTTTACTGCAAAAATTGCCTTATGTAGGCAAACCACCCTCATACTTCTCCTTCAACATGCCCTAGTAACAAAACAGCTGAACAATACGGCAAAACAAAATGTAACCTTGAAAATGTTGGTAGATGGTAGCGAGAGAGAGACTGCAAAATTTTTCCACTTTTTCTTCACCCGTTCACTCGCGTTTTTTATTGAAGGTGTTTCTAGTTCAACGCCCAAAGAATCAACTCTCGCTGCTTCCTCTAATTACGCTCTTCAAAGGCTAAACCTCGGTGGTTTCCGACAAAACAATGAAAAACGTTCTGTGATGTTTGCAAAAGAAAGGAAATTTTCCTTTTCAGCATCCGGGAAACCACGCCTTCGGTGACGCCGAACTGTGAGGAGATGCAACTCCATCTGACTAATTGGTGAGGTGGTTATAGGACTTCAGATTCGATGAAGATATTACACAACGTTTTCCATTGCAAACTCGAATGGGATCAATCCCGTTTTAGTTCACAACGTTTTGTATTGATATATATGTCCACAAGACGGTATTGCAAATAAAAATTGACTGTACCCCGTTGACTAAATCAACGGCAGTGATGTTCCCATCAATTTTTCTGAGGGTATACTCCCAGTAATCAGTTATGCACAATGCGTGTACGCGATTATATACATCATAGTCATAATATAAAATTTTTTTAAAGCTTGAGGGTATACGCTATATGTCTAAAATATGTTTGAGGGTATACGGCGTATATAGAGTATACAGTATGGGAACACCACTGATTCAACGGTATATCTTTAAGATATCTTTAAGACACGTTTTTCGAAAATTTGCATACACTTTACGTAAACGCCAGGGGTACCCATCTCCCCCTTCCCTCTAGGGGTGATGGCGCACCTTCCTTAATGCTAATTTCTCTCAAAATGCCTTCTAAATGAATGAACCCCCTCCCCTCCTCTATCCCTAAAAATTCCAATGGCCATGAACTTCACTCGTGGCCTTTCCTGTAAATGCTTTTTTCATGTTATACTAATAGGCTGCATTACAAATTTCAAATGGATTCGTAACGAAAGAGTCTTGGGCTTCTTGCCAGCCGGTCGAAGATCCTCCGTCCTCGTTATTGGTGACTGGGACACGTTAAATGTCGTGGTCACAAAATCCTCTAAGCGAATCAGTTCCTCTAGGGGTGCTGGACCAGGCATTGCTCGGCTTCTGGTCTGGATCAGAAAACCAGAACTGTCTTCAGTGCCCAATCCAACCGGTTAAAACATAAATAGTGGTAGATACGGGGGACCCTGGAGTGTAATGCGATATGATATAACTAAAAGGCAAAAATTCTGAGTGGTCATGACCAAATCCATCAACCTTTCCCCATCAGAAAATTCTGGCTGCGAATAAACAGTGCAATATATAAAGATTTTTTTTTATCATTATTATTTATTCATTTATTTAAGAAACTAGTGGTACCCGCACGGCTTTGCCCGTAATAGAAAAATTAAAGGTCTTTTGGTTCGCCTGTATATTTACAAATGTATGGTAAATTTTCTCGCCAATTGGCTTGTACTCATGTTACGGTTCCACGTTATGATAATTTCGTATCTCGCCAATTGGCTTGTTACTGTTCCATGTTACTGTTCCACGTTATGATAATTTCATAATTTACTCGTCTATCTTATGATAATTTTGTTCTTAAAATTGGAATAGAAAAAGAACCACATCGAATTTCCTAAAAATCGCTTGGAGGTGCACACCCCAATGCTACAAACTAACTTTCTGCCAAATTTCATGAAAATCGGCCGAACGATCTAAGAGCGCTATGAGCGTCACAGAGATCCAGACATTCTACAGACATCCAGACATCCTCCGGATATCCAGACAGAGAGACTTTCAGCTTTATTATTAGTAAAGATTTAATTGATTGATAATAAAATAGTGTTCAAGGTTAATTAGAACTTTTTAAGTGCTTATGCAGATGCAGAAAAAGCACTAAGTTAAATGTTTCTGTGTTTTAACAGGTTGAAACTTCCAAAAGATAGGAAAAGTTAGTGAATCATCTTGTTAATATGTTTTTAAAAAGTAGCTTGTTATTTTGCAGTTGTCTTAGTGTTTCATCCCGTACGGATTAAATGAATGTGACTCTGTGTTTTATTAGAATCAGGTCCAATTTGATTCTTGGTTGAATTAAATGCTTACATGAAATAAAAATATTTTTTCAAATACATTTAAAAATTGTAATGATATTTCTTTAAAATTAAGAGGTGATTAAATTAAAATTGGTTCTACCATTGTATTTAGAGAGATTGATCACATGGATTGAGGCAATAAATGTTTACTCCCGCACCATCTTCAGTGTTCAATTTTCAAATCATTGAAAAGCAAACTAATGTACGAATTTAAAAACATTGGACTCTTAATTTTATTCAATAATTGTACATTAGCAGACAATGTAAAACCAGTCTTTAATTTGCAGTCAATCTGCATTTGAAAAAATCTTTAAATGTTTGTAAATATCTATCATTTATAAAGCTTATATTACAATGACAATGACTTTTCGATTTGAAGCATTTAAAGAAGACCACGGACCACACGTATCAGCTTCGCAGGTCGTATGTGCCCCGCGGGTCGTAGGTTGGGTGCCACTGTTTTAACTTTTTTATTTTTTACACTATACTATTCCGATTCATTGGTGCTCATTTCGTGAAACATTTAGGACAAAAAAACAATTTAAAAAGAAAACCTGAAATTTATTTAAAACTATTATAATTTTAAAAACATAGATAAATCCGCTGCACGATGTATAAATTTGAAAAGAAAAAAAAAAGACTTAAAAAAAAGATAAATAATGATTCAAGAATGCCAAAACTTTGTTAGAAAAAAAAATGATTTTTTTTCGAACGCTTTGCTAATTCTAAAACTTAATCTAAAAAATTAATCCCTCTTCAATGAATTATGAAAACCGTATATTTTAAGTCCGAAAAATACGATCCCTGAAAATTCCATTGGCGCATCGATAAGTGTATGTATGTGTGTGTGTTGGGGGGGGGGGGTCGGATTCTGTCGTCCCCATAGAGCTTGACGAATATGGAAATTAATGCAGAGAACTTTTCATAAATTTATACTTGTTGTTTTTATTTCGATTCACGTTTCTACAAATGCATTTATAATTAATCATACCAGTGTGTTTAATTAAATCAGATAACTTTTACTCCATTATTAAAATTACTGACTTTTGTTTTAACATCTTACGATATTATAAAAATATCTAGTGGTACCCGCACGGCTTTGCCCGTAATTGAAAAATTAAAAGGTCTTTTGGTTCGCCTATATATTTACAATAAATGTATGGTGAATTTTCTCGCCAATTGGATTGTACCCACGTTACGGTTCCACGTTTCTATAATTTCGTATCTCGCCAATTGGCTTGTGCCCATGTTACGGTTCCACGTTATGATAATTTCGTAATTTACTCGTCCATCTTATGATAATTTTGTTCTTAAAATTGGAATAGAAAAAGAACCACATCGAATTTTTTAAAAATCGCTTCGAGGTTCACACCCTGATGCTACAAACTACATTTGTGCCAAATTTCATGAAAATCGGTTGAACGGTGTAGGCGCTATGCGCGTCACAGAGATCCTGACAGACAGAGATCCGGACAGAGATCCTGACAGACAGAGAGACTTTCAGCTTTATTATTAGTAAAGAAAAAGATAAAGCAAAAAAAATAATGTTTATTATTATTATTTATTCATTCATTTAAAAAAATAAAGCAAAAAAATTAATGTTTGATTGATTTATTTATTTTAATTTGTACACCTATTTTTGTACGTCTTTTTATTGGACATACTGCTGCATGTAATTTTCCTTTACATACAGTATATCTGATTACCCTCCCCCCTTTAACTTTTAAATTATATCCTTAATTATGTCCACGTAAGATATCAGTAAAAAATTACAACGGGTTATCAAAAAGTTATTGCTGTATTTAGGAATTTTTGCATAGTTTGAAAAACCCAGAATTCCAGAGTAGCCCTCGAAAAATGTTACCCGTAATTTTATTTAAATTACTAGGGGCTCCACTCCCTGCTCGCTGCTGCTCACCAACTCCCGAATTGTGAAGCATTTGATTTGCAAAGATTTAAATCGTCTATTAGAAAGAATCAGATTAAAAAACGCGTTACGAGTTCCGTTTAGAACAAAATGAAAATCCCCTTCTACTTTCCGTATAAAATGGAATTTAAGTAAGGTGCTCATAATTAGAACATAGTCCTGTTTCCACCTAAAGACAAAAGGAACTAGATAGAAATATATTTAACCGGTGTATTTAAAAAAAAAAAAAAAAAAAACCTTTCTCGCGTGCTGAACTAACTTGTTCATTAAACGTTCATTAGTAACTAAGTACGTTTAATACAAACTAAGAACGTTTAACACTAGTATTAAACGTTCATTAATAAACGTTCATTAGGCTTGCCAGACGTCCCGGTTTGACCGGGATAGTCCCAGATTTTAGGCAAAATCCCGGTGTCCCAGCCAGTTTATTTCAGGTCCCGGAAAAAGATAAAGTTGATTAGATGACCGAAAAAGTATAAAATTAATTAACTGTGAAGTATTATTTCCGACAATTAGTTCGTCATTTGAAACATAGACTTGTGAAATGAATATTGAATCAGCTTGTGGAGGATTTTTACAACAACATTAAAACCAAAAAAGACTTTTCAAAAAAAGTCCTAGCGAATGAAAAATACATGTAAATATTGTTCAAGTTTTTATTCCTCATTCGAAGTATTTCTTCTTACTAAAGTAACTAACAAATATTAAAAAGTGAGAAATAAAATGTTTAAATTTATCTTCTTGTGTCATTCATTATTTCCCCCGGTTTAGATTCATAATTAGTATTTATTCATAGCATTGAGAATAAACTATGTCTAAAACACGCTGAAGATCAGCCAGGGGTGTGTTCCCTTCAGTGGTGTTTGTGATCTGAAGTTTCCAAAAATTTTGGGTTGAAAACACAATTTAAAGCTGAAAAATTATTTAAAAAAAAATATTTTAAGATGCTTATTTTAAATAGTTTTATAAATAAACATTTTAAAAGATCACCGGGGGGGTATCCCGGTGTCCAGGTTGAACATTTCGGAAATCTGGCCAGTCTATAGTTAAGGGGATCATGAGCATTACAAAACAGCACAGTATTGTACGTATCTCTTTCGAAAGACATCAAATGTTAAAGGGTGTAGGAAATCTGTCATCCCTTTAATAGGCAATTTATAAAATTAATTAATTAAAAATTAATTACAAAGAACTTATTCAAAATTTAAAAAAAAAAAAAAAAACAGGTGCAAACTCTCGCGGCTGGATGTAATTTTGCCCAAAATTTCAAGACTCTAGGTGCTAAGGGGGTCTCCTGGACGCAGGCCCGCCACAGAGAGAACTTCCCAATTTCTTTGAAGTTACCTTTCTTCAATAGAGATACACTAAATTATATATACTTTGATGTTTCAAACCTTACATAACGTACCTCATAAGACCACGACTGAACAATAAGAAAAAACGGAATACAGTATGGGTAGAATTTTAGCTTCAGAGACGTTAGTTCTCACGTCATGGACACAAATGCCTGTTAGTAGTTTGCTTATGATGCAGGTTTACTTCAAAGATTGTTTATACAAAGACATTGACTCACCTGCAGCGTCCCAGTGTGCATCCTGAAGTAGTCTGTTGAATCTCAATGACAACCAACCTTGTTTACTCATGCTCTTTTTCATGTAGCTAGAAGTCACGGTTCCATCACCTCTAAAATACTATTATTTTACTTTGCTTGCAGTTTAATGGGCAGATGTTTATTCTAAATTTCACCCCAAATCCACATAAGGAAATAAAATTAGGAAATTCAGACGTTTCGATTCTCGTGTCTGATTAAGTATTAAAAGAGTTAGATGTCACTGACTTCTTGAGGGCAAATTAACACGCGCTGCGAATCGAAATTACAGGTGATACAGTAAAAATCTGTCTAAATAGGACACCGATGATTTTATATCAAAGCTGTTATTGGTGCCGAATCAGAGCCTGGTACATTTTATCTAAGTTTCTTTTTTATTTATTTATTTATTTTTTGGCATAAAATAAGTTCTGATAAATATTTTCATTCACTTTTATTCTAACACTGACCGCTGTTTGCATTTTTATTTCTTTTATGTACCACATGTCCAACAATTTTCAATTATTTTCCTAGATCACCGACAACCAACCCAGGCGTCTTGTAAGTTTCGTCATCCCCTCTTCCTTAATGTACACAGAAGGCTTGTACTAGATTTCAATTCCGCGCTTCAAGAGTCGGGCTCACATATCCAAATAAGCCATCTTTGCATTTTTCCTACACTCTTCCGCGAAATGATGGAAATGTTGCTAATGGATTTAGATATTTTATAAAGATTCTAGGCGTCGGTCTCATTTGTAGAATCAAGTGGGATGGAGAGCTCTAATGAGATGCAGGAAATGAGCGATGTTATCAAAATCTGGGAAAATTACGCACATTTAGCAGAATACGAAGGTATTTTTTTACCCATTCTATAGAAGAGATTGTCATAATAGAAATGCATGATTAAGTAATTAAAAAAGCATTTTGTCTAGATTAGGATAGTTCTTATGTGTAGGAAGTAAAAATCACAATCAGTACAACAGAAACCGGCAAAAACCGTAACATCTTAAGCGCCAGGAAAAATTTTCAGGTTCTAGACAAATTATTTCTCAAGGTTCATAGGAAAATTCAGTGAAACATTATTGTTGTGAAAGAGCTTGTCATCTCTTTTTTCCCCCTTTCTCTTTCCTTGAGCACAACTAAAATATGTGTTATACGGATGTATGTATGTAAAAGTTTAGAAAGGCATTTTCAAATTTCATAAGGTTAACAAAAAATTGCTACATGATTTATTAGATTGAAACCCTATTAGGTACATAATCCGGGGAAATAATTCAGTAACCCTTACAATGTATTGTCTTTGAAAGCAAAGGCCTTAATCAATTCATGCGTTGACTGTATTTTTAATTTTATACTTAAAGTAACACAATATTGAAGAGAGAAAAAGTTAAAAATTTAACCACTTCGAAAAAATTAAGAACTCTAACAGAATTTAAATTGGAGCTCTGTGTGTGCTCGGATGCATAAAATGTTTAAGTATGACAATATATCGTAGTTCTCGCCTCTACAAAAACTAGTTTCGACCTATGAACTGAAGAATAGACTTATTGCAATGTTCACCCTATCTCTTTACCTTCTTTGCCTTTCCTTCAAAATCTATTTTTCACTTCCTTTGACCCCCCCCCCCTAAATATATTTATGCCTAATCTAGAGGGTGAACTATGTTGTGAATAAAAATCAATACATATTTTAATGAAAACAATTCTTTAAAGTTTAAATAGTGGAGTAAAATTTCTTATTTTTGTGTGATTCACTGCGTTGGCGTTAACTCTTATCCATTGTGTTTAAATTCAAAAACAAAGTTTCTGATGTTGGAATCAATGTCAATTCAACAAGTGGCATAATATGACGGTCTTGGATTTTTTTGAATTTAACACATGTTAAAATTCATAAAAAATCCAGGAGTTTTATTATTTATGAAAACAAGAAGACGGTCTCCAGCCGATTCGCTGGATTATCCCACGCAGCACGCAACCTTTCAGCTTACCGCCAAAAGAATCGTTAAGCGCAATATGCCATCTTGTTCTCACTAAATTTAATACCCTGAATAAAATGGCGACTCAAAATGAAAGTGTCGCTATATGACTAAATTAAAAGTGTTTTCTGGCCGCTTGTGCTGCGGGGGGGGGGGGGGGGGAATTTAATTTTCAGGTCTGCCATTTCGTAAGGAGTTTCTTAAAAACCCTCATTTTTTCAAATGCTTCTAAAATCTGTTAAACGAAAAAGTGGAAGCTCTCCTTTTCAGGGAACGTAGTGCTCAATGGTACTAATAAACTGTAAAAAATGAAAAATTTTGAAATTGACATTTTTGAAAAAAATGAAAAAAATTATTTTAAACTTTTTTTTCAAAAGACTGTGGGAAAAAAACTAAAGCACATATTTCAAAATGTTGCATGTGTTTTTAAACAAAAAAAAAAAAAAAAAAAATCTCTTAAATAAAACAAATCGCAACAAAATATGTTCTACTGTTCCTGAGATAACGTACTTAAAAGATTTTGACGAAAATCACAAGTGAGAAATCATGACAGGACCGCCATCTTTGGCGGCCTGCATCTCGGCCCAGGAATTTTTTTGGGCAAAAAAAAAAAATGTATATCTCAATTTTTTTTGAATTTTAACATACGTTAAATTTAAAAAAAAAATCCGAGACCATCATGTTACGCCCCTTGTTGAACTGACATGGATTCTACCTGATTATTAAATTTTAAGGCCCAAGCAAATAGTGCTTAGTCTCACTGTGCGTAAATAGCCTCCTGCCTTGGTCCAGGTTTATTTTTAATAAGAAGTTGATCTAGACAAAAATCAACAGAAATTCTTGATGTAGGTTTTTACTAGAAATGGGGTGGGGGGGGGGGGGCTGTCGATTTCAGTGAGAGATCATATCTTACTAAGTGAAGGAGGAAAGCTTGTACTGCAATCATACTACTTGTTCCTTCCAGCACTTTGAAGGGAACTCCGAAATTTCAATAACGTCACAGAACGATTTCTGCACGAAGTTTATTAACCCCATAATGACTGATTACGATCAGAATGCAAAAAATTTCACTAGCAAGCAAAACATAGAATGCAAAGAAAAAACTGGCTTCTTTTTCAATGCGTAATTCGGAGTAATTACGCGTCTCTGCGGTTAATCTCTTTAAAGAAAACGGAACCCACTGTTACGGGGGGGGGGGGGGGCGAGAGATTGTTGTCTATGCACTAAATGGTTTGCGGACATTTTTTATCACTGCTGCTCAGGTTTGTAAGACTCTCCTGACGCCAGTGGCCCACATGAGTAGTGCCAAGAAGCTTGACTTCCTATTGCTGTTTGTCACGTCGCTCATTTATTATCAGATTATTGACGACGCCATTTTGGGAAGAAAAAGACGTGTGTACTCATAATTCCGATACAGAGGTCAAGAACTTCATGTGTCGTCTGTCGCCTTCCGAACATTAAAACTCGTTCTTAGCATCTTGGAGAAAAATGCGAGAATTGGTGAAATTAATGAAACTGTCTTTTGTGGTAGCAATGGTTACGTTTGTTATTTCGTTCGAAACTTCCTTTTTTTTCCTGTTTGAAATTCTAAAGGAAAATAAGAAGTGCTTCCATGCTTACATAGCATCTTTAATCTCAACTTATAATATTGTCTCAAATACCAGTTACATTTTCAGCAATAGAATCAAAATAAAATTAACTTTAACGTTCAGCTGTTTTTTTTTTTTTTTTAAGAAACACAATACTCATATATATAATAAAGTGATCGAGTAACGCTCCTGACGTCATCAACAATGAAACTCGCGGCACTGCATGATAATTTGATAATATGTTTTGGAAATGTTTATCGCGCAGGGAAATGCTTTATTGTGACAAGACTGAACTGGATCCGGTAACTTAACTGTTTTCCTGGTAAGACTGTGTCATTTCAGGGGAACGAAGAAACGAAAAAGTGGTCAACAACGAATGCTACCTACTGGAGTTAAGGGTTAAATAACTGGAGTTTGGGTTAAAATTTCAAATATCGAAATATCATCGAACAGGCAATTGCTTCGTTGAAATGTAGATGCAATTTTCACCCGTCATATCTTGACGGGCGATTTCGAGCAGATAAGAAATAATTGTTAGGAATCAAGTTGGAAATAACTTTTCGATTGCTCATATAAAATTTTCTAGAAGAACAAATACTTTAGGTGGCGTAATTTTCGTGTTCAGTCGCTTCCTGGGGAGGGGGAGGCTTTAAACTTCCAAACTTTTATCTTTTACACAACCAATAGAAACGAAATCAACGGGTCAAAAAAGATCACTTTTAGCATCCTGTTGCTGGATGAGGCCATGGGCAACGTTCACAGTGGTTTTTACATGCAAATCTTGTTGAATTTCAACATTGATCCTACAGAATTATCAACATTATCAAAAAAAAAAAAAAATAAATAAATAAATAAATGATGATGGGGTGAAATTAAAGCATTTCTTTACTCTTGTCTCAGCTTCTGTGGCAATATTGCTGCAAAATCAAAGTACGAGTTTGAAAATGGTCAAACACAATCGGTTGTAAAACTGATGTTAATAAATTTGATCATGCGCATGCGTTGATTTCGAAAAACGTCAAAGAAACACAGCATTTCGTGGAAAATGATCGAACACTTCTTCAAAAATTATCACGACGTTTGATATGTCACCCAGCTCTCTTTATCTGTTATGTAGTTTCAGAGAACTTCATTCCGAATAGGTTACATTCGCAATAAATCAAAAAAGCATCTCCTATTTTTGACACCCATTTAATTAGTAGAGCTCGAAAGCCTTGCCTACGCACTGGAAGTGCCTGTTCCAGTTTGAAACCCTTTTGGTAGCTGAGGAGGCGTAATGGAAAAAAATTACCTTTAAAAAAACATTTTGTTTGATCTATTTTATAACACTTTAGCTCGATAATAAATTGCTTCGACCTAAATCAAATGCGCAGTTTCCGCTAAAATGGCTATTTTTCTGAGAAAGTCATTCTGCATCAAGTTTCTGCGATCATTCTTATGTTGTAAAACAGTCGATCAGAAATATAAAAAATATATTTAGCTTAGTCGCTTGCTATATGTTGCGTTTCGTGGTTCGCATCAAACCATTAAGGTTTGATGTCGGAAAGTAGGACGAGTGCCCATTATTACGTTTCACAAAATTATTCTAAATATTTTCAAGTAAATTGCGCTTTAAGTGCGTCTAGTACATAAAGGTTTACGAAATTACAAATAAACAGTAATTTGTAGTTTTAAAAAAAAACTATGTTATTATTTCTTTTATTAAGTTAGGTTTTTATAACATAGTGGAAACTCCGTGATCCGGATTACCTTGAACTAAGTACTGTCCGGGTAGCTGAAATTTGGGGCGTAGGAAATAAAAAAGAAATCAAAAGTGAATTATTTAAAAATCAACAAAGAATGAGTTTTTCTTTCTTCGCCCCAAAATATTCACGCTTCTTATGAAAGAAAAACTCTTTCTGAATTATTTTAGAAAATTAGTTATTTATAGATGTCAGCTATTTATGGAACCTTGCTATATGTACCTTGCTATAAGTGTTACAGATTTTAAAGATTCAATTGCATATAAAATAAAACGCGAAGTACTAAAACATAATAATAACAGTGATGATGATGACAAAATTTATAGTAATAATGATGAAGATAATAAAATATGGGTTCATAAAATATAGTACTTTTGTAGGCCGTTACAACAGAACTACGTATACAGTAGCATGAAAAAAAATTAACTGTTATCGTTCTCTGCAGTTAAGTACACATTTAACGATATACACAGAAAACTAAACTATTTAAGTTTTTAAAAGTATTATTATTATATTATTATTATTATATAAGTAGTGTCAGGTGGGGTTAATTGATCAATGGGGTAAAATGGTCATACATCAACTTAAAGGCTTTCTATTAAGGAATGAGTGTAAAAAAATTTATTTTAGATTTTAACAATAGGGAAGTTTTTGATTTTTCAATTTTATTTTTATATGATAGAGTAACATGTATGAACATCTAGGTGAAAAAAATTTTGCGATACGACAAGTAGTTTTTTTTTAAATTAATTTTTAAAGTTCAAGCAATTGTGACGTCAAATGGCACAGGAAGTGACGTCATGCGCTCTTCCGCCGCGGGAGAAGCCGAAGGACGTGCAGTTGACTCCGAAGACGAAACGTAAGGCTTACCTCCTCGCATTTAACTCCTCGCGTTTCTGGAACATTAAACCTCTCATCCTCTCGGAAATATTCGAATACCATCATTGATGTTACTTGAGGAAGATTATTAGATTGTGCTTTAACGAATCCGGCCTCCATAGTGTGTTCAAAAGGATTATTGAATTTCTAAAAAATAAAAATATCCTCGCGCTCAAAATGTCCCTAGCGAAAACAAGGGATCTTCGGCGGAAGGCTTCCCCTTAGTGCCCTGTGACTTAAGCTCGTGACGTTTCAGAAGCGAACGTAAGAGCGTGAGTTTTGAAGAGCGCACTTTTGCGCGCGGATTTTTAAAAATTCATTAAAAATCAATCACGGCGTTTTAAAATTCGGCGATGGTGAATTTTTTAGTTTTGAGGGTCAATTAACAATATCCAATAGTTTAAATATGAACATTTGATAGGTTTTCAACTTCCCTATTAATAATTAAGTTTAGTAAATAATTTTTACCTGGCTTCATTTAAGTTTGCATCTAAAAAAGTTTTTGCATACATACCAATATAAAGAGTAAGAATTCAATACTCTGATCTATCAGTGTGCGTATTTCGGGGTGGCATGTTTTTCCTTTTTCTAAATATTATTTAAATCCCACTGCAATTTTTATTTTATGAATTTTTTCTGTGGAGTTCTTCTTTTTGAGAGAAATTAGTCAGTAAAACTTCATGCAGAAGAGAAAATTGAAATTGTATTTTAAGAAAATGTATTTTTAGAATATGGAATTAAAGGAAAAGGCATGAGGAGGGAAGAGTTCAAGAAATATTTTACTTTGACTGGAATGATGGATAGACCGGAAAGTTATTCCACAAAAAAGGGATGGAATGCTATAATTGCTCTAGCTACGGAGACATGGGAAAGAAAAAAAAATCCAAAATCACCAAAAGAAATGCTGACTTAAAAACAACGCATTTTAGCTGTGTTGTGAAGTTATAAATTCAATTTTCTTACTAAAATGGCATTCGTATTTACAGTATAAACTCTGTTTAACGATTGTCAAGGGACTAGAAAAAGTTATCGTTAAATCAAGGATATCTTTAAATCGAGGAGCATAGACATTTAATACAGTCAAATCCGGACCAGTGAAATGTATTATTAAATTGAGGAAATCGTTAAATCGGGTGTCGCTAAATCGAAGTTATACTGTATTGTCAAGAGCAAAAAAACAAAAAAAAAAAGCTTTTCTACTTTTTAACACAAATGCAAAACATACGCATCAGCTTTAGGGCGCAGCTAGCTAGTAACAGTCATTTTTACTTCCTTTTACAAAAAAAAAAAAGGGGGGGAAGTATTGTATTCGCAAAAAAATTTTCAGTCAGAAATCGACCTTAATTTCCATTTTAAATGAATGATGAGTTTTTTCGACTCGACCACACGTGGATAAGTGTCTAAGAACGTATAGACACGCGAAATATCCATTTTGACGATTCCCGAGTTAATTACAACGAGTTTTCTCGTGACGTCTCTATGTACTATGTATGTATGTGCGTATGTACTCCTAGTGGGATCTAGTTGTGCACCTCCCCTTTTTGTTGCATTCGGGTGTTTCTAAGGGGGTCTTTTGCCCCTTTTTGGGAGGAAATCATTGTTAATTTCGATGTAAACTCAAGTGGTGTTATAATTTGGCAGACACTTGGCGATATATAGCCAGTCTTTTGGTCGCCAAGTTTTCTCGCCAACTTGTCGGCAAATTTTGCGATTTTTTTTTTTTTTTTTAAATCAGATTTCAATTTGGCCTTTGTTGGTGATATTTAGAGAGTAAACTATTGAATCACATTAAAACTACCAGTAATGGGGAAATGACATTAAATTGGGGCAAAAGGAAGTCATGTGATGCACACATCAGCTCGTTTTAAACCCCAATGTAGATAAGAGCCCTCTTAAAACCTTATGCTTAAAACCATTCACTCCAATGCAAGTAACAGCTGCTTTTAGGAGCTTTAGAGCAGCGATTCTCAACCGGTGGTCCGCCGAAAAATTTGACCGGTCCCCCAGAAATTTTTGCTAGTTCACGTTAAAAAATGTTCCTTACTGAAAAAAAGAAGACACTATCACAATAAAAAATAATATCATAAAAATAAAAAATAGAAGAAGAAAAAAGGGAAAAACCTCACCGCTTCATAAAAAAAAATTCACATGTTTTAAACAACTCACAAATGCAAGATTTTTTTTTTTTTTTTGTTTGGTGGAATAAGAGGGAAAAAAAGAAAAAGGAAGAGAAGAAGGGGGGGGGGGGAGAACATCAACAGTCCACATTTTTTTTTAACCTCTTGCCGGTCCGCGGGTCATAAAAGGTTGAGAAACGCTGTTCTAGAGGCTTTAAAATTCCCGGAATTTGTCATATTACAGGGTTGTTTGGTTTAAACCACGTTGGTTTAAACCATGGTTTAAACCAATTGGTTTTTTTTTTTAAAACCATGCGGTTTTTTTTTTTATTTTTTTTTTAAAGCCAAAAAAAAAAAAAAAAATCATCTTACAGGTTTACATTGATTTCCCCTCACATATTGAATAGAAACAAATGAGGATTGGAAAAAGTTTCAAGCTAGTCTTTTTGTTCAAGGCTTTCAACTAAATGATTTTTTTCTAAAGACTGTTGGAGAAAACAACGGTTCTTTTGGTTTAAAGCAAAATATTTTTAATCTGTTACAAACAAAAACATTAAAATTACATTTATAAATAAATATACAGGGTGTCCGAAAAGTCCTTGACACATTTAACCTAAAATACCATTGTTATGTGTCGAAGACTTTTCGGACACCCTGTATATGTAATGTATTCAACTCATTTCAGAAATATGTGTATAAATCTTTTTACAATTACATAAAATCAACTTTACATTACAATAACATGTGCATAAATACATAGCAACTTTTACGTTATAAATTAATATTATTTTTATATTATTTAGTACTTTGAACAAAAAGCAAGTTGTGAAGCTTTTCCAGAGCCAAATCAATTTTTGAGTTATGAATGATATCTAAATGACGAAAATGTATGCACTGCACTTTTCTGAAGCTGGTTTTAGTAATGTTGAAGACTTTTAAAGACGGTTGCATTGCATTTTTCAAATCCTTTTTCCTGGCTTTTCCACCACTCAGTCACTGTTGCAGAAGATATAACGTTTTTGGCAAAAAAAGTTTCTTGAAATAGAATTTGCTACACATTTATTTGTTCTAAAGAGTTTGCATTTAATATTTTTTAAACTTCAATGCTGGATGCAACATGTATGCCAGTAAATAAGCTGTAATTTAAGCCATGTTACACCAATTTTTAACCGACTTCAAAAAGGAGGCGGTTATCAGTTCATACCGTATGTATGTTTTTTTTTTGTTGTTGTTTGTTTGTTTGTTTGTCCACTCACAGCGTCTCACCTAGTGAACCGATTTTGATGATTCTTTTTTTAATGGATAGGGGATGGTTCAACTCCCATTACTTTGTTTGGCCATATTTGTTCTTTAAAAAAAAAGTTATGGGCAAAAAACAGTAAATTTCATGCAATTTTCCTATTAAATGATTAAATATGAAACCCATTGTTATAAAAGTTTGTTGCCATATAACAGTAACATTAATAGTATTTGTAATGATAATTTTGAATAAAGGCTTCTCGGAAGTAAGCATCAAGTTTCTTCCGTGTATTGCTCCATAGTGCTGGTAAAGCTAACCTGGAAGCAAGATGATGCCAGTAATCAGGATCTGCTTAGCCTTCACAATACTACCAGGTTATGTTTTCCTCAACTATACAGGACTGAATCACAAGCAACTAGTATGCAGTGAAATGCAAATTAGTTTGGGATATTCAAATGGTTATAATTAAATTAACACTCAAATGAATTCCAGAGAGGAACAAAAATACATTTTTAGTGCCAATCGCTTAAAGTTTAAGACGTGCTTGTAGTTTTTTTTTTTTTTTTTAGTATTGAGCATTTTTAGGGAAAAAAAAGAATTAAGTTTCATGATGGTAACTTCTTGCTTTTACTGAAATATATACATTTACACTAAAAAGAATGAAATAAAAAAATTTTGGAAAAAAAATAGAACCGACTTCAAAATTGCTCTAAAAAGGGAAAAATAATTTTATTCTTTAAACACCATCGATAATACTTTTAAACATAATTTTTGAAGTTGGCGCAAGAACGATAGAAAAGATCATTCACAGCCATAACTCAACTACAACTATAAATTTAACCAGGCCTAGTTTCTTTACTACCACATACATTATGCATTGATACATTATGCATATTTGAGTAACGATATAAATGTTTCGTTTCTAACTTTGGATGATTTTCTGAAAAAAAATATGAACGAAGCATGGTTACAATGGATTTTACTTTTTGTTTTTGCCCCAATTTCAAAAATTATGTTTAAAAGTATTATCGATGGTGTTTAAAGAATAAAATTATTTTTCCCTTTTTAGAGCAATTTTGAAGTCGGTTCTATTTTTTTTTCCAAAATTTTTTTGTATTTTTGATTTGGTTCTTTGTTTTAGCGATAGTCAATATCTTTTCCAAGTCTTTCCAAAATAAGAACGGAGTCGAATATAGAGCAGCACTTTTTTTTAAACTTTGTCAGTACAACAGCAATCGATTTTTTGACTGTTCAATCATGTACTGTTGTACATTTTGCTTTACTTCAATATTTGCGACATTGTGTATATAAAAATCAGCGTTATGTAAGATCAGAAAGAAAAAATATGAAAATTGTTCTTTTGAAAAGATTATGCTAAAAAATATAATTTTTACCTTTATTCGATAATTATTCATATTATGTTGGTTTTATAAAGTTTTTTTCTTGGATCTTCATTATATTTTATCTTAACCCGCATCACAACCACTTCTTGAAGTATTTCGTATCATAAAAGTTAATTACATGGAACCTTAATTACCTTCCGAAAATTGTTTTTCTCGCAAAAAGTATTTAAACCAAAAAAAAAACGATTTAAACCAAAAAAAACCTGGTTTAAACAAAAAAAACGGGTTTTTTTTTTTTTTTTTTTTTTTTTGAAAAAAAAAACGGTTTTTTTACCAACCCTGTCATATTATCATCAGTTCTATAGCAGAAGTGAAAGGAAGACCTCTGCTTGCTTGAAGGAGTGGAAAACACGCACACCATTCGCCATGCTTGGTCAAGATTTTTTTCTTTTTGGAGCTTGAGAAGATAAAAGGAAAAACGTGAAATAAATCCAGGGTGTTTCAAAATTCTGCGACTTGAGGAAAATATTAAATATTTTACATAATTTGTCATCGAGGGCGAGTGAAGAAAAAGCACGGTTTGTAAATGAATGAAATGATTCATAAAAATAATGTAATTGACGAATTAAAAATGCAGTAAAAATAGGTTCAGGCGCTTATTTTTGGCAATTTTCATTTAAATTTAAAGGGACAGTGGACTCTCTCTGAACTGTTAGATTCAAACCCATCACTTCATTAGATATAACAAAGTTTCGTATTAGTTAATATTAATTTTAAAAAATACATTTTAAGTCTCTTAAATTAGCATGTTCTTTTTTTTTTCTTTTGAAAATGTTGCAGTTTGAGAAATTATTTTGAGTGTTGAGGAAGAAAATTAAGCTAATTTCCTGTTCAGCTTTAAAAATGCTTACGTATAACTTATCAAAATTTAAGAAACATGACACAGCCCAAATGTTGCAGATTAGGGCTGCTAAGGCTTGCGACTTCCTTACTTTCATAGTAAAAAAAGAAGAAATATTATTAGATATTTCTCTTAGGTTTTGCTCAAAATTCTCTCAAAGTGTTTTGATGGCGATGCTTGAAATTTTCAAAATATACGAAAAGTTACAGGACTCCTACAAACCACGATTAAAAAAAACTGCATTTAAATCCTTTTCGGTTGCATGAATTTATGGAGGAAAGTATGAAATTAGCTTATAATTAGGCTTGCCAGATTTCTGAAATATTCAACCGGAACAACAGGATACCCCCCCCCTCCCCTTCCGTCGAAATTCAAAAGGGAACCAAGGGTGATAGTGAACTCAAATAACATTTTCTGAAGACAGTGAAATATTCAGAAACTATGAGAAAGCTCACCTCCCCCCCCCCCCCGTAAAAAGTTTCGAAATATGCTAACAAAAACTGCTGAAAATAAACATTTCAAAAGGTTTTTTTTTAAATAATTTTTCAGCTTTAGAATGTGTTGTCAGCAGAAAATTTTTAAAAACTTCGGATCACAAACACCTCTGAAGGGAACACCCCCCTGACTGGTTTTTAGCGTGTTTTAGAGGTTAGTTCATTCTCAATGTTATGAATAAATACTAATTATGAACCTAAACCAGAGAAAATAATGAATGAAACAAGTAGATAAATATGAACAGTTTATTTCTTACATGTTAATATTTGTTGGTTATTTTAGTAAGAATAAATACTTCGAATGAGGAATAAAAACTAGAACAATATTTACATGTATTTTTTATTCGCTAGGACGTTTTTTAGAAACTCTTTTTACTTCCTTTTACAAAAAAGGAAGTGTTGTATTCGCCCGAATGAATGTTGAGTTTTTTTTTTTCGACTCGACCGCACGTGGATAGATGCCTAGGAACCTACAGACAACCGAAATATCCATTTTGACGACCGACCCCAGAGTTAATTACAACGAATTTTCTCATGACGTCCGTATGTACGTATATATGTGCGTATGTGTCTCGCATAACTCAAAAACGGTACGTCCTAAAAAGTTGAAATTTGGTACGTAGACTCCTAGTGGGGCCTAGTTGTGTACCTTCCCTTTTGGTTGCATTCGGATGTACTTAAGTGGGTCTTTTGCCCCTTTTTGGGGGGAAATCATTGTTAATTTCGATGCAAACTCAAGTGGTTTTATAATTTGTCGGACACTTGGCGATATATCGCCAGTCTTTTGGTCGCCAAATTTTGTCGACAACTTGCCAACAAATTTGGCGAATTTTTTTTTAATTTTAAATTTGGTTTCAATTTGGCCACTGTTGGTGATATTTAGAGAGTAAAAAATTAATCACATTAAAATTGCCAATAATGAGGAAGTAACATTAAATTGGAGTAAAAGGAAGTCATGTGATGCACACATCAGCTCGTTTGGTTTTAATGTTGTTGTAAAAATTCTCACAAGCTGATTCGATATTACGTTTACAAATCTATGTTTCAAATAACAAAATAATTATCCAAAATAATCCTTCATGGTTAATTATTTTTAGTCTTTTTGGTCATCTAATCAAATTTATCTTTTTCCAGGACTTGAGGAAAACCGGCCGGGACACCGGGAATTTGCCTAAAACTCGGGACCGTCCCGGTCAAATCGGTTTATCTGGCAAATCTACAATCCAACAGCTGCAAAAACGTGAACAAAAGTTTCTTTTCCCCATCGATATATAAATTAACAAACAAGTCTTGTATTTTCAACGTTTACCAAACACCCATAAGGTCGTGTTCTTTCTTCAACCCTTGCAAGCGACAATGACGCATGCGCACATGCCTCCTAAAATACTTAAGTAATAAGAACTATGCAGTGAATGTAGATATTTTAAAGTGGTTTCAGCATTCCTCGATTCAAGGATCAATATGATAAAAGCGATACTAAAAGGCGTCGCTTTTCTTATCTTAAAAAACTTATCTTATTTCTCAAAATGAGGAAATGTTTTGGTTACTGTATAGGTAACTCATTGGTAAAAGTATAACAGTAGGGGAGATAAAAATCAGATTTTTATTTTTTAAATGGAATGAATTGATTTTAATAAGAAGTATTCTGCAACGAATATTATCATTTGCTGTGTGGCAACATGAAGGAAAGGAAAGAATGGCGCGTTTTTATTTACATGATTCCCTTAAAAACATGTCGATCTATAAGTAGTTTCGTGAAAGGTTGAAGCTGTTTCAGATAGAAGGAGAAATGTATTTTTATTCCTTTCTAATCACAGAGCTGATTAACTAAAATAAAATGCTAATATGCTGTAAGGTCATTAGAGGATTTTTCATATTGTAGTCGGCGAAGAAGCTTTGAAGAACGGATTTTGAATTCTCTAAAAAAACGCTTCATTACCATATGCAAGAAATAAAATTCAAAATCAATTATTATTTTTATTGCTTGTTTTCTTTTGCCGAAACCAGTTGTGTGAAATTACTTGTTACGTACCACAAGAACAGCTAGAATTTCCCTCATGGTCTAGTCATGCCATAATAAGCCAAACTTTTCATGAAGGAGGGTGGAGAGTTTGGTCCTTAAAGTCCTCACATGTATATATGTTACTGTGAGAGATCGAAACCTGGTAAAAGTCGACATTCACATGGCAAACATACTGCGAAATTTGATCAGAAACTTCCTGCACAATCAAGGAAAAATCTCCTTAGAGTAAAAATTGTTTCAAATCGCGGACATTATTACTGTCAAACGCAACATGCTCTTCATCACTTATTGTGCTATTTATTTTATAATCTTTTTTTTTTTTTTTTTGAAATGGGGACCTCTGTTTTATGAATCTCTCAAACAAAGCAATATCAAACTATTTCCCCATGCTTTACAATCAAGTAGCAAAAGGGTTAGGCACTGTTTACGTGTGTTTCGTACATCCTTGAATTTACAGTTCTACGAAAAAGTGTGTTAAATGCTACGAAAAAGAACGTTTTGTTCCTTTTAAGATTCTCATTGAAAGGAAATCTATGATGGGGAGCGTAGACCTGGAAAACGTAAATTAGAGAAGAAAACAAGAGATTCAAAACGGATGGGGAAAATAATTTGTTTCTGTGAATGTATAATATGTGGGTGTATGAACCTGTGTCTTTCATAGCACATAGTATAGAAACAATTCAAAGCCAGTAATTGTAAATTAAAATGTTAATCAAACTGTTCTTTTACCGAAAAGTTCTTACTGATCACGAGTAAGAAACCAAAATACTGTCCTCAGAAGCGAAACTAAATAACCAAATAACGGTCATGTTAATGTTTCGGTAATCCCAACTCTTGTCGACATTTAAATTTTCTTCCCTCCTTAAATGTACCAAAAGGTAAGGTTGAAATTGAAAAACAGGGGAGCACGGAAATTTCTTGTGACGAAAAGTAGGGGATACCAATGTTTATAAAAGAAGTGATGCAACAATGGAGGCCAAACTCATTATTTTTTTCCCCTAAGGCAAAACCCTCTACAAAGGAAAGTCGATAAAATAAATATTTTAATGTAGCCCCCTTGTCATGACTAAAGGCATTTTTTTAAAAAAAAGGTACTTTACTTGAAAAAAAAATAAACTCAGGTGCGAAAAAGAAACAGAGATAACAAAGCAAGAACCCCCAACTTTCTTGGATCCCCACCTCATTAAAAACTAGTATCGCCTTTGTGCACACGTGAGAAATATCCTCGTCCTTCCCCCTCTGATTCGATATCCTTATTATTTTCCCCTCAACTTTGTTTCAATTACCCTTTCGCGTCTTATCTCGAGCGTAACGGAGTTGTGTACATTTCCTTTTCCTGGAGCATCATTCACTTGTGACAGTTATCTTCGGAAAGCACCAGGGTCAACCGCCAGTCTCTCTGATTCAGTGGATGGATCAGCCCACGCAAGGGCGATCTCTACACCCGTCGTCTCTCGACGTTGTTCGACATCTATTTTCAAGATTAGGAATGAGAAAAAAACCTATAATAAACAAGCAGCTTAGAGGGCGGGCTACACAAGTCTCCATTCGGAGTCACGCACTTCTTGTACTGGAAGAGTTATGAGGATAGAAACAAGAACTATAACGACAATGGACTTGGGAAAAGGGTTGTGCATCACCGTTGCGACACTGGTGGGATGTGTAAGATGTCAGAGTGGACAAGGGGTAGATGCTGTTTGTCTCTGCCATCTCTACCTTGAAAAGAAAAAAAAAATCTATTAGTATTAGAACCTCGATTTTACGTCGTCCAGTTCATACGTGAACCCCGGTTTTACATTGTCCGTTTCATACGTTTAACACGTTTCCATACAACAGATAAAAATTATTTTTTACCTACAAACGTTTTTCTTAGATTTCTAGTCTTCCCAAGACATATTTGTTTTTAGGACTCGACCGATGCATCGGCCTGGCCGATGCATCGGCGCCGATGGTTCAACAATTTAGCCATCGGCATCGGCATCGGCGGCCGATGCTAACTTGCAGGAAACATCGGCCCATCGGCCTTAAAAAACATCGAAAAGCCGATGGAATCGGCCGATGTTTTTGAAAAAAAAAAGGACCTATGTTGTTTTACTTTTTAATACAAAGTAAAGGGAGTTATTGTTATTATATAAATTGTTTACTTAAATTTCAGTATGAATTTCTATTTTAGTCACAACTGGAAGAGTTTTTAATACTGCATTCAGGTACCAAACAAGTTAATTGTTGCGTGGTTTCTTGCGGATGAATGTACGTATGTATCTCTTATAAGTCATAACTCAAAAATGGTAAGCTGTAGAAGGCTAAATTTTCGCATGTGGGATGTGCGTACGTTCCAGTTGTGCACTTCCCGTTTTGATTTCGATCGGATGTTCTAAAAATCCTATTTACTCATTTTTTGTGGCTATTAATTACTTATTTCAATGCAAAACTCATATAGCGTCTCAGACTGACGATCATTTGGTGATATATTGCCGAATTGGAGACTATGGAAACAAATATGAGATGGCGAAACCGGTTTTGTTTCATTTTGTTAGATTCCCGTTGAACGGAAGGTAATTTTTAATTTTTCTATATTTGTATTATGAATCACAGTAATGCAGTCTTTTCTGTATCGCTTCGGCGGAGCTACAAGTTTGGGGCCCGTCGAAATACATTTTGGGGCCCTATTTCTCTATCACAGAAGTTGTAAAACATTTATCATAAGCATTGTTGTAACTCCTACGGTTCCAGTATGGTTATGGGGCCTCACGCGCAATTGCAACATTTGCTATATTTTAAATCCGCCACTGCACGTCAAAACAAACTCGGGTGCAAGTTTTAAAAGGGTATTTCTACTCAATGTTTATGATTATTTTAAACTCTATTTTTTACGACTATTTTTTGTATTTCCGAGAAAACTTGCGAGCCCCTCCTCCAAATCCCAGTTTCTGAAATTAAACTCTAGTTGTTCTTCTGAGTTGCTTAAAACTAACACCATCCATAAAATTAGAGTTTCTTTTCAAGCTTTATCTATTGTTTAGGAAGAATTCAGAGCATTAATGTAAAAAATTGATCAAAGACGTTTTCAATGGTAGCATAACTCGGAAATCAAAGGGACTTTTGAATTTTTTTCTTCGGAAGTGCTGGAGTAGTTTCAGAAACTCTTCTAGGCGTTGGTAGTAGCGGTTCTGTACTAAAAAAAAAAAAACGATGCCGAAGTTGGGGCCGAAGTTTAATGTTGTGAGTTACTCCAAAATCAGAGGGTGGCCCCCCTAACCCACACTCGTCGTTTCAAGCATTTCTTGAATATTTAGCAATTATTTATTTTGATCAAGAAATATCATTTTGCGTATTTCTTATACTTGTTTCACCTATATTTCGTAATGCGCTATCTTTTTGGCATCATTAATAGCGATCGATTTTTTTTTTCTGTTGTAAGTAACTATTTTTATGTATTTATATAAAATCAATGAATAAGTTACTTTCGTTTTTCATCATATTTCTAATAATATGTTATAGAAAAGTTTGAAGGATTTTCTATTATGCAAATTTTTGAATTTCAGAAAATTATTGTTAAATTGAAAAATTTAATTTGAACTTGTTTGTAGTGCTTCATAAGAGATTAAACAATCAAATTGTTCAATATTACGTGTGCAAACATCAGATCGAGTAGTAGTATGTATTCAGTTATTAACTTGGTCTAAATATTGAGTTTGTTTATTGTGGCTGCGTTTTAAGAACCTCGCTCTTTTCATGGCTATTTCTTTTTTTCGCAAAATTTATGTCACTGTTTATAGCTTTTATGAAAAATGCAAAGTTTTCAGTTCATAAATTTTCAATAAGTATAAAAATATAACTATTATGATTTAATATTGTAATTTACTCTGTTACCTTTTTTGTTTAATTTGATGACTAAAAATGTTTACGTGCAATCTTTCCACTTTAATTGCGTAATTTGTTGACGGTTTCATAGTTTTATTCTTATTTATTCCTTCACTTTTCGAATAATTAAACAATATAATTTAATGTTTTTTAACTATGTTCAGTGTACCTAAATCCATACATTATTATAATATTACTGAAATCTTAGTTATATGTTCAATTTGAAAAGAAAAAACAAATCAGTTGGTTATTAAACAGCCTCTTTGTTTTTCTTCTTTCTTTTTCTTTTTATTTTATTTTTTCAATTTTATAGCTGTTGTTCTTTGTCTTCCATCATACAGCAGTCAAAAAAGGAGAAGTATAACTACACCCTATACAGATTGTACGTAGTACGATCCAAAAATTTGGGGACAAGCTGTATAAAACCTTACCCAGAATAGTTCACATTACCCGAAGCACATCCACCTTCAAAGGTTACCCTTGAGACTACTATGTACTTCTGCCAGTGTTCATATAACTTTTGGAAACACTCCTGGAAGCCATTTTTCGCTACGTTCTGTGATGCTGCTTTACCTTCTCCTGACGGAAGAAAGCGGCGCGTCCATGCAAATTTTTTTTTTTTGCTGGGAACAGGTAAAAGTCGCACGGAGCTAAGTCCGATAAAACGTTATGTTATTTGTTTGTCATATCAGAGTATTGACCAATCGAACCGTGCATCCTCAACATGAAAGTCGCCTTCTTCCCCACGATGAAGTTAAAAGCAGCAGCGCAAGAAGTTGCGATAAATGTCTTCCAGGAGTCCTTCTAAAAGCTATACGAACGTTGGCAGAAGTGCATAGTCGTCCAAGGTGACTATTTTGTAGATAGATGTACTTCGGTAATGTGAACTATTCAGGGTAAGGTTTTATGCAACTTGCCCTCGTATGAGTTTTCAACTTACGATTTCGTAACGTTTTTGAGTGACGCAAGTTTACGCGCATGAAGACGTCACAAGAGAATTTACGATAATTAACTAAGGAGGCGTTCAAAATGGATATTTCGATCATCTATATGTTCTTAGGTACATATGCATGTACAAATGTGCCGAAAAAACTTGTGAAGTTTCAATTGGGTGGTCGTAAAATAGAAATTTAGATCGAAATCTGATTTTTTTTTTTTTTTTGTGATTACAATTCCTTATTCGTAGAAAGGAAGTAAAGTGAAAATAAATCAATGATCCTTTAAATCCCTGACATTGTTATCAATTTATTTCTATCATTGTTATCAATTTTGTTTTTTTGCCATCGGCCAACGGCATCGGCCATCGGCATCGGCAATCGGCCATTTGGAGGAAAACAATCGGCCATCGGCCATCGGCCATCTTTGAACAATCGGCCAACAATCGGCATCGGCCCATCGGCCAAAAAATGCCATCGGTCGAGCCTATTTGTTTTATAGCTGTTCGAAAGCCGCTCTGACATAATTTTTGTTCTGTCTAACTGTCCTTTTGTCTGCAAGAGGGATTTCCCTTGATCGTCCAATCTTCTGTTATGACAATTGAGGACTAGAGCTGCTGATACATCATCTCATCACTTCACGAATTCCTTCAATATCAGATTTACTACCCGCTTTCGATAATAATGATGAAAAAAAGAAGAAATAATCGAGAGTGTTGCCACAAGCTGATCCTTAAAATGTAGATTCCAAAGCATTTTAAACTCTAAAACTATTTATTTGTAAACTAGAAAATCACCCGTCAAGACATAACGAGTGAAAATTGCTTCTACATTTGAACGAAACAATTGCTTGTTTGATGATATTTTGATAGTTGAAATTTTAACCCTAACTCCAGTGGATGAAACCTAAACTCAAGTAGAAGCGTTCTTTGTTGACCACTTTTCCATTTCTTCATTCCATGAAAGGACACAGTCTTAGCAGTAAAAACAGTTAAGGTTTCAGATCCAGTTCAGTCTTGTAACAATAAAGCCTTTATCTGCATGTTAAACATGACCAAATCATATCATCAAATTATCATGTCGTGGAGCGAGTTTATTGTTGACTTGTTAATGACGACAGAACGTTACTTGCTCTATATCATGAGGAAGAGAATGCCAACTTATTAAGAAGCACAGTTTCAAAAAATTCTTGGTACAGAAATAAACACATGTGTACAGTCATCTGCAATTCGTACAGTTTAGCGTTGTTGTTTCTTTTTTGATATGCTTAGATTTTTAACACGTCCCCGATTTTACGTTTTCTCGCTTGGAACGCTTTTTACCACTGTTCCGACAGAAAACATAAAATCGGGGTTCCATTGTATTCTCCAATAACTATGCTCTAAAATGTAGAATTACATTAAGTGTTACTAGTGTGGATATAATTTCGTATAATAAGTGAAGTCATTTTTAGAACAATGTGTTACACGTCCACAACAATGGTTTGTGCTTTATGGTACTACAGCAGACATAAGGAAAATGCTTCAGAAGTTTCTAAGACGTGTACAACGAGATAGAAAAGATTTACTACTTACTAAATAACATTCATTTGTAATTTCTCTCAGCCTGTGATGTATAACTCAGATCAGAGTGCCCCCCCCCCCAGAGTGATTTTAATTTTTTTTAAATAATTTTATTTATTTTTTTTAAATAATTTCATTTATTTATTTACTTTTAAAAAATTGTTATTTTATTAGAAAAGTTCTGTGCTACGCCAATGACATACACACACATACACAAACTAAATAAATAAATGAAATAAAATATAAACAGAATAAAATAATTTAATTAAAAATAAATTTATTAAATAAATTTAAATAAATAAATTATAAAATCCCCCCCCCCCCTAAAATTGATGGTACAACTTGCGCCATAATCCCCCTCCGTGGGCCCCCCTAAATTCAGATCATTTAATAATTGAGGAAACGGATCGGCAGCATCCATGGGACACTGGTGTAATATGTCAACATGTTATAGATAGCGCCACCAAGAGCCAAGGCGGGCTCTTTGTCAGTTTGGTCGCTGGGCCCTCCAACACCCCCATAGAACTTATACTACGATTCTGAGACCCCATTCCTAAGGATCGGACTCCTACTTTCCGACCGGACTGACATATGACTTCCTTAAGAGGAGAAAAAGTAGATGATGTTCATCTCTGCTATCTTTACCTTAAAAGAATCAGTTAATTATATTCTTTAATAATTGCTCTAAATATTGCTTCTGCCCAATAGCACACCGATGGGAAGTCATGGAGGTCACTGTGCCCTCCCCAAAATTGCCTCATTCGGTAAATTTTGTCTGACTATTCGGAAAAATTACCATCATTCGTCAAAATTTGGAGTTCGTTCGGAAAATTGAGAATTTAAATCCTCACAAAAATTTAAGTCAGGGACGCCCCTGCTTCTGCCAAAAAAAAAATTCACGCATACACCTTTAATGTAAGAAGACAGTGTGATGCAGACGGGCAGGCTGGTCTAGGACACAAGGACGGATCCAGAAAATGTTCAAGGAGGGGGCGATTGTTTTTATCGTTGTAATTTCAATTTCTAAAAAATTCGGAAGAATGTACTGAATCCCATTGCTTACCCTTATGTGATAAAAGGTGTACTACAACTGTTTTTTTTTTCCCCGAAAAATATCCAGGGTGAACCTTTGAACAATATAATGGTGAAATTTCCTGGTCCCTATACCTAGTGTAATAAGAGATGGGCTACGATTGCGTTTTCCAGACTTCAATTCCATGAAAGAGCTTCCTTTCTTCTAACACCATCGAATATTACGTAAAATTGCATTTTTTAAACTTTAATATCAAAAATACACGCGAAGAAAGTTCCTGTCTCTCGGCTCAAGGAGGGGGCGATCGCCCCCATTGCCCCTCCCTTGTATCTGTCCTTGCTTGGACAGGTATAAAGAAAATGCTCTGGAAGTATCTTTTTATCAAAAATCTAAACCTAGAAAGAAAAGTTTTAGTTAATAACGTTCACTTGTATTTTCTGTCAATCAGCGATGCATAAATTAGATCATTAAATTAATGAGCAAAGTTGTTCGCCTCTCATGCTTTTACCTTGAAAACCCGAAAAACAGTTAATGGTATTTCTTCAATTTAATAATGTAGAATTACCATAAATCTTTCCCCTGTAAACATACCAGAGGCGGTGAGTGATTGGGGGGGGGGGGGTTCTGATGTTCTCTCGTGTAAATGTTTTGGAATTGTAATTTTAAAAACTCTGTTTATGTAAACGTTTTAGGGAGTAGAAAGGAGTTTCCAGTGTTGTCTCTAATGTTTTTTTTTAAGTCTAATTACTACTACTAATTAAAAAAACACGAAGAAGTTTGGACTGTCTTTGGTAATGTAAGGATAAGGAAGGTTCTTCCCGGAAAAAATCTTAAACTCATGACTTAAAGACTCAAATTAAAGTCCTCTTTAGCAGACTTAGAGCAAGGGGTTTAAGGCTGGCTCCCAGAACTATTGCAGAGTTTATAACGTTTTTGAAACGTCTTTTAAAACGTTATTTCGGACTTCTCGTTTACTGACTTAAGGAGGAACAAAAGGATTCTGAGGATCTCTTAATTTTTTTTTTTTTAGTTGGAGTCTTAAAAACGCAGTGTTACGCTATCTAGTGGGATTATTTTCATTTTTTCCCCCTCAAACTGGAGTATTTATAATGCAAATTTAGGTCATCTTTGAATTTAAAGGAAGAATGGAGTGCGCTCGGAGATTTTCTCCCAGAAAATTTTCAAATTGAAGTTTTAAAACTGAAATTTTAAACAATATTTTTGACGTTCGGGTAATTATTAAAATCTTAACGCTGAAGAAATCTTTGATGATGAAAACATTGCGGGGGCGCCCGCCCCCCTCCCCCGAATCGCCGCCAGTGGAACATACTAATATAACCTTTTACAAAACGAAAAATGTGTTGCAAGTCTTTGACGCTGACCTATGGAACTAGAGGAGATATAAAGAAAATGTCTTTCAATGACTTACTTTTTTCTGAAACGACACAACAGGAGTAAAAAGTTGTATATATATATATATATATATATATATATATATATATATATTGAATGGGTGAGATATAAATAAGATAATTTGATTAATGAAGAAAAGAATCGCGACAATTGTTGTGACATTGATGAAATACAATAACGCGTAATATGTTTTATCAATGCCATGAACTGAAGATTTTTATTAATAACAAGCATTACTTTTTTCACTTCGTGACGGAAATCATAAAGATGTGAGAATTTTAAAAGACAACTATGATTAATATTTAAAAAATAAATAAATTCAACAATACTTCTTTTAATACCTATAATAAATAATCCTAAAAGATATTATACCACAGAACCTCAGGAATCCGAACTAATTAGGGATGAAGCCCTTCCGGTTTGGATTCCGGAAAGTTCGGATTTACGAGGTGACTCTTTTAAACTCTTGTTATTAGTTCAGTAGTGGACTGAAAGTCTTTGATTTAAGTTAATATCAAAGCAGTTTAGAAAAAAATTCTTTAAAAATATTATTGAAAAAAAAAAAATTCGCAGTATGCATGCTGTATGATAACCATTAAACAGCACAGCATGACTTGACTTATTTTTTGTGAACCATGGGATATTTTCAGTGCCGCAAAAAAAGGGAAGCCTAACTCCCGGATTTACTATCTGAAACCCGGTAAGATTTTATGAGAAATTATTGAATCTTTTTGTGTCATTAGCAGCAAAGATGAACTCTACCATAGACGCTTTGCGGCACCCATCTCCTCTCTCTCTCTCTCTGACACCCCATGGTGCCGCTCAAATTGTTGTTGTGTTTGTGTTCCAAAAATCAAGAAAATATCAGCAAAACGTTGCCAGCGATCATGTAATCCACGAGGAATGACCTTTGAAGTGTAGTTTATTCGCAGTACCATAGCCTAAACCGGCTGTTTTTCTCGCATTGACCCTACTATGGCAGCGAAACGTGTTTTACAGAACTGGTTGAATTTTTGTTGAAAATTTAGAAACTTTGAGACATGTTGACTTGTGCTCAGATTGTGCAAGGGCTATGGTAAGTGATGTTAGTTGTGTTGTAGTTTCAAAGGCATGGCCTTTAGGGCTCGACCGATGGCATTTTTTGGCCGATGGGCCGATGCCGATTGTTGGCCGATTGTTCAAAGATGGCCGATGGCCGATGGCCGATTGTTTTCCTCCAAATGGCCGATTGCCGATGGCCGATGGCCGATGCCGTTGGCCGATGGCAAAAAAAAAAAAAAACATAGAAATAAATTGATAACAATGTCAGGGATTTAAAGGATCATTGATTTATTTCACTTTACTTCCTTTCTACGAATAAGGAATTGTAATCACAAAAAAAAAAAAAAAAATCAGATTTCGATCTAAATTTCTATTTTACGACCACCCAATTGAAACTTCACAAGTTTTTTCGGCACATTTGTACATGCATATGTACCTAAGAACATATAGATGATCGAAATATCCATTTTGAACGCCTCCTTAGTTAATTATCGTAAATTCTCTTGTGACGTCTTCATGCGCGTAAACTTGCGTCACTCAAAAACGTTATGAAATCGTAAGTTGAAAACTCATACGAGGGCAAGTTGCATAAAACCTTACCCTGAATAGTTCACATTACCGAAGTACATCTATCTACAAAATAGTCACCTTGAACGACTATGCACTTCTGCCAACGTTCGTATAGCTTTTAGAAGGACTCCTGGAAGACATTTATCGCAACCTCTTGCGCTGCTGCTTTAACTTCATCGTGGGGAAGAAGGCGACTTTCATGTTGAGGATGCACGGTTCGATTGGTCAATACTCTGATATGACAAACAAATAACATAACGTTTTATCGGACTTAGCTCCGTGCGACTTTTACCTGTTCCCAGCAAAAAAAAAACATTTGCATGGACGCCGCTTTCTTCCGTCAGGAGAAGGTAAAGCAGCATCACAGAACGTAGCGAAAAATGGCTTCCAGGAGTGTTTCCAAAAGTTATATGAACACTGGCAGAAGTACATAGTAGTTCAAGGGTAACCTTTTGAAGGTGGATGTGCTTCGGTAATGTGAACTATTCTGGGTAAGGTTTTATACAGCTTGTCCCCAAATTTTTGGATCGTACTACGTACAATCTGTATAGGGTGTAGTTATACTTCTCCTTTTTTGACTGCTGTATGATGGAAGACAAAGAACAACAGCTATAAAATTAAAAAAAAATAAAAAGAAAAAGAAAAAGAAGAAGAAAAACAAAGAGGCTGTTTAATAACCAACTGATTTGTTTTTTTTTTTTAAATTGAACATATAACTAAGATTTCAGTAATATTATAATAATGTATGGATTTAGGTACACTGAACATAGTTAAAAAACATTAAATTATATTGTTTAATTATTCGAAAAGTGAATAAATAAATAAGAATAAAACTATGAAACCGTCAACAAATTACGCAATTAAAGTGGAAAGATTGCACGTAGACATTTTTTAGTCATCAAATTAAACAAAAAAGGTAACAGATAAATTACAATATTAAATCATAATAGTTATATTTTTATACTTATTTAAAATTTATGAACTGAAAAGTTTGCATTTTTCATAAAAGCTATAAACAGTGACATAAATTTTGCGAAAAAAAGAAATAGCCATGAAAAGAGCGAGGTTCTTAAAACGCAGCCACAATAAACAAACTCAATATTTAGACCAAGTTAATAACTGAATACATATACTACTCGATCTGATGTTTGCACACGTAATATTGAACAATTTGATTGTTTAATCTCTTATGAAGCACTACAAACAAGTTCAAATTAAATTTTTCAATTTAACAATAATTTTCTGAAATTCAAAAATTTGCATAATAGAAAATCCTTCAAACTTTTCTATAACATATTATTAGAAATATGATGAAAACGAAAATAACTTATTCATTGATTTTATATAAATACATAAAAATAGTTACTTACAACAGAAAAAAAAATCGATCGCTATTAATGATGCCAAAAAGATAGCGCATTACGAAATATAGGTGAAACAAGTATAAGAAATACGCAAAATGATATTTCTTGATCAAAATAAATAATTGCTAAATATTCAAGAAATGCTTGAAACGACGAGTGTGGGTTAGGGGGGCCACCCTCTGATTTTGGAGTAACTCACAACATTAAACTTCGGCCTCGTTTTTTTTAGTACAGAACCGCTACTACCAACGCCTAGAAGAGTTTCTGAAACTACTCCAGCACTTCCGAAGAAAAAAATTCAAAAGTCCCTTTGATTTCCGAGTTATGCTACCATTGAAAACGTCTTTGATCAATTTCTTACATTAATGCTCTGAATTCTTCCTAAACAATAGATAAAGCTTGAAAAGAAACTCTAATTTTATGGATGGTGTTAGTTTTAAGCAACTCAGAAGAACAACTAGAGTTTAATTTCAGAAACTGGGATTTGGAGGAGGGGCTCGCAAGTTTTCTCGGAAATACAAAAAATAGTCGTAAAAAATAGAGTTTAAAATAATCATAAACATTGAGTAGAAATACCCTTTTAAAACTTGCACCCGAGTTTGTTTTGACGTGCAGTGGCGGATTTAAAATATAGCAAATGTTGCAATTGCGCGTGAGGCCCCATAACCATACTGGAACCGTAGGAGTTACAACAATGCTTATGATAAATGTTTTACAACTTCTGTGATAGAGAAATAGGGCCCCAAAATGTATTTCGACGGGCCCCAAACTTGTAGCTCCGCCGAAGCGATACAGAAAAGACTGCATTACTGTGATTCATAATACAAATATAGAAAAATTAAAAATTACCTTCCGTTCAACGGGAATCTAACAAAATGAAACAAAACCGGTTTCGCCATCTCATATTTGTTTCCATAGTCTCCAATTCGGCAATATATCACCAAATGATCGTCAGTCTGAGACGCTATATGAGTTTTGCATTGAAATAAGTAATTAATAGCCACAAAAAATGAGTAAATAGGATTTTTAGAACATCCGATCGAAATCAAAAAGGGAAGTGCACAGCTGGAACGTACGCACATCCCACATGCGAAAATTTAGCCTTCTACAGCTTACCATTTTTGAGTTATGACTTATAAGAGATACATACGTACATTCATCCGCAAGAAACCACGCAACAATTAACTTGTTTGGTACCTGAATGCAGTATTAAAAACTCTTCCAGTTGTGACTAAAATAGAAATTCATACTGAAATTTAAGTAAACAATTTATATAAAAACAATAACTCCCTTTACTTTGTATTAAAAAGTAAAACAACAAAGGTCCTTTTTTTTTTCAAAAACATCGGCCAATTCCATCGGCTTTTCGATGTTTTTTAAGGCCGATGGGCCGATGTTTCCTGCAAGTTAGCATCGGCCGCCGATGCCGATGGCTAAATTGTTGAACCATCGGCGCCGATGCATCGGCCAGGCCGATGCATCGGTCGAGTCCTAATGACCTTTGAAGTGTAGTTTATTCGCAGTACCATAGCCTAAACCGGCTGTTTTTCTCGCATTGACCCTACTATGGCAGCGAAACGTGTTTTACAGAACTGGTTGAATTTTTGTTGAAAATTTAGAAACTTTGAGACATGTTGACTTGTGCTCAGATTGTGCAAGGGCTATGGTAAGTGATGTTAGTTGTGTTGTAGTTTCAAAGGCATGGCCTTTGCAGTGTAGTTTACTCAGAATGCCGTAGAGGGGACAGGTTGTTTTCCTCGCACTGACCCTACTATGGCAGCGAAACGAGTTTTACAGAGCCGATTGAATTTTTGTTGAAAATTTAGAAGCTTTAAGACAACCATTGACTTGTGCTCAGATTTTGCAAGGGCCATGGTAAGTGTTGTTGCGACAAATATCAAGAAAATATTAGAAAACTTCGCCAGCAGACGTGTAAATTCCAAAAGTTTGACCCTTGCAGTAAACTCTTAGTTTACTCAGAATGCCGTAGAGTGGACAGATGTTGTTTTCCTCTCATTGACACTGCTTTGGCAGCAAAACAACTTTTACAGAGTTCATTGAATTTCATTGGTAATTTACTTTCAAAAGTCTTTGCAACAAAATTGGTGATCAAGATGCAGCGCTGGTAATGTTTGCGACGAGTAAACAGACTGTGCATATATGTGTGAAGTTCACTAAAAGAGGCATTTTTATTACATGAGAAATATGATGAAAATCTGATGTACAAGTACCTCGAACAAAAGTTCTTTCACTTCTAAAGAACCAAAACAATTGTAGGTTAATGTTGGGAAAAGTGAAATAGTTAAGAAAACTTACTTTTCTCAAAATTAGTAAATTGGAAATTTGTTTTGAAAACCACTCTACATTAAGAACAAACAATGTATTTTTTTTTATATAAAACTTGAAGATTTAAACGCTATTTTTTAATTTTTAGCAGTAAATTTGTACCAAAAAAAAAAAAAGAAAGTGGAAATCTGTATTTTTTTATTCATTGGGCAAAGTGAAAAATATTTTTTTTCTAATAAAATATTTTCTATTTGATAATTTAAAAAATGCGTAAATGGATGAGTAAATAAAAGAATGAATAAGGAAATGCCTGTAAATGAATAAAATAATTAATCTATATAGGAGAGAAAGTAAATGAGTGAATAAAATTGTGAATGAATAAGAACATGGAGTGAATGAATGAATAAATAAGTGAAATATTAAATGAAAGAATGAAAATTAATTAATTAAAGATAAATACGCAAGGGATTTAATAAATGATTGAATAAGCAAACGTAAAGAACTATTGTACTTATCTCAGCATGAAATTGACTAATTGCACAAAATATTTAAAATAAATGCTGCTTCCGAATGTTAGTAGGTTTCAATCATTATTTATAATTTTAATAGCAAGAACTTTATCATTTTGTAATAGCAAAATAATTTTTGACCTACCCCAAGATATAACAATATGATTATCAATTTTTAAAAACTGATTGTGCTAACTAATGCTTTGATCTTTAGAGATAACTTGTTCTGCTTGGAATTGATTACATGTGGTACTACATGATTAAAATATTACCAGATAGGTGGCGCCGAAAACATAATAAATATTTCACCATTTCACTTTGTCCCACATTCCCCTACATCTGAAAAATGGTGTCATTAGGGTTCACGGGTATTTTTACGCAGGTAAAATCCGAACGCAATGTAGACGACATTAGGACTTCTTCATCAGACTTTTAAAGAACTGAATATTGACAAGCTATGCAAGAAAAAAGCACGGTGTTGACTTAAACTTCATGCGGATCAGCAATTTCGCTTGTAACATATTTCAAACATCTAAGCTACAGCTACGATAAATAACACTTGAAATTTCAAGTAATAAATAACATTTCCCGATCATTTTTTACCGTTGTTTTTTTTTTTTTTAATTATACAATTACACTTCAGTATAGACATTCCGGAAAATGTATCCTATATGATGAATCGTAAAGAACAGAATAATCGAACTATATCTTAAATATTTCTAAGGGAATTAGAAAAACTTTAGTGCCAAAAAAAATTTAAAAAAAAAGGCTTCGTGATTAAATTAACTGGAGAGTCGCTGTTTTCAATACTACACTAACACTTACCAAAGTGTCGAAAATGTTAGAGATGGATTTAGCGATACCTAGGAAAAAATATATTAATGCCAACGCGACTTTATTTTAACATTGATTAGTCACAGAAAAAAGACTAAAAAGCCCTTTTGGAACATGAGGTTGTAATCAAAAATGGAGGCACACAGCTAGACGTTGTGATTGCTTTTTTGGGAAGAATAATCCTCTGGTTACAACTCGGGAGTCGATTAATTCTCATTGGCAAAATTTTCAAATTCACCCCTGTTTCGTACATGCACACAGATATCACGAAAAAAAAAATCAAATTGGGTGTTGGTAGGCTTGCCAGACGTCCCGGTTTTCAGATAAAATCACAGTATCCCGGCCAGTTTACTCCACGTCCCGGAAAAAAATTAATTTTGATTACAGATGGCCAAAAAAGTCAAAAAATAATTAATTGTGAAAGATTACTTAGGATAATTACTTTCTCGTTTGAAACATTGACTGGAAAATTAGTATTAGATTAGCTTATGAGGATTTTCACAAAATTGAAACCAAAATATTGTTTAATTTTTTTTTCCTCATTCAAAGTGTTTCTTCTTACTAAAGCAGCTGATAAACATTACCATAGAAGAAATAAAATGTTTAAACTTATCTGCATGTGTCATTTATTATTACCCCTGGTTTAGATTCATAATTAACTATTTATCTATACTATAGCAATGAGAATGAACAACTCTCTAAAAACCAGCTAAGGATATGTACATTGTACAGTTTTGAATACTCTGGAAAGCCTAGGCTTTTGGATCGACAAAATGGATTTTTTTATTTTATTTATTTATTTGTTTATTTTTTTGGCCTGAAATTTTTACGTGAGTTTATACGGACTGTTGTTTTTTCAATTATGCATCATCAAAATAGTTAGTGAAAATTTTTGCGTAGGTATTTAAAAAATATAATTTGTGAAGGAGGTTAAGCCTAATTACAACATTTTCTTTATTTCATAATTATGGAACAAACATCCCATTTTCAATCAAGTCTTTGAAATATGTACATCGAATGACACTAGGCTGAAAATGAATGTCATGCCTAAACGTTTATCACGTTGCAGTTCCCGGTATTATTTCAGCAACGAGTATTTTACCCTTCAAATACGATCCCCCAATTTCCTTTGCTGTTATAAAGGTATTACCAGGAAAATGACATCATCGCTTGAACTGAAATACAATATCTAAAAAGTACTATAAAAATATCCAATTTAAACTTGATGTTTATCTAAGTAATTCCCATTCAGAACCTACGTCTATAATAATTGGCGCCATTCAAAAGCTATCCTACGTACCTTATGTGGCCTTAAATAGGGCGCGATAAAAGCCTCTTAAAAGCAATCAACTTCGGGTTATTTAAAAGTTAAGCTGGCGGCCTTCCAGAAAGAAAAAGAAAAAAAAGTGGTGTCAACAGAGAACAGCAACCTTGATGCTACAAGAAAAAACGCGTGTAAACACTGCCTTTTTGGTTATCTTTGTATAAGTTTGTCGCTAACGGCAACAGGCCAGAAAGGGTTGACGAGCTCACCGAAACGAGCATTGTATTTTATGGCGCTCAGCAGCTACCTACGCTTCCTATCTCCTGCATAATTTATCTCTGGATAAACTTTTGGTTACTCAAATGCGTATCCGGCAGTTAAAACGCAATTCATTACTCAGAAACGCTTACAACGTTTTGAACTGAATTTTTTCTAATTTTTTTTTTTTTTTTTTTTGAGCAATTACAAATTGCTCATTGTTTTCACTTGACCGTTGAATGACGTCCGTCCTTTGATTTTATTTTTCGAAGCTCATAATGCAGACGTTCATGTGCCTTGGAATCGAATTATTTATAAACGACCTTCTCGACTTTACACAATCCTGTTAACGCGAATCCAGCACACACCATCCAGAATCCAGCACATAACATCCAGCAACCAGCGTACAGCCACTGACATTCATTTGAATTTTTACGTCTTGAATTCAAATAATAGTCACGATAAAAGTCATTAAGTAGAAACAAGAAACTGAACAAGTTGGGTCCACGTTTCGTGATTGCGAAAAGCATAATTTGAATTCAAGATCTCAAAATTCAAACTAATTTTACTGTAATTTTTCCTCACTTGATTTCCTATAAAATTCTAAATGATAAAAGCAAATTTTCAGATGTTATTTTTTTTCTCTTGGTGCGATTACTCCGAGAGTTTTCAATGTAATATCGACCAATGAATTTGGTAGTACATTTTAGAAAACAGAAAATATCAAAATGGCGGTATTTTTTTCACTCTTTACTTCGAAAAACGGCAGTTAAGGCACTTGTTATTAGTTTCCTGGATTTCTTCAGTGCACTAAGGCAGCAGTGTTGGTAACACATAACCAGGGGCTTGCACAGGGGGGGAGGGGGGAGAAGTTGCATCTGTTGGCCCGGTCCCGATCCTGAAGGGGGCCCGAGATTTTCAAAGTACGAGGTGAAATATAGGGCTAAACAATATTTAGGGGGGGGCGTAAAAGTCATGTGTGATGGGCCCCAAAATTTCTGTGCACGCTCTGCACATAGCATCTTTACTTGATCTCGTTCATGTCCTTCTCAGAATTTTTAAAGATGCTGAAATTAGGTAACTGAGCAGTTTGGAAAACTTTTTACAAGTACTTTAGAATCTATAGATATTACACTCATTATTCAAAAACCCTATTTTTTATTTGCGACACCGACATCGTCGTTTATAAATTATTTCACTATGGTGTTAACATGGACGGATTTATGGGGGTGCGCTGCACCCCAGGTCCCAACATTCTCTCTTTCTCTTTCTTTAGCCACTTTCTTGAAAATCTTTAACTGACCGGAAGAAGCAATTTCATTAATAACCACACTTTTTCGAAAAAAAATCTAAGTGCAAATCCATTTTTTTAAATAATTTGTTGAAATTAAGAACCTAAATAGATTAAATAGTGTAAACAATAGATTTTTAATGAATTCGTTCATAAAAAGCCTGCCTCCTGATTTTGGTGGAAGAAAATCTCTCAATTACTGACGGCTTTTATTAATGTCATTTTAAGTTGCGTTAATTTTCTTTCATATGTTTCCACTGGCAGAGAATTTTTTAATATCCACTTTTTCCATCCACTAATTTTGCCTTTCAATTAGTTACGAGGAATTAATTGCTATTTATCAATTCGACAAAACTATAATCTCATCTAAATCGAATGCTTTTTTTTTTTTGCTCGACTGACAATAACTATAGGTTGTTCATCGACAGAGAGCCAGAAATGGTGAAGCTTTTTCATTGGACTATTTTCCCTGCTCTCACTTTTATAATAGACATCAGATATTTACATACTTTATTTTTTAAATATGTCTAATAGCCTGTTCACTTTCTATTTCAGAAAAAAAAAGTAAAAATCAACGTGTGTGTATTATTTAGCCACTTAACGCATAACAGTTGAAAAAAATACCTTTGTGCTTGAAAAGTAAAATACGAATTTTGTCGGATGTCTTTTCATCCATTAGCTCACATTTTTCGCATTAAAAAAGGCGTTCCTTGTGAAGCCGGAACGCGTGTCTTAAGTAATCTGCTATTTTGTGCAAATAAACGTTGTTATTTTTATTTTCACTTAAAGCATATTTGCCCGTGTATAACATTAGCGAAAGTTACCGGCAAACACTTGTTTTTTTTTTTTTTTTTTTTTCATTTTTTATTTTTTTGTACCATTTTCTTAAAGACAACCATTACCTCAACCCCGCACCTTAGTCACCCTCCTCCTCACACAACTGAAATTGCTAAAAATAACTACCATTATTCTTAAAAATTAATTTTCTATCAGAAAAAAATCGTAGCAATCATTTTTTTCCCAGATTTTTCTGAAGAAAAAAAATTAAAATAAATAAATAAATAAAAAATCATGCCTTAAGGGGCTAAAGCATTCGTGGGTCAGTGTCAGACCCGCGGCTTACAGGTTCGCCCCACTGAGACAATAAGTGCGAAAATGTACTTTCCTTCTGTAAACAGTTCCATTACGAGGCTATAAATATGATTTAATGCTTATTTTGCAAAGCAAAACACATCCGTAAACTCTATAGACCCATATCAGCGATATTTTTTTAAAAAAAGATTCTACTATAATCAAACGTCATTTTCTCCTCTTTTAAACTGGCACAGTCTGAAGTTTCATCTCCATTGAGATGATCCAGAAATTCATATGCAAATGTTGTTTTCCAATGCACAATGAGTGTTTGTTCTGAAGGAAAAAAATTCATATCACCGAAATAAATAATATAATTATTAAATGCGGGTCAGATTAAAACTAAATTTAAACTGTTGGCATAATAATAAGTTTCTTTTAACCACAATACATGTTCATGAGCAGGTGCTTTTTTCTCCAATCCTGCAGCCGGCATTGCCCGAAGTTATAGCACCTTAGAATTCATATTCAGTAATTAGTAGCTTCATTCCTTAACGTCTAATGCGGAGAAATGTATGAAATTATTTAATCGGAATAATAGAACGGGAAATTGATCAAATGTTTCCTGTTTAGCATACTGTCCCCCCTCCCCCCCCATTTAGTGTCATATTCCTTCTCTTTTTGTAAAGGCAGATAAATGCCTCACGTAGCCAGATTGCACGTACAAGTGCTATTGCTTTTTCTATGAAAATGTGAACCAACTCAAAGGAAAATAAAAAGAGAAAGAAAGAAAACAATTTGTTTCTGACAGATTTTAAACTTTCGCAAAGAGTGCGAATAGAGTGATACATTGCTTTTTATTTATATTTATATTTCAACTCTTTTTTTTTTTCTTTTGAATTTATAATATGCTCTGTAGTTGGTTACTCCTTGTTTCTAAAAGCTATCATTTTGCATTAATTCCAGTTATTATTTTCAGACCAGTTATTGATTCATACTAAATTTCATATGAAAGAACATTACTAATAAATCGTAGAGTTTTAAAAATCATTCCATAACTATCGAAAAATAAATTATCTACGCAATTAGAAATGTACGCAAAAATTGTGGTATTGGAAAAACAAAAAGATTCTGCTAAAAAATTGTAGCATTAAAGGAAAACACCTATTCATAGACGTCTTCTTTTAGTGTTGTATTCTTAAGTTTGATATGGTTTAAAGAATAATCATTCATAATTTTGTCTTGTGCGCTCCAACCTCGAGTAACTGTAATCTTATTTGGGATCCCTAGTACAATAATAAAGCTAAAATTCTCGAGCAGGTTCAATCCAAATTTATTTATTACTTATGTTACAGAACTGATATCGTGATTTTTTGACTTGATTCATATTCTTATTTGTGTAATATTTATAATGTTCCCTGTCAGGAATTTATAAAGTCATTATGTAGAAAAATCTTTTGAAGAGGGCCCGGGAAACTGAATAGCCCCCCCCCCCCATATGACGTTTCATGAGAAAGTTTTCATGACTTTTTTTTTTTTTTAAGGATCCCTCCAGGCCAATGAATCTACTTCTAAGTACATAAACATTCTGCACTAATATACTTTGAATGTGGACGTAAAACATCTTTAACGTTTCAAACCAATTAAATACTAAACCCAATATAGTGTCACCGAGATGCTATACAATGAGCGGTTTTAATTAGGAACATTGTCATAATGATTATAACACGAGGGCAAGGTTGTTAAATAAACCCAAACCTCATTTGAGATTTTATAAAGTAATTTACATTTCAACTATAAAATATTATATGATTAAAATCATATCTTCATAACATATAAGCTTTATTGGAGAATTCAGAAGCTATTTCTGTGTGAATTTCAAAGCAGTTGCTGATTTGTTTTCAAAGCCACAAGTTCATGAGCACAGTACATGGTTTTGCCAAGAAACTACCATATGAACATATGATTTTTTTTCATTTTGTATTTTTTATAAGCTGAAAAAGAAATCAATCATTTCACAAATAGCTTCGTGAATCGAAATGACTCTTTTTGGCACGCCAACACATATCTTTACTAATAATAAAGCTGAAATTATCTCTGTCCGGATCTCTGTCTGTCAGGATCTCTGTGATGCGCATAGCGCCTAGACCGTTCGGTCAATTTTCATGAAATTTGGCACAAAGTTAGTTTGTAACATGGGGGAAGCACCATTAAAGAGGTGTAAAAGGAAGACATGTGATGCACACATCAGCTCGTTTTCTTGTAATGTAAATACCCGGGACATAAAGTAACTAGGTAAGATGTGTGCATCACATGACTACCTTTTATGTCAATTTAAGGGGACACTGGACCTTGAAAACAAACTTTTTGAATTATTGATGGATTTGCATGAAATTTTAACCATATACTTTAAACACTAATACAAGCTTAATTATAAAATTTCATTAAAAAATTTCAATTCGAAGACCAATTATTAAAAAAAATGTAAATAACCTTAGCGATAATTAACAAAACTTTGAAAAGTCCCTTGCGTAATTAATTTGATTTCACAACACTGAAACTTATTTTAAGTCATTCTCTATACTATAATAAATAAAACAAAACTCACAAAATTGTCCTCATATTCAAATAAATTAAAAAAATAAAAATTTCAAAAATTTGACAAAGATTTCTTTTTTTTGAACGTCCAGTGTCCCCTTAATGACAGTAGTGCCTTGGATTACGCAAAGAAACACTTTAAACATTTTTTGTTGCGAACCGAAGCAAAAAAACGTTTATACAGATTGATTTTCCCAAAATTGGACATTTTAACGTAATTTAATGGTCAACTCTCTGAATATTGCCAATAGTGGCCAAAATAAAACCAAATTTGGAAAAAAAAAAAAAACGCCAAATTTGTCGCCAAGTTGGCGACAAAACTTCGCGGCTGAAAGCTTGGCGATATATCTCCAAGTTTTTGACAAATTATAACACCACTTAAGTTAGCATTGAAATTAACAATGTTTTCCCTCCAACAAGGTGTAAAAAAAACCCCTTAAGAACATCCGAAAGCAACCAAAAGGGAAGGTGCACAACTAGACCCCACTAGGAGTCTACGTACCAAATTTCAACTTTCTAAGACATAATTTTTTTGAGTTATGCGAGATACATACACACATACATACCGACGTCACGAGAAAACTCGTTGTAATTAACTCGGGGATCATCAAAATGGATGTTTCGGGTGTCTGTACGTTCCTACGCATGTATCCACGTGTGGTCGGGTCGAAAAAAAAAAAAACCTCAACATTCATTTGGGGATAAACAAAATGGAAATTAAGGCCGATTTCGGAGTGAAATTTTTTTTTGCTAATACAATACTTCCTTTTTTGTAAAAGTAAGTAAAAAGTGAATTAGCATTCTTTCGAAATTTTTGTAGTGAAAATTTACTAGTTGAGGGGCTGCTAGGCCTTATTGGGATTTTTGCAGGGTTGCGGAGTTGGAGAGCGCTCGACTCCGACTCTTTTACTTCAAAACCAGTCCGACTCCACCAGCACTGCCAGAGTTGTGAACTTTGACAGAAAATGACCGACTCCGACTCTTGAAATTTTAAACCTTCGACTACACACTCCGACTCCTCAACCCCAAAACCAGCCCGACTCCAATTTCTACTGCCCTGGATATTGGACAGTCGGGACTTCGTTTTGTTGGGAATTTGACCCTGTCGGGATTTCGACCCTGACGGGATTTTGATCTGTCGGGATTTCGACCCTGCCGAGATTTCAACCCTGTCGTAATTTCGACCCTGTCGGGAATTTGGTCTGTCGGGATTTCGACCCCGTCGGGATTCTGGCTCGTCGAGATTTCGGTTGTCGGGATTCTGACTTGTCGGTATTTCGACTGTAGGGATTACGTCCGGATACCCTACTTTTTAACACAAATGCAAAATATACGCATCAGCTCTAGGGTGCAGCTAGCTAGTAACAGTCATTTTTACTTCCTTTTACAAAAAAAAAAAAAAAGGGGGGGGGGGAGTATTGTATTCGCAAAAAAAATTTCAGTCAGAAATCGACCTTAATTTCCATTTTAAATGAATGATGAGTTTCCCTCGAATGAATGATGAGTTTTTTTTTTTGTGGGATTTAGTTGTGCACCTCCCCTTTTTGTTGCATTCGGGTGTTTCTAAGGGGGTCTTTTGCCCCTTTTTGGGAGGAAATCATTGTTAATTTCGATGTAAACTCAAGTGGTGTTATAATTTGGCAGACACTTGGCGATATATCGCCAGTCTTTTGGTCGCCAAGTTTTCTCGCCAACTTGTCGGCAAATTTTGCGATTTTTTTTTTTTAATCTGATTTCAATTTGGCCTTTGTTGGTGATATTTAGAGAGTAAACTATTGAATCACATTAAAACTACCAGTAATGGGGAAATGACATTAAATTGGGGTAAAAGGAAGTCATGTGATGCACACATCAGCTCGTTTTAAACCCCAATGAAGATAAGAGCCCTCTTAAAACCTTATGCTTAAAACCATTCACTCCAATGCAAGTAACAGCTGCTTTTAGGAGCTTTAGAGCAGCAATTCTCAACTGGTGGTCCGCCGAAAAATTTGACCGGTCCCCATAAATTTTTGCTAGTTCACGTTAAAAAATGTTCCTTACTGAAAAAAGAAGACACTATCACAATAAAAAAATTATCCTAAAAATAAAAATAAAAAATAGAAGAAGAAAAAGGGAAAAACCTCACCGCTTCATAAAAAAAAATTCACATGTTTTAAACAACTCACAAATGCAAGTTTTTTTTTTTTTTGGTGGAATAAGAGGGAAAAAAAGAAAAAGGAAGAGAAGAAGGGGGGGGAGAACATCACCAGTCCACATTTTTTTTAACCTCTTGCCGGTCCGCGGGTCATAAAAGGTTGAGAAACGCTGTTCTAGAGGCTTTAAAATTCCCGGAATTTGTCATATTACAGGGTTGTTTGGTTTAAACCATGGTTTAAACCAATTGTTTTTTTTTTTTTTTTTAACCATGTTTTTTTTTTTTTTTAAGCCAAAAAAAAAAAAAAAATTCATTTTACAGGTTTACATTGACTTCCCCACACATATTGAATAGAAACAAATTAAGATTGGAAAAAGTTTCAAAGCTAGTCTTTTTTGTTCAAGGCTTTCAACTAAATGAATTTTTTCTAAAGACTGTTGGAGAAAACAACGGTTCTTTTGGTTTAAAGCAAAATATTTTTAATCTGTTACAAACAAAAACATTAAAATTACATTTATAAATGAATATATAGGGTGTCCGAAAAGTCCTTGACACATTTAACCTAAAATACCATTGTTATGTGTCGAGGACTTTTCGGACACCCTGTATATGTAATGTATTCAACTCATTTCAGAAATATGTGTATAAATCTTTTTACAATTACATAAAATCAACTTTACACTACAATAACATATGCATAAATACATAGCAACTTTTACGTTATAAATTAATATTATTTTTATATTATTTAGTACTTTGAACAAAAAGCAAGTAGTGAAACTTTTCCAGAGCCTAATCAATTTTTGAGTTATGAATGATATCTAAATGACGAAAATATATGCACTGCACTTTTCTGAAGCTGGTTTTAGTAATGTTGAAGACTTTTAAAGACGGTTGCATTGCATTTTTCAAATCCTTTTTCCTGGCTTTTCCACCACTCAGTCACTGTTGCAGAAGATATAACGTTTTTGGCAAAAAAAATTTCTTGAAATAGAATTTGCTACACATTTATTTGTTCTAAAGAGTTTGCATTTAATATTTTTTAAACTTCAATGCTGGATGCAACATGTATGCCAGTAAATAAGCTGTAATTTAAGCCATGTTACACCAATTTTTAACCGATTTCAAAAAGGAGGCGGTTATCAGTTCATACCGTATGTATGTTTTTTTTTTTTTTGTCCATTCTCAGCGTCTCACCTAGTGAACCGATTTTGATGATTCTTTTTTAATGGATAGGGGATGGCTCAACTCCCATTACTTTGTTCGGCCATATTTGTTCTTTAGAAAAAAAGTTATGGGCAAAAAACAGTAAATTTCATGCAATTTTCCTATTAAATGATTAAATATGAAGCCCATTGTTATAAAAGTTTGTTGCCATATAACAGTAACATTAATAGTAATTGTAATGATAATTTTGAATAAAGGCTTCTCGGAAGCAAGCATCAAGTTTCTTCAGTGTATTGCTCCATAGTGCTGGTAAAGCTAACCTGGAAGCAAGATGATGCCAGTGATCAGGATCTGCTTAGCCTTCACAATACTACCAGGTTATGTTTTCCTCAACTATACAGGACTGAATCACAAGCAACTAGTATGCTGTGAAATGCAAATTAGTTTGGGGTATTCAAATGGTTATAATTAAATTAACACTCAAATGAATTCCAGAGAGGAACAAAGATACATTTTTAGTGCCAATCGCTTAAAGTTTAAGACGTGCTTATAGTTTTTTTTTTTTTTTAGTATTGAGCATTTTTAGGAAAAAAAAAAGAATTAAGTTTCATGATGGTAAATTCTTGCTTTTACTGAAATATATACATTTACACTAAAAAGAATGAAGTAAAAAAATTTTGGAAAAAAATAGAACCGACTTCAAAATTGCTCTAAAAAGGGGAAAATAATTTTATTCTTTAAACACCATCGATAATAGTTTTAAACATAATTTTTGAAGTTGGCGCAAAAACGATAGAAAAGATCATTCACAGCCATAACTCAACTACAACTATAAATTTAACCAGGCCTAGTTTCTTTACTACCACATACATTATGCATTGATAACAGCATATTTGAGTAACGATATAAATGTTTCGTTTTTAACTTTAGATGATTTTCTGAAAAAAAAATATGAACGAAGCATGGTTACACTGGATTTTACTTTTTGTTTTTGCGCCAATTTTAAAAATTATGTTTAAAAGTATTATCGATGGTGTTTAAAGAATAAAATTATTTTTCCCTTTTTAGAGCAATTTTGAAGTCGGTTCTTTTTTTTTTCCAAAATTTTTTTGTATTTTTGATTTGGTTCTTTGTTTTAGCGATAGTCAATATCTTTTCCAAGTCTTTCCAAAATAAGAACGGAGTCGAATATAGAGCAGCACTTTTTTTAAAACTTTGTCAGTACAACAGCAATCGATTTTTTGACTGTTCAATCATGTACTGTTGTACATTTTGCTTTACTTCAATATTTGCGACATTGTGTATATAAAAATCAGCGTTATGTAAGATCAGAAAGAAAAAATATGAAAATTGTTCTTTTGAAAAGATTATGCTAAAAAATATAATTTTTACCTTTATTCGATAATTATTCATATTATGTTGGTTTTATAAAGTTTTTTTCTTGGATCTTCATTATATTTTATCTTAACCCGCATCACAACCACTTCTTGAAGTATTTCGTATCATAAAGGTTAATTACATGGAACCTTAATTACCTTCCGAAAATTGTTTTTCTCGCAAAAAGTATTTAAACCAAAAAAAAAAACGATTTAAACCAAAAAAAAAACCTGGTTTAAACAAAAAAAAACGGGTTTTTTGTTTTTTGGTTTTTTTTTTTTTGAAAAAAAAAACGGTTTTTTTACCAACCCTGTCATATTATCATCAGTTCTATAGCAGAAGTGAAAGGAAGACCTCTGCTTGCTTGAAGGAGTGGAAAACACGCACACCATTCGCCATGCTTGGTCAAGATTTTTTTCTTTTTGGAGCTTGAGAAGATAAAAGGAAAAACGTGAAATAAATCCAGGGTGTTTCAAAATTCTGCGACTTGAGGAAAATATTAAATATTTTACATAATTTGTCATCGAGGGCGAGTGAAGAAAAAGCATGGTTTGTAAATGAATGAAATGATTCATAAAAATAATGTAATTGACGAATTAAAAATGCAGTAAAAATAAGTTCAGGCGCTTATTTTTGGCAATTTTCATTTGAATTTAAAGGGACAGTGGACTCTCTCTGAACTGTTAGATTCAAACCCATCACTTCATTAGATATAACAAAGTTTCGTATTAGTTAATATTAATTTTAAAAAATACATTTTAAGTCTCTTAAATTAGCATGTTCTTTTTTTTTTTCTTTTGAAAATGTTGCAGTTTGAGAAATTATTTTGAGTGTTGAGGAAGAAAATTAAGCTAATTTTCTGTTCAGCTTTAAAAATGCTTACGTATAACTTATCAAAATTTAAGAAACATGACACAGCCCAAATGTTGCAGATTAGGGCTGCTAAGGCTTGCGACTTCCTTACTTTCATAGTAAAAAAAGAAGCCAAACATATTATTAGATATTTCTCTTAGGTTTTGCCTCAAAATTCTCTCAAAGTGTTTTGATGGCGATGCTTGAAATTTTCAAAATATATGAAATGTTACAGGACTCCTACAAACCACGATTAAAAAAAACTGCATTTAAATCCTTTTCGGTTGCATGAATTTATGGAGGAAAGTATGAAATTAGCTTATAATTAGATTTGCCAGATTTCTGAAATATTCAACCGGAACAACAGGATACCCCCCCTCCCCTTCCGTCGCGATTCAAAAGGGAACCAAGGGTGATAGTGAACTCAAATAACATTTTCTGAAGACAGTGAAATATTCAGAAACTATGAGAAAGCTCACCCCCCCCCCCCGTAAAAAGTTTCGAAATATGCTAACAAAAACTGCTGAAAATAAAAATTTTAAAAGGTTTTTTTTTAAAATAATTTTTCAGCTTTAGAATGTGTTGTCAGCAGAAAATTTTTAAAAACTTCGGATCACAAATACCTCTGAAGGAAACACCCCCCTGACTGGTTTTTAGCGTGTTTTAGAGGTTAGTTCATTCTCAATGTCATGAATAAATACTAATTATGAACCTAAACCAGAGAAAATAATGAATGAAACAAGTATATAAATATGAACATTTTATTTCTTACATGTTAATATTTGTTGGTTACTTTAGTAAGAATAAATACTTCGAATGAGGAATAAAAACTAGAACAATATTTACATGTATTTTTTATTCGCTAGGACGTTTTTTAGAAACTCTTTTTACTTCCTTTTACAAAAAAGGAAGTATTGTATTCGCCCGAATGAATGTTGAGTTTTTTTTCGACCCGACCGCACGTGGATATATGCCTAGGAACCTACAGACAACCGAAATATCCATTTTGACGACCCCAGAGTTAATTACAACGAATTTTCTCATGACGTCCGTATGTACGTATATATGTGCGTATGTGTGTATGTGTCTCGCATAACTCAAAAACAGTACGTCCTAAAAAGTCGAAATTTGGTACGTAGACTCCTAGTGGGGCCTAGTTGTGTACCTTCCCTTTTGGTTGCATTCGGATGTACTTAAGTGGGTCTTTTGCCCCTTTTTGGGGGGAAATCATTGTTAATTTCGATGCAAACTCAAGTGGTTTTATAATTTGTCGGACACTTGGCGATATATCGCCAGTCTTTTGGTCGCCAAATTTTGTCGACAACTTGCCAACAAATTTGGCGAATTTTTTTTTAATTTTAAATTTGGTTTCAATTTGGCCACTGTTGGTGATATTTAGAGAGTAAAAAATTAATCACATTAAAATTGCCAATAATGAGGAAGTAACATTAAATTGGAGTAAAAGGAAGTCATGTGATGCACACATCAGCTCGTTTGGTTTTAATGTTGTTGTAAAAATTCTCACAAGCTGATTCGATATTACGTTTACAAATCTATGTTTCAAATAACAAAATAATTATCCAAAATAATCCTTCATGGTTAATTATTTTTAGTCTTTTTGGTCATCTAATCAAATTTATCTTTTTCCAGGACTTGAGGAAAACCGGCCGGGACACCGGGAATTTGCCTAAAACTCGGGACCGTCCCGGTCAAATCGGTTTATCTGGCAAATCTACAATCCAACAGCTGCAAAAACGTAAACAAAAGTTTCTTTTCCCCATCGATATATAAATTAACAAACAAGTCTTGTATTTTCAACGTTTACCAAACACCCATAAGGTCGTGTTCTTTCTTCAACCCTTGCAAGCGACAATGACGCATGCGCACATGCCTCCTAAAATACTTAAGTAATAAGAACTATGCAGTGAATGTAGATATTTTAAAGTGGTTTCAGCATTCCTCGATTCAAGGATCAATATGATAAAAGCGATACTAAAAGGCGTCGCTTTTCTTATCTTAAAAAACTTATCTTATTTCAAAATGAGGAAATGTTTTGGTTACTGTATAGGTAACTCATTGGTAAAAGTATAACAGTAGGAGATAAAAATCAGATTTTTATTTTTTAAATGGAATGAATTGATTTTAATAAGAAGTATTCTGCAACGAATATTATCATTTGCTGTGTGGCAACATGAAGGAAAGGAAAGAATGGCGCGTTTTTATTTACATGATTCCCTTAAAAACATGTCGATCTATAAGTAGTTTCGTGAAAGGTTGAAGCTGTTTCAGATAGAAGGAGAAATGTATTTTTATTCCTTTCTAATCACAGAGCTGATTAACTAAAATAAAATGCTAATATGCTGTAAGGTCATTAGAGGATTTTTCATATTGTAGTCGGCGAAGAAGCTTTGAACAACGGATTTTGAATTCTCTAAGAAAACCATATGCAACCATCTCATTACCATATGCAAGAAATAAAATTCAAAATCAATTATTATTTTTATTGCTTGTTTTCTTTTGCCGAAACCAGTTGTGTGAAATTACTTGTTAAGTACCACAAGAACAGCTAGAATTTCCCTCATGGTCTAGTCATGCCATAATAAGCCAAATTTTTCATAAAAGAGGGTGGAGAGTTTGGTCCTTAAAGTCCTCACATGTATATATGTTACTGTGAGAGATCGAAACCTGGTAAAAGTCGACATTCACATGGCAAAAATACTGCGAAGTTTGATCAGAAACTTCCTGCTCAATCAAGGAAAAGTCTCCTTAGAGTAAAAATTGTTTCAAATCGCGGACATTATTACTGTCAAATGCAACATGCTCTTCATCACTTATTGTGCTATTTATTTTATAATCTTTTTTTTTTTTTTTTTTTTGAAATGGGGACCTCTGTTTTATGAATCTCTCAAACAAAGCAATATCAAACTATTTCCCCATGCTTTACAATCAAGTAGCAAAAGGGTTAGGCACTGTTTACGTGTGTTTCGTACATCCTTGAATTTACAGTTCTACGAAAAAGTGTGTTAAATGCTACGAAAAAGAACGTTTTGTTCCTTTTAAGATTCCCATTGAAAGGAAATCTATGATGGGGAGCGTAGACCTGGAAAACGTAAATTAGAGAAGAAAACAAGAGATTCAAAACGGATGGGGAAAATAATTTGTTTCTGTGAATGTATAACCTGTGGGTGTATGAACCTGTGTCTTTCATGGCACATAGTATAGAAACAATTCAAAGCCAGTAATTGTAAATTAAAATGTTAATCAAACTGTTCTTTTACCAAAAAGTTCCTACTGATCACGAGTAAGAAACCAAAATACTGTCCTCAGAAGCGAAACTAAATAACCAAATAACGGTCATGTTAATGTTTCGGTAATCCCAACTCTTGTCGACATTTAAATTTTCTTCCCTCCTTAAATGTACCAAAAGGTAAGGTTGAAATTGAAAAACAGGGGAGCACGGAAATTTCTTGTGACGAAAAGTAGGGGATACCAATGTTTATAAAAGAAGTGATGCAACAATGGAGGCCAAACTCATTATTTTTTCCCCTAAGGCAAAATTCTCTACAAAGGAAAGTCGATAAAATAAATATTTTGATGTAGCCCCCTTGTCATGACTAAAAGCATTTTTTTAAAAAAAAAGGTACTTTACTTGAAAAAAAATAAACTCAGGTGCGAAAAAGAAACAGAGATAACAAAGCAAGAACCCCCAACTTTCTTGGATCCCCACCTCATTAAAAACTAGTATCGCCTTTGTGCACACATGAGAAATATCCTCGTCCTTCCCCCTCTGATTCGATATCCTAATTATTTTCCCCTCAACTTTGTTTCAATTACCCTTTCGCGTCTTATCTCGAGCGTAACGGAGTTGTGTACATTTCCTTTTCCTGGAGCATCATTCACTTGTGACAGTTATCTTCGGAAAGCACCAGGGTCAACCGCCAGTCTCTCTGATTCAGTGGATGGATCAGCCCACGCAAGGGCGATCTCTACACCCGTCGTCTCTCGACGTTGTTCGACATCTATTTTCAAGATTAGGAATGAGAAAAAAACCTATTATAAACAAGCAGCTTAGAGGGCGGGCTACACAAGTCTCCATTTGGAGTCACGCACTTCTTGTACTGGAAGAGTTATGAGGATAGAAACAAGAACTATAACGACAATGGACTTGGGAAAAGGGTTGTGCATCACCGTTGCGACACTGGTGGGATGTGTAAGATGTCAGAGCAGGGGTGCCCATCCCCCCCAAGCTCAATGGTGCAAATTCCCCCCCAAAAAATTTCTCGCTTTCGAATCGGGTTAAATATAACAGTTTTTAGGGTGTGTAGTTTATAGCTAAATTCATGGGGGGGGGGGGTAGCGCTAATAAATAGCATTTGAACTGAAATACCAGTATTATTGGATTGTTGATCTGCCTTGCCTTCCCAAATTTTACAACGTGCACCTTGAGTAAACAAGTTTTGGGTACCTCTGAATTTTGCTACACCTTTTTTTTTTTTTTTTCAAACAATATTTTGAACAATTATAAGTAGAGTGGATTCTACTTTCTGGCTTGGGATGGAGTTATTACTGGATGTATACAATATGAATCTATAAAATATGAATCTTATTTTATTGTCACTTAGATATGGGTTCCGGGGGTTTCTCCTCCGGAATATTTTCGAAATTGTAGTTTTAAAACCAGTTTTAGACGATCTTTGGTGATGTTTAGGGGATAGAAGGTTTGGTGTGCCCTTCCCGGTAATGTTTCAATACTGAAACTTTAAAAGCGCAATTATAGATAGTTTAACGTTATGTGAAAGAGGGCTTTTCCTTTGTTTTCAAAATTGTAGTTCTAAAAACGCAGTTTTAGACTATCTGTGGTAATGTTAGGGAAAGAAGAGATCTTAGAGCTTGCCCCAGGAAAATTTTCAAAATTAAAGTCTTAAAAACGCTATCTATGGTTAGGGGAAAAGCAGTTTTCTGAAATTGAAGCTCTAAAATCGCAGTTGTAGCCGACCTTTGTGACGTTAAGAAAACGAGTTTTCGGAAGCTCTCCCGGAATTTTCTAGAAAGTGAAGCCCTGAAAACCAAATTTAACACGATTTTTAATGATGTTGACGAGAGTAGGGGGGAGGGAGAGGGGCGCTCCACTTAAATTTTCGAACTTGCAGCTTTAAAAACGCAGTTTTGATAGATCTGGATAATGTTAGTGGAAGGTGAATTTCGGTGCCATTCCCCGGCAATTGTTTGAAATTGATACTCCAAAAACGCAATTCTAGGCTTGTCTTTAATCATGTTAAGGAAAGAGGGGGGAATCAAGGGCTCTCTCCTATTAATTTTTCAAAATTGCAGTTCGACAAACGCAGTTTTAGATAACTCTTGATGAAAAGAGGGTGTTATTCTGGCGCTACAGTGGGGGACGCTCTCCTGGAAGTTTTCCAAAATTGAAGTTACATATCCAAAAAAGATGGATTAGACACACCGTGACAGATATGTTTCGAAAATCCTCAAACATGCATTCAGCTATTCAGCACACATCGAAAATCAGAACTCGAGAATTTTAATGAATGAAATATCCTTCTATACATATCAGATATAGAAGAAAGTAAATATGATTACGAAACATACCTTAAACACCTTAAGAACAGACTGTTCTACCTCCATCAGCGAAAATTAACATCGCTGAAAGTTTTAATAAAAATCATCTAATGATAAATTGAAACAATCAGTTTAAAAATGGTAGAGAAGATGGGAGCAAAGTGAAATGAGAGAGAGAGAGAGAAACATTCTTCACAAGCTTAAGCTCGTTAATGAAGAAAATATATTAATTGTCAATTGGAGGGGTAAAAAATATGTTATTCGCAAACTTCAAAACTAGTTCTTAACGATTGTCGAGGTGCAAATCAATCAATGGAAGACTAGAGCATACTAGTCAGAATTATTACAAACAATAAAACATTTTTGGCCTCTCTCCCTCTCATTATTTTTGCACACGCATTCATCATGCATAATTGTGCTACTTCCAGAAAATTTATAAAAAGATTGAAAAGAAATCAAATCGTCTGACCCAGCTTTGAAACGGACACTTACTCCATGCCGTCTGTGATGTTCCCTTCATTGTAAAAGAGACACGGTCATTAAATTTTGGAAAGAGTACCAGGGCCGTCGCTAGGTCAAAAAAACTGGAGAGGGGAGGGGGTACGCTTTTGGCGGCTCGTTAATTGTTTCAAATGCATGTTCCAATATGCAGAGAGGGAGAAAGAAGATTTGGCTTCTGGTTTAGCAGGGATAGTCATATTACTAGACCTTAGTACTAGCAATATAAATTTAATCGTAAAGATAATATTCAATCAGAATTAGGAGATGTCGGAGGGCTACCTTCTTGCATTATTTCGAAATTGAAGACTTAAAAACGTAGTTTTAGACTATATTTTAAGTTTGGGAGGATGGAAGAGGGGAGGTCCAGGATAGCCTCTCCCGATAATTTTTCCAATTTTAAGTTCTCAACACACTCGTACGTTATATTTAATTATGTTCAGAAGAGGGGGTCTGGGGCTCACCCCCAGGAATTTTCAAGATTGTTATTTGAAAAATACAGTTTTAGACGACCTATGCTGATGTTAAGGGAGGAAGAGACTCGGGGTCATCGTTCTATAATTTTTCAAAATGCAAACTACAAGCACGTATTCACAATTGTGAATTATTTATGATTGTGACACGTAAAGGGGGATCTGGGGGCTCTCCCCCGGGAAAAATCTGAAAACTGTAGTCTGAAAAACGCAATTTTAGATGATCTATGGTGATATTAAAGGGAAGAAAAATGCTCCCCCCTCCGAAAATTTTTGAAATTTTGAAGCCTTAAAAACACGATTGTAGACTTTTTTTGTTTAAAATCTAGTTCGCTTCCAGTTTCTTGAAATTAAAGCTCCGAAAACGTAATTTAAGCCAACCTTCGATGAAAGAGGGAAGGGGGAGTCTTGAAGGGGCTCGAGACCAGAAATGTTTCGTAATTGAAGCACTAAAAAGGCGAGATTTAAGACATTTTTCGATGATGTTGGCGAGAGAGAGAGGGCGGGGGGGGGGGGGCATTCCCTTGAGAAATTTTCGATCTGTAGAAACCGCAGTTTTAGAAGATTTTCGGTAATGTTAATGGGTGGAGAGATTCGGAGTCCTCCCCTGGCAAATTTTCAAAATTAAATTCAGTTAAAGCAATCGTAGACGATTTTAAATACTGTTAGAGGAGTAGAAGGTTTTGGAGATCTCCCCCGAAAATTTTTCTGAATTGAAGCCTTAACAATGAAATTTTTGAGAATCTTCGGTAATATTAGGAGAACGAGTTTTGGGACACCTCAGGGAGTTTTTTTTTTAAATTAAAGTCCAAAAGACGAAATTGATTCGAACTTGAATGATGATGAATGATTAATTGAGAGGGCGTTTCTCGGAGGTTACGTTGAGAGCACTCTCACAGCTTTTCGAAATTGTAGTCCTAAATACTTAGGTGTAGGCTATCTTTAATCACGTTAGGGTATGGGATGGGGTTTGAGATTGTTTTCCCGGGATTTTTTAAAAACCCAAGTTTTAAAAACTCACTTCCAGGCCAGCTTTGGGGACGTAAAAAGAAATGTTTGGAGTTCCTCAGTATTCCTTTCAGTTTGGCTACGTCCCTCCTATCTTCATTGTAAATTTCAATAATTGATAAACATACTGTGGTAATATTTTTTTCCAATTTTCCTTTGCCAAACACGATAATTTGCTTGGGTTTTCCATAGTAAAGTTTTAAATTTTCCGCACAATATTTTTTTTACTTGCAATACAAACATTTGCAGCCTTAGAAAAAGGACTTTTAACATTTTGAACGGAAGTGGTAATTTTCTGCGATACCTTAGGTTTCTATTCCACTTCGTTTTATTTTAAATATGCCACCTGCATCTCTTGATCAAACTTTGATTTATTTCCGATTTTTACATTCAAACATTTAGAATTGGTGTGAGTATTCATTATAATACTTTGAATCTCTCTTTGCATTTAACTGTTTTTTTTTCTCTATATCTCTATTTCAAATTTACTTCGGCAACCAATACATTTTTCTCCACTTAGCAATGATTTTCAGGACAACATTTTTCATTAAAAAAAGGATATACATATGGGAATGTTTCGGCGACCCCTATTCTATGGGCTGTCCTATTTATTTATGTATTTTTATATTAATTATTTTTTTTTAAACTGCAGAACCACGAAGCATGGTTTTGTATATCCAGGGCCCCCGAGAGACAAAGGCGTGCAACATGTTAGTTTGGTCACCTGTCCTCCCTCCCATTATTCAAATTTTGCTCTATGCACAATGTTTTTAATTCGAGCCGAGCACATAGTTTCCGACTTGGCAGACATACGCACTCTGCGGCCTAGTGAAAAGTGTACTGTACTGAATACTTTTTTTTGTGTTAATAAAAATATTTGAAGCGTACATTTGCGCGTCCCATACATAGATACTCTTAATAAAAGAGAATCATGGATGTTCCTAAATTGTATTTTAAGATAACATTTTCTATTCAAATTTGACAGAAAAAATACTTTTCGTCACTATTATTTCACTTGTTCATTTATAAATTACTATTTTAATTTTTCAAAACAACGAAGAGTTTTCCTTTTTCTTCGTTAGTTGCATCGCTAAAATGAAATTGTCGGCCACACTTCTGAAAAACGGGGGCTTGCTACGGCGACGGCCCTGAAAAAGTACGCGGAAAAAGTATAATTAATGCTTCTATTTCATGTTGAATGGGTTTAAATATTTTTTCTTTCCAAAATTTAAAAATTTCATGTTCTAAATAAAAAAAAAAGTTCTGTAAAAAAAATCCCCCCCAAAAATTTTGATGGCGCAACTTGCGCCATAATCCCCCCTTGTGGGCACCCCTGTGTCAGAGTGGACAAGGGGTAGATGCTGTTTGTCTCTGCCATCTCTACCTTGAAAAGAAAAAAGAAATCTATTAGTATTAGAACCTCGATTTTACGTCGTCCAGTTCATACGTGAACCCCGGTTTTACATTGTCCGTTTCATACGTTTAACACGTTTCCATACAACAGATAAAAATTATTTTTTACCTACAAACTTTTTTCTTAGATTTCTAGTCTTCCCAAGACATATTTGTTTTATAGCTGTTCGAAGCCGCTCTGACATAATTTTTGTTCTGTCTAACTGTCCTTTTGTCTGCAAGAGGGATTTCCCTTGATCGTCCAATCTTCTGTTATGACAATTGAGGACTAGAGCTGCTGATACATCATCTCATCACTTCACGAATTCTTTCAATATCAGATTTACTACCCGCTTTCGATAATAATGATGAAAAAAAAGAAGAAATAATCGAGAGTGTTGCCACAGCTGATCAAGCGATTCCAAGCATTTAAACTCTAAAACTATTTATTTGTAAACTAGAAAATCACCCGTCAAGACATAACGAGTGAAAATTGCTTCTACATTTGAACGAAACAATTGCTTGTTTGATGATATTTTGATAGTTGAAATTTTAACCCTGACTCCAGTGGATGAAACCTAAACTCAAGGAGAAGCGTTCTTTGTTGACCACTTTTCCATTTCTTCATTCCCCTGAAAGGACACAGTCTTAGCAGTAAAACAGTTAAGTTTCCAGATCCAGTTCAGTCTTGTAACAATAAAGCCTTTATCTGCATGTTAAACATGACCAAATCATATCATCAAATTATCATGTCGTGGAGCGAGTTTATTGTTGACTTGTTAATGACGACAGGAACGTTACTTGCTCTATATCATGAGGAAGAGGATGCCAACTTATTAAGAAGCACAGTTTCAAAAAATTCTTGGTACAGAAATAAACACTGTGTACAGTCATCTGCAATTGGTACAGTTTAACGTTGTTGTTTCTTTTTTGATATGCTTAGATTTTTAACACGTCCCCGATTTTACGTTTTCTCGCTTGGAACGCTTTTTACCACTGTTCCGACAGAAAACGTAAAATCGGAGTTCCATTGTATTCTCCAATAACTATGCTCTAAAATGTAGAATTACATTAAGTGTTACTAGTGTGGATATAATTTCGTATAATAAGTGAAGTCATTTTTAGAACAATGTGTTACACGTCCACAACAATGGTTTGTGCTTTATGGTGCTACAGCAGACATAAGGAAAATGCTTCAGAAGTTTCTAAGACGTGTACAACGAGATAGAAAAGATTTACTACTTACTAAATAACATTCATTTGTAATTTCTCTCAGCCTGTGATGTATAACTCAGATCAGAGTGCCCCCCCCCCCAAGTTCAATGTTGCAAATCCCCCCCCCTTTATCTTTTTTTTAATTTTTTTTAAATAATTTTATTTATTTTTTTAAATAATTTCATTTATTTATTGACTTTTAAAAAATTGTTATTTTATTAGAAATATTCTGTGCTACGCCAATGACATACACACACATACACAAACTAAATAAATAAATGAAATAAAATATAAACAGAATAAAATAATTTAATTAAAAATAAATTTATTAAATAAATTTAAATAAATAAATTATAAAATCCCCCCCCCCAAATTGATGGTACAACTTGCGCCATAATCCCCCCCGTGGGCCCCCCTAAATTCAGATCATTTAATAATTGTGGAAACGGATCGGCACCATCCATGGGACACTGGTGTAATATGTCAACATGTTATAGATAGCGCCACCAAGAGCCAAGGCGGGCTCTTTGTCAGTTTGGTCGCTGGGCCTCCAACACCCCCATAGAACTTATACTACGATTCTGAGACCCCATTCCTAAGGATCGGACTCCTACTTTCCGACCGGACTGACATATGACTTCCTTAAGAGGAGAAAAAGTAGATGATGTTCATCTCTGCTATCTTTACCTTAAAAGAATCAGTTAATTATATTCTTTAATAATTGCTCTAAATATTGCTTCTGCCCAATAGCACACCGATGGGAAGTCATGGAGGTCACTGTGCCCTCCCCAAAATTGCCTCATTCGGTAAATTTTGTCTGACTATTCGGAAAAATTACCATCATTCGTCAAAATTTGGAGTTCGTTCGGAAAATTGAGAATTTAAATCCTCACAAAAATTTAAGTCAGGGACGCCCCTGCTTCTGCCAAAAAAAAAATTCACGCATACACCTTTAATGTAAGAAGACAGTGTGATGCAGACGGGCAGGCTGGTCTAGGACACAAGGACGGATCCAGAAAATGTTCAAGGAGGGGGCGATTGTTTTTATCGTTGTAATTTCAATTTCTAAAAAATTCGGAAGAATGTACTGAATCCCATTGCTTACCCTTATGTGATAAAAGGTGTACTACAACTGTTTTTTTTTTCCCCGAAAAATATCCAGGGTGAACCTTTGAACAATATAATGGTGAAATTTCCTGGTCCCTATACCTAGTGTAATAAGAGATGGGCTACGATTGCGTTTTCCAGACTTCAATTCCATGAAAGAGCTTCCTTTCTTCTAACACCATCGAATATTACGTAAAATTGCATTTTTTAAACTTTAATATCAAAAATACACGCGAAGAAAGTTCCTGTCTCTCGGCTCAAGGAGGGGGCGATCGCCCCCATTGCCCCTCCCTTGTATCTGTCCTTGCTTGGACAGGTATAAAGAAAATGCTCTGGAAGTATCTTTTTATCAAAAATCTAAACCTAGAAAGAAAAGTTTTAGTTAATAACGTTCACTTGTATTTTCTGTCAATCAGCGATGCATAAATTAGATCATTAAATTAATGAGCAAAGTTGTTCGCCTCTCATGCTTTTACCTTGAAAACCCGAAAAACAGTTAATGGTATTTCTTCAATTTAATAATGTAGAATTACCATAAATCTTTCCCCTGTAAACATACCAGAGGCGGTGAGTGATTGGGGGGGGGGGGGTTCTGATGTTCTCTCGTGTAAATGTTTTGGAATTGTAATTTTAAAAACTCTGTTTATGTAAACGTTTTAGGGAGTAGAAAGGAGTTTCCAGTGTTGTCTCTAATGTTTTTTTAAAGTCTAATTACTACTACTAATTAAAAAAACACGATGAAGTTTGAACTGTCTTTGGTAATGTAAGGATAAGGAAGGTTCTTTCCGGAAAAAATCTTAAACTCATGACTTAAAGACTCAAATTAAAGTCCTCTTTAGCAGACTTAGAGCAAGGGGTTTAAGGCTGGCTCCCAGAACTATTGCAGAGTTTATAACGTTTTTGAAACGTCTTTTAAAACGTTATTTCGGACTTCTCGTTTACTGACTTAAGGAGGAACAAAAGGATTCTGAGGATCTCTTGGATTTTTTTTTTAGTTGGAATCTTAAAAACGCAGTGTTACGCTATCTAGTGGGATTATTTTCATTTTTTCCCCCTCAAACTGGAGTATTTATAATGCAAATGTAGGTCATCTTTGAATTTAAAGGAAGAATGGAGTGCGCTTGGAGATTTTCTCCCAGAAAATTTTCAAATTGAAGTTTTAAAACTGAAATTTTAAACAATATTTTTGACGTTTGGGTAATTATTAAAAGCTTACGTTGAGGAAATCTTTGATGATGAAAACATTGCGGGGGCGTCCGCCCCCCTCCCCCGAATCGCCGCCAGTGGAACATACTAATATAACCTTTTACAAAACGAAAAATGTGTTGCAAGTCTTTGACGCTGACCTATGGAACTAGAGGAGGTATAAAGAAAATGTCTTTCAATGACTTACTTTTTTCTGAAACGACACAACAGGAGTAAAAAGTTGTATATATATATATATTAGGGTGTCCCAAAAAAATGAAAGTCGTTTTTTTTAAACGCATACCCTCTTATTTTTTCCTTTTACATCAAAACCGTTGTAAAAAAAGTTTCATGCAATTTGAATCACGGTAACCCGTGCCGACTTGCGCCTAAAGGCCTAAACGTGCAAATAGTACGTGTATTCATAAGCAAGCGAACGCTGGCGATGCGATACTTTGCGAAGCTCAAAACAGCTGTAAATAGTACACAGAAAACAAATGAAAACAGAAAAAACATATGTTAGAGAGGGGGGTGGGGCTTATCCGTGGCAATCTGCAAACCGTCAAACGTTTCAGTACGAATACATTCCGGTCAGCGAGCGCAATATAGTCGTTCCATAGGGAACGAAACATGGCACTGGAGTTGCGAAGTTCGAAAAAGGAGATATTTTTAATAGGAGTCGTAAAACACTAAATTACAGGTTTGAAACTTCCCTCTAACGGACAAGTTCTGTTTGTTTTGTTTTATAACATTCGAGAAGTAAATTTAACCATCAGTGAAAGTGCAAATCTCGCTATTCGGGAATGCATCATCTTTTGGGAAAAGGCACGCATTCCCACCAAATCGTTGCCAAATTGTGTGAATAAACTTAAAAACCTGTATCAAATTTGGAGAGACTTTCAAAAAAATGCAAAACAAAAAACTGCAAGAAGTATTCAGGCAGCGCCAATAAGAATTTGAGAGTAATTTAAACAATTTATTCAGTATTGCACATGCTGATGCACTACGGTTAATCAAAATGGAGGAAGATGGGATTTTCTTGCAATTCCAAAGAGAGAACGGCCGACGTGGTCACTTTAGGTAAAAGGTAGATAAAAAACTGGCCGACAAAGAGGAAAGGGCTCGACTTTGAGTTGTCAAAGAAGAAAACAGGCGCATGAAATACGATACCGCTTCAACATCCTCGGAATTGTATGAACCTGTACAAGAAAATGCCTCTTCGAGCTCTAGTGAAAATATTAATTCAGAAGAATTCCCTGAAACATATAAAGCAGTACCTGGAACAAGTTTATCAGAACCTGGAACAAGTATATTAGAACCTGGAACAAGAATTATCAGAACCTGGAACAAGTAAATATGTAATGAGGAGCGATTTATTACTCTGAAGTCAGTTGATGCATTGGACAGGTGTCCAAGTATACGAGATTATGTGTTTATTCTTGAAGCTACTATTGACGCACTTGGGTGTAACATTGATGAATTTCCCGTAGGTATCTTCAATTCAAAGAATTCGAACTGAAAAGCGGAAGGAGCACGAGGAAAGAATAAAATTGGTTTTCAGTACGAGGTACCACACGTAGTGAATTTACCTTGGGATATGAAAATGTTGCCTGCTGTGAGTGCTCAAAAATCAAAAGAATATCGCTTATCTATAGTTATTTCATAAGGATGTGAGAAACAACTCATTGATGAGTCTAAACTGGATAATTCTACAGGAAAAGAACAAAAACAGGCTGTTTGAAAGGTAGTTTTAGATTGGAATCTCGAAGACAAAATTCAAAACTCTTTGTTGTGATACTACAGCTTCCAAAACAGGTCCTTTAAGTGGTTCTTGCGCTATTCTTGAGCAAATATTTGATAGAAAAATGCTTTCCTTTGCTTGCCGCCATCATATATATGAACTGATCTATCCCACTAAAATACAGTGCTATGGAGGAGCTACGGAGTTGTTCCGAATTGTACCCCAACTTGGAAAATTTACTTGACTTTTACCGTGCTCAACTCACTAATATTACGGTCAGGGATAACTATAAAGAGTTGATAGAACTGCCTATCATATTTTTAGGTGGAGATACAGAAAATAAATTTAAAATAAGACCACCGGGAGCCATGCACCAAGCTCGATGGGCGGCTCGAGCGATTTACTCCCTAAAACCATTACTATTTAGTTCACAACTAAAATTAGATACGAAGGAAAATGAAACATTGTTTAATGTCTGCTTGTTTGTAGTGACAATATACGTGAAACCATGGCTTCAATGCATTTTGGCAGTCAAAGCACCCAACAAAGATTTGTGCTTTTTGAAAAAGTGTACGAAAATGTGGATCCAATTATCTCAAAAGCTGCTCTACCAAAATTCATCCAGCTTTTATAGTATGGTCAATAATATTTCATTCTTTGATGTGAAAAAGACTGTCTCAATGTTTAGAGCAGTAAACGATGCAGCTGAAAAAGAGGTAAAAATGATGCAGGACTTTCATGGTTTGCTTACAGCTGATGAGGAACAAAAACAATTTGTGTTACGTTGCGTTCAAGAGCACCAGAAGCTCTATCCTGACTGCAAAAAGCAAACATTGAAATAAAAATATGTACAGTAATGTTTCTTGCAGTCTAATATTGTTGTAAATATCTGCTTTAAATAAATTGATGTCACGTGTAGTAAAGGATTATACAGTTAGCAATATTTTTACTGTAGTCGCTGTACAGGATTTCAGGTCCAACTTTGACCGCAAGTCGGCACGGGTTCCCGTTATTTTATTGCAATAAAACTTTTTTCTCATGTTTCTGAGGTGAAAAGGAAAAAATTTGGAGGGTATGCGTATTCGATTTCACAAATTTTTTTTTCGCTATTATATCTTGGGACACCCTAATATATATATATATATACAACTTTTATATATATATATATATATATATATATATATATATTGAATGGGTGAGACATAAATAAGATAATTTGATTAATGAAGAAAAGAATCGCGACAATTGTTGTGACATTGATGAAATACAATAACGCGTAATATGTTTAATCAATGCCATGAACTGAAGATTTTTATTAATAACAAGCATTACTTTTTTCACTTCGTGACGGAAATCATAAAGATGTGAGAATTTTAAAAGACAACTATGATTAATATTTAAAAAAAATTAAATTCAACAATACTTCTTTTAATACCTATAATAAATAATCCTAAAAGATATTATATTACAGAACCTCAGGAATCCGAACTAATTGGGGATGAAGCCCTTCCGGTTTGGATTCCGGAAAGTTCGGATTTACGAGGTGACTCTTTTAAACTCTTGTTATTAGTTCAGTAGTGGACTGAAAGTCTTTGATTTAAGTTAATATCAAAGCTGTTTAGAAAAAAATTCTTTAAAAATATTATTTTTAAAAAAAAAATTCGCAGTATGCATGCTGTATGATAAGAGCCATTCCATTTCAGATCAGGCAGGGTCTGTCACATGACCATCACCGATTTTTTTGAAAAAATTACAGTAGTTACAACTAAGGGACATATGAAATATCCCAAAAGGATTTTGCAAGAAAAAATTTTTTTTTCTTCAGTTATAGCCTATTAAAATTCTGCACAAAATCCGCCATTTTGGAAAAAACCGGCAAAACACTCCATTTCAAATGGACATTATTTCAAAAGTATTTAACCTATTTGAATAATTATTTTTTCTAAAAATAAATAAGGACCCATATATCCTCCAGACATCGTTTTTAAAAGTTTAGTTAGGTTTTTTGATAAAGAAAAAAAATCATTTTTGTCGCGAAAAAACTGCATTTTTACCGATTTTATGATTTTTTTTTCTCCATGAAAAAAAAGTTTTTTTTTACTAAACGGAGTTGGAAGTCTAAAGACCTTATATGATAGTTTCATAACATATTTTATTATAATCCTTGGATGCCTACAGCCTCGGAAATAAAATTTGAAATTTTAAAAATTTTCAAAAATTAGCGATTTTTGAAGTGATTTTACTCAAAACACCCATTTTTTAAAAATATAAAAATCGGCTCATTTGAACCCCATATAATGCTAAACAAGTGGGTAGACACCGCATCCCGTATTTTTTCCCATAACATGTTTTATGATTTTTTGAAAGTGACCTTATCGCCCATGGCATGCATGTAAAATAAAAATTTCTAATAATTTCAGTCACTGAAAATCTGATGAAATTAATGCCTAATAGCTACAATAATGGTGCACTTCATCAGCAACAAATAAAATGTTACTGACTTTTAATAATGTAGGAGTATCAAACCGCTTCTGATGACCCAGTCAATTCGTCTTTTTGTACTTCGTTATATGAATATATTTTTCTGCTGATCAGCGCCTAATTGTTATGGGAGCTGAGATCCCATACTTCCTTATTTGTTTCATTCAAATTTTTGTATTTTTGACCGAATTCAGGCCACTTAAGCATTAAAATAAGTTCTGAAGACTATAGGGATCCTGACCTTCTTTTGTTAGAAATTGGATCCCTGGCTATAATAGCTACCTTTGGTGATCTGTTTGGTTACCTCAACTTACAACCATGTTCAATTAATTACTTCTCTCATAAAACAGTGGGCTTTTTAAATTCTTAAACTACAAGTGAGTTTTGCGGTATGAATTTAGTATACATATTCTTACGTATAAAAGTAATCATACTAGGTAGGATCCAAAAATTATGTGACAACATTCGCCAATGTCAAACCAAAGCACGAAATTAAAATTAATCGTTTTAAATGCATTGTATTGTTCTTCCCTTTGATGGTTTCCCCTGTCGCGTAATTGAGTTGAAGAGAAAGAGAATTGAAGGAGAAAAAATATGATTCGTTGCTGCATATGAAAGTAACGGTGAATGTATAGCTTTGGAGACAAAATAAAGTAATATTTATATAAAAAAAATATATATATATAGATTTCTACTGTTACTGATAAAGTACATCATTATCGTAGCTATTAGTCATTAGTATAGTCACCAAAGGCTCTTCTATCTAAAGGCTACACACAGAGTCTTACAAAAAGACGAATTGACTAGGTCATCAACAGCGGTTTGTTACTGATATATTATTAAAAGTTAGTAAGATTTTAGTTGTTCCTGATAAAGGGCACCTTTATTGTAGTTATTAGGCATTAATATAACCAGAATTTTAGTTACTGAAATTATTAGACATTTTTATTTTACATGCATGCCATGGGCGATAAGGTCACTTTCAAAAAATCATAAAACATTTTATGGGAAAAAATACGGGATGCGGTGTCTACCCACTTGTTAAGCATTATATGGGGTTCAAGTGAGCCAATTTTTAGATTTTTAAAAAATGGGTTTTTTGAGTAAAATCACTTCAAAAATCGCTAATTTTTGAAAATTTTCAAAATTTCAAATTTTATTTCCGAGGCTGTATGCATCCAAGGATTATAATAAAATATGTTATGAAACTATCATATAAGGGCTTTAGACTGCCATCTCCGTTTAGTAAAAAAACTTTTTTTTCATGGAGAAAAAAAATCATAAAATCGGTAAAAATGCAGTTTTTTCGCGACAAAAATGATTTTTTTTTCTTTATCAAAAAACCTAACTAAACTTTCAAAAACGATGTCTATAGGATATATAGGTCTTTATTTATTTTTAGAAAAAAGAATTATTCAAATAGGTTAAATACTTTTGAAATAATGTCCATTTGAAATGGAGTATTTTGCCGTTTTTTTCCAAAATGGCGGATTTTGTGCAGAATTTTAATAGGCTGTAACTGAAGAAAAAAAAATTTTCTTGCAAAATCCTTTTGGGATATTTCATATGTTCCTTAGTTGTAACTACTGTATTTTTTTCAAAAAAATCGGTGATGGTCATATGACACTTTTCATACCTGCCTGCCTGATTTGAAATGGAATGACTCATAACCATTAAACAGCACAGCATGACTTGACTTATTTTTTGTGAACCATGGGATTTTTTCAGTGCCGCAAAAAAAAGGGAAGCCTAACTCCCGGATTTACTATCTGAAACCCGGTAAGATTTTATGAGAAATTATTGAATCTTTTTGTGTCATTAGCAGCAAAGATGAACTCTACCATAGACGCTTTGCGGCACCCATCTCCTCTCTCTCTGACACCCCATGGTGCCGCTCAAATTGTTGTTGTGTTTGTGTTCCAAAATCAAGAAAATATCAGCAAAACGTTGCCAGCGATCATGTAATCCACGAGGAATGACCTTTGAAGTGTAGTTTATTCGGAGTACCATAGCCTAAACCGGCTGTTTTTCTCGCATTGATCCTACTATGGCAGCGAAACGTGTTTTACAGAACTGGTTGAATTTTTGTTGAAAATTTAGAAACTTTGAGACAACTATTGACATGTGCTCAGATTGTGCAAGGGCTATGGTAAGTGATGTTAGTCATGTTGTAGTTTCAAAGGCATGACCTTTGAAACTACAACATGAGTGTAGTTAACTCAGAATGCCATAGAGTGGACAGGTTGTTTTCCTCGCATTGACCCTACTATTGCAGCGAAACGAGTTTCAAAGAGCTGGTTGAATTTTTGTTAAAAATTTAGAAGCTTCGAGACAACTGTTGACTTGCGCTCAGATTGTGCAAGGGCTATGGTAAGTGATGTTAGTTGTGTTGTAGTTTCAAAGGCATGGCCTTTGCAGTGTAGTTTACTCAGAATGCCGTAGAAGGGACAGGTTGTTTTCCTCGCACTGACCCTACTATGGCAGCGAAACGAGTTTTACAGAGCCGATTGAATTTTTGTTGAAAATTTAGAAGCTTTAAGACAACCGTTGACTTGTGCTCAGATTTTGCAAGTGCCATAGTAAGTGTTGTTGCGACAAATATCAAGAAAATATTAGAAAACTTCGCCAGCAGACGTGTAAATTCCAAAAGTTTGACCCTTGCAGTAAACTCTTAGTTTACTCAGAATGCCGTAGAGTGGACAGATGTTGTTTTCCTCTCATTGACACTGCTTTGGCAGCAAAACAACTTTTACAGAGTTCATTGAATTTCATTGGTAATTTACTTTCAAAAGTCTTTGCAACAAAATTGGTGATCAAGATGCAGCGCTGGTAATGTTTGCGACGAGTAAACAGACTGTGCAATAGGCATTTTTATTACATGAGAAATATGATGAAAATCTGATGTACAAGTACCTCGAACAAAAGTTCTTTCACTTCTGAATAACCAAAAGTAGGGTAATGTTGGGAAAAGTGAAATAGTTAAGAAAACTTACTTTTCTCAAAATTAGTAAATTAGAAATTTGTTTTGAAAAACCACTCTACATTAAGAACAAACAATGTATTTTTTTATATAAAACTTGAAGATTTAAACGCTAATCTTTAATTTTTAGCAGTAAATTTGTACCAAAAAAAAAAAAAAAGAAAGTGGAAATCTGTATTTTTTCATTCATTGGGCAAAGTGAAAAATATATTTTTTTTCTAATAAAATATTTTCTATTTGATAATTTAAAGAATGCGTAAATGGATGAGTAAATAAAAGAATGATAAAGGAAATGCATGTAAATAAATAAAATAATTAATCAATATAGGAGAGAAAGTAAATGAGTGAATAAAATTGTGAATGAATAAGAACATGAAGTGAATGAATGAATAAATAAGTGAAATATTAAATGAAAGAATGAAAATTAATTAATTAAAGATAAATACGTAAGGGATTTAATAAATGATTGAATAAGCAAACGTAAAGAACTATTGCACTTATCTCAGCATGCAATTGACTAATTGCACAAAATATTTAAAATAAATGCTGTTTCCAAATGTTAGTAGGCTTCAATCATTATTTATAATGTTAATAGCAAGAACTTTATCATTTTGTAATAGCAAAATAATTTTTGACCTACCCCAAGATATAACAATATGAGTATCAATTTTTAAAAACTGATTGTGCTAACTAATGCTTTGATCTTTAGAGATAACTTGTTCTGCTTGGAATTGATTACATGTGGTACTACATGATTAAAATATTACCAGATAGGTGGCGCCGAAAACATAATAAATATTTCACCATTTCACTTTAACCCACATTCCCCTACATCTGAAAAATGGTCTCATTAGGGTTCACGGGTATTTTTACGCAGGTAAAATCCGAACGCAATGTAGACGACATTAGGACTTCTTCATCAGACTTTTAAAGAACTGAATATTGACAAACTCTGCAAGAAAAAAGCACGCTGTTGACTTAAACTTCATGTGGATCAGCAATTTCGCTTGTAACATATTTCAAACATCTAAGCTACAGCTACGACAAATAACACTTGAAATTTCAAGTAATAAATAACATTTCCCGATCATTTTTTACCGTTGTTTTTTTTTAATTATGCAATTACACTTCAGTATAGACATTCCGGAAAATGTATCCTATATGATGAATCGTAAAGAACAGAATAATCGAACTATATCTTAAATATTTCTAAGGGAATTAGAAAAACTTTAGTGCCAAAAAAAATTAAAAAAAAAAAAGGCTTCGTGATTAAATTAACTGGAGAGTCGCTGTTTTCAATACTACACTAACACTCACCAAAGTGTCGAAAATGTTAGAGATGGATTTAGCGATAGCTAGGAAAAAATATCTTAATGCCAACGCGACTTTATTTTAACATTGATTAGTCACAGAAAAAAGACTAAAAAGCCCTTTTGGAACATGAGGTTGTAATCAAAAATGGAGGCACACAGCTAGACGTTGTGATTGCTTTTTTGGGGAAGAATGATCCTCTGGTTACAACTCGGGAGTCGATTAATTCTCATTGGCAAAATTTTCAAATTCACCCCTGTTTCGTACATGCACACAGATATCACGAAAAAAAATCAAATTGGGTGTTGGTAGGCTTGCCAGACGTCCCGGTTTTCAGATAAAATCACAGTATCCCGGCCAGTTTACTCCACGTCCCGGAAAAAAATTAATTTTGATTACAGATGGCCAAAGAAGTCAAAAAATAATTAATTGTGAAAAGATTATTTAAGATAATTACGTTGTCATTTGAAACATTGACTGAAAAATTAGTATCGGATTAGCTTATGAGGATTTTCACGAGATTAAAACCAAAATATTGTTCAATTTTTTTTTCCTCATTCAAAGTGTTTCATCTTACTAAAGCAGCTGATAAACATTACCATATAAGAAATAAAATGTTTAAACTTATCTGCATGTGTCATCACCCCTGGTTTAGATTCATAATTAACTATTTATCCATACCATAGCAATGAGAATGAACTACTCTCTAAAAACCAGCTAAGGATATGTACCGTTTTGAAAACTCGCGACAATGGGGGGAGGGGTGCATTCCGATGTCCCGGTTGAATATTTCAAAAATCTGGAAAGCCTAGGTTTTCGAATCGTCAAAATGGATTTTTTTAATTTAATTAATTAATTTATTTTTTATTTTTATTTATTTATTTATTTATTTATTTATTTATTTATTTATTTATTTATTTTTTGCCTGAACATTTTTACGTGAGTAAATACGAACTGTTGTTTTTTCAATTATGCATCATCAAAATAGTTAGTGAAAACTTTTGCGTAGGTATTTAAAGAATATAATTTGTGAAGGAGGTTAAGCCTAATTACAACATTTTCTTTATTTCATAATTATGGAACAAACATCCCATTTTCAATAAAGTCTATGAAATGTGTACATCGAATGACAATAGGCTGAAAATGAATGTCATGTCTAAATGTTTATCACGTTGCAGTTCCCGGTATTATTTCAGCAACGAGTATTTTACCCTTCAAATACGACCCCCCAATTTCCTTTGCTGTTATAAAGGTATTACCAGGAAAATGACATCATCGCTTGAACTGAAATACAATATCTAAAAAGTACTATAAAAATATCCAATTTAAACTTGATGTTTATCTAATTCCCATTCAGAACCTACGTCTATAATAATTGGCGCCATTCAAAAGCTATCCTACGTACCTTATGTGGCCCTAAATAGGGCACGATAAAAGCCTCTTAAAAGCAATCAACTTCGGGTTATTTAAAAGTTAAGCTGGCGGCCTTCCAGAAAGAAAAAGAAAAAAAAGTGGTGTCAACAGAGAACAGCAACCTTGATGCTACAAGAAAAAACGCGTGTAAACACTGCCTTTTTGGTTATCTTTGTATAAGTTTGTCGCTAACGGCAACAGGCCAGAAAGGGTTGACGAGCTCACCGAAACGAGCATTGTATTTTATGGCGCTCAGCAGCTACCTACGCTTCCTATCTCCTGCATAATTTATCTCTGGATAAACTTTTGGTTACTCAAATGCGTATCCGGCAGTTAAAACGCAATTCATTACTCAGAAACGCTTACAACGTTTTGAACTGAATTTTTTCTAATTTTTTTTTTTTTTTTTTTTGAGCAATTACAAATTGCTCATTGTTTTCACTTGACCGTTGAATGACGTCCGTCCTTTGATTTTATTTTTCGAAGCTCATAATGCAGACGTTCATGTGCCTTGGAATCGAATTATTTATAAACGACCTTCTCGACTTTACACAATCCTGTTAACGCGAATCCAGCACACACCATCCGGAATCCAGCACATAACATCCAGCAACCAGCGTACTGCCACTGACATTCATTTAATTTTTACGCCTTGAATTCAAATAATGGTCACGATAAAAGTCATTAAGTTGAAACAAGAAACTGAACAAGTTGGGTCCACGTTTCGTGATTGCGAAAAGCATAATTTGAATTCAAGATCTCAAAATTCAAACTAATTTTACTGTAATTTTTCCTCACTTGATTTCCTATAAAATTCTAAATGATAAAAGCAAATTTTCAGACGTTATTTTGTTTCTCTTGCTGCGATTACTCCGAGAGTTTTCAATGTAATACCGACCAATGAATTTGGTAGTACATTTTAGAAAACAGAAAATATCAAAATGGCGGTATTTTTTTCACTCTTTACTTCGAAAAACGGCAGTTAAGGCACTTGTTATTAGTTTCCTGGATTTCTTCAGTGCACTAAGGCAGCAGTGTTGGTAACACATAACCAGGGGCTTGCACAGGGGGGGAGGGAGGAGAAGTTGCATCTGTTGACCCGGTCCCGAGCCTGAAGGGGGCCCGAGATTTTCAAAGTACGAGGTGAAATATAGGGCTAAACAATATTTAGGGGGGCGTAAAAGTCATTTGTGATGGGCAACAAAATTTCTGTGCACGCTCTGCACATAGCATCTTTACTTGATCTCGTTCATGTCCTTCTCAGAATTTTTATAGATGCTGAAATTAGGTAACTGAGCAGTTTGGAAAACTTTTTACAAACACTTTAGAATCTATAGATATTACACTCATTATTCAAAAACCCTATTTTTTATTTGCGACACCGACATCGTCGTTTATAAATTATTTCACTATGGTGTTAACATGGGCGGATTTATGGGGGTGCGCTGCACCCCAGGTCATAACATTCTCTCTTTCTCTTTCTTTAGCCACTTTCTTGAAAATCTTTAACTGACCGGAAGAAGCAATTTCATTAATAACCACACTTTTTCGAAAAAAAATCTAAGTGCAAATCCATTTTTTTAAATAATTTGTTGAAATTAAGAACCTAAATAGATTAAATAGTGTAAACAATAGATTTTTAATAAATTCGTTCATAAAAAGCCTGCCTCCTGATTTTGGTGGAAGAAAATCTCTCAATTACTGACGGCTTTTATTAATGTCATTTTAAGTTGCGTTAATTTTCTTTCATATGTTTCCACTGGCAGAGAATTTTTTAATATCCACTTTTTCCATCCACTAATTTTGCCTTTCAATTAGTTACGAGGAATTAATTGCTATTTATCAATTCGACAAAACTAGAATCTCATCTAAATCGAATGCTTTTTTTTTTTGCTCGACTGACAATAACTATAGGTTGTTCATCGACAGAGAGCTAGAAATGGTGAAGCTTTTTCATTGGACTATTTTCCCTGCTCTCACTTTTATAATAGACATCAGATATTTACATACTTTATTTTTTAAATATGTCTAATAGCCTGTTCACTTTCTATTTCAGAAAAAAAAAGTAAAAATCAACGTGTGTGTATTATTTAGCCACTTAACGCATAACAGTTGAAAAAAATACCTTTGTGCTTGAAAAGTAAAATACGAATTTTGTCGGATGTCTTTTCATCCATTAGCTCACATTTTTCGCATTAAAAAAGGCGTTCCTTGTGAAGCCGGAACGCGTGTCTTAAGTAATCTGCTATTTTGTGCAAATAAACGTTGTTATTTTTATTTTCACTTAAAGCATATTTGCCCGTGTATAACATTAGCGAAAGTTACCGGCAAACACTTGTTTTTTTTTTTTTTTTTTTTTCATTTTTTATTTTTTTGTACCATTTTCTTAAAGACAACCATTACCTCAACCCCGCACCTTAGTCACCCTCCTCCTCACACAACTGAAATTGCTAAAAATAACTACCATTATTCTTAAAAATTAATTTTCTATCAGAAAAAAATCGTAGCAATCATTTTTTTCCCAGATTTTTCTGAAGAAAAAAAATTAAAATAAATAAATAAATAAAAAATCATGCCTTAAGGGGCTAAAGCATTCGTGGGTCAGTGTCAGACCCGCGGCTTACAGGTTCGCCCCACTGAGACAATAAGTGCGAAAATGTACTTTCCTTCTGTAAACAGTTCCATTACGAGGCTATAAATATGATTTAATGCTTATTTTGCAAAGCAAAACACATCCGTAAACTCTATAGACCCATATCAGCGATATTTAAAAAAAAAAAGATTCTACTATAATCAAACGTCATTTTCTCCTCTTTTAAACTGGCACAGTCTGAAGTTTCATCTCCATTGAGATGATCCAGAAATTCATATGCAAATGTTGTTTTCCAATGCACAATGAGTGTTTGTTCTGAAGGAAAAAAATTCATATCACCGAAATAAATAATATAATTATTAAATGCGGGTCAGATTAAAACTAAATTTAAACTGTTGGCATAATAATAAGTTTCTTTTAACCACAATACATGTTCATGAGCAGGTGCTTTTTTCTCCAATCCTGCAGCCGGCATTGCCCGAAGTTATAGCACCTTAGAATTCATATTCAGTAATTAGTAGCTTCATTCCTTAACGTCTAATGCGGAGAAATGTATGAAATTATTTAATCGGAATAATAGAACGGGAAATTGATCAAATGTTTCCTGTTTAGCATACTGTCCCCCCTCCCCCCCCATTTAGTGTCATATTCCTTCTCTTTTTGTAAAGGCAGATAAATGCCTCACGTAGCCAGATTGCACGTACAAGTGCTATTGCTTTTTCTATGAAAATGTGAACCAACTCAAAGGAAAATAAAAAGAGAAAGAAAGAAAACAATTTGTTTCTGACAGATTTTAAACTTTCGCAAAGAGTGCGAATAGAGCGATACATTGCTTTTTATTTATATTTATATTTCAACTCTTTTTTTTTTCTTTTGAATTTATAATATGCTCTGTAGTTGGTTACTCCTTGTTTCTAAAAGCTATCATTTTGCATTAATTCCAGTTATTATTTTCAGACCAGTTATTGATTCATACTAAATTTCATATGAAAGAACATTACTAATAAATCGTAGAGTTTTAAAAATCATTCCATAACTATCGAAAAATAAATTATCTACGCAATTAGAAATGTACGCAAAAATTGTGGTATTGGAAAAACAAAAAGATTCTGCTAAAAAATTGTAGCATTAAAGGAAAACACCTATTCATAGACGTCTTCTTTTAGTGTTGTATTCTTAAGTTTGATATGGTTTAAAGAATAATCATTCATAATTTTGTCTTGTGCGCTCCAACCTCGAGTAACTGTAATCTTATTTGGGATCCCTAGTACAATAATAAAGCTAAAATTCTCGAGCAGGTTCAATCCAAATTTATTTATTACTTATGTTACAGAACTGATATCGTGATTTTTTGACTTGATTCATATTCTTATTTGTGTAATATTTATAATGTTCCCTGTCAGGAATTTATAAAGTCATTATGTAGAAAAATCTTTTGAAGAGGGCCCGGGAAACTGAATAGCCCCCCCCCCCCATATGACGTTTCATGAGAAAGTTTTCATGACTTTTTTTTTTTTTTAAGGATCCCTCCAGGCCAATGAATCTACTTCTAAGTACATAAACATTCTGCACTAATATACTTTGAATGTGGACGTAAAACATCTTTAACGTTTCAAACCAATTAAATACTAAACCCAATATAGTGTCACCGAGATGCTATACAATGAGCGGTTTTAATTAGGAACATTGTCATAATGATTATAACACGAGGGCAAGGTTGTTAAATAAACCCAAACCTCATTTGAGATTTTATAAAGTAATTTACATTTCAACTATAAAATATTATATGATTAAAATCATATCTTCATAACATATAAGCTTTATTGGAGAATTCAGAAGCTATTTCTGTGTGAATTTCAAAGCAGTTGCTGATTTGTTTTCAAAGCCACAAGTTCATGAGCACAGTACATGGTTTTGCCAAGAAACTACCATATGAACATATGATTTTTTTTCATTTTGTATTTTTTATAAGCTGAAAAAGAAATCAATCATTTCACAAATAGCTTCGTGAATCGAAATGACTCTTTTTGGCACGCCAACACATATCTTTACTAATAATAAAGCTGAAATTATCTCTGTCCGGATCTCTGTCTGTCAGGATCTCTGTGATGCGCATAGCGCCTAGACCGTTCGGTCAATTTTCATGAAATTTGGCACAAAGTTAGTTTGTAACATGGGGCTGTGCACCTCGAAGCGATTTTTCGAAAATTCGATGTGGTTCTTTCTCTATTCCAATTTTAAGAACAAAATTATCATAAGATGGACGAGTAAATTACGAAATTATCATAACGTGGGCACAAGCCAATTGGCGAGATACGAAATTAGCATAACGTGGAACCGTAACATGGGTACAAGCCAATTGGCGAGAAAATTCACCATACATTATTTGTAAATATACAGCCGAACCAAAAGACCTTTTAATTTATCTATTACAGGCAAAGCCGTGCGGGTACCACTAGTAAATAAATAAATGGTTCCATCATAGAAGAATTAATGGACGAATCACGATATTACGTCTGCTTGAATTTGAAACCAGTGAATTAAATGTATAATGCCACTCTGGCTTTTGACTCCAGTATTGTTTTTTAGCAAACAAAAATATTGTCCGTTTTCATGAGAAGGCATTTCACTATGCCTCCTCGAACGCAGAGTTCCATTTTAAGAGGGAGTGATCAGTAAGCAATCCACGCGCTTCTAAAGGAGACAAAACCAGACATCCTTCACTTGGGCGTGCATTTTAATGTGCAAAAAAATCTTAGTGTCCTTTACATAACTTACTTCACTTGTCTGTTGTCATTTTAGTTATTCTTACATTTTAAAAACATCTGCTTTTGCAACAAAATGCTATGGTCCAAATATACCTTCTGCCGAAAACAGCGAAATAGAATCATCGGATGCCACGTGACGAAGGAGGAGTCAAGTGCCTTCTCGTAGAAAACGGACAATTGTTTTATTCAAAATATGCTGTCTGTGTTTTGTGTTCTTTTTAAATAACTATATAAAAAAATGCTGTATAAAAGTCAATCAAAAAATAATAAATTAAATAGTTAAATTAATTCAACCTTTTTTGGGGAAGGGGGGCTACCCACCCACTAAAATCCGCTGCTGTTCCCAGTCTTAAATCTTGCCGTGAACTTTTCTGTCTTCTTTTTACTTCCTTTTACAAAAAAGAAAGAATTGTATTCGCGGAAAAAATTTTCCTCAAAAGTCGACCTTAATTTTCATTTTGCTCACCACCGAATGAATGTTGATTTTTTTTTTTTCGATCCGACTACAAGTGCATATGTACTTAAGAACGTACAGACGCCCGAAATATCCATTTTGACGATTTCCGAGTTAATTACAACGAGTTTTCTCGTGACGTCTGTATGTACGTATGTGCGTATATATGTCGCATAACTCAAGAACGGAATGTCCTAGAAAGTTGAAATTTGGTACGTAGACTCCTAGTGGGGTCTAGTTGTGCACCTCCGCTTTTGGTTGCATTCGGAAGTCATGTGATACGCACATCAGCTCGTTTTTTAATAAGGTCCTTAATAATTTAATTCATTGCTCCGATATTGTTATTTACAGCCAATTTGTTGTTCCGAATAGGACTCTTAGGAATCATTTATGTTTTGGAAATATTTTTACAAAATTTAGCTACGTTGATCATTTTTATCTTTTTTAAAGTTTACAAAGTTTTTAACATTTATTGTCGCAATTTTGATATTTTCAACACGTCATTTTATAATTTTAAGTCTGGATGTTTTAGTATTTTAAACGCATAATTTGTTTTAATCGCTATTTTTATGTTATTTGCCACTGCAATTCTGCATACACGTGTTTCGGTGTTTTAGGGGACGCCTTTTTCAATGCAAAAAGTAAAGAGCTTATGGATGAAAAAAATAAATAATTATTGTACTAAGCGTGTTAAGCTAAACAGTATTCCAAAAATGAACAGAAGTGGAATAACAAGTACAAAGAGCCTAAAAGAAAGCGGAATATAATATTGATTACCAGATACGCATTTCTAAAAAAATTTTTGACAATGGATCATGAGATTCGCTATCTACCAATCACAAAGTAAATTTAATAAGCTATCTTGACTTGATTGCTGAAAAATGAGAACTAACATTTTCTTCAAAACTTCCGGAACTTGCCCATAGGCGGATTTAGGCCGAAAGTTTTAGGGGTGCAACAATAACGGGGATCTGGAGGGGGGGGGGGGTATTCCCGGAATAATAAGGCAGTGGTGAAATCAGAAAGTAATTTTAGGGCGGGGCGCTCTTTTAAGTCTAAAAAACGCGATGTAAACCATATTTAGTAATATTAGGGGATTTGTAATTCTTAACATTTCCAAGTGCAGAAAGTCTTCAACGAAAGTCGATGTTGTTAGAAGCAACGGGTGAATCCAGCTTCTGGTTTGGAAGGGCATTCACGCCCCAGAAAAAAATTGCAATAGTAGTTTTGAAAACGCAGTTTTACAGTTCATATTTTAGGGTCAAGAAAGGTACGTGGGGCTCCAAGGATATTTTTGAAAATTTAAGTCTTATAAATGTGATTATAGTCCATACTTATAGTTTGGGTTAGGAATGATACTTATGGACAATCTCCAATCGATTTTTTGAAAAACAGATAGAAATAAGCCCCCTCCCCCCGCCCAAACTATCTCTTTAATTTTTCATAAATGAAGTTCCAAAAACCCTATGGTGGACAAGTTTTGATGCTGTTACCGGACGGGGTGTTCTGGAGCTCCTCCGTGGAAAATTTTCGAAATTGGAGTCCTAAAAATGAAGTTCTTATGCAATACTCCATGATATTTAAAAAAAAAAAGGATTATCCCACTAAATATTACGAAATAGAAGTTTTCAAAACCAAAATGTTAACAATCTTTTGATAATATTAGAGAAAGGGGGTCGGTGACCGTTGTTCGAATATTTTCGAAATTTAAGTCTTAAAACACATGAGTGTAAGACGATATTTGGTAACGTTAAGGACACTGCAGTTTTTCAAAACTGAAGCTCCAAAAAGGAAATTGTAAATGATTTTCAATGTTTTTAGGTGATTAGAGGATCTTTCTTGGAAATTTTGCGAAAGTGAAACCCAATAAACGAAATTTGAGATGCTCTGCAATAACTTTGGCTGGAGAGAGGCTTCGGAGAAGAAATATTTTGAGGACTATTAGAAAAAATGAAAACGAAATAGAAAAAAGGAAAACGAAATTAAAAAAATGAAAAAAAGGGAGGAGACGAGATGTGAAAGAAAGAGGATTGTGCGAGGAGGGGGGGGAGGCACACAATTCGTTTTAAGATTTATTCCCAACATTCTTTTTTTTTTCCCTTAAAATAACTGTGTTTTCCCAAAATGAGATCTTTTCTTCCATTTAATAATAAAGAATATTTTTTTAAAAACATCAACTCAACATTTTGTGGGGAGGATCACCCTCCCCCTGGATGCAGCATGGCAGGCAGGACCTGATTACTGAATGGGCCAACAAGGCCGTGGCCTAGGGCCCTGAAACGGCTAAAATTACTTCAGTGTATGGCTAAAATTGTTTCAGCAAATGGCTAAAGTTGTGAAGTTTAAATACAGGGGGCCCTGATATGTATTTCGCCTAGATCCCCTCGATGTCTTAATCGGGCCCTGACTGCAGCAAAATGTCCGGAAGTCGTCCTTAAAAATTTTTTGGAAATTTACCTTAAAAATGTTGGTTTTTAGTTGATTTTGGAGTAGATTTCATTGATAAAGTTTGTTGCAACAGTCATGGTTTTTTTTTCTTTTCTTTTCTTTTTTTTGGACTTTATTAGCCATAGTTGTTTCAAAATAGAAGAATTGGTAATGATATACGAATTAATACCCAATTACAGAACAGGCAATTATTCTATACAATAATAACACAGCACTGAAGAATAAATTGTTTGAGAAATTTCTTTATTTACATATAATTATTTATTAGGTTTTTTTTTTCCAAATGGATAAAATCACTTTAATTCTTATTATGAAAGCACAGTTACGTTGTCCTTGCACTAGCGAAGTGTGGTGATACACTGGATTCAAGTAAATTTACTAGTATAGCAGCTATGAATTTTTTTCCCCAATTGCGTTTCTGGGTGATATATACTAAATTATTTTTTTTTCAAAACCCAACTTAAAATTTTGGGGGTGCGGTGCACCCCCTGGCATCCCCGTAAATCCGCCTATGAACTTGCCATTGGTATCCCTAAAATATTTTAAGTTCATTCGGCAAAATTATCAGCACTCGGCGAAATTCGGTGCTCTATTCGGCAAAATTTGGAGCTCCATTCGGCAATTTGAGAATTTCCGCCCCTCCCTAAATGTAAGTTCGGGCTGCTTTCATCAAGTAGATTTGGATTGATAACTGTTGCTGCTGAAGGCGGGCTTAATGAATATTTGAGGCATTTCGATCAATAATTCTTAATGAGATGCTTCAAAAAATGTGCTGCCTCATTAACACAAACTTCATACTTAAAAGCCGATTTTATCATCTTCTTAAAATAGCTGCTTTCGTTTTTTTTTCTTTTTTACTTCCATCTTCTCCCTTCATCGTAGCTCTCCCTTAGGTTTTTGCTGCTTTTTATCTCACTTTCTTACTGAAGTTGAGCGAGTATGATGGATATTGCAGGTGATGGAATTCCTAATGCGGCAAAAATAACTTCTCTAGCGTCATAATGTGCATGAAAATGAACACAACACTGAAAGTTCAAACAAAAGATGGTGGAATTTTTCACATTTTCGTGAAGCGGGAAACATGTAAAGCTTTCTTTTTGAGCAATCACGAATTACTTATTATCTTCGCTTGACCAAAGTTGATGTTGCTCTTATTTTTTAGATTACCATGACAATGACAACAAGAGTATAAGACTAGCTATAGTCTGACCACTGTTGAGATGAAAAGGCGAAGATCCGGTTTACAGGCGGAAATGGACGCGTCTATTAGTTTTCAGAGATGCCAGCTTTTGTAAATGTATGTAAGCCTGTAAATTAAGCAGAGCACTAGCGCAGCCAGAAATACCTTCTGGAAGGGGTTTTTTGGTCAAAAATACCTTCCGGAGGAGGTTTTTTGATCAAAAATCCCTACTGAAGGGATTTTTTTAAAATCAAAAATACCTTCTAAAGGTTTTTTTAATCAAAAATAACTTCTGAAGGTTTTTTTTTTGATCAAAACAGCCCTTTTATATGCATAAACTAGTGTATAAGATTTTGCATTTATGTTAAAACCAATGCTTCTGGGGGGTGTTTTCACCCCAAAACCCCTCCTTCGCTGCGCAACTGATCACAATGAAATTAACGAAACACGCGCATCAAATCTTTGCTTCTCTCAAACATTCAGATAGACTTGTCTTACCTGGACGATTGCCAATTCCATATCATTCCGTGAGTAGACTGTAATTGTTTTAATATTTATTTTAATATTTACTAAGAGGACAAATTTTTGATGGTTACAAATCACTTGCGTTTATCCAAGGCTTAACTTCAGCAGATTTTACTTTTAAAAAGGGAGAGTGGGTGTTAAATTACGTTTTTTTTTCCAGGAAAACATGAACGTAGAGATGTCCTTAAAAAGCAAAATTTCATCTAAATACAAAATTTCCTGATTACTAATATCTCATTTAAAATTGATAAAAAATAGGAATACCACTGTAAATTTATTCTTTATACGGTGAGTATACTGGTGCAAATTCGCCATACTAACCAGATCTTTATTACAGCATCCTAATGACCATTTCTTTTTTTAACCGACTTCAAAAAGGAGGCGGTTATCAGTTCATACCGTATGTATGTTTTTTTTTGTTTGTTTGTTTGTCCACTCACAGCGTCTCACCTAGTGAACCGATTTTGATGATTCTTTTTTTAATGGATAGGGGATGGCTCAACTTAGGTCCCATTACTTTGTTTGACGATTTTTGTTCATTAGAAAAAAAGTTATGGGCAAAAAACAGTAAATTTCATGCAATTTCCCTATTAAACGATTAAATATAAAGCCCATTGTTTCAAAAATTTGGTGCCATACATCAATAATATTAATAGTAATTGTGGTGATAATTTGGAATGGAGGCTTCTATGAAGCAAGCATCAAGTTTCTTCAGTGTCATTGCTTTACAGTGGGGGTAAACCTAACCTGGAAGCGAGATAATGCAGTGATTAAAATCTGCTTAGCCTTCACAATGCTACCAGATTAGGTTTGTCTCAACTATAGTAGTATTTTTAGCATTATCATATGCCAATAACAGATGATGTGGGCTAAGTAAGGAGATACAGGATTGCATCACAAGCAACTTGTATGCTGTGAAATGTAACTTAATTAAGGAAAACGTAGTATTTAAATAGCTAAAAACGTAAACTTAACACACAAATGAATTCCAGAGATTAACAAAGATAAATTTTTAGTGCCAATCTGCCAATCTTTAAAATTCTAAGGCGTATTTATAGTTTATTTTAGTATGGGGCATTTTTATGGAAAAAATAAGGTGAAGTTTCGTGATAGTAACTTTTTACTATTTCTGAAATACATTTACACTAAAAAGAATGAAATAAAAAATTTTGGAATAAAAAATAGAACCGACTTCAAAATTGCTCTAAAAAGGGAAAAATAATTTTATTCTTTAAACACCATCGATAATACTTTTAAACATAATTTTTGAAGTTGGCGCAAAAACGATGGATAAAATCATTCATAGCCATAACTCAACTAGACTACAACTATGGATTTAACCAGGTCCACTTTCTTCACTACCACATACATTATGCAATGATAACAGCATATTAGAGTAACAATATAAATTTTTCGTTCCTAACTTAAGATGATTTTCTGAAAAAATATGAACGAAGCATGGCTACACTGGATTTTTTTTTACGTTTTGTTTTTGCGCCAACTTCAAAAATTATGTTTAAAAGTATTATCGATGGTGTTTAAAGAATAAAATTATTTTTCCCTTTTTAGAGCAATTTTGAAGTCGGTTCTATTTTTTATTCCAAATTTTTTTTTATGGATATGCCTCGCATTACCTAATCTAGAGAATCACCAGCCATATTATGACGGGTGTGAATCTGTTCTTCTTTTCCATTTCAGTCCATCTGTAGAAACAAGAAGCTCAACGAGTAGAGTCCTATCACAATCCGTGATTGCAAAAAACATAATTTGAATTCAGGAAGTTAAAATTCAAATGAATTTTTTGATTCTTTCTTTCTGTTTCTTTTTCTTTTCTGCTTCTTTTCATGCTTACTTGTTTTTTTTTTCCTTTCTTTCTTTCTTCTTCTTTTTTTTAACCTTATGTAACTTCTAAAATTCACAAATTCACATTTATTCTAACGCTATTCTCGCGTTATCTGCATTTTTATTGGAAACCTTAAACATTAGTTTTCTATCTATAGTTTCAAAATAGACATTCTAAAATTCCACGATTATAAAAAATAAAGTCTTAGGAATTTTTGCGATTAGGTCAGACAGCAGACTTAATAGTCTTCTAATAGTCTATGTCTACAGCTTAGCAACTGTCCGAACAATGTTTCCCGATGCAAATGGGTAAATCGTTTTTATTTCCCTTTACTGAACTCGTCTACTTGTGTAATGGGGTAGTTTCCAAAATTTTAAAAGTATTTTTTTCTGAAAGAGCACGCTTAAAAACATAGGATCTGACCATTTTCAAATAATTTGTTTCAGTTTAATATTTAAAAAAAATTACTTAAATCGGCATGTTTTCATTGTTAAGACTTCTGCCGATGACATCACAAATGATGAAATGCCATTCAGTGTTGCCATTCACAGAACGAAATATTTAATTCGCATCTTTACTTACGTGTATTGGCAACGATACGGTTGATAGCAAGCGTAGTGCGCAATTTTAGTTCGCTGCTTGATTATCATAACGTGGAAACGTGATTTGCAACTCCAAAAAACTATAGGGGGCGCTGCAGCCACTGTTTATTGGCGGATGAAAAAGGTAAAACAAGCAAATGCCGTAACTTATAACTTGCATCTACGCTTCGTGAATGGCAGTAATTTTTCATCGTGTTTGTGGGAAGCTTTCTTTTCTATTCTTCTGAAATTACATTACACCACAAGCTGTCTGAAGCCTGTAATTTACCCCAAAAGAAACACGTGGAATGGAATGTTTTACCTTTTTCTATAGTATTTTTAACCACCACAAAATAGCGTATTCGAGCTGTGGAGTTGCGAATAGAAAGATCCGCCAAAGAGCATCATTTGTGACGTCATCAAGACCACGCCTTGTATGAAAAATCGGGCATTTAAAAAAAAATAATTTAAAAATAACTGTTGGGAAAATGTAAGTATTTTCTGGATCCATGTTTTTTTTTTTTGCTTGTTCTATCAATTTCAGTGACAAAAAGTACTACCGTTGACTGAAGGAAACAACCCCATTCTACGAAATATATTTCGCCTGATACTGTTTTCGAGATGCAATTCGACTGTCATTCGGAACTCCAGCGCTCGAATACGCTACCTTGCGGCGATTTACAAAACTGCCGATGAAACTAAAACATTGCCACGTTGCGTTTCACGTGTGTCTGTTGACGTAAACACAGGCAGTTTGTTCTGAGTATTTATTAACGCAATCGATGTGTCTTAGTTTGCTTTCAGCTACAGAAATTAATTCGTCCCTTAGTAGTATTCTCGAGCTTCTCAAAATAATGTTAGTTTTCCTTATTTCCTTCTAAAATATGAGTTGATTGAAAATGGTGAAAGCGAAAACTGGATTAACAAACTTGGATAACGTTATACAAGGTAAAAATTTTTATTGTTTTGTATGAATTTGTAAGAATATGAGTTTTTTTTAATCTTAAATTAATTTAACTAACCATCTTTTACAGCAGCATTTAGTTGGAATGGACGGTATGCAAAATATTTTCTTGAATATATTATCGTAGAACAAAATGAAAAATGTTTCACCGAGAAAGAATTTACTTTATTCCTTTTATTCTCAGCTGAAAGGTTTCGCCAAATTTGTTTAGGGTTATAGTTTTAGTATTGTGCGAGCAAAGTAGCCTTGGCGAGATTTCGCGTTTTTAGTTAAACCATTTTTAATTTTTATCATGAGTGGAATAAAATGGTAGTAAGATTACAGAATTCGATAAGTAAAAAGAAATAATGGTCAATCAACTGAAAAGAAAACTACCACCATATATCCGTAAGAATTCTGTAGATGATTTGCATAACTTGACATAATTAAATCGTAACTCAGAAATTAGAAAAATCGAAACAGAAAAATTTTAAATTAACCGGTTCGGGAATTCGAGAGAAATAACTCAGACAAATGCAAAACAATAAGCGCTAGCCAAGCAAGGCAAAGAAGTATCATCTTCTTTCGATAATAATTTGTAATGTCATATTGAATTTTCTAGCATTAATTTTTGTTCTTGTCAGGCCACAATTATTATTTAGTTTTATCAAGAATTGATAAATATCGAATTCAACATCGTGGAAATAGCTGCTTAGAACTACGAACTACGTAGTTTGCATTAATCTTTGACGTTTAGTAATTCTTCTTGAATTCTCATTTCTTTCTACGTGGGCCAGAATATCCACAAGACTTTGAAAATTAATTTAAAAAGAATAAAGCGAAAAATATCATACATACGAACAAAAATCACAACACTTTTAGCATTTTCTTCGTTACCACATGCGTTTGTTTTGGTTTTTAAGTCGGCCATTAGACAGTGACTGCAGTGCCCCCTGTAGTTCGTTGGAGTTGCGAATATTTTCTGTAATCATTTCTTTTTGAAACACAACTTCCTGATCAGTGAATTTTTATTCCATCTCATCTCACCTTTATTTTTAAAAATTATAGCTTATTTGCTAATCAAAACTTTTTTTTTTTACATAAATACAGTCTGATCACGGAATGTATGGAAAGGGTAATTGACCAAGTTAAGATAATTCCATTTGAATTAATCTAGCTGGGGAGAAGGGAATAAAGCGATGGGATATTTATGCACGCGTTTTACGATGTCACTAGTGCCTTATTAATTTATATTAGTACATTCTCTAAATTGAAAATGAGAGGAAACACAATTTCTATGGAAACAACAAAAATAAAATAAAATGTTTTCATTTCGTTCGGAAATGAAAAAAAATACGAAATGCTAAGCCCAAAATTATGTGGTAGACAAATATATCAATTTTTTTGTGGTGAGAATATAGATCGAATGTAGTTTAGATTTAGAAACATTTTACTGTGAACAAATTGTCATTCGTACAAAACTGCGTCTATAACTAATTAAGAGGCAAAAGCGCACATCTGTAACGAACAAACTACCGGCCCTTTAAACTAATAGATGCTTCCATTTCCGTCTATAAACCGGATATTTGCCTTTCTATATTTTCAATTCAAAGTAAAACTTAATGCATGAAATTTTTGAAATCATTGGGCTTTGCGTCATTATCAAGTTCCCGCTTCAAGAATAAAAAGATTTTCGGATTTTTCACAATAATCTCGGAAAACATGAAGTAATGAAAATGTAGTAATAAATTTGATTTTCTCTTTCAACCTCAAAAGCGTGTAAAAACATTGTACTACTCACCGCCAGGTAATTAGAACACTTAAATAGGCCAAAAAGAAATCCAGATTATTAATGATCACAATATTTACTTTTTGAACGTTTTATTAGTCAAGTCAGAGTTATTAATTTGTTTTGAAATGGTTTCACACTTTCATTTGTGTTCTCAAATAAACTCCTAATATCAAGTCCAAAAAAGAAAAACGTGAAGTAAAAAAAATGTGATTCAGAGAAGGTTTTTAAAAGGCTCTTTCCGTTCCACTTGGTCAGTTTCGAGTGAACAGTTTCTTAAGAAATCAATCTGTATTAATTTTGCATCTTGCATTCCCCGTTTCTTGCATATATTTTCACCAATTCATATATCCATTCTAAAAAGATATGGACTTTTTAAATCTTGAACATTGCGGAAACGGTTTCGTAATTGTGGGAAAATTAGAAGGTTGGAAGAAAGGCTAAAATCCATCGGTTTATTCTATTTTAACAGAGGGATGATTAGAACCATCTTTAAGAATTTCAAAGCATCTTCACCTTTGTTTCCGTGGTGATTACAAAGGTTGTTCAAAAGTTCAAATTAATAACTCCAGAAAATATTTAAATGATGTCTAGAAATTATCAGTTGTTCCATTTGAGGATAATGATAGTGAACTTCAGCGAAATAAACCTATAATAGCAGCTATTTTGCATTGAAATGGTTGAAAGCGGAAATATCCTCAAATTATTTAAAAATGCTTCTAAAACTGAAAAACAAGAATGGAGGTCAACAGTTATGCTAGAAATTACATTTTTAAAAGAGTGATATTAAAATGAGTATCAGGAAAAAAAGAACGCAAGAATTTTATTGACCTTAAAAATGTTCTTTATTGTTCGAAGTGGTGGAGCCAGAATAAAACGCACTCTATAAAAAGAGGAGATTGAAGTCAATCCATCAATCAATCTTAATTGGACTTTTTTTTTCCTTTGCTGTTGATTTATAACAAGTCTTGTTGTCATCAAAGAAGAGTTGCAGAAGGATAAAATTACAGTAATTTGAGAAACGTTATCGATCTTGTCAAAACCTGTTGAGCTTAAATATTTGACCAAAGGCGTGCTGGGGTGTAGATGAAAACAATAACGTTTTCTTGGAGTAGGATTTAGGTGTAAATGAAGTTCCCAAGAAGAATATTGTTAAAAACAAATTGGATTTAAAATTTTAATCTAAACATGCGAAGTTTATTTCCTCCACAATAGTTTTTATTTTAGAATTTACTTAGTAGGATTTTTGAAATAAAGATTATTTTCCGAGGGCTTTGAAAAATAAAAATCTAATCCGCTGCCTTTTCGTGTGACGGAAGTGACGAAAAGTCGCACATGCGCTTTTCCTGCTTTCTTTCTTTCTCGTTGTCCTTGGTGCGTGTACTGCGTGGAGGCGACTTGGCGATCACTGAGTACAGCTGCTGGTTATCAACGGAGCATCCGATGAAAAACGTGCATACAACCAAAGCATTTCGAGTATTGTTTAGTATAATCTATTTTCTTCATAAATATGCACAAATTTGTTGTGAATATGCCTGAAATGTCTTGGCCGGGACTCGATCCGGAGTCCGATGGGTTCGGAGACATAAGAACAAGAATTTTGTTTTCTTTTCAGAACCATCAATTATTCGTTCTTTCTCTCATATCGCAATTTTACAATGAAAGGAATATTTAAAGAACCTCTACGTTTTAGATATTTTTTTACATTTTGCATAAAAAGACATTCTGATCACTAAATTTTGTGTTGTCACTTCAGTAGTAATAATGATGGAATGCATCTATTAATTTCACGAACATTTGTAAGAATATAATGTTAAAATTTGTTATAATTGATTAGGTAAGATAAAACGGATGTGTCGTCAAGAGAAAGTACACAAAAAGAAAATATTTCACTCACAACTAATTTATGGAAATTCTCAATTTGCCAAATGGAACTCTCAAGCTTTGCCGAATGTTGATAATTTTACCGAATCGTGAGACAAAATTTGTCGATTAAAGAAATTTATGGGAGGTCACAGTGACCTCCCACCGGAGCGCCCCTGGTTCGTTCGTCAATTCGCTCATAAATTAATTTAACCGTTTATTTCGAAAATCAGTCAAGCGACAAACTCTCAAGTTTCGAAAAAACATTTTTACCTTCGTATCAAAATTTTTCTATAAGGACTGCAGTGTTTTAAACTAAAAGGGTTACATATTTAGGTATATTTCTTTCAATAAACAATGTTGTAATCATCATTGAGTAATTTAATATGGTGATATAGATGTTTTCCTAAAATTAGCAATTTTGTCGCTTGACTGGTTTTTTAAATAAACGATTCAATTAAAGAGAAGAATTTATCAAATAATTTTGTTTTTCCCTTGTCCTTGTCCCTTCTTCTTACTAATTCATATATACTATGAAGTATTGTACTTCGATTTAGATGTTCTAAAGATATGTTTTCCAGAATAATTTGTTCCGTGGAATAATCAGTCCTGTCACTTTGTCTGGATTGAATGAACACGTGCACGACGTCCTTTTTGCTTCTCCCAGTTATCAACAGGAAATAATAAGTGCGGGAGGGTCCAAGCTAAAGGGGATTATGGGTAGGGATTGTCGCCAGATGTCCTGCACATTGTCCCCATGGGGGGCGACAAGGGAGGGTGACGGTTGTCGCGTGTTCACTCGCTCTGCAAAGAAAACAACTTTAGAGGACCGTTACAAGGCTTCAACCCCATAACATGATGGGAGAAATGGGGTTTCAAAGGTTTATGAACTTCTACGCCTCAATTACGATTAGGTTAGGAGGTAGACCTTTTATGCGAAGTAGTAAAACAAAAAACAACATTTAGAGCTCAGCATTGCAGTTGCTCAGCTCAGCAAAGGGATGGGGGATTTTCAGGCAGTGGTTTATCCTCCCTCCTCCATAAAAAAAGAAAAAACAGGCCCATCATTTTGGATTTTTCCGGGGGGGGGGGGGAGCAAAGAGTGTGTACTCAATGCATTTTATCAAAAATCAACAAAAAAAAAAAAAAAAAACTAAAAAATTCAAGGCAGTGGGGAGGGGGAGGTTAAATAGCGGGTTTGCACATAATCCTTGGTTTTAAGCAAGCCCTGATTTCCGCAAGGGCAAGTGGGGCACTTTCCACAATCCTCACTGGTTTAAAGTTCTCCCAATCCTATACAGTTATAGAAAGCAGTTTTTATGCTATGTTAGTTTAGTATTTTTTTGTTTGGTGGGAATTTGCCACCAATTATGTAACACATGCCGCATTTTACTCTGCTAATTATCAATCAAGTTCAAAACTTTCCTTTTGCGAAAATTAACCCTGTTATACTAATAAATATTGAAAGTGTTTTATCTCAGAAATACAACTGCTCATTTTACGTCTTGTTTTATTAAACTCCGGACAAAATATCAAGATTTTAATCAAACACAAACTCAAAATTTTGGCCTAAAAAGTAGATTTGTGCATAGACACAGAGGTTTAGGAATATCATACCGGATTTCTCATAAAAATCTGCATAAAAAAAGTGTCGGCAGTGCTTAAATAAATAAGAAGTACAAGGACTTAAGCAAGTGAGTTCCCCTCTCAAAGTGCGTGCATCTGATTTCATTAAAAGGCAAATAGTTTTTATCTATAACATGGGAAAATATCTCCTTTTTTAGTATCACAATGTAATATATAAGTGAGAGAGGGGGGAGGAGCAGGAAATATCGTGAGGATAAATGTCGTATGGCTCAAATATTTTCTTTGCTTTGCTCAGGGCTCCCAAAACTGAAATCTTGCCTGGTTTTAAGCCATATTGCCATTCCTAGATGGTAATATTGCATGCTTGCAACAGTTGTTTGAGTCATCCCATTTTGCCCCCTCCCCCCCAAAAAAAAGCTCTAAAAACGGAATTTCCTGGTTAGACAAACAAATGCTTATGATTAGAAGTGTCGTTGAGAAGATTTTGCATTAAAACTTCTTGTAAATATTTACTTTTTGTTTCAGAAATTAAAATTGACCTTTCTAACGGTAATAACAATTTTCTTGACAACTTCTTTCTCACCAAGCTTTGCTACTTGAAGAGAATTCTCACGGTTTTGAGTAAATATACTACGAATAATCCTTTTTTTTTTTTTTTTTTCATTTATAATAAAACATGTGGCGAGAAATAGACATCCGGTATCAATCATCACTGTTGTGTTAGGAAGAAAAGAATCCATACGTATTCTCTTGGGTACAGTGCTCCCCTTGTTAGAATAGAATTCGTATAGATTCTGGAATGGAGTTCTAAACCATCAATCATTTTTCCCCACCCGTGATCTGTGAACTGTGAGCACCAAAACACAGAGGTAGAAACAAAAGCAATTACGAATACGTTTCTTTTAAGAAGCAATTCTTGGCCGTAAATTGCTGACAATTCAGAACAAAGAAATTTTTGAGAGACATATGAAGCTTCTGCGTTCGCGTAAGGGTGATCATGTGTATATGTTTATTTGTTCATGCTTGCCCGAGCCTGAGTTACCACAAGCAGTTATGATATAGACACACATGCATACATAAATTTGCATATTTCGTATACATACCCAACCCAAGCATTGCATATATAGACGAGTAAGACAAAATCTATATTCAGTGGCAGTGGCTTACCTATGAGGTTCTAGCGCACCTGGCGAACTTTAGGAATGGCACCCACTCCCCCTCACCAATTCAGTAAAAAATCATAAAAATCGATATTATTACCAATTCATTTATGAACTTAAGACAGGGTACATTTTTCAGTTCTATTTATAACAATGCATTTCTTTTTACCCGACTGCGCGTGCGCGACGTAAAGGAGGGTAATGTGTTTATAGGTCTATGTATGTATGTCTGTTCCTATGTGGCATTCTAGGGGCTAAACGCCTTGGTCAAATTTGGTAATTCTTACGTCAATCAATTTGTCTTAACCTTGGGAACACGAAACACATGACAGTAATCAAAATTCACCATATCAACAACCAGTTGCCATATTTTGTCAGTTCGGGATCGACGCACGTTTGGTGTTGCACACTGTGTCGCACGCTACCTGCGTGCGACAAATGCAGGTAGTTTTCGCTGCCTGAATTTTTTTGTTTACAAAGTCTACTAATTGGGATCTCAGTGGCAGAGTGGTCTAAGCGATTGCTTCTCCTTCTCCCACTTGAGGTGGTGGGTCAAGACACCATCGCTCCGGATGTACTTTCCCTTCTTTCTGATGTAAATTCTTTCATGTGTTCTTCATTTGTATTCTGTACTGTTATAAAAAGTATATTATGCGTAACGAAGCAAGACACTCACATTGTAGTCCTCATCAAAATAAACCCGTGCAATAAGCACCAAAAGAAAGAAAGTCTACTAATTCGATTTTCATCTCTAACATGTTGCATTTGTTTTTGCCTTGATTCAAGGGACTGAGTTTCGCGACGTGTACTTTCTCGACAGGCTTTTTTAGTTTTGCGAGAAAGATTTTACTGAAGGGGGGGGGGGGACGTTTCGGATTTCGCGTCATCATGAGTTATACAGGCTGTTTATATAGCTGTGCTGTGGTTGACTTATGTTCGTGCATTTTTGCCGAAGGTCAAGCACATGTAGCTTTAAGCGGAGTTAGGTCCCCAGAGGGACTAATTATCAGTAATTTAGACCACCGCAAGTTACTTAATAGACCTCACGATACAAACAAACTCTCTCAATGAAATGACAAGATTGCGAAATGTACCGTATCATAATCATAATAACTAAGTCAATGAAAATTAACTAAAAAGTGTCAAATAAAAAATTAAAAAACAAAAACCCGACTGCGTAAAAACCAAAAAAACTAAAAAGAAAAATGTACTACTGAATATCTACACCTATGAAATAGTTTTATAACCGTACACAGATAAGACAAATCATAAATTCAAAGCAGAATAGAAGGATCAACAGTCGGGGCTCATTCAAATTTTACGGGGTTCCTTGAATCAGAAAGGAATGAGCCCCGACTGTTGATCCTTCTATTCTGCTTTTTAATTTATGATTTGTCTTATGTGTGTACGGTTATAAAACTATTTCATAGGTGTAGTTATTCAGTAGGTCAGTCATTTTATATTAATAACATTCTAAACTACAGTGCTTATACACTTTTCTTTTTAGTTTTTTTGGTTTTTACGCAGTCGGTTTTTTTGTTTTTATTTAAAAAAAATTTATTCAAAATTTTGAAATTTTTGTTTAAAAATGCCAGAAGAATAATAAGTGAACAATAATCATAATTACATATTTATTGAAAGCAAGAAAAATAATTTTAAAAGAAAATGTAAAATAAAAGTAAAATCATTTATATACAAAGATTCTATTGTGATTGGAAAATTAAAAATAAAACTTTCAGGGCTCTATTTCATGCAGAACCATCACGAGGGTAAAAATACTGGTGTGTGTGTATGGGGGGGGGGGAGTTCGGCTGCCCATTATTTTTTTTTAAATACGCATATATATTAATGGAGGTAGGGCTGGGCGATATAGCGATATATTGTCATATATCGATATATAACTATTACCACGGTAACGATATTTAAATTTCTATCCGTCCTATATATCGGTTGAAACAGAAATACGGGATATAATTAGGGAGAAAATGAAATACTGACTCAAAAATACATAACTTTTTATAGTTCTGTATGATGGATGAGGGCTTGAAATTTCAAGAAATTAACTGCATTCTTCAATCTGTTATTTTATTTTTAATTATAGTACACGGGAAAATTAACAACAGTGCCGCCGAATGTCAAGGTGGACCCATTGTCAGATTGGTCTCCGGATCCCATCCTCCTAAAAAGTTTTCAAGAGCGGGGCCCTTCTAAGGACCGCGGTCCTAGTTTCTGACAAGGCTGATATGGCCTCTCGTGGGGCCTGAAAAGTGAATGCGTGTTGGTTAAAAAAACATTTCAATGCAACAATTAAAATTAACCAATGGAGGTATCAACACGGTTCATAATTCTAATTAAACGCAAACCATTGATATTACGCTGAATAAAAGGTTTGCGAAATATACTAAACAGAAATGTTTGTATTAAAAAAGAAATGAAAAACGAAAAAAACCTAATGAGATTAAATAAAATATCCGCCAGCTCAATCATTTCCATCCGAGCTGTCGTATCAAAAAGAGCGCAACTCATAACTAAATGAAAATAGTAGCTTTATCTTTGATATTTTTAATTTCGATCATAACACGGTAATTCAATTTTAAAGCGTTATCGTCGGCAACCCTGGAACTGAACTCTTCTCGCCAGACATTACTGTTAATGCGCGGACAAAGTGTTTTTTGTGAAAGTTGTACGCATTAACATTAATGCGATGACATACTGTTGTTTGCGAAAGTTGTACGCATTAACGAAGATGGAATTCAGTTCTACCATGTACGGGCATATGTTCTTTGTGAAAGTTTTACGCATTTTCGGAAGAGTAACAAGTAGTGAAACCTGTGTAAGTTGACCACTTGCGGTACAGTACTTTGGTGGTCAACTTAGACAGGTGGTCAACTTATAAAGGGGGTAATGATTTTTTTTTTTTTTTTTTTTTTGTAATTCTTGCACCATGACACCTTTTGTAATACTTGCAATTGACAACTACTCTTTCTGTTTAACTCACTTTCATTGTTTAGCATTACTTTGAAACAATAATTTAAGATGTTATTCAAATATTTTTAGAGATTATTTTCCCAGAATGACGTATAATGTGTCGTGCAAATTTAAAATTTCAGTAAATTGATCAAAAAAAAAAAAAAAAAAGAAAAAGCCTTATTGTTTATGAAAAGTTACTCATTTTATATTAATAGTTCCTAAAAATTTATAGCTAATCAAAAATTACAAATTTTTCGCTTAACAACAGAAGAAAAACAAGTTTGGGGAATAAAAGGGTTCTTAGTAGTTTTCCCATGTGGTTAAACTCAAAAGGAGGTTTAGTTATGCTGCTGTTTCATTTAGTTGGTAAAATGCTGGTCTGGCATCAGAAATATTCTTGGAAAGCTTAAAAAAAAATAATAATAATAATAAAATAATTTGCTAAATAAAATTTTAAAAAATAAACCAAGTGGTCAACTTACAAATGGTTTTTTACAATACTCCAATCCAAACTTGGTGTTCATTAGTGGTCAAGATAGACAGGTGGTCAAGATAGAGAGGTGGTCAAGTTACAGAGGTTTTCCTTCATTATATAAGATAGGACTAATTCCGTTCCTGACAAAAGCGGTCAACATAGACATGAGGTCAACTTAGAAAGGTGGTCAACTTTACAGGTTTTACTACCAAGTATGATTGAAAAAGCTGAGCGTGTCGATTAATGACATTTATTGGATGGTTTACCAAGATGGTTCACCTAAGACCGTCGGATAAAGATAAAAAGTAAGTACAATTTTTAAGCATTTTTTTAAACTTATGTAACATAAATGAATAAATACATAATTCGTGGATTTTAAAAATTATGAAAAATTTCATTAAAATAAAAAAATCTTATAATTTATTTAAAAACGCCAAAAAAAAAAAAAAAAGAAGTTTACTGTATTAATTTTGAAAATATTCAGATTTTTTCAAAAATAAATAAATAAATAAATAAATAAATAAATAAAAATAAATAAATAAATAAATAAATTTTTTCATTTTAATTTTTTTCCCCTAAAATATTTAAGTTACATATCAAATTGCAGTGCATTTATAGCTGCATTCTTTTAAAGATTTATTATTAGTATTTTACTTAATCTTACTCAACTAAAAAGTAAAAAATCTTAAAGCAAAAGCTATTAAATGACTAAAAACAAACTATTTATGACATTAATACGAAATATAGTTCAAATTACATTCAAATTATTGAGACTGCTCAAATTGAAAGATTTAAACAAAATATTGAATTGAATATTTAAAACTTTTTCGTTGCGAAGCACTTTTGTCATGCATTGAGCTATACCATTGAGCATGCCCCCCCCCCCTCCAGGAAAGTTTTGAATTAGAGAAATAATATTATATTTGGAAATGTTTTTTGTTGTTTTTCGATCCTTTGCACCCCCCCCCCCCAAAAAAAATCCATGTATCGAAAATATCGATATTTGACGAATGATATATCGCGGTATTAAAATTCTGATATATCGCCCTGTCCTAGTGGAGAGTCATAGTAAAGAGATTCAGCTTCTGGGTTCTTCTGGTTTCGGAGGGAGAAGGGAGTCATTACTAGATTTAGATCGAGATATTAATAATATGAGCCTAATCACAATTTAAACATTCACTCAGACTGAGAAAGAAATATGGGGTTAGAGTGTTTCTGCCCCAGAAAATTTTCGAAATTGTAGTTTTAAAACGCAGCTTTAGACGATCTTTTTTAATATTAAGTATTGGGGAAAAAGAGGTCTGGGTACCCTGTATTAAGCATCTGTTTTGTTTTAGAAGTTTTGCCAAAAAAAAAAAACTTTTTATTAATGAATTTTGTTCTTCTTTGACCAAAAATAACAGAAAAAGCAGTTCACTGATCAATCAATATTTTGCTTAAAAAATAGAGGGGAAAAAATAACATTTCCATCATAAAAATTTCACGCGCTCAGAAAATTTACGAAGTGTTAATATTGCCCTCCAATAAGCCCAGTTGCAATTAATTTCCCTTCCTCTTAGCCTTGACTGTTTTTCTTTCGATTCTCTAGTTATATCTTTTTTCCTCTCTGCATCACCCATCTTCTCGTTTACATTTCTCTCCCTTTGTTAAGAACCATTTGGACTATTCCCGATGAACGAAGTTATTTAAAAATCCGGAAGAAAAGACTTGGCGCATTATCACTAATATTGGCAACAGTTTAATGCATGGTAGATAGGAAAAAAACAAATTATGAAAAAATGCACTAAGTTTTTCCTGTTCAATGCTTTGTTAGTATCTAAAATTTTACTAAAAAACTAAGCACACAAAAAAATATATTGCATTTATTTTTTTAAAGACATGGAAAATTTCACAAAATAACGGTTGCACGTAAAAGTCTAAAAACAGCGATTTCAGCAAATTCAAAACTCTGAGATTTAAAGCAGGAGGAAGCAAAATAATGTTTTTTAAGAATGAAAGCACAAAAATGTGTATAATTTGAACTTTTCTTGTGTTTTGTCTTTGTGCAGAGCAGTTATTCTTTTTAGATACTGATAAGTTATTAAATTGGCGCTTTTCTGCCATTCAACTGGCGAGAAATCTTTCTGCTTGTAGCAACCCTATTACTCACTTTGCGACTCGCACGAAAGATGAACGCGTGGTTATGTTCTGTGTTGTAAACTTGTTCCAAGGTTGTGGTTGTTAAGAGGAGGTACCGAACAAAGTTTTAACAACGCAATTCGCACAACTGTTTTTTGAATGAGCTAAATAACCACAACCTTAACATGATGTGAAAAATAGAATGTTTGTTTCAAAAGAACTTCCTGAAAAGTGCCTTTATTACAACGGATACTTAGTAAACTTTTCTTTGAAGAACGCCGCAACAAAGATTGTGATTTTATAATCGAAGTTTTTTAATTAATTCTACCATGCAACGACGGTAATGAATATTGGGTGTAACTTTAGTATACTTGTTTGTGCGTCGTTTTTTTTTTTCAGTAAAATTAGAACTAGTTGTGAATGAGTATCCTTCGAAAATTATTTTTTAAATTTTATATTTAAATGTAAAGGAACCAGTTTATTCTCAAATATATCGAGATGTGATCGAAAACAAGTGAAAGTGCTTCTTATATCATGGATAAAGAAGCAAAAATCAAGCATGGTGACCTATATATGAGAAGGGTTTGTAGTTCAGTGTCGCAGGTTATTTGCACTTTTTATACTGTTTCCGGTAAAGATCGTTTAAAGACACGTTTCTTCCGGCTAACGCATAAGTTCTGTACATTATCTACGTTGACATTACCCTATTGTGTTCGTTGAGACGCAATATAAATAAAGTGGATCGATGACTCAGATTTTTCAAAATAGTGGAATACTTGAATGGTTTTCAATCGTATGGAGCAAACGCCTGTTGGGAATTCTGAAATGTGCCAAGCTTCGACTGATTTTCGTTCCAAGCCAGAATCAGACGATGAATTCAAGTGGGAAGAATTTTTCGGTAAGATTTATTTTCAATTTTTACAGACTTGAAAATTCTTTCCTTTATTAATAATTATGAAAATTAATTTTATTCATATAGCTTATTGTGATGCGTTGAATAATGGGGAGAAGGCCAATCGCGCGCGTTTGGAGGGGGCTAGCCCCCTTCAAATGCCCCCCTTCCTGCCGATTAAAAAAATCAATGAAGTTACATATGTCTCGGGTGTGATCTTCTGGTTTTCAGATTTTGTAGAAGTTGAGTTCCTTTAGCCCTCTTCCCAAGAAAAATTAGGAATGACTGGTCTGGATACGTGATATTAATTACTGTACTTTCTGTTTCATTGTCGGATAATATTAGGTTTTCCCAAAGAGTAAAATATCACATTCAGTCGATTGCACCTGCCATATTTTAGCAAGAGAAAGATACAAAACGAAGATTACAATTACAGTCAGGGCCAGATTAACGCATGAGACACAGCCCTAAGTGCAGAATTTAGGATAGTTTATAAAGGTTGAGTGATTTAATAGTGCACTGTAGAAAAATATTTATTGAAGGGAGAAAACGTATATTCTTAAAGTTTTGATCTCTTTCAAAATAACACAGCCACTCCAAGCTTAACGCTATATTTGCGCTCTAAAAGTTAAATATTTGATACTTAATGATATTAACATCTTATTGCAGTAAAAAAAAATATATATGTATAAAAAATTGACATCTTTCATTATTAATCACATATTGTCACTTCAGCAAAAATTATAGCTTCCATTAATTTTTAGAAGTATACATTTTACACGAGAGAAGAACACATTCCTTATCTATACATTACCGTTTCTTACCTAAAGCACTGAATTTTAACTTTTTTTTAAAAAAAGCTGCTTGATTCAACGTGAAATGTTGAATAAAGCATTTTGCATTGATCATTGATACACAACATCAATGATCAATGCAAAAGAGAGAGACAAAATAAACCAGTATAGTATGTAGAAAAATAAAATAATACACTGTAAAGTAGAGCAAGTAATAATATTTAACATAAAAATAAATGAAGGTGATGATTTATGCTGCAAATCCGTTATTCTAATATATTTCTAAACTCTGTTGTTTCGCTAGTTTTTTTATAATGTTTTTCCATCTGTGGTAGGTAACATCCATCTTCCTGGTCTCTTTATCCACAATACAAGAGCTTTTTCCATTTTCATAATTTTTGCAGTTTGCTTACTCTGCAAAATTTCAAATTTCCTTTTTTGGACATTTAAGTGCGTATATGAAAGATTCACTCATGTCTGTCTTGCAACTTTAATGCATCTTTTAGTTGTTCAAGCACATCAAGAATCTTTAGCTTTTGTCAGAAACTTTCTCTTTTTCTTTCTATCTTCGCAAACTTTAGATGAAACAACGCTTTTAGCTGTCCCTATATATCATCAACTTTCGCATTAAGAATGAAAAATGAGGCATAGTTACTTGTGGTTCCCAACCTTTTTTGTCTTAGGAACCCCTTTCAAAATTTGTATGAGTTTGGCAAACTCAAATAATAAGTTACAAGCCCCTCCCCCTCCCCCACACAATAAAATTTGGGATAAAGCTTTTAGTTAAGGAAAAAAAAATAGTTGTAAAATATAGAAGTACAACCATTGCTGCAAGCTAAAATGATAACCAAAAATATTACTACAAAACAAATTTAACAGAACAAACTCAGTGATAATTCTTACATTCTTAGTTTCAGCCAACCTTGAAAAAATTCTTAATGGGATGATAGAGGTACAAAAAAGTTCAAAGTTCGGCTCAAATGCCTTGTCAGACAGTTTCAATCTTACATTAGGCTCAGCATTTAATTTTCTTCTGAATTTATTTCTACGCCCTGAAATTCAAATCTCCCATAGAAACTTTGTCCAAAAAGGGAAATAAAATATAAAATGTCTTTTTTTGACACAACAGTACATATTTATTTATGATGCAAAATGAGTCAATTAAAAAATTATCTTTAAATACTTTTTAGGGAAAACCTCTCAGATTAACAAAATGATCTTTGTTCTTCCAGTAAAATTAGAAACTTCTCTAAATTTACTTCTTCTACAACTACGAATCTAGTTGATAAGGATATGCTGCATTTACATTAATCGTTAGAGTACTGAACTTATCCAAATACTAAAATGCGTAGAGTACTTTTTTTATTTCATTTAATTCTTGAAAAGTAATAGAAACGCTTACAATTAACTCTAATCATTACATAAACGGTAATTGTTCATTTATTACAGGAATTTTTTTTTTAAATTTTACGAGTCCCTTTTATGTACAGCAGAAATTAATTTTCATTTTTTAATTCTATAAAAAAAACTTTACTACGTACCTCACACTTTCTGAAGTTTCACCCAGGAAAAGTTCCTGGGGTCCTAACAAATTTTTTTTTCTTTTCACTTTCTATGTTTTTTTTTTTTTTGGCAGGGGTCACTAAATATTCTTTCTCCTTTTTATCAGTAAAGCTCAAAGCACATTGTAGTCTTAGGCAATGTGCAAATTACGGCAACAAACAGCAGTGCCATTCAACTTAATGTGGCACCAGCATTTTCGGCAAAGGACGAGAGAAGCACAATAAGCTCCATATACATGTTTCTATCAAGTTGAATTGAATTTTCTGTTAAACTAAGAAAATTGAACGTTTTTGGCTTTGAACTTTGGTTCAATTCTATCATGCTTTAGGAAAACTAAAGACCAGTGTCGTGTAATGAGAATGACAGACGTAGATCTTTAAATTTACAAAATAGATTGTCAGCACGAGTGCTAACTTGCTAACGTTTGTCGATAAAGAGTCAAATGTGCAAGAGAATAATGAATGAAAAACGCTTAAATTTGAGACTTCATCTCAAACACATTATGTTAAAATTCTGTCATTACAATATTATTTTCGTGAATCCCCTTTTATGTACCTCAAGCTAACCCCCAGGGGTTCGCAAACCATCCGTTGGGAACCGATGGTATACTTACATTAACAAGTGACAAAGCTATATTCAGTCTAGTACAGTGTGGGAACTGTTGTTGGTTACAGTAAAGGTTCATTCACGAAAAAATATTTTTCGTCGTCAGTAACATAGCAGAAACTTACACATTGTGATTCCCTTTCAAAAAATTTTGTGTTTGCGAACGAGGAATTCACGTTAGGTCTATAATTTGTTACTGGTGAAAAATTCGCGTTATAGCCCTTAGGCGTAAGTCGAATTGCGTTGTGGCGCACGTCAACTGTATTTCAATTTTACTTTAATTTACGACACATTACATTATTCTTGATGTTTCAAACTAATTTAGAAACTGGAACTCAGGGAAGAAACCTTATAATTTTAAGTATTCGTTAAAGTACAAACAAATGCTCTAATTCTTTAAAAACTTTTAGCAGCTAAAAAAACATTTTCTATGTTGGTTTGCTTTTGGAATGATTTACTTCATTTTTTTATTTATTTTTAATGGTTAAATGATAAAGTAGAAAAATTTAGGATGTTAAATAGAAGTCAATTTATGTTTCACAAAAGACACAAAATAGATAAATATTTTCTCTCTTTCATGGCATAGTATAAAGATTCAATTATTATTGTAAAATTTTTTTAATCATACATACCTACATTTGGTATTTATTTGGAATTTACCCGAATATTCGGCGTTCCGCAAGACATGATGGCGACTGGTGCATCTCTAATTTAAATCGATGATTTTCAAAAAAAAAAAAACACATACACACTTTAAATCAAGGAACCAACTTGCTGCTGTAACCTTCCAAGTATTTTCCTTATTTGGTAAATTTTGGTTGAAGATTTGAAAGCTTTGCAGACACTTACAGTGCTGCAATTATTTTTTAAGATCTCATTTTAATGAGGCCTTAACATATCTTCTCATTTGATGTGGGTTTTTGTCCATGTATGTTTTTTAAGGAGAATTCATGCAATAAAATTCAGAGTTTCATTTGATAAATTGAGAGTTTCACTCTTTCCAAAAATTTAGGTTTGAAGTGCCCCTGACTTTGGCTATACATGTGATATGATATGAGAATTGGTTCTGAAAGCTCTTGAAACTGAAGCAAGTTATTTAAAAAAAAAAATGAAAGAAAGAAAACCGAACAGGATTTGTAGTGTTGTGAACTATTAGTCATAAAAATTAAATTTAAAATATAACCTATAAAATAATTGAGGCTGCTTTAACCAGCCACTGCTCCCCATACTTTAGAATTTGAATAGCATTGATTTTTTTTTTAAATATTCGTCTCTCTAGACTTATTTGTTCAATTGTTTGAACAATGACTGCGATAAAATATCTCATTTTAAGCTTCTATTAGCAGAATTTGAGGTAACACTTTCATTCAGTGATAAATTTTAATTTGAAATTTACCCACATTCATGTCAGATCAGGACCGCAGGGGTGCCCACCTAGGAGGGGGGTGTCATGGTGTAGACTGCCATTGAAATTCTTAGGAGTGTTGTTTTGAGGGGTATTTTTCCCATTTTGGGGGGGGGACTCCACAATACTGAGGGTCCTGTGCCCTTACGGCAAGGGGGGGGGGGCACTGAGGACTATAACCAGATTTTTGTTTCGGTGAAGATTTTAACGACACATTTTTTCATGAAATCTATACGATAAAGTTAGATTCAATTCGTATTTTCTGCTGAGTTTCGTTACAATAGGTCATGTAAAAAAAGGGAGGCTACGGAATTTTTCAAATCAGCAATAGCTTTACCTCTGTACACCCATTCGAAGTAATACATTTTGAATTCATATTTTTCTACATTTACAAAATGTGTTACATACAGAGTTTGCCACTTTTAAATTTACAGAATTTTGATGTTTTCAAAAATCTGAGCAAAAAGCCTGTATTGTTTTTTGCAGTAACTGCAATAAAAAATATACTCCAGATCAAGAATTTGAGTTTGTACAACTTGGTCAATAATAATGGAATCTGTTTTTAAATGAATTTGAAAAATTAAATAAATAAAAAATATTTCTGTAATAATGAGTTTTTCAGCAAAAACATTTATAAAAAGCATAATGGTTTTTAAAAAATTGGAGGGGTTTGAACTCTAAAAGCCTAACGCTTAAATATGTTCATGTGCCACATAGTATGTTCAAGTGACTGCCCAAAGTTCCGATATTTACTGGTTTTGCAATCATAAAACCTGGATTGTTTGTAAAAGTAGTATACTATCATGAGAATGAAAATGACATGCAATTTCTGATTATCCAAGGATGTCCATCGTAGATTTGTAATTAATTCCACTGACAATCAATAGGTCTTAAATTTTTAGGTCCTATTTTACTTAAAATAGGTCTTAAATTTTACTAAAAGATGAGAGTAGAAACCCTAATGTGATCATCATGACAGATCTTTTGTAAATTGCTCATCTTCTTTACTAATAATAAAGCTGAAAGTCTGGATCTCTGTTTGTGTGTGACGCGCCTAGACCGTTCTGCCGATTTTCATGAAATTTGGCACAAAACTAGAATTGCATGGGGGGTTTTGCACCTCAAAGTGATTTTTCGAAAATTCGGTTTTGTTCTTTTTTTATTTCAATTTTAAGCCACCATTGGTGGATTTAATTCCTCTGCAGCAATACCAAGCGAATTACCATACCATGATTGAGTAATTTACCATAACATGGACGAGAAGTATTGGCGAGAAATTCATCATCTACTATTTGTAAAGGTGAACCAAATGACCTATTAATTTTCTACTACGGGCAAAGCCGTATATGTACCGCTAGTTAGTAATAAGTTTTTACTTATACACCAGGTTTATAATTTAGTTTGTGTTTACTAATAATTTCGTTATTGTTTTAATTTTCTCTTTAATCATCTGTTCAGCGGTGTCCAGAGGGGAGTTGATGGAGCAGATTGTGTCCTTTAAATAGGGGGGGAGGCTGAGGGATTTTGAGCTGTTCTTTTTTTTTTTTTGGGGGGGGGGTAGCATTTTTAATATGTTGTTCACAAAAAGAATTATAGTTTTTAGAAAGTTCTTTTGTAGACTCCTGATGCACACTGTTTACTCAAAAGAAAAAAAAAACATTTATAACCCAGTGACGTGTGCAATGTGAAATAGTTTTTGGATAGTAGAATGAAGTTAATAATAGGTTGAAAATTTTACTTTTAAAACGTATTTTTCGTTCAGCATGGCTTCATTGAAATAAATTCTTCTTAAATGGAATGATGTACCCCCCCCCCCTTTAATTTTAGATTATTATGTATTCTTCTTTCTCTGGCTGAAGTCTATTTGTGCAGTTATCTATCACGTTGTTTGCAAATATGCAGTGCATTACTGAAGTGCATTGAAGACCAAATGAAAGGCCTTCAGGTGTTGGCCACTGCAGTGGCGGATCCAGCCGATTGTTTTGGGAGGGGCCTTCCAAAATTTTTGAACAAACTCCCCAGGGCCGAATTTAACTCCATGCCACCTCTAGGCAAATTTGAAATCTGCCACCCCTCCCCCCCTAAAAGAAGCAAAATATTCTTGACTCAAAAAAACCTTAAAGTATTTCCCAGATTCAAACTGTCAAACTTATGAAAAAATGATGGTGTTTCGCATTCTGAGGCACCCCGATGAAATGATCACATTGATCTCCCACAAAAATTTTATTCGGCAAATTTTGCTGACGATTCGGCAAATACCATGATTGAAAAACATTTGACTTTCATAAGATGTGTGAAAGTAATCATTATTAAATTACAAGAAAAAATTGTCTCTGTGGAAAATGGAAGAATGCTAATATTTTACTTTCAAGAATAACAATTTAATTAAAAAAAATGTATTCTGATAACAAATTTGCCTCCCCTGAAAAGTTTGCCACCCTAGGTAGCTGCCTACTCTGCCTATTGGGAAATTGGACCCTGATAACTCCCCAGAAATTTCATTAAAATGAAGTTTCAAAAACTCAATATTCGGGTATTGAGACATTAGATGAGGGAGCAGAACTTACTGAATATACCTGCCTTACCTTCAATATTCGAGTTAAACCGAACCATTGTTTCGGTCACTCATCTGGTTCGTGCTAATTCTGTATTAGCTACCAGTTTGTTTGGCACTCTAGGCTTCCTTAAGAGGTTTACCACCTCCAGCTCAGTCACTCCTATGCCTGGCTGATGAGTGCTAATAAGCACAAAACTTCAGTCCTCGGCTGGAATTGACTGAGCTGGCGGTGTATTTCTGCCTTAGCTCTGGCTATAGGGCAGTAACTTACTGAATACATATCAAGGCATTTGTGAGAGGGCATGGGAAAAGGGGTTCTCCTCCTAGTTTCGAAATTAAAGCCATAAAAACGAAAATTTAGGCTCTCTTTGGTCTTGTGAACAATAGGTACACTCTGAGAACTGCAGCATTTAGAGATCGTCCAAGTGTCTGTAGTTGAAATCAAGAAATGATGTAAAAGATAGAGAAAAATTTTGGAAATAAGAGTTTTGTTTTGAGGATAGGAATATAATTTTTCTCCCGATTAAGGCCTATACTTCTTTTTCAGTAAAATACATGTGTTAAATTTTGTTATTTTCTCATAATATTTTTTTCTTTTTTCCTTAAAATAATTCCTACATTCACAAGGCTTTGGGAGGGGTCATGGCCCCCCTCTAGATCCGCTCCTGGACCACTGACATATGTTGAAAACGATTTCACAAAGAGCTTAAAACTCTGCCTACTCTGCCGTCAAGTTGCATTCAACATTCTGGTAAACAAACAATATATAGTGGAAAAAAAAAAAAGCTGCTGCAGTAAGTTCAAAGGTTAAGTATGTTATTCTGTGCAGCAAAGATCAAAGCGCATAGGTGATGTATGTGACTTGTCATCAGTTTTACGGCTTCCAATTCCGTTAAATTATTATTAGGCGATGAGTTTCATAACCTCTTTAATGACGCTCCATTCTTTTTGAATAAGTAATAGGGGAACTAGCCGAACCAGCTCTCTGAACGTTCTTTCAGTGCGCATCGATCTGTTGTGCAATGGGCAACAGAAAGAGCCAAAGAAAAAGAAAAATAAGAGAAAATAACTTGTTATATAATGATTTCGTAGAAAGCATTAGTCCTAATTGACCGTAGAGAGGCTGAAAAAACGTTGCCATTTGATATCTTCCAGTTGTGCTATCAATGATTTAGTTCATTCTGTTTTTTCCCCCACTGCAGTTGCCATTTCGCATCCATGTGCTCTTGAAGATGGTTCTTTGGTGCCAGTGGCGTGCGCAGGATTTTCTCTAGGGGGTACTTTTTATTCCGAATTATTTTATTTTAAACTGCTTGGGTGTGATCTAAAAGCACCAAGTCTGAACGGAACAAGGCACAAGATCAAATTGGACATAAACGCTACTTATTAATTTCATAAGCAGAGAAAAGAAGTGTTTCAAATATTTACTTTTCAATATAATGAATTGAAAATATTATTTTAATCGTTTGCATTTTATTTATGAACTATTTGAACACATTGGGAATGAGTAAAATTGCAGACGGTTTAGGGGGGGGGGGGAGGTCATGACCCTCGCCTTGTATTCGCCCCGACTCATACTTTAACACATTTGTGCGCAAAGTAATAATAATAAGTTCATGTGTGCTTATATTGTATAATTTGTAATCATTATTGATTAAATAGATGGCGGAAAGCGATCGGCATCGCGAAGGGGGCGTTAATTAATCTAAACTAGCTGGTTGCACGGGCTACTTAAAAAATGAAAGAAATGTCCAACTGGTGTTTTTGTATTACTCTTGACATCAGTTTCTAAAACGCTGAGGAATAAATAAATACGCGTATTGCAAGGTTTGCAAAACACCAGTAGAGCATATTTTTGGCAAAAATCTCTTTAAAGTTAATCATAGTTATCAATGATACAAGTTATGAGTATTTTCAATTAGCACAAAAAAGATGTAAATATATGCAACTATTATCTGTGCTCACGTTAAAATGAATTACATCTGATAGACTACATCTGAAATATTTATGTACAATTACAATCAGCTTTTTACATAAAAGGGCACACATTTTGGTTGATTACGTGAAGCTATTACTATTCGAAAACTCACCCATATGACGCGAAAAAGTCCAACAAAATAAACATAATTAGTCACACATCCTAAATGTACCAAAGTATGAGGCCGGTGAATGATAAACTTACACTGCAATCAATAAACGTAGCTAAAGAAACAACTTTCATATGCATGAAATACACCGCCAGCTCAGTCATTTCCAGTCGAGGACTGCAGTTTCGTGCTTATTAACACTCATCAGCCCGGCATAGGAAAGTGACTGAGCTAGTAACCAATTTTCAACTAATTTAAAATGAAATTCTAGATGGAACCGTTATTTTAAGATTTGGACAGCGGCCAAAAAAATCTCTTTTAAAAGAATTATTAGAATTTTACTTGCATACCCATATTCAAAATGGCAACAGGAAAGAAATAAAACTTCCTGAATAACGTTATGTTAATTAACGTTTTAATTAATATCTTCGCTAATTAAAGTTGCACAATTACGAAATTGGTCCTATTGTTTTCTTTGGAAAATTTCGAATTGATCGGTATCTCGTTTGACTCTCGATTCGCAGCGGTTCTCGAGAAGATCGATCTTCAGACAGACAGAAAGACGGACGCGAACAGATTTTAATATTATAGTGGATAGGACCGAAGATTGTTATCGGGAATTGTCATCGAATGCTATGTTCGGCGACAGCGTAGTGATAAAAATTGCGTTGCTTTCGATAAACATTGCAAACATAAAAATAAGTACATATAACAACTAATTGACTTTAATTATTATTTAGTAAGCCGGTTCAAAAATCTTTTCACCCGAAAGCAATGCTCATAATAAAAGAAATAGGGGAGGAAAGATTTCAGGAAAAGTTTTAAAAAAATTAATTTTTTTAATGATTTCATTATTACGGTTCCACTGTGCATACACGTTGCAGTTAGCAACGTACATATAGTGCAGTAATGTTCCATGTATACGCACAATTCTTGGAGTTGAAATGTGATATGTGACGACTGACAAGAAGTTTTGAATGATTAAGCAAGTTAAAAGGAGAGTATTCATCAATTGAATGTTATTTTTAATTCTGGGAGAAGGGCTGTTCTTTCCATTTTGAATGTTTTACTCATTTTTTGTGGCTGATCAAAGCTTTGTTTATTGGTACAGCTTTCTGTTAGTTCAAAAACAGAAAGTGGGGTTTATTCAAAAAACTGGTTTCTATTTTATAGTTCGTAACTAAGTCAAACATTTTATCTCTTTTTCGTCGTCCTTGAGTTTCTTTGACAGAAACACGCAATCGAAGGCTTATTGCTGTTTCTTTACAGTTTTAAATATTGCTTTGGGCATTTTTTCTAGCTGATAACGACGTGTAGTGTCATATTTCTTATAAAATGTTAGAATAGCTTTTCTTTAAAAGTCTCACGTGCCGTTTTGGTTGCACCTTGAATAACAATGTCTTTCGCTAAAGAATAAATGGAACGAAACACTTAATATGTTAAAAAGTTAGACACATTTGCGACATCTTTTAACGTAAGAAACGCGTTTTCATTTTGTAAATTGCTTTGGAAGTCTCAGGCTGATAATTAGCAAATCTTCTGCTTGATGCAGTTCAGTGTTTTGCATTGTAATTGAATGGTTTCATGAAACGTTTAGTTTAGACGTTGCGAGTGACGTAGGATTTACATTTGAACGACTTTAAATTCCACTGACTCAAGGCCCCACAAAATTGAAGACCAATAGAGGCAGTGAGAAGCCGAGGGATGTAAGTGGGTTTTTAAAGTTTGGGTAGAACGCGTTCAAAGCTCAATCAGACCATAGGCTTTCATTGATTTTTTTCTCTAAATCATGCTGTTCTGCTGCATCTACCAGGACTAATAGTATCATCTCTTACCCCAAAACAGAGGAAAGGTTCTCCTAATATTTATACTGGTTATCTCCAAATTTTTAATTTTGGCACTTCCATCCCTTTGCTTCTCACTGCTTCAATTGGTCCCAAAAAAATTTGTTAATCTTCTAACCTGTGTTGTTTCTCTTGTTTTACAAACCCTCCGTGTTCTCTGCTTTCAAGAAAATTGTTCTGTGTTATAAGATATTTGATTTTAGTGGCTCCATCTATTGTGCAACTACAACAAAATATTGCGGCAAATCGCCTGTAACCGGCTGTGATGAAATCTTTACCCTTCACTTGTTCTAAATGTGGTACTGCTCCACTAGGATGAGGCCTGACCTCATTGATTGAAAGATTTTTTTTTTTTATATTTTTATTAGCGAGTCCATTCAAAAAGGAAACGTTGCTGACGTTGAGTTGGATTCCAGCTCAAATCTACTCTAATAACTCTTCCTCTTTTTCAGCAAACCCCCGTGGAAAGGTTAAGGTCAGACCTCATCTTAATCTGTATCGTTTTGTACTCCTGCCTCTGCTGTCGATGCTATGGCCGTAGGTTTCAAGATTTAAAATCAACCCAACTCTTATTTTCTCCCACAGTTTTAATGGCTAAATTAATTTCTTACAATGAGATACTTAAGTTTCTATCTTCTAAAGCATCCAAAACATGTTGAAACTTTTATCGGAAGCAGGGTTTTGAAATTATTCTCGAATAATGATTCCTTCTATCCAGGAACGGATTTAGACTTAGCAAGACCCTAAGCTATTTCAGGTATGGGCCCTCTTTTGTAGTTGGAACAACACTTCTTTCGGTGGTGTAAGAGGCATTTTTTTAATCCCCCCGCCCCCCTATTATGTTTCTCTTTCCTCTGATACATACAGCAATATTTTTATTTTTTTAATCGTGTTTATGGTTTTCCCTGATGTCATTTTTGGATTGACCTTAAGAGAGGGAATGGTATCAAGAGTAACCCAGAACTACCCTTCAAGTGAAGTATAGAATATCCCTAATTGGGTAGGGGACCAGGGGCTTCTCCCCCGGAGAAAATTTTGAGAAGTAAAAAACGTTCTTCATTTTTAAGCCTAATAAGGTGTAGTTGGAACTACAAAAATATCAGGACAGAAATAGGCAAACAAAACTTTTTAAAAGTTATATACTCTTTCGCAAATTAAGGTAATAAATACACAGTAAAAATTGTTTTTGATTTGACAGATCAATGACAGCAGTTGACAGAGAGAAGGAACGCATGAAAAGAAAAGACAACGCATCGCTACTTGCTCACATTGGCTTTTCGGTACAATTAGTTTTTAATCACCTCTCCAACCCACCGACAAATACAACAATGAATTAAATATAAAATAATCAATAGTAAAAAACGGTCTAAAAGAAATGGTGTACAGATTTAGAAATTGGGTAACAAGAGAGTAACATACTGCCCATTTAAACAATTCATAATTTATACACTTGATGAGAAATAAAATTGGAGCTCACTTTGCTTCGGATTTTCAACGACTTATCTAATTATTTTCAAGGATTCTAGAACAATTAAAATTATTTAACGTACTTCATTTGTACTTTTCAGTCTCTGATATTTTAGTACTTGATTATGAATTTTTTACAGTGCTGTTTTAACTTTGTAAGAAACAGCTATTTTAAATTTAAAAGAAAAAAGGAACTATACATTTCTCATGAGAACAACTTCTCTTCAGTTGCAAGTTGGGCAGAAATCGAAACAAAATAGAGGTAGTGTATTTTTTCCGTGGTTAAAGAGATTGACAATATGCAGAAGTAGGATAAAAGCAAACAATTTAACGAGTTTCCAAAATACTGCATTCAGAATTATATAAATAGCAAGTTACAAAACATGTGAGTCACAAAAATTTGTAACAACTTTCAGAAACGTCAGAACCATGATTTGAACATTTTTGGTGCAGGATAAAGCGAGGAGCTAAATTCTACACATATTGGCATTCCTTCCCCCCTCCATCCCCCCAAATTTTTGGTTTGTAGCCACACTATTCCAAATTTTCAAGGTTTTCAAGCACTAGGAAATGAAACTTATTTTATCAAGTACTTTTGTTTTTCGAACGAATTATGCTAATCTCCCGGAGATGGGGGCCCCTAACAAAGCGGGGGCCCTCCTAAACTATAGCTTGCTTAGCTTGTACGTAAATCCAGGCCTGCTTCTATCCAAAAACCATTACTTGATATCATCTCTAGAGAGATCTTCTCTAAATCAACTGCTGCCCAGATTGAAAATTGTAAGAGACACTCGACTGGTTTAAGTTGTAACGGGCTTTCTCTTATCGTAACAGAGAGCGAAACCTGAGGCAAGGGAAATGCAAGAGTTTCCGGTTGAGATAACTTTTCTTCTTTATGTAGCACCTTCTTATTTTTCTGAAACTTTTTAAAGATGAGAAAGATACTATTATATTTTAGAGATGTACCTACATAGGATTCAGCAGAGGTAAACTGAAGTGGGCAGTGGCGTAAAGTTGTCTCACATAAATTAAAAAGTGAATTATTTTAGCTTTTAACTGTAGTCTTTGGAACATAGTTTAATGTGTAAGTGGGCATGAATTCTGTCTAATGTGTAAAAATTCACATAAAGAAAGGAATTACAAGAGCTCAGCTTGCACTGAGCTCCCACGCAAATTAAGCCTGCAGGTGTATACATGCTAAAGTATTAGGTTGGATAGAGTGTATACATGTCAAAACCAAGGGAATCTGTCACTTCGCCATTAAAAGGAACTCTTTAAATTGGTGAAATCAACCAATTCTTTAACGAATGCAACTTTTTAAATTGGATCACCTTTTTTTACTTTCTTTCACATATTTCGTTTGACAAAATCTGCATTTGGTTACCCGCGCAGAAGGCTTCACACAGCTTTGAATAATATGTGCTTGCAAAAGTTAAGTTCATGAAATACATACTGTCAGACCACGGGTTGTATGGAAAGGCAAACATCCGGTCTACAGGCGGAAATGGACGCATCTATTAGTTTTTAGAGATGTCAGCATTTACAAAGATAAGATATGTCAGCCTCTAAATCAGGGGTTCCCATCCTGTGGGGGTCGCGAATCGTCCCTTAATGAATCGCGACATTATCGCTGTCATATCATTGCATAGTTGAAAAATTGAAGTACATAGGGAAGAATAGCATTATTTTAGAGTAGCATCAAAACTTGAGCGCAATGGGGAATTCTGGAAAAGGACAATGGAGCTACAGTACCCCCTCCCCTCTCAAGCCAGAGTACCTAATCCCCTAAGGTCCTGTAAACTTTGGTTTAAGGACTTCAATCTCTACACATTTCAGCGAAAAGAGTCCCGAATTCATATCCTCTAACATCATTCAAAACCGTCTACAATTTCGTTTTTTGGAACTTCAATTTCAAATATTTTCTTTGAGAGATTCTCTAAACCGCAACCCTTATCCTGAAAGATGTCCCGTATTGCGTTTTCAAGACTTAATTTTTTCCTAAGCCACATCCCGTTCCTTAACTTCGTCAAAAATAGCCAAGAAATGGGCTTTCAGGATTTTAATTTCGAAAAAATTCCAGGGGAGCAGCACATCATTAAAGGTCATATAAAATTTCATTTCTATGTCTTAAATATCAAAAAAAAAAAAAAGAGTTCGTCTCTGAACAAATCCACTTCTCAAAAGGATAACCTACTATGATGTTTTTTTGGACTTAAAACTTCGAAACATTTCCTTGCAGGGCCGTGTTTAAAGAAGGGTACTGTTACAGGGGTTAAGCCCTCTCTTTGAAAAAAAAAGCAAATTAAATGGTTTTCTAAAATTTATTTTAAGTTTAAATTAATTTTAGAGTTAATACACTAATACAATGTTCACACTTTTTAATAATTTCCCATCTTAAACATTTTCCTAAACTGCAGGATTTCCAGACACCTTCTCTGTTAAATATTTAAAAAATTTAACGATGGAGGAATGGCGATGTTAAGCTTGTAGGAGGAAATTAATTAGAGTGTTAAGATAGTGGTGTAAAAAGAAAAAAAAAAGAGGGACAGGGGATATGGTTGCTTTGGTTACTATTAGTTTTTTTTTCTATGGTCAGAAAAGGAAAATTTTCCTTGTTCTCGGAAAGCGTTTGGGGAATCCTCAAACCCTTTCCTTTGATACAGCTTTGATATTGGATAAATTTGCCGTTTCACATATCAGAAGAATGTTTCTATGCACAAAAAAGCAATTTGTTAGGTATAAAATTTCTATTTCTAGTTAAATTCCTGTTTAATATTGTTTGATTAAAAAAGAAAAGAAAAACTTTTATTAGGTGTTATGAAAGAAACATATTTGTCCCCCCCCCCCACTTTTTACAAAACGCTACGCTGTACAAAAAAAAATATATATACACAAAATGTAAAAAAAGTTTAGTTATAGAACTAAAATAAACTATTCAACACGCTCAGTTAGCTTTTCTTTGACAATGCAAGTTATAAAAGAAAAAGTTTCTTCTTCCTTCCTTTTTGAAATCCTGGACACGGGCCTGCTTGGGAGTACCCGAAATCCTCTCCCCCCTTACATTTTTAAAACTCGTTTAAAATTTTATTTTTGGAACTTCAATTCCGAAAACATTCCGTGGGAGGGGAGGCGCCAAATCCAAAACTTTTCCAAAATCTTTACAAATGTGGTCTATAATTGCAATTTTAGAATATCAAATTCAAAAATTTTCCGGGGAAAGGTCGCCAGAACCCTTAACTATAACAAGGATAATCTGCAACGGAGCTTGTTTAAGGCATATCATTTTCTTTTTTGAAAAATTAGAGAGCATCTCCCCCCTTCCCCATCGTTAAAAGTCGTCGAAATCTTCATTTTTAGGACTTCAAGAAATTTCAAAGTTCTTTTAGCTTGAACCGTTCATAAAAGCCCCTGAACCTCTCCACCCCCGAATATCACCAGAGATCGTGTAAACTGCAATTTTAGAACTACATTTTCCGGGGGAGGACCTTCGCGAATGTTACACGTACGACTGCAGATTCTTATTGTTAACTCTCCTTCCCCGCTTATATAACGCAATTAATCAGTTTGATTACTCATATGCGAGTAATGACATCTCCTTTCCACCTTCAAGCATAAATCTGGAATCTCTTGCTATATATACGTTTGAAAAAAAAAAAAAAAAAAAAATGGGGACAGATTGGGGGTCACGAGATGTTTAGTTGGGAAAAGGGGGTCGCGAAGTGAAAAAGGTTGGGAACCACCGCTCTGAATTAAGTCTCATTCAAGTGAGCGGAACACGCGCATCAAATATTTTTACTTTTCCCCCCTCATTTAGATAGGCTTGTCTTAACTGGACATTTGCCAATTCCATATAATCCGTGGTTGGACTGTGTGTCGCGATCTACTGGCAGTTTCTCACCCAGACGATCCGAATTAGATCACTGTAATCGGAAGAACTTACTTCTCCCGCTCAATAGCTTCACTTTTCCAACTGTACCGTAATTTGGTGAGAAGTCCGACTTCCACAGTACACACATTCCATAGGGACCCGTTTGTAGGAAGGTAGGCAACCATTCATAGCATAACAACTCATTCACGCAAAGAATTCAAGTCGTTCAGCTCGATCAGTAGTTCTTTCTTCACTTTTTGAAAAACTGAACTTGAATAATGAACTCGAACATTCGCTTAACATTCAGAAGTTGAAACATAGTAGCCGTAAATCATGCAGTATCCATATATTAAACTGTGTTTTACGAAGGTGGCTATTTTTGTAGTTATTTTACTTTACACGCTATTTTCTTTCGACAATTAAAAAAAAAAAGGCTATTCGTTGAATTATTCAGTTCTTGTGTGATGTGAATTCAGAGTTCTAGTTTGCATTCCAAGTTTCATCTTGCCTTACTCATCCTTCTATCTGTATTATAAATCTTACATGTACCTTGTACTCATATATATCTTTCTTTTTTCCCCGTTTTTGTTTATCACTTGTTACGCTGAACGGTGCCGCCTACGAGCTAGTGTTATTATGCGACACACCCTTTCGCAGATTTAGCTGGGCGACACTCACAAAACTACCCAAAGCTGTCAACTTTGGTGGATGAATAAACTTTTTTTTCCCTTCAGGTGTAGCTTCTCTCTATTAATAGTTGTCTTTTATAATTGCATTGCGTGTTATAAGGAGTGGTGTTTAATCTATCCAGACTAGAAATAAGTATTATAGCTACTGTTCGTGTGAACTTATATTGTTTTGAAATGGTTTGAAAGTTAAGCTGTAATGATTTGTGCTTATTTTATGTGGATTAAACATGCACTGGTATTGACTTTTAATAGAACACCTTTTCCGAAATCTTTTGATTTATTTCATCTTATTAGAACTACACTCTATGATATAGTTTTTTTTTTTTTTTCTTCGATTAGGATTATTGAGAAGTAAGAGGAAGGATTTGCCGTTTTTGCGCAGTGATATTTCCGTATTCCTTTACGGTTTTATTTTTTGTTGTGGTATATATTTGAGTAGGTAGCAGGGCCTATGATCTTGTTTGTTTTGTACTTATGTAAAAATATTGTAACACGGACACATAGTTATTTTCTCGTGTGACTGACTAAAAGTGTTAAGCTTAAATTTTTTAAAAATAATTTTTTATTCGAATAGATGTTTTTCTTTTCTTTATTTATTTATTTATTTTGTATTTCAAAATCTACGAATTTGATTTTTTTTTTGGTTTATACGATTCAATTCATGTGCTACTGTAGCACATTCCTGTGCTGTGACGTTGTTCATTGCAACTCGGAAACAATGAAGATGTGGTATATAACTGACAGAGACTTCCTATTCCACAGGAGGCTGCAATGTTGGATGTGACACCTCTTGTTTCTGTTTGTTTTGAATATGAATGCATAATATCGGACACGTGAGCGCGCTTGCTTCAAGCTGACCCTTATTATTAGCTGATTTTTGTTGAAATCATTTGAATGAGGAAGTTTAATGGTGTGGAATGAGTTGTGATCAGGTCTGTCTGTCGCCCTGCCGGAATGCTGTGTTTTGAAAGAGTATGTTTGTATTTCAAATGAAGGCACTAGTTTGCTAACAGAGACGGGATTTGTTAATAAGAGTAGAAACGTGCCGGTTGACATTTATTTGAAAGGAAGTAGATTGATGCTGGCGCCGACGATTCTTGTTGATGTTTTGTTTACTTTGTCTCACTGATTGCTTCCCCCGTAGCCAATACTTGCTGTAGGACATTGGATTAGTTTTGTCCGTTGCAGTGTGATGATGTTTGAATTTGTGTGTCATTCAACTGTGCAGTACAGTCCCAGCTCGTTTTTAAGGTAACAAGGTTCGGTTTTACGATGCTCCACTCAAACAACGAAATGAATACCCAGTGTATTTTAATTCTAAAATGCCCCACTCGCCCACCTAGCAGCATAATTTAGGGCAGGTAGCTCTCAAGTGGGGAAACTTTGAAACGATTCAAATCGCTGCACCAGCAAGCGGGCGCCACGGGGTCACTGTGACTTCCAACTGGCCCCCACCCGTTGCTTTTTAGAAATATAATTTAATTATGCATTTTTGTGTGTAGTTGTTTTTTCCCTATAAAATGTATTGAATACAAACCCTTTGCCCCCTCCCCCCATCCCCCTTGGAATTTTTTTAAATGACGGGTCTGATAAGGCTTGTGAATATCCTGATTCAATTGCATGAATATTTTTTCCCCCTGAAGTGAAAAATATATCTTCAACTCAATCCGATTTTTCTTACGTTTTGTTCTTGCATTTTGAAGAAGCAGCTTACTGGTTCTTGAGGGAATTATTTTTAGCTTTCCATGCACAAAAATCGTCTCCTCAGTCGAGATCGGAAACGTGCTAGGAGCATTCCTTCAGCACTTCCGGTTTTGTGTTAATGAGAGAAAGTGCTGAAGCATCCTTGAATCCCCCCCCCCTCCCCCACGCTATTCCCGAGAATTCCGAATAGCCGATCACACACTCTGCATATCCACTTGTAGTTAATTGAAATTGAATCCTCGTTATTTGCCCACTGCGGCGATCGTGATCCTGACGCAGCGGTTTTTCTGATGCGAGCAAAAGGGATCGCATGCGTGCCGTGCCATGAATTCTGGAATAATTTTTTTCTCACTTCCTCCGGTATGATGTACGGCCCGACAGATGCGGTTGTTTTTGCATATAACCACCAAATATGGAAAGAATGCTTAGAATGTTGCCGATGATGTTCGTGATTGAAGCTTTTTGAACTGCCGCTGATTGGCAATAAATTGTCGTTTTTTTTCCTTCTCTCTCTCTCACGGAGTAATCTTTTCGGAATCGGAGCAATTTTGACTGCATTGTAGTAGTGGTGGAGATAAAATTAATTTTATTTCTGAAACACTAACAATTAGCATAACGATTTATTGTCCATCTCATTAGGTACTAGAATTATGACACAGTATCATGCCTATAGGGGCTTGTAAGGCGGGGGGGGGGGGAGAGAAGGGACACCTGGTTGACCCGGGTCCAAGCCTGAGGGGGGCCGAAAATTTTACAATGATGGGTGAATTATATGTCGGGACGTAGGTGTAAACAATGTGGAAAAGGGCTGGAAATGACATTTGTGACGGGCCCTAAAATTTCTGTTCCCGTCCCTGGATGCCGAACCTAGACGATGGGCTAAAAATTTGAATGATTTTTTTGGAGATGGGGTGAGGGGGAGGGTGAGGTTGTCATATCGCAGACCACCCTAGTGGAATTTATTGGAGTGTTTTTAGCGGTCTCTCTCACTTTTTGGAAGTATCCTTAGTTTTTTTTTCTTTGAGGGGGGAGGGTGCCATTGCTTTTGTGAGATATGGGCACCCCTGCATAAAAGTGGATTATCCTAAAAAAGAACTCTTCCCAAGACAACCCGTCAACATGTTCCTAACCGACTCTTCACTTCATACTTGATGATCTTTATGTTGAAGATATTTGTCACCGGGAAGAAAAATATACTGTTTGTAACAAAGATATTTCCGTATTTCGTAATAGAGAGGGGGGGAGGGTGTTTTAAGGTAGTGGGGAAATTTGTAACACTAAAGAAGGTACAGTTGACCCTCGTTTTACGCGGGGGTTACGAAGCTGACATGACCTCGCGTTGACCCTTTGAGTGGTGCTATTTCTCTTAGCAGTTCCCCTGGTTTGCGATTTCGTAACCAGGAGGATGTTCGCTATTACTGTATAAAACCTACATGATTGTAGCTTCAGAATCAATTTCTTTCGGCTAAGTTGGTCAATTGTGAAGTTTGTACTATGTTATTCTTTTTGTGAATTACATAGTACAAATCTTCAATATGAAACGCTCTACATTATGGGATTTTTTTCTGAAATTCTCCTTGATATGCCAGAGTGTTAAGATGCGTTAGTTTATTTGAAAACATACACTAGTGATACAACTTGTTTTATTTTTTGATCCTTTTCCATTTTATAACACTACTTACGTATTTGCAAAACATTAAAGCTTGTTCAGTATGGAAATTTTCCTCATTCGTCAAGGTTAAATAAACACAGCTGATTAATTGGGCCGACCATCCGACCCAACTAATGAGGAATTTGCCTATTACTGAAAAAAGGAACGCCACCGACGCCTCTTAGTGCAGATATTAGTTTCGATTTTCTGAGAATGTCACACAGAACCTTGAATTCTGACTGTCATCCTGATCCTTCTATTACACGACACGAATAACACTGGGAAAAAAAAACCCTAATAAAATAAACACCCGGTCTCTTGAATGTGGATTCAATCTGTCAGTGCGAATTTGAAATCCGAATTTCGGCTGTCAGTCATCACAAATGATAAAAGCAGCTGATACAGAGCTGGCCACCGCCTAGTCGACGTCAGATAATCATTCAGATAGAGTACCACGAAAAAAAGAAAAAGAGTCATCACTTTTAATATTCGAAAAGGCGACACGGCCCACACGAGACCTCAAATTGCTTTTCATCAATGGGGCGCCACTGACCTTGGACCCGGGAGTTATGATCCGGGATTGAGTTACTACTGTAAGTTTTTTCCTTTTGCATCGTTTGGTGAGTGTTGGGAAGTGATTTCATTAAATATTTTTTGTTAATTTAATTATTTATTGAATATTGTTTTGAAAGTAGTCATTTTTGAGGAAAGGCGGCGCAGAAGAGGCTAATACTGAATGTTAGAGATGTGAATCCCACGCTGATTCCTGTAAGCAATTAAAAATTTTTAGGACAGATTTTTGTTAAAAACTAAACCTTTGGGGGACATTTAATTTGAGAAATATTCCCTCCACTTCGTTTCTGAAGTCAATAATAAAATATTTGAATTTCATCTTTTTAATGTATCAAAATGAATGTTATAATTGCTACTTAAATCTATTTTCCACAATGACTAGTATGCAAATGTGAAAAAGTGCTAAAGATAAATATTATGTAGTGATTTTGTCTAAATTGAGTAGAACGCTTGCGGAAAGAAACATCTTTATCTACAGTCGCTTTCCAGGAAAATATAAAATCCGTAAGTTTCACGTTCTCACTCATTACCAATATATACACAGTGGCGGAAAAAAAAACTACATAACTTGTGAATTTTTGAAGTTTATGCAGCTTTTTTGCCCGCTACAGTTTACCATTCTTTTGAATTGTTCCCAGGAAAAGGCACAGGACCGTATTTAATGGATGGGTTTTTAGGGTTCAAAAGCCCTCCGAATTTTTCTAAACTGTTCCGAAAAGTGCTCTTCATTAAACCTTTTTTGCGGAAAAAATTTCCGCCATTGTTTATTATTTATTTATTTATTTATAATTTTTTAAATTTCATTTGAAAAATTAAAGTATTTTTATTGAAGAATTGCAGAAACTTGGTTCTTTATGTGCAGTATTTATCCGTACTGTAGGAACTGTGAATATCATTTCTTACAAAACAAAACAAAAATTAGTAACAAAACGCTGTAAATACAGCGATTCTTGAAATTTGAAAGTGTCAAATTCTATATTTCTCTACTCAACATATTTTAAAAGTGTCAAAAAATATGAATTTAAGTGGTTTTCTTCGAATGGGGGGGGGGGGAGTGCATGCATCTATCCCGTTTAGTTATATTTAATAGGGTTGAAGTTTATGCATCAGATTTTTTTAAATATATTTTTCTTTATTTAATAGATTTCATCCTTTGCATCTGTTCATGTTAATGCCCTTAAAGTAGCGCCTCCTCATTTAAATAGCCTCATTTAAATAATGATTTAAATGAAATCAAGTCTTTTTGATCATATAGATTCTACGAGAAATATATATATGTATAATGAACCCCCCTCCCCCGAAACAAAAGTATGGTTATTGCCCTTTTAGGACATATCCTCAAGTTAGGTTGTATCGGCATTAGTGATGTGGATCGGGTAAATACCCAGTGGGTAGGTAAATATTTTTTGGGTATTTACCCGGGTATTTACCCAAGGCCTGGGTAAATACCCAAAAACTGGGTATTTTACAAAAAATGCAAAAAAGTGAATGGGATTTTTTTTTTTTAAATCTAAATTTGAAATAATTGGTAAAACTGATATATACATATGTATTACACAGTTTATAATATTTTTTATTGAAAGACTTGATGAAATCATGAAAGAAACATATTGTGAACCAAAGAATCTTTCTTTTCAATGTCATAATTGGAGAAGTATAAGCAATTCATTATGAACTTCAGGATTTCAAAATCACAATCTAGGTTAGTCATATCCAAAATGAAAAAAAAAGGAAGCATGAGGGATGTTTGGAAGAATAAACTGAGAAGTTATTAAGACTATGGTGTTATTTATTTTATTGATATTTAAGTGATAACATGGAGAATATAGAAACAGTTTTCACATTAATAAGCAAAAAAAAGCAAAATATTCTATTCTGTTGCCTTGCTCATTTGCATTTGCTCCCCTGTAGGGTGGGAAGGTAAATATTTTTTTGGGTATTTATCCAAAGGCAGGGTAAATCCCCTAGTAATTGCGCATTTTGAAATTTTTTTTTAGGTAGTATTAAAAGGTGACTATTTTCTTTTTTAAACATAAACCCTAAAATAAAAGATTAAAAATTTTAAATGAATTTTAAATGTTTATGTATATTATGTGTGCGTGTGTGTGTGATACAAAATACACCTGAACAATTGAACTAAGTGTGGAGCAAGGGCTGATCCAGAAAATGTTCAAGGAGGGGGAGATTGTTTTCACTCTTTACTCTTTAGAACTTCAATGCACTCCTTCGAAAATTTTTAGAAATTGAACTCCTCGTTTACCTATCCCTTATATCATCTATCGTCTAAAATTGAGATTTCGGAACTTCAATTTCAAAAATATTCCTGTAGAAAGTTCGTGCCCCTATCCCCAGAGTAATAAGAGATGTGCTACGATTGCGCTTTAAAGACTTCAATTCCGGAAGAATTCCTGGAAAGAGTTCCCTTTCTTCTAACACCATCGAATATTATGTAAAATTACGGTTTTGAAACTTCAGTATTGAAAATATACATGAAAAAAATTCCTGTCTCTTGGCTCAAGGAGGGGCCGATCGCCCCCATCGCCCCTCCCTTGTATCCGTCCGTGGTGTGGAGGAAATTTCTGCATAAGATATAAGTAAATAAATAGTAATAATAAATTGAGCGACATTTTGTTACATTTTGATGTCATGAAGGGACATATTACTGGGTTATAAAAGACTAGGACCTTAAAACATTGATGTTTGCTTTTTTTTTGTAACTAGTTAAGCTTTTTACTTTTTGATGAATGGCTTTTTATATCTGAAATTTGGCTATCAACATTGATAAGGCATATCCAACACAATTAATGTGAATATCATATTAGATTGCTAAGCTGTTTCACACAATAATTCTTTAAATATGTGATCAAAATACAATTTTTGGGCAAAAATTTATTGTTTTGTATATGGTTGGTTGTATATATACATAATGGAAGACATACAGAAAAGTATTAGTTGACTATAAATTTTTGAAATAAATACCCGGGTATTTACCCATTTTGGGTATTTACCCGGGTATATACCCTGGGTATTTACCCCTAAAAATATATACCCGGGCATTTTACATCACTAATCGGCATACAACGAAAATCACACCTATGCACAGTCATTTACTACATACAGTCTACATACAGTCATTTCTCAAAGCTAAGAGGGGCTATGCCCCCCCCGCCCCTACCCCCTTCGAATGACAGGCATGCGTATCATTTCTTCAATTATGTGTCATGGAAACGCATTTTCGACACTCCTTTTGCAATTAAGTTTTCTCTTTTAGTCAAAATTAAACAGAAATATTTCTGATTCGGCGATTTTCACTCCCCCCCCCCCAGATTAAAAAGAAAGTAGAAAGTCTGGGAAGAATCTTTTATTTTTATCCACGTCCACCCGCTCAAACCCCTTATTATAGTTCGAATCATTTTTACTACTGTGCTTCATTAAAACTGGTCAATGCGTGGAACATTATTCGCTTTTGTAGATTTCCGACTATTTTATTTCATGCAATCATTAAAAAAGTACATCGCAAAATAATTATAACCCCCTGTCCTCACTGCAATAATGTTGTATTCTACAGCTTCCGAAAATACCGAGTAATAATGGCTGAAGTGGGATAAAATCAGCGCACGTGTTTTCATCTCGAATAATGGTGTGTTTCTTTCATGTTTTGGGTCGGCGGACATAAAAATCTGCATACAAACCGAACTTTATTTTGTTTTTCAGATACTCCGGCTCTCTTCTCTCTCTCTCTCTCAAAAAAAAAAAAAAGTTTTTACATCTTTTTTTTCATGAAACGTGTCACGGTGTACTTGAACTCAGATTGATTGATAGATGCGGGTGGAAGCCCTTTCACCCTTTTGAATTTAAATTCAAGCGGGAAAAGGGTTGAGGTTGACATTGTGTGTTACAGAACCATTATGCATGCAATGCGCCATGTTTTCCCACAGTGTGGATCATGTTTTGAATCAGTGGTGCTCAACCTACATCTAGGGGCGTGCATAGAAATTTTGGGGCCCGTCAGAAATGACTTTTCCGGGCTCCCTCCATATTGTTGACCCCTATATTTCACCCCTAGTTTTAAAAATATTGGGCACTCTTCAGGCCCAAGCCAACAGGTATCCCATCTCCCCTCCCCTGCCCCTGTGCACGCCCCTGCCTACGGCCCGCAAAGCTGATCCCTGTGCCCTTGTTTTGTTCAATGTCACAAATCGAAAAGCACGATAGTGACAATGTCACAAATTTGGAGCCTAATACAGTGAAACCTGTGTACAACGATAGCGTTGGGACAAAAAAAAAAATTGTTATAGACAGGTTATCGTTATAGACAGTTTGATTATTGATACTGACATTTTTCTGGGACCAAGGAAAATATCGTTATAGACAGGTTTTTATTATTCTAGACAGTATTGTTATACACAGGTTGCACTGTATCTAGAAATCGGTTTTTGAAAACCATACTTTTATTAAAATAAGCATCAAGTAATGATAACATATATTTATTTGTAATTTTCTAACCTTTTCCATATTTTCCCCATGTAGTTTAGAAAATTATGAAATATATTTTGAAAATTGATATTATTCTGGCTTGAGAGAATGATTTTAATATGAGGTCCGGCCCGCGGGCGGAAAAAGGTTGGGCACCATTGTTTTAAATTCTTGTCGTTTTGAAATGAGTTTTAATGGAAAATTAGAACGCAGTATTCTCATTGTGAGGACAGAATGTGAGTATAATAGTAAATGACTGTATAGACTTTTTTTCATGCATTTAGGCTTCGGAGGGATAATGTGCTAACACCTTAGATATGAATTTAGTGCTAGGGATAAGTTATAAAATTAACAGTGGACAAACCAAAAACTAAAATAAAATAAATCTAGGAATTAAGAAATATTCGACTCGTGATTTTTTTATTATCAGGGAGAAATTTGCATGGGAGTTCACTTCCTTGTTTTCAGTGTTTTTTTTTTTTTTCTTTTTCTAAATTAGACAGTACGCAGCAGAGTTCTTCGATATTGGGTTACCGAGCCACAGTGCAGAGGTTACCAAACTTTTTCGATTTGCAGTACCCTCTGAAGAATTAAAATTTTCTTGCGGCACCTATCTAGGGTGAGAGCCTCATCTAGAGATAGACTCGGCACTAGAAGCTCGAGTTCCCCCACAGTCTATCTTCATAAAAACAGAAACACTGATACCACGGTTACTTCGCAGCATCCCTTATCTCTCCCTGTGGCACCATTGGAGCGGTACACACTTTGAGAACCCCTTCAATAGTAAATTTCGGAACTATATTTGAAATCCGAAGAAAGTTTAGAAAATTTGAATTCCGAAACTAATAATCACCAATTTTATTTTCACATGTGTCAGTTTTCCCGTTTTTTTAGCCTACTTTCCCAGTAAAAGTCAGAAAAAGAAGAAAAAAGCATGAAAGAAGGCTTAATGCATCTTAAAAATATCGTGAAAAACAAAAAAAAAGTCAAAAATAAATAAAATAATTAAATAAATATTGAAAAATTAAAAATTGGAAAGTAGTGTATTGAGATGGGGGAAAAATGTCTGTCGGTCGGTCTGTCTGTCTGTCGGTCTGTCTGTCTGTCCCCCCCTAATAACTTTTGAATGAATAGTCCGATTCGAACAAACTTTTTTTTGTTCGAATGATCTCGGCGAGGACACCTCATTCCCATATTTCACTTTTTGATTTGAACTATTTTTTGTTCAATTTTGAACAGTTCAAAAAAACTTAACATTAGCGCCTACGGGGAAATTCAAAAGCAATTCCGAACTGTGAGGCGAATTTGCTTCAAACAAACTTTGTAGGAAAAAGCTTTTGATAAAAAACTTGTATATAAGATATCTTTTTGATTTGAACAATTTTTCCGTTCAATTTTGAACAGTTCAAATCCCTTAACATTAGCGCCTACGGGGAAACTGAAAGTCAATGTAGATTCCCGTACTTGAAGGCGGATTTACTTCAAACAAACTTTGTTGGAAATAGCTCTTGACGACCTACTCCCGACTCCGACTCCGAGAATTTAGGGGGACCTGACACCGACTCTGACTCCTGTTCCCGACAATTAATCGGACTCCGACTCCCCGACTTCGACTCTGACTTCGTAGCTTTGACAAACATTTATACACGGAGGACAAATGACTGACTTCGATTCTTGGATATTCGACTCCGACTCTTTTATCCCAAAATGAGATTGACTCTGACTCCGACTCCGCTGCTGTGGTTTTAACTGTGAAATAATTATTGTTGGTATGATTTGTTTTTATTTTCACGCTAAAGTTTTAATTTAGGTATTTAGTTTTCGGTGAATAAACTCGAAAAATATGCGCAGACGATTTTTGTTTTTGACAATGAAAATTATTTCTTTAAGTTGACATTTTATTGTTTTTTTTATTTTGGTTAAGTGCATTAATTCGTTTAAAAAATTATTTTCGGCAACAGGGGAAAATTAAACGATTTTTTTATATGATGTATTTATTTTAATGAACTTATTATTATTTTTTCGTTTTGAAAGCTGTTAAAAAATTTTTTTAATGGAAAGAAGTGTATTAGCTGCTTTGTTTAAAAGGTGCTGCTATTTTATTTGTTCGTTTTTTTGAAGAAAAGTAAGGAATATTTTATTCCTAGAAATCAGCTTAAAATATTTAAAAAAATATGTTTGAAAAAATTTGCGATTTTAGCTATTTTTGAGAATATTGATCAGGTACTAGAAAGTAGTATGGGGTATACGGGAAAGTAGGCTCGTCTAGTTCTAGACGGAACTTCTTGTTCCTAAGAAAAAAAGGTTAACATTGTAGCGGAACTTAGCACATAACTGAACTTCTTTTCTGTCACCGGAAGTTTTGCACCTTCTAGTTTTCTCTGTCAGTGAAGGTTCGTCGTGAAAGTTCGAAGTACTCATACTGTCGTTTGAAGGCAAAGCGCAGTAACTGCAAATTTTTAATTTTTTTTACATTTTTGTTATCTATTATTGTACTTTAGTTGGTTATTTGTAAGAAAATCAGAAAAATCCGATTGAAGTAAAACAATCCTATTTAAGTTTTAAAACATCCGATCTTTTTCTTAAAATAAGAAAAAAAAAAAGTAATATTTTGTCCATCCTGATTTTATGTATCTCTATAGAACTACTTCCCTCCATGTGTAAGACCGAATTCTTTTATTGTGGGAAAACATGTCTGCCGTATCTAGATTAGATTCATGATGAAAATGCAGTGGTGACGGATGCTCTCTCCATCAATATTAATGGAGTGGACACGTGCTTGCAGGAGGCATTTTAATTCAGGCCATTGAACAAACGGGCGAAATTCAAAACCATGTTATCACCAGCCGCGACTTCAATTAACATAGAAGGGTGATGAACCCTTTCAAAAAGCGACGTGATATTTTGTCTTTCTTTCATATACTATTCCTTTTTCAGCCCCTTCCCCCCAACTCGTAAATAAGAAGTGTTCTTGCTGATTTTCACGTTGCGTTTGGAAGTTGTGAAGAAAGAAGGGAAAGTTTGTTTGTGTGTGTATTTAATTTGTGATGGATGTTAGTTTGCTCCGAATCATGGGCGCCCATATGCAAAATTGTTAGGGGGGCTCAGATATTTTAACCATGGTTTAGCAGGATATTTTCCCCAGAAAAGTAGATTTTAGGACAGATTAGAGTCATTAAAATTTGACATTTTTAATAACTTATTCATTAATGGCTGGAGAAATGTTTTTTACATTTTTGCAAGGAAAAAAGTACTAAAAGGAAGAAAGTTCTAATTTCTAAGGGGTTGGGGCGGCTCGAGCTCCCCCTTGCCCCCTATATAGGCGCCCTTGCTCCGAATGGTTTCTTTGGTGCCCCCCCCCCTCAGTTTCGTCGATACGAAGTTATAGGGGAGGGGGGATTTTAAATGTCGGCGAAAAGTAAGGCAAACTTTTTCTTTTGAACTTCGATCATTCGAAGCATTAGAAAATTTTCGTCTTATATACATTAGTTGACGCCACTGATCTTTGAATAGAGAAGTTTTCGATTTTTCAATTTTATTTTTATATGATAGAGTAACGCGTATGAACATCATAGGTGAAAAAATTTTTGCGATACGATAAGTAGTTTTTTTTTTTTAAATAAATTTTTAAAGTTCAAGCGCTTGTGATGTCAAATGGCATAAGAAGTGACGTCATGCGCTCTTCCGATAGGGGAGAAACCGAAGGACGTGTATTCGCCTTCGAAGACGAAACGTAAAAGGCTTATCTCCTCGCGTTTCTGAAACATTAAATCTCTCATCCCTCGGAAATATTCGAATATCATCATTGATGTTACTTGAGGATGATTATTTAGATTGTGCTTTAACGAATCCGGCCTCCATAGTGTGTTCAAAAGGATTGTTGAATTTCTAAAAAATAAAAATATCAGCGCGCTCAAAATGTTCCTAGCGAAAACAAGGGATCTTCGGCGGAAGGCTGCCCATTAGCGCCCTGTGACGTAAGCTCGTGACGTTTCAGAAAAGCGCACTTTTGCGCGTGGATTTTTAAAAATTCATTAAAAATCAATCACGGTGTTTTAAAATTCGGCGATGGTGAATTTTTTAGTTTTGAGGGTCAATTAACAGTATCCAATAGCCAAAATATGAACATTTAATAGGTTGCAACTTCCTTATTGTTGTAATTCTGTGCACCTGTGATGTTTTTCTTCTCTCACGCTGCGGAGTTTGAAATCAGATGAACTTTAAGCATATCGTTGCCGCAGAGCAACCATAAAACATCTAATCCCAGAAACAACAGTACGATATCCGCCTGTTGTTCTCTGATGCAACGACGATATCCGGAAAACGAGGACCGCAATCTGTAAATTATCCATCATCAATCAAGGTTCTTAACCAATCCAGTTTCGAGTTAGTTGCGCTTTCGCGATAAACGCTACTTCATGATGGTTTTATTCTTTGGCTGACAAGTTGCTATTGTCATTTCTTAGATGAGTACAAGCAGCACAGTTGCTGCCGAAATTCAAAATTATTTTTTTGTATGGTTTTTCCCCCGTGAATGTGTACACCAAGCAGGAATTAGTAAATGGAGGGAGCAAATCGAATCATTTTCTTAGCAAAAACTGAGGCCAAGACCTCAGACGTGACTCTATAACGAGGAGTGGTTTTTACGTTTTGCGTGAGTCTAGCGAAAGAAAACTGATTTCTTCCAATGCGCATAACGTAGCATTCTTTGTTACAGGTTTAATCACTCGAAAAGCTGAAGAAATGAAGCTTCTGAAGGCCTCAGTTTTCTTTTTGATTATATTCCATTCTTATCTGGCTCCCCCCTCCCCTCATGTTTGATAACTCTAGTTTCAGTCATATTTTCAGTGTTTAATGAAGTTTCGATAAATATTTGAAGGTGAGTTTCAGCTGCACACCGAACGTAAATTTTTGTGGGAGCGGAAATTCTCAATTTGCCGATTAGAACTCCAAAATTTTGCCGAATGATGATAATTTTGCCAAATAATCGATCCAACAAAATTTGCTGATTTAGGAAATTTTGAAAGGACGTGACCTCCCGTGATTTCCATCGGGGCGCCTTTGATGAGTTTAACAAGGAAAAATAATTGTTCGTTGCCTTCGAATTTTTATGTCTTTTGCCATTTTCTAACCATCGATTTATCTTTCTTCTCACATTAAAATTATTACATTAAGATCTTCAGCAACGAAGTATTGATTTTGAGGTGAGTCATCATTCTGAAAAACAAGTCACTAAAATAACCCCTAAAAATGGCTCAATACGCAGATAATCCAAACGGAGAAACATTTTTCTAATGAGATTACTAAAGTTGCGTAATCTATTGGTTCTCATGTCAAAAAACAATCGTTTGTTATTTGTTAGTGTCTCTCGTGCATATAGAAGTACTTTACGGTTGTTTCCGCTTTCGGTATCAAGGTCATTACTATCAGAATGCTGTCACTCAAAAAAAGAGTTAAAACCCTGAAAGAATTTCCACTAATTAGTGTTGGTTATCTTTCTGTTAGAGATAACAGACAGCCATCTTCAAAAAAGCTCATGTGTACGCATCCGATCTAATCTTCGACCTACATTTGGTTTGTAGCCCCCCCCCCCAGCTTTTCATGTGAAGTTTTATCAATCAAGTTTCTTATGCAATCACTCTATCATCAAAAAGAAGTAATACACGTTTCGCTATCGCTTCATGTCTACTTGCCATTTTTCGCACTTGGGGAAAAAAAAGGAGGGGGGGGGGGGGGGTTATTAATATCTTTTTAAAATTGCATCATATTAGAATGCATTGGCTTGGTTTTCTTGACGATAGTCGTAAGAAACTCTTTTGTCATCTTACATGTTTGAATGCTTGAAATCTCCCGAGCAAAAGAATGTGCGCGTGTTGAAATTGAAATATATCGCACATTTTCTAGTTATGATTCCATTTATATTAATTACTTTTTTTTTTGGTTTGTTTTTTTCATTTAGCATTTGTATAGCTGTAAAAAATAACCATCGCTTTGAAATATTAGCTAGAGAGTTTCTGATTCTTTTTTCAGTCCGAACATTTTGGTTTTAAACGAGAAATATTGTAACGTTCGAATGTTACGAAAAAAAAAAAAAATGCTGTTCATTTTGGCCGAGGAAAAACGTAGTAATTTTCCAATATCAAAAATTTTCACATTTTATGCCTCTACATAGCGTTTTTAGGTTCCGCAAACAATCAAGTCTTGATTGTACTAGTTTTCTCGCTTGTGCTTTGAAAACATTAGATTTGTGCTAGATAAAAAGATTTTTTTCTTTTCTAACTTAAAAGCTTCGAATAAATATCATCATATGCGAAAAAATCCATTCTTGCAAATGGTATATGAGTCGAGGAGCTTTTTTGCACTTGAAAATTTATGTCAAAAGTTCACTTGAAATATTAATAAAAAATAAAAAAGCAAACTTATTGAGCAAATGTACTCGGCTGTATTTCTGAAAAAAAAAATCCTATAATAATATGTATTGATAATAATGACCAGGAAAATTGCGCATAATATTCTTTCTTTGTATTAATCATTTAACTTTTTTGAAAAATTCAAAGCTTCATTTGTACGCATCATTTTAATTTATTTTCCTTCCTTTCAATTTTTTTTTGCTCTTCTCATAATGTTAATGAAAATGCATTATCACACAACTTACAGATTGATGTTAATTGCGTCACTGCGTAGGTTTAAGTTAGCAGAAAAGGGCACGAATAAATTAACACATGGAATGTTTGTTCTTTTTTCTCTTACATCGTTTGCGGAGGATAGTTGTTTTTCAGAATTTTTATCGAATCTCTTACTTGTACTGCTCTATCACCAAGGGTATGTAAATATGTTCTTTTTTCCCCACAAGTTTTTCTCTCACATTTAGAACTATATTTGTCTTAGCTGTGAAAAGATAAGTGTATCGTTATCTTTCTTGAAGTTGATAAGAGCGGCAAAAATAAGCTTTTGTTGTGACGCACAAATCTTACTTCGAAAATTCACTAAAATGACAATAAAATATGTATCCTCCACATCCTGACAATTACATTTGGACAATTCCACGAAAAAGTCAACCGCATGTCCCGCACGTGACGGTTCATATATTTCATTAAAAAGTAATAATTTTGAAGGGTAATGACGAAATGTTTTACCTTAGAAAGCGCACATAAGTTTGTAATTTGTTAAGCAGAAAAGATTTGTTCATTAATGTTTTGAAATATTATTTTTAAGGAAATGTATGAGACGTCACATGCGGGACAAAATGACCGTTTTCCGTGGAATGGCCCATTTTCGCATAACTTGGCAGTTAAATGAAATCTATTTCTCCTACAATCAGTACTTCGTTGATGAAATTCTCCACTTTGTCCGCGAAGATTTGTTTTGTCGTTATGTTTGAATTTGGAGTTTTTTTTACATTTGTTCCTTTTCTTCTTGACAAACCTTTCAGATACTGCTACTAGACAAACTAGAAAGGACTGTATTCTAAATTACCGAAGCTACAAAACTATCATTTATTTCATTTTTCAAAGAGCTCCTTCCCGAAGAAACAATTGTGGTTCGAGATAATATTGAGTACCGAGACATTCAATTGTAAAATATTTTGAACAAATCTTCTTTCTCTTTGAGCGGTCTTGAAAAAGTCAATTTCCTTGAAAGGCGGAGGATATCGTTTGGTTGTAACTTTCGGTTTCAGCCGTTTTGACATAAGAATGTTTCAAATTATCCGCATTTAAAATCTGAGTAATTTTATTCATTTAATTATTATCATTATTTTGAATATCTTGTAACAACATTCGTAAAATTTATTAACTGAAATTTTAGTTTGAAGAAAGGAGTATGTGTTTTTTTTTTATTATTGTTGATCAAAGTTTCGTAACCAATACCGCCCACCTGCTCTGAGTTTTTATGTTTCTCACTGGTGGGTTGGGTAATAACCGTATTTACATCATTGATTTGTATTCAAATAAAACGAACTAAATGCAGTGAAATCCTGATACAACGAATTTTTATATTTAATACTAGGAAATATCCGTTTCAACGAAATACATTTTCACTCCCGATTTAATTTCTATTGCATTGCTTGAATTCCATTAAAACGAAATTCCCGTAATAGCGAAAAAAAATTGCAGTCTCTTGAAGTTCGTTGTAACGTGTTTTCAAAAAATGAATAGCTACAACAAGGTTTTGGAATTTCACGTTTACTTATTTTCTTTAAATACAAATTGCATGAATGATCTCGCCATTCATCTTTATGTTCTATTTATCGATGGAAAAATAAATATATAAAAATCCCACTAAAGAGTTCGTTTCGATTTTATCTTTTTTCCTGTGCGTAAACACTGTTGATTGTCGATCATTTCGGTATTAATCGGTGGCGCGGTCAACTGCGAGGGCACGTTCTTGAGTTTGGCACGCGAATATTCGGCGCCTGGCCGCGACAAAGAACCCTCTTGTTCGATTTCCTGGTGAGTCCAGACTCTTTCCTTTCGTCAATGAGCTCGACCCCTTTCGTTTACTCCGTTCGTGTATGGGCGCGAATGCCGTATGTATGTCATTGTGAGTTACGGTACACGTTACACATGAGACTTCAACTGAAGAATAATTTTGGAAAAAAAAAAGGAACCGACTTTAAAATTGCTCTAAAATGTGAAAAATAAATTATTCTTTGAACACCATCGATAATACTTTTAAACGTAATTGTTGAAGTTGGCGCAAAAATAAAAAGGAAAATCATGTGTTTATCCATATTTCGTTCATAGTTTTTAGGAAATCATCCTAAATCAGGAGCGAAACATGTATACCGTTACTCTAATATCAAGGGCACCCAAACGCAAAATTTTAAGGGGGGGGGGGGGGGGCTCAGATATTTTCTCGATGGTTTAGCCGGATATTTTCCCCACAGAAACCGATTTCAGTACAGATTAGAGCTATTGAAATTTGTCATTTTTAATAACTTATTCATTAATTCTGCAGAAGAAATGCTTTTACATTTTTGCAAAGAAAAAAGTACTAAAAGCAAGGAAGTTCTTATTTCAAAGGGGGGGGGGTTGAGCCCCACTTGCCCCCCTATATGGGCGCCCTTGTCTAAAAAAAAATTGAAAGTACACACTATTAAGGACGCAAATAAAGTAAAATAAAAAAAAATACAGTAGACCCTCGTTTTATACTCGGGTTTATTTTACGCGGTTTCGATTATACGCGGGTTAAGATTTCACAACTTTATTTGATTTTACGCGGATGAGTTTCGGTTTTACGCGGATGCGGCAATGCAAGCAGATAAAATTTTCTCCTCTTTTCAAAATCGGAACTCCTTAAGATTGCAGACTACACGTAATCAACTGCATTTTTGCATTTTGGCGTGCTAATAATCGAGCTTGGGCCACTAGAGACATTTCATGCGATTGGTTTGATTGCAGTATGTTTAAAATTGTGCTCCATGGAACACAAGCTTCCGTGGAGATCAATCAAGGGCTCTGCGTTCTTTTTTTAAATTCCAGCACTTAAAAATTCTGTTGAAGTAAGAAATGAGAAAAACATTTAATCAGTATTTTCCGGATAAGCAGCAGAAAAAGCATCAAAATGAATTGTGAATTGAAAACTCAATAATTGTCAATGTGTGACCTGGGGCTATGTTAGTACACGAACAAGAATACGTGTATTTATTAAAATAACATTTAATTGAAATTAAAAAAGAAAGTTACTTTCTGATGACTATAAGTAATATGTAGAATATTTTTCGTTTTATTGCCATTTTTGGATGATGCATTCAAACTAGACTATTGAAGATAAACTAGTGGTTCCTTGAAAAAAGTGGATATTAAAAGTTGTTCCACTTATCAAATAAATTAAGAAACGCTGCAGTGTTGCGATACTGTCTCTAACTTGTCGTATCGGTAGGCAAAAGTTTTCGAATAAGAGCATTTTTTGTAGGCAGGTCGCAATGATCCCCTTCGCCCCCCCCCCCCGGGGTCGCAGCGTATTCTACCATTAAAACCCCCCAGAAGAATCAGTGCGACTTATTAGCAAATAAGCTCGACATTTTATCATGCACTTCTATATTAATGTTATGTCTTTAGAACGCCTCCATTTATGTCAGTGAGTGAAGACGTCGAGTCTGTGACCTTTTAGCAGAGCCACGAACCTAGTAGCTGGCCCCGCTCTTCCACGGTAGATAAGGTGCCCTGTATATACACACACACATGATGCAATGACGTCGCTCCAAAGAGGGCTCTTAAATGAATTCCTGTTTTTAGTTGCTTCTCGTGCTGTGGACTTGAAGTGCCTCCTTTGCTCGCACGCTGCGTATTTACGCTCGGATTTATTGGGATTTACGACGTTTTTTCTGCCACAGAAACCTTCAATGAAGGGAAACATATTGGTGAGTACATAATGAGCGATCATTGCTTCCTTCCTTTATCGAGCGAATGCAATTTGATAAGAAAGCTTGAGCTTTTAACTTGTTTTTGTTTCCTTTTTAGTCCTCAAATTTGTTCAATATGCTCTCTGAGAAAAATGTGTACGAAATCCGTGTAACTTTCACTGCAGTGGAAGGATCTGTTGTTTGTATGTTTATTTCAACGGTTTTTGTTATTATTAACTAGGGTGTTTAGGGGGGGGGGGAGCGTGGCACAGACTGCGCCATTGAAACTTGTAGGAGGGCGGTGTTTTTATTCATAATTTTCTCTTTTCTGGAGGACTCTCGTTCTTGGGGGGGGGGGGAGGGGGGGAGGTCTTTGCATTATGTGAGGGTTGGGGTGCGCTATTGCTCTTTGGGGAGAGTTGCACACCCCTGTTAAAAAAGTATCATTCACTTGCTGTAAATTTTACCCGACTTGATGATCTCTTAGCAACAGGGGCAGAGCGATCCTACTTTCCTGTACTTTTGATTGTGAAATGAGTATAATTTACCAGTGTAATGTTTTCTTTTACTTCAAATAATCAGTCCTTAATTTGTAACGAAAGAAATGCAGGAGCCCTATGGTCTTCAGAGCTTATTTTGATGCGTAAAATAGTCTGAATAACGTTTAATGTTTAAAAATTCTCATGAAATTGAAAAGAAGTGCAGGATGTGAACTCCCGGGGGCTCCTATGCAAATTACGCCCTGCAAATAATCATACATCCACATCAAAAATCTACATTAAATAATCATGCAACTCGAATTGTTTAGAACAGCGGTGCCCAACCTACGACCCGCGAAATTAAATAAAATGTCACATATTGGAGTCAAATGTTCGGAAATTGGTTTCTGTAACACAGATGCATTTAATAAAACTAGCATCAAGTAATTGGTAACAACATTCGTTGCTTTTAATTTTTCCTTCCTTTTCCATATTTTCCCATTATTTATGAAGGGTGAAATATTTTGAAATTTTATTACTGATTTGTCCCGCGGAAATGATTTTAATGTGAGGTGTGGCCCTCGGGCAGAAAAAGATTGGGCCCCACTGGTTTAGAAGATAGAGGCTGTTCAAGTCAAAAATAAATAAATAAATGAACATAAATAATAAAAAAAAAGGTAAAACCCCATAATTTTGCCCATTTTTGAACTTTAATTTTTTTAAAAGAAATTTGGGAAAAATAAATAATTTCAATCAGTTATTTATTTGTTCTACTCAGCGTACAATTCACATGAAAAATTGTAGTGTATTTTTGAACTGAAAGTGAAATTGCAAATGCATTGTAGTTCAACTCATCAAGAAATAATGCATACCAGATTGTTTAAGCCGTGTCATTTCTGATTTTCTGAAAGTTTGTAGATTATATAACGACATCCACACTATCCAAAAAGCTTCCGTTTGACTAGTTTTAACATTAAAAGTATGGAATGTCATGAATGTAACTTTTTCTACTGAACATACTCTTTTTTCTGAAGAAAAATATCTGGCTTGTATTTTACCGCCCCCCCCCCCCAAAAAAAAAAAAACACCTTTTCCTTGAACCTCCCTTCCCCTCGAAAGAACCCACTTTCAGTTAGTTATTTTTACATTTTTCTTTAAAAAACAGAAACCCTGGGTCCATGGATTTAAAAAAATGCTTCCCTCCTCCCCCAACACCCTGGTTCAAATATATTTTGCTTAAATGCGTGGAAACAACTTGCAAAGTCAACACTGAAGTTATCTTGGTAAGCTCTGTAGCCAAACTTATTGATTTTAAGTCGGAGCCATTAGTTATATCAGGATGCAAAGAATTTATGTAACAAAGACAAACAATTGCAGTTAATGTATGATAGTTAACATGGAATGTAGATCTTAAGGAACTGGCACTGCCTATAAAAATAGTTAAGAAATGCTGATGACTTACCCGCAGAGCGTAGTTGGAAGGCTGGAAGGGTAATGAATAATGGTTAGGATACATCAAAAATAGGAAACATGAATTGGTTTAATGGATTTTGTTTATTACTTGATGGAATTAAAGAATGAGTTGGAGCGTTTACATAAGCGTCCGAAGAGGCGGACGATCCTATCCAGTCTCCCCGTTATTCCGAGGAGACAGAAGTTTGTTTCTTTTTGTCAGGGGGAGGTGGTGCCCTCTTCCGAGGGTGGGACAGAACTGAACATCCTCCGCCCCCGAAAGTCAGAAGTCAATCATTCAGGCAGAACTGATACCTGAGATATAGATCGAGTTACATCTCCTTTTGAAGTTCTCATTGCCACCACTCGTATTCGATTGTCAGGACCAGGGAAGACCCTTTGGACTCGGCCTACTGTCCAATTGAGAGGCGAGGAATTCTTTTCTCGGACGAGTACAAGATCACCTGGCTGAATGTCCCGATGCGGAGTTTTCCACCTCGGACGAGGTTGTAAGGTATTCAGGTACTCCTTGCACCAACGATCCCAAAAATGCTTCCGGACGTTTTGAATAAGAGTCCATCGGGATGAAATGGAGATCGTCTTGTGCGATGCATCGGGAGAGGGCAAATCGGTGAGTGGTTGTCCAATCAGAAAATGACCAGGAGTTAGAGCTTCAAGGTCGGATGGGTCGGATGATAGAGGAATGATTGGTCTGGAATTAATTATTGCTTCAATTTGAGTAAGAAGAGTTGATAGTTCTTCGAAGTTTAAAAGAACTGACTTGCATGATTTGTAAAGATGTTGCTTCGTTAATTTAATCGATGCTTCCCAAAGTCCCCCGAAATTTGGGGAATAGGGTGGAATAAAATGCCATTTGATGAATTTTTGGCTGCAAAATGTACTGACGGGTTCGGACTTGCAAAGATTGAATAAGGATTTTAAATATTTTGCAGAACCTTTAAAGTTGGTGCCATTGTCGGAGTGAATGTCAGATGGAATTCCCCGTCTTGCAAAAAAACGACGAAGGGAAGCAATTAGAGCGTCAGTTGTTAAGTCTGACACGAGTTCAATATGAACTGCCTTTGTTGCCATGCAGACTATTAGGCAGATGTAAGACTTGATCTTGATTTTGGAGCGCTTCAAGTTAGGTTTTGTGAGGATGGGGCCAGCAAAATCGATTCCGACTTGTTGAAATGCTCGAGAAGGTGTTATTCTCGAAAGTGGCAAGTCCCCCATTATTTGCCGATTCGCCTTGGATTTAAATTTGAAGCAAGTCAGGCATTTTCTTGTTTCCTCTCTCACTACGGATCTTCCATCAGGTATCCAAAATTTCTGGCGGAGTATTGCCAGAAGCAATTGTGGGCCTGCATGCAAATATGTAAGATGGTAATGCCGAACTATAAGTTTTGTAATTACGTGGCCCTTTGGCAGCAGCATCGGATGTTTTTGATCGTAGGAGAGAGTCTGACTCTTGGACAGTCGGCCACCAACTCGCAAGATACCTCCTTGATCTAAGAACGCATTTAAAGAATTTAGTTTACTTGACCGTGGGATTACTTTGTTACATTTTAAAGAGCTTATTTCATTGGGGAAAACACTTCCTTGAACAGTTCGTATTACAGTAAGAGTAGCGTGATGTAGTTCATCAGCAGATAGGAAACCTAAATGCTTTGAATTTGGATGTTTCAGGTTGAAAATAAATCGTTGAATCCACGCTGTTACTCGTATGAGTTTAGTGTATGAGGAATAATGAAGCATAAAATCAGGAATTTGTTGAACTTCAGCATGTGCGGTTATAGAGTTTTCGGGACCACGTGGTTCATGGGTTACGGGTTGTTGTTTGTTCTCTGGTGAGGATGATTCTTCAGATAGCCAAGAGGGACCTGACCACCAAAGTTCATGATTTTGTAATTTTCTCGGTAATATACCACGTGAGGCACAGTCCGCAGGATTGTCTTCACTACACACATGCTTCCATGTAACGTCATCAGTTAGGTTTTGAATTTTCGCAATTCTATTTTTGACGAAACTATCAAGTTTTGCACTAGGATTTTTCAACCAGCTTAGAACAATTTCAGAGTCGGTATATAAGAATCTTTTTGAAATTGAGATATTCAAAGCTGAACAAACCGCCCGATAAAGGTTGGACAGTAGGACGGCAGCGCAAAGTTCCAATCGTGGTATAGTCACTGGTTTCACAGGAGCAACTTTAGCTTTTGAAGTAATTAGGTTGGTCTTTATTTCTCCTGTTGGTCTAATTACTTTGGTATAGATCACTGCAGAATATGCCTTTCCGGAGGCATCACAGAATCCATGCATCTCAATAATTAAGTGTGAAGAGCTATAACAACTGATATATCTGGGAATCGTTATGTCATTTAAAATGTAACACTCTTCCCTGAATTTGTTCCAAACATTTAGCACATTGACTGGAATGGGATCGTCCCAAGAAAGTTTATCCTTCCAAAGTTGCTGGAGAAGAATTTTTAAAAGAATAGTGGAGGGGGATAAAAACCCTAAGGGGTCGAAAATATGTGCTATAGCCGAAAGTAGCTGACGTTTAGAAATAACCTCTAGATTTAAATTTACATTAATTTTAAAAGAATCAGTTTTAGTTGTCCAAATGATTCCAAGAATTTTTAGAGAGTCATCGTGAATCATCACAGAATGAGAATTAGATTTTACATTATCGGGAAGATCATTAAGAATTTCAGGATAATTTGATGACCACTTTCTCAAAGTAAATCCACCACTCTGCATTAGGTTATTAATTTCAGAAATTATAGCCGAAGCTTCATTCTTAGAATTGGCTCCTGTCAATAAATCGTCAACATAGAAATCATTTAAAGTGATTTCAGAGGCTAATGGGTAATTCAGTTTTTCGTCATGCGCCAATTGTTTCAGTGTCCGAATTGCCAAAAAGCTGGCACTTGCGGTGCCATAGGTAACAGTTTTGAGTCTATAATCTTCTATAGGGTCATGAGGAGAAAATCTCCATAAAATGCGCTGATAATCAGAGTGTTCCTCTGACATATTGATTTGGCGAAACATTTTCTCAATGTCTGCAGAGAATGCGATTTTATGAGTTCGAAACTTAATTAAATGGCTAAATAAATCAGTTTGTAATTTAGGACCAATTAATAATTCATCATTTAACGAATTTCCAAGAGAAGATTTTGCAGAAGCGTCAAAAACACCGCGCAGTTTAGTTGAGATGCTGTTTTCTTTAAAAACCCCATGATGAGGTAAATAAAAACAATTTTCAAAAGTTAATGAGTCGGTAGGAATTTTCTCCATGTGATTTAATTCTAAATATTCCTTCATAAACGAAACGTATTGATTTTTAAACGATTCATTCTTATTCAACTTTTTCTCTAAGCATTCAAAACGTTTTAAAGCCTGTGAGCGAGTGTCACCAAATGACGGATTAGATTTAAATGGTAGGTTTACTGAATATCTACCAGAAGAATTCCTAATTACTGTAGATTTATAAGTTTCTTCACAAATTTGATCTTCATTTGAAAGTAAATGATCATTTGGAATCGATTCAAGCTCACAAAATTTTTGAAATAATTCTCTCTCATCAAGCAATAAATTACAATTTGAAACATTGTCTTTCCTTTCAATTTGAGTGGAAACTCTACCTGTTAACAAAAACCCCAATTTTGAATTTATAACTGAAGGCTCTCCCTTTGAACCCATAATGACTCCATCTAGAATTAATTCCGCAAACAAGTCAGCTCCTATAAGAATTTCAACAGGCGCAGGTTTAAAAAATAACGGATCTGCCAAAGTAAGCCCTGAAATATGAGGCCAGTTAGCTACCGGAATTTCAAAATTAGGCAAATTTGACGTAACTTTATTTACTACTAATGCCTTAGTTGTAAAGATTTCTCCTGGAACATACGGAGTAAATGTTAACTCCGTTTCAAAGAGCGAAGTTTCCGCTTTCACGCCATTGATTCCGCTAATGCAATGCACCGATTTTGTCAAAGTCAGCCCTAGGCGATCACTGCACTCTCTAGAAACGAGAGAATTTTGACTACCTCCGTCCACTAAGACTCTGCAATCGACATAGGCTCCTGTTCTATTTTTAGCCTTCACAACAGCGGTGGACAAGAGTGTATATGTAGAAGAAGCTGTCCCCCCCAAGGCTAAACTCCCTTCTGGGTTTAGGGTACCCGCTAAAGCGGAGGTTGAAGGTCGTTCTGAATTTCCCTCTGCACTGGCGTGAGCAGTTGCGGAAGTGACTTGAAATGAATGCAAAACACTGTGGTGTTTTAAATTGCAGACCTTGCACCTAGCAGATAGAAAACAAGACTCCTTTGAGTGGTTTGGACGTAAACAATTTGAACATAGTTTATTTGATTTTATAAATTCCCATCTGGAATTTATCGGCAATTTTGTAAATTGAGGACACTGAAACAATTTATGCCCTTGCTTGCAAAACACACATTCAATTATTTCTTCCTTCGCAATAGCATTATTAATGACTGCTTTCTTGGCAGTGGGTTTATTCTCGCTCTTAGAATAATTATCAGTTTTTGAATTGTCTTTTAAGGCATGCAAACTTCTCGCTTGCCTTTCTAAGAATTTTACAAATAAGTCATAAGTTGGGAGAGTTTTATCATCTAGAGATAACTGCCAATTTTGGCGTAATGAATCATCGAGTTTTAATTCTAATATATAAATCAAAATAATGTCGACGAATGAGTTGATTTCGAAACCAAGAGTTTTCAAATTTCTAATAGATTCATTGCATACATCTAATATTTCGTGCAATGATTTTGCTGTCACGACTTTGACTTTCTTTATATCAAAAACCTTTGAAATTAGACTGAATGCTAATTCACGTTTATTATCATATCTGTTTGTAAGTGTTTCCCAAGCTTGGGAGAAATTAGCATCAGAAATACTGAATCCCTTGATCAGCCTAGAAGCTTCACCTCTAACAGAAGCATGTAAATATTGCAATTTATGAATTTTGGATAACTCAAAATTATTAATAATAGATGTCGTAAATATTTCTTTAAACGACAACCATTCTTAAATGTTCCCATAAAATAATGGAAGATCGAATTTCGGTAAATTGATGTTTATTTGAGACTTGATTTCTTTAGGCTTCTCATGAGATTCATTGATTTTAGAAATTTGACGATTTATTGCTGAGCGAATAGTCAGAATTATATCTTTATGCTCTGCATAATCATCATAGAGTTCAGTGTCTGAGTCTGCTTCAAAAAGAGCATTAAAACAATCATTTAACTCAATGTCAAGATTAAGAATTTCATCTTTAAGGACCTCTAACAGGCATAAATCATCTAGCTCTTCTTTTATTTTAGTCTGAAATCTAGCAATTTCACGAATGATTAAATTAAATTTATTTTCCGTTGGTTTTGCCTTGGGTGGCATTTTAGAAAATGAAAACTTTTGATACAGACTCAGAAAAATGAATTAAAAAGGCAGGCTCCGGCTCGACGGACCAAAAAATATTATGTATGATAGTTAACATGGAATGTAGATCTTAAGGAGCTGGCACTGCCTATAAAAATAGTTAAGAAATGCTGATGACTTACCAGCAGAGCGTAGTTGGAAGGCTGGAAAGGTAATGAATAATGAATGGGATACATTAATAATAGGAAACATGAATTGGTTTAATGGATTGGGTTTATTAATTGATAGAATTAAAAAATAAGTTGGAGCGTTTACATAAGCGTCCGAAGAGGCGGACGATCCTATCCAGTCTCCCCGTTATTCCGAGGAGACAGAAGTTTGTTTCTTTTTGTCAGGGGGAGGTGGTGCCCTCTTCCGAGGGTGGGACAGAACTGAACAGTTAGGATTAACTTGCATCTGTTGGCTCTGTTAGATAAATGGTTGTCTTAAGAAGGCGTGATCCAGACTAAAATTTCACCAAATTCAGATTTCAGAGGGGGGAAAAAACAGCGGGAAGTCATGTCTGGTGAAAATTAAGTCCTGGGTGAATTGGAAAATTCTCACAAAAGCTGAAGTGTCAAAAGGCTGTAATTGAGTGATGATAAGCCGTGGAACTGTGTTCGAAAACCAGGAAAAGTTGAGAAATGGAAAATGGATTTTCTCATTCGGTGGCCACCCCATTAATTTATTCCATTATATTCTAACACGAATCATAGACCCAATGTGAATAGTTATCCACGAAATTGTGGTAATTGTTTTTATCAATTTCTTAGTTCTTTAGTTTTTGAGATGTTGCTTTTCAGTTAGTCCGCAAATTAATGAGATTTGCCCGCACAGAAACCAATACCGTTCGGCCCATTTTCATTCAAATAAAGCAAGTCTTTCATTTCACTTTCGTTTAACCCTTTCCATTAGAGAACTAGCTGTTCGTGAGTAATCTTCTGCTCATCGGGGCGTCCAGGAATGGAATACGATATAAGATTTATTAACCTACATTCTTATGCCCTGAATTCTTGGCCAAAACTCGCATTCGGTTATAAAAACCGACGATTAAAGCTCCCTGCTGTCATTGCGCCGACGCTTAACAATTAAATAGGACTGCAAATTTGCTTTTTTTTTATATGGCGGCAGTGTGTTCCAATATGTTTCGGTTCCACTTTCGGTTTCATCTTCGCTATTTCCTATTTATTTTTCTCCATAATGTACCCTTGCAAAGAGGTAGAGATTAAAGGTTAAAGCCTCTTTTTACTTGCTTTTATTGGGTCAGTTGCTTTCTAAAGTAAGTCTTTCCACATGGATCACAAGTAGGTGGCTCTCTGACCAACATCCTTCAAATGCAGCTTCTTTTCTGGTTTGGAGTGTGAGGATTACCTTTTCAAACTCGAGAGAAAAAATAAGAAGTCGAAAGATAGCTTTTTTTATACGAACGTAACATTTTTTGTTTAAAAGATTAATTTTACTGCTGGCGGATGAAAACCTGCTGCGTATTTCAATATGGAGAGGCGAGAATCTTCGTTCCTTAAAATTCAGAACGTTTTTAATCCATTTCATATCTCTGCTCAAATGAATGTTTTATTTCAAATTTTGAAAATCCATATTAAATAGATGTACAATATAACCTCGATTTAACGATTGTCAAGGGACTGGAAAAAGTTATCGTTGAATAGAGATATCGTTACATCGAGGAGCATAGATATTCAATGCAGTCAAATCCGGACTAGTGAAATGTATCATTAAATTGAGGAAATCGTTAAATAGGTTATCGTAAAATCGAAGTTATATGACGTTTTTTTTAACTTAAATGAACTGGTGAATCTTTGATTACCTTTCCAAACTAAAGAGAAAAAGTGGAGTCAAAAGATTGTTCTCTTTATACGAACGTATCATTTTGTGTTTAAAAGATTAATTTTCTGCTGGCGGAGGAAAACTTGCTGCAGATTTTAAAATAGAGAGGCGAACGTATTCGTTCTTCAAAATTAAAAACGTTTTAATCCATTTAATTTCTCAGCTCAAATGAATGTTTTCTTGTGCTTATAATTTTGAAAACCCTTTGAAAAGATGCTCTTCTCATTGAACTTGAATGAACAAGTAAATATTTCCCATACGTTATTTTTTTTTCCCTTAACGTAATAAACTCTAGTTAGGTTACTTAATTGCAGATTATATAGCTCTGTATGAGAACTTTGCAAAATATGTGAAGCAAAAATTTCTATTTTGAAATTAGTATATTTTCACAGTAGCACTTTTTCTCTCCACGTGATTATAAACAGCAGTAGAATTGAAACGACTTATAAGATCCATTTATGTGAGTGAGAAAATCCATCATGTGGTAATTAAAAGCTTTTTTTCTGAGAATAGCGTTCAATTCGGAAATTTTCGTCAGGGTACGCACTTCTTTTCTGGAGATGAATATTAAATGAATTAATATACATTCGCATCTCTAGAGAAAACAGTATCGATGGATAAATTTTAGGAGATCATTGTTAAACGAAATATTTCTAAAATTTTGCTATAGGTCCGTTTCTTAAGAACATAAGGTAAGGCCACCAGTAACAGACAAGTCATAAGTTTGGATTTAAATAATAAGCCCTTTTAGGCGGGTAAAACGGACGTTGCTGTGACCCATGAATACGGTGTAGTCACCTAGTGTTATCAGAGTGAATTTTATGAACCTGTTGGTATAATTATAAGTAGAGACGTACCGAGTACTCGGTAACTACTCGGTACTCGGCATACTCGGCCAATTTGCCGAGTACTCGGTACTCGGCCAAATTTTGATCAGATACTCGGCCAATACCGAGTAGTTGCAAAAAATTGAATATTGTCCAAGACAGATATTAAAATTTATAAAAAAGCGCAAGCATATTTAATATTCTGCAATCATTTTACAAGTCAATTTTAAATTTTGAGAATAATGAAGTTTTTAATGCTTTAATGGAATAAATCTTTATTTTAATGTCCCCAAAGTTAATAAAACTTATTTATTAAAAATTGTGCAAAAAAGGTAAGTATAGAAAATATGAAATTTTTACATAAAAAATAGATTTTTGCTATAAACAAAAATTAGTTATAAGAAATATAAAAATTCCTTTGCTTAAAAAAAGGGAAATAAAACAACGTTAAAAGCATAGTGCAGGAACATTGCAGACACGTGTTTTGGCGTTACAGGAAATTCCTTTTTCAATGCACAAAATGTGAGCTTGTAGATTTAAAGGCATCCGACAAAAGTCGGACTTTTTTGTCGAATGTCTTAACATTCTTTAGCTCACATTTTATGCACTGATAAAGACGTTCCTTCTAACGCAGAAACACATGTGTGCAGTGTTCCTGCACATTTGCTTTATTTGCTTTTAAAAATTATTTATGTTTGGCACACTAGAACTAAAATAGATTGGTATAGTTTGTCTTAGTTCCAACTTGATCAATCATACCTTTTATTTATTTATTTTTAATTTTAAAAATAATTTTTTTTGTAAAATTTTTGACGTAAACAAAATTTTTTAAATAATACGAAATTAAATTTCAGCAGGAATTTAGTTTTAAAAACTTTTATATGGACAAAGAGGTCTATACTACTATTCCAATAAGTTCAAAATTGATCACGTGTGTGTCAGTGGTTCTGCTTAAAACATAATTGGTACTTGTTAACTCGGCCGAGTAGTGAAATGCCGAGTACTCGGTAACTCGGTACTCGGCCGAGTAGTGAAAGGCCGAGTACTCGGTACTCGGCTACTCGGCCAAAGTGCTACTCGGTACGTCTCTAATTATAAGGCACCTGTGGAAGGTTATGAATAACCACCGCGAGGTCAGCTGGTGTTTCATGTTCATTTGAATTTATTGAGGCTATAGTTTTAAAATTAAATAACTTTTGCCCATTTTGAAGAAGGGAATATTGTCGACTACTCATCCTTTCCTCATCCTCTGTTACTTGGTATCATCAGAATTGTCGATGTGTTATTGGGGGATTGGACCTTTGTTCGCAATGGAGCTAATAAAAATAGAATCAATTCATTCAAAGGATCCAGAAGCAGCTAAACGTTACATGAGATATAGTTGCATGAGAGAAAACTTACTTAAAAAGTCTTAAATACTTCAAAAGTCTCAGAAAATTGAGTTGACCTGAGAACGAAGTCTTGAGCCGTTACCCTATGTGTGATCTGTGGTACTTCATTAGGTGAAAGTTTCGCAAGAACTCCAACGTGTAATCAGGCTTCTTGACCTTGAAAAATCATTTGATCCAACACCTAAACTACCAAGATATTGAATTCCCGTGACGTGGAAGGCAGGCCCCCACAGGAGACTTAATTGCGTTCCAATCCGATTTGTGCTTCTTTCGATTAGGATAGTTGGCCCACAGCTGTCTGCTACGTCCGTAATCCGCTTCTAATCAGATTCGTGCTTCTAAAACTGGGTGTTAATGGAAAAGGCCTCTCCCTCCCTTTTCCGCCTGCTATTCTCGTGTTTCCTCTGCGGACCCGCCCCGTGGTTTTTGATTAAGTAGGAAGCGAAAATCGTTCAATTTTCCTTGTGCCTCAGGGATACCCCTTCAGTGGGCCATCTGGCCCCGTTGGTGCGGCAAACAATTGTGGTAAACTATGCAAAATTAAGCATTTGTACTCATTGGATTTGAAATCATGTTTCTGTGGGAACGGAAAGAGGTAAGTGCTGCTGGAAGTGCTATTTAAAAATTTGTTTCCCCGCTTATGGCAAATCGGGAAGGGACGGATGGATCTTCATTTTTCGCTCTTCATTGAGTTTGTATTTATTGTGTCGTGTGCGGTTTTCGATTCCCGGTCGTTTGTCTGAAGTGAGAGAAAGATGGATCCAAAAGTGGGGAGCGTTGATTTTTGCTGTTTTCTCAGCACTGAGGGAACATTGATTTTCGAAAGCAATTAGTTCAGTTTTTCGATACAAAAAAAAAAAAAAAGTTGCATTGTGTGTGTGCGAAATTCTCAAGACGAAAGTTCTACCTCTATTCTTTTTGGTCTACTTCTTCATATACACTATTTTTTTTTTTTTTTTTTTTTGTTAAATCTACATAATTTTATTTTTCCAACCATAAATGTAGTCTTATTTGTTACTGATGAGCAGAGACACTGGAGGAGATAAAGCGCAGCTCTAAATTTTAAAAACACGCTTTAAAATCCTGGAGTGACTTCGCGAAAACTTGATTGTTTTCGAAAACTGAAGCAATTTAGAAATATTGGTACATTTAATTAAAAATTTGGTTTTATTTATATATTTTATTATTACATATTTTTATTTTTTACCTAAAAAAGTTAATTGCTTCGGAACCAGAAATACAGTCTGCTTCATTTTGGTTTTATTCGGATAATAATAACTTAAAATGTTTAATGACATGTATCCATTTCTTCCAAAATCAAATATTCGAAAGCATTTCATAATTTTTATCGAATCATCACATCATTAAATTACCTGCATCCTGCAGAATACAGACGGTAGCTGTAAAACAACTTTTGCTGCTGAGTTCAAGCTGTGAAAATGAAAACAACTTTTGAGGTATTGCTCGGTCTGAAAGTATTTTTTTTCTTTTTTTTTTAATAAATAAATTTATTTGTATGACTTAACCAGGAAACAACAAATATTTCTTTCAATCTGGCTGAAATTGTAAACAACTTTCTCATTATGACTCACTCGGAAGACTTTTTACTGCATACTTGAAATCAAAACATTTTAATTTCATGGTTGAAAGAAGCATTTTTATTCTTTAACTGAAATGAAAAACTGCTTTTGAAAAAGAGGCTTTTTTGAATTGGAACGTTATTCACGCATATTAATTAAATATAATTATTAAAAAGCATACAATGAATCATTATTTTAAAGCAGAAATTATAAACATTTTAATGCTTTTGATTTTAACGACGGAAAAACAACAATATATTTAACTATGAAACGCAGGGATTCTGTTATGGCGGCTTTCTGATAGTGTCTGAGTAATTTCGACGTTGTAAGAAATTATCTTTCATGTAATGTATTTTATATAAGCTGAATAAAAATCAGGTTTCTTCCCCCATATTTTAGCCTAAAAATTAAACAATAACCTCTACTTCACTGATTACTCTATGATGTGTATGTGGTTTCTTGAGCAATCAGAATGCCTTTAGAAGTCACCTTTGCCTACATCTGTCGTTTCTCAAGTATAACTGTCTTTGTGATTGGTATGTAGTGAATTACGTGATTTATTTCCACATTGTGCTTGGTATATAGCGACATACTACTTTTGTGCTGAGTGAGCTTAATATCTTGTCTTGACGATTTGCAGTTGATACGGTAACAACGAAGTAGCATGCATCTTTTTAAATCGTATCTAACCTAAAAACATCTTACACCAAAGGTATTAAAATGAGGTCATTTAGAGCAGCGATCTTCAATCCGCGACCCACTATATGAATTTCAATGACCAGCCTAACGATTTATTTTCAATTTCTTTTCCATATTTACTGGCATCTCGATAAACACTAGTATCAAAGTATCAAATGGAACTTATTGCGTTTCAATGTAACATGAGAAAATTTAAAGAAAAAAAAACTTTTTAATGCAATTTTCTGATTGATATTATTAAATAATGCAATTATTTCGTTGCTGTCTCCACGTTTGCCGAATTGTAAAATTTGCAGAATAAGGAAAAAATTTTGGAAGTCAGTGACCTCCCACAGTCACGGCTGTTCTTGACTGCAATCCTTGATTGCAAAAATTTAAAGTGAGAACTTAGAAACAAATTCAATTGTGTATTAGTGTATTCGTTTCAATTGAATACTTGTATTTTCCAACGTTGATGGATATTATATTATCAGTTCTGTAGACTTTAGATTGCGATGTGAGTTCACCTTCCAAATTCACTAGCGTTACGTCTGTGCTTGAACAGTTTACTCAATACATATCGTCCTTCGAAATATGATCTGTTTGTACAGAGGTATTTGAATGAGTCGTTAACTTTGATATTTTGTGTGAGCAAGTGTCGTTTCAACACGAAGGTCGTTGTAAAGTGAGTCTTGTTTGTGACGAAAAAGTGAGTTTAACGAAGGTTTTGATTCTGTGATCACATGCGGGGAGATAAAACATTTTACTCTTATTCTTTTTTCGTATTTGTGTTTGACTATGTTGTACGTTTTTACGTTTTCCGGATTATAAAGATAGAAAACTGTTTTAGACTTCTTGCTTTGTTCTATTTTTACTGTAAATGCTCTTCCTTAATTCAAAATGAATTAAGGCCAGGGTTGGCAAGTTTCTGCCGAGGTGGTTAAAACCTCTGGTAGAAACCGGTTAAAACCGGCATGACAAAAACCCCTTTCTGCCACATTTGTGACAGAAACTGGCAAAAACTCAAAAAATGACATAAAAGAAATCTTTGATACCCAATAGGAATTTAGCACAGGAAAATAATGAAATGTTAGCCAAATCACAATTTAATTACAATATCATTAAAAATCAAAAATTATGTTTTTTGAACTCTGCAGCTGTCTGTAAGAAAAGGTGAATTGAAAATATAAATGATTTCTTAATTTAATATGAATAGAGGAGAAATAACAGAAGACTCTCGCAACAGAAGAACTAGATGGCAATGCCATCAAGGATACAGCAAAGATTCATGAAACTTTCATCAATTGTATATGTTTTTTAAATAAAATGATCTATGTAGTAACTGGGGTGGTTTTAAAATTTGACTGGAAAATAAGTTTTGAGAAATAGGGTCAATTTGTTTTGTAAAGATGTGATATTAGGTATAAAATCGATGTTACTATCGGCAAGTGAAATTCTGACATTTTCTTCTTGAGCAAATGATTTTAATCCCAAGCATTTTAGATGACACGTATAAGCTAGCAAATAACAACCAGTAACTGCCTGTTTAAATCTGTATGTCACTTCTTTTTCATAAGTGCCCTTAAGATTCTCGTCCTTTAGATTAATACAAATGTTACGAGCATCTGCAATTAAACAGTTCTCTTTCTGATCAAACTAAATCAAGGGCAATGAGTTTTATTTTTTATAATGATGAAATAGAATTACATTTTTTAGTTTACTTAAACAAATATCATTTTGTAATTACCTGAATTAATAAAGATGCTTTTTAGTTTTTGCCAGTTTCTGCCGGTTTTTACCGGTTATAACCAGTTTCTGCCACCGGCAGGGCAGAAACTAGTTTCTGCCGGCAGAAAGCCAACCCTGATTAAGGCGAAGCTTTTTTTTTTTTTTAAATACTCTAATGGATTTTTTTTAATGCTTTTTGTTTTTAATGTTTAAAAAATGAGAATATATATAAAATAAGTCTTAGTTTAACATGTAATTAATGTTCGAAAAAGTGAGCACACACTGAGGAGTCGTTCAGTTGCCAGAATGATTGTTTTTACAAAGCCTGTAAGTTCAGAAAATTAAGAAAAAAAGCTTTCTTCCATTTCATTTTTTTTTTTCATTCGTTTCATTTTTATATGTTTTACTGCATTTTATACAAGGCTAATATTTTCACTGTAGCTCTAACTAAGGTTTTCTTTCTTTCTTTCTTGCTTAAAAAAATAATAATAAACTTTGCAAAAATTAATTGCATTCTTATTCAATTAATAGAATTTTCAAATAAGTAACTGAAAATTCACAAAAGGGACCTTGTAAAACATTGTTGTTTCGACCTCTACAGTTGTTGCTTTCAAAATTCAATAGTCGCCATTCCTTGTTATTTAGTCGTCACTTTTTTTTTTTTTTTTTTTGTAAATCAAGAAAGTAACTAATCAAATTAGCTTTAAAATTACTACAAAACATAAAAAATCAGTTTAAATAACTGTTAATACACAACTCATTTATAGCATTAACGTTAATTGATGACAAAGGTGGGTTGAAGAAATGGACGACCATGTCAGGATGATTCTAATGTTTTTAGTCGCCACTTTTATTTAGTCGTGAAAGGACGAGTAGCGACCGTTAATATTGATTTATTGACTGTTAAAATACAGCCATAATTTTCATTCAACATTAACGATTGTTTATCAGCGATTTTTATACATTTTCGTGTAAGAGAGAATTTCTCTCTTGTCAACTTTCTGCAAAGATGCTTTTAACGACTCAAGTACACCATTTTTCCTCCGTCAAGACATCAATTTTCCGTGACTAGCAGATTTAATCCTTCTCTTTAACTGAGACCTCTGCTTACCTTTCATATCACGTCAAATAAAAAAAAAATAAAAGTGTCAGACACATAACGGGCGCTCGTTAGCTCCGACTAAAATTCGTTGTGGCAAAATGGATGTCATGTCATTTCACATCACGTGCCGAATGTGGGCAGCGTTGTGTTATGTTCTACCACACCCCCTCATTCACTGTTCATCCATAGAGTCATTTAAAAATCCGCTGCCTGATTCACAATGCCCCTCCTCTCCTCTGTTTGGGAAACATGTGGCCTTTTGGAAGTTTTTTCGTTAATTATGAAATTAACATTGCGTAACCAACTGAGAGATCAAGTTCTGTAATTAATTTACGGATGAGCGGTTTCATGTTCTCTTTATATGTTTATTGCATGCTAAATCCATTATTACGGGTGTGACAGTTTTCCCGTATATATTTGGTCTTTATTCTAGGAATTTTAAACTTCGGCTTTTAATTTTTATTTATTATTTGAATTGAAAGAACTCTTATGTATCTAAAATTGAAGTACTGTGGCCGCCGCCTGTATGAATCATGTTTGTTCTAAACAGTTTTGATTCCATAAAGCGGCTGATTCAATAACGTGGTAATTTAACAAAGTTGGATTTTGTTCAATTTTTGGCAATTTGATTCATTAAAGTGGTTGATTCAGTTAATCACTGATTCAATTAACCGACGTCCTCTGCACTACGAAACTTAGGGCGAAACTTATAGGCGGCGTCCACTGTTATTTTAGGAGAAAAATATAAGGCGGAGAAAGGGACAGAAACGGAGAAAAAAGACCATTTGTGCTTCCCATTTTCTTGAAGGAACCTCTTAGAACAAGCTGCAGAAATATGTTATATCAAAATTTCGTCCTACTCAAATTTACAATATTGTCTTTGAATCTTTACTTTACAGCAATATCAAACATTTTAATAAGATAATGCGCAGTAATTTAGCTAATGTGTGTATGTTAGAGGGCAAGAGCGAGAGAGATGTTTTTGTTTATCTAAAATACATTGTATGAATAATGTAAACAAAATAGAATATTAGTTTATTTTTATTTTTACAAGCAAACCGCCTTCAAGCAAGGACTCGATCTTTTATCATAAAGTGTTTCCTAAAATTTAGTCGCTTTGATTGAGCAAATAGTAATCGCTTGTGGATCTCCTATCAAAATTCTAGGGAACCCTAAGATTCCGCGGAACACCGGTTGAAAACCTCAGCTGTAGAACATCTTATGCCCAAAAACTATTCGCACTTCCATGGAATAGTTAATTAAAATTAAATAAGTAAAAGAACCGGGAGGACGGGGCATTCTGGACGAACCCCCCGACATTTCTTTAGTTATTTAAATTCCCTTTTGGAAAAAAAAGTGAATTTACATGTTTGCTCTTTATTACAGTGGACGCCTGTTAATTGAATGGCTTTGATGAATCAAATCGTCAAAAACAGAACATCTTCCAGCTTTTGTGAATTAGCCACTTTATTGAATCAGCCGCTTTATGGAATCAAAACTGTTTAGAACAAACGTTATTCATATAAGCGGCGGCCACTGTACTGTCAAAAAATTCGCACACCGCTTTTTTCTTCTGTGGGAAATAATACTGCTAACGGATTCCTTTCTCTCTTCCCCTATGGCTGTCTCTCTCCCCCTTTTTCCAAGATGTTCTTACGTAATGGAAGCAGATGCGGAAAATATGTACGAACAGGTTATGAAATTGAAACAGATCCTCGAAGGAATGCCTTCGATTTAAATAGCCGATTCCGTCTCCCCCCCCCCCCCTAAATGCCTCGAAAAAGTTCGTACGTGAGTGCTTTGGTAAGGGGGAACTGTTTTCCACCTTCCCTTTTAAAGCATGTGTACCTTGCAGTCTGCCATCTGGTGTTGGGGCACGCGCCGCTGAGAGCAGGTGATGTCGTCCCTTCCGAGAACTTCCGGGGCGAAGACAAGGAGATTCCCCCCTGAACTGAAGAAAATCGTAGTCTTGCGATTTTCTTCAAGAAACCCGCGGTGCATGTATGGGGCACGCGTCGCACCTGGCGTGTGTACCTTTCCGAAAGAACTCCCCGCTCATTGGTCCAACCTAGGCACCTGGCCCTCGGTCACGTGAAACCAGTTGACCCATCCCCAATCCCAGCACTCATTTTCAGTCTCTTCACGCATTTATGAGAAGCCGTTTCTTCGTATGCCGTCCGAAAGAAATTCCATCCTGCTGTGATTTTTGTTTATATGGTGGTGTTTTCATTCAGGAGTATGCGGTGTCCTCAGAGTAAGTCACTCATATCTAATTTTAATTTTCTCCGCGGAAATGAAGTTCCGATTTTTTTTTCACCTTGGAACAAGTGTGTAGCAAGGTGGATTGTCGTTCCCATGGAAAAAATCGGCTGTTTCGAATGAAGGTCGTGTTGGTTCTATCCCAAGTTTCAGAGTGAGAGTTCAGTAGAACTTCAGCGTAAAGACTTCGTTTTGATGTAATGTCAACAAGCGTAAATTGCGATAGAAAACAATTGTTTCCTATCAACAACCTTAGGAAACAAACCTAAGTTTCTTGTCGTATTATTTTTGAAAAATTTAGAGTCAATGGAAAACACTAAAAGGTGTTTTTATTGGAAATAAGTCCGTTTTAAAGAAATCTTAAATATGTCTGAATACATGTGTGATTGCTTGTGGGGCATTCCACGGTATTTTTGACATTCATGTAGAGTCCGTAACGTGACCTTTTTTGCCATAACTTTTTAATTTACTGTTTGATTAGCATATTATTTTATTTTGATCTTTTCCTACCAACACACCAGCTCAAATTAAAATAATTTGCAAATCAAACGGTAAATTAAAAAGTTATGGCAAAAAAAGGTCACGTTACGGACTCTACATAATGTCAAAAATACCGTGGAATGCCCCTTGTGTATTGTACCAGATTGGCATTCTTAATTTGCCTTTATTGGCCTAAGTATCACACACAGTGATATTCCCATCAATTTTTTTTTGAGGGTATACTTCCAGTAATCCATTACTCAATCACTATATGTACAGTCGAGCCTCCATATATCGAACTTCCACGTATCGAAATTTTTCTATATATCGAAATCCCAGCAAATTTCTATGTTCATTACTTAGAAAAATTGTTTCTAAATATCGAAAAAATCTCTATATATCGAATTTTTTTTTCGAGACATTAGTAGATTTTTTTTTTCCACCTTAGACTGTTTGTCTCGTGAAAAATGAAGGTTAAGGGAAAAAATTATGTTTACTAAAGGTTGTTAAGAAACTCATAAGAAATCTTCGTTTGAGGGGTATGTAGATAGGTCATTGTTCCGTTCTAGAGTTCTTAAATTCCCTCAAGTTTATTTCAAATCTTAGTTGTAACCAGTAACACTGTAAAATAAGTTTCAAGTTATCCTTTTTGTCTGTTGATTATCATTCCTAGTCTTTTTAGCTTCAGTAAAAATCATTCAAGTTAAGTTAATTGATTTTTTACTTTTCTCTCGATTACCTTGTCAAAACGAAAATCCCCTCATGTTGCGAATCAAATTGACTGCCGAAGAATGAAAACGTATGAAGGCACAAAAATGTAATTTCTGTTAATTTTTCAGTTATTAACTTTCGTTTAATAGATGCTCGTATAAATTAGAGATTGGGTTTCATGCACAAAAATTAACTTTAATTTTAATGTTTTAGGAGATTTTTATAAAGTAAGATTGTTTCTATGTATCGAAATTTCTATATATCGAATTTTTTTCCGGCAATTTGCTATTTCGATGTATGGAGGTCCAACTGTATACGCGATCATATACATAATATGTCATAATATGAAATTTTTTGAAGCTTAAGTGTATACGCTATATGTCTAAGAAATGTTTGAGAGTATATGAAGTACATACCCTATGGGAATATCACTGATCACACATTGGATAAAACTTGTTCAAGATAAAATGTCGATCAAGAAATTGTCATGCTTTTGAGTGGCCTTGCCTAGAACTCTCTCCCCCCATTTTGCCATTAAATATTATGCATAGATTGATGTGTAGATGTCTGGATGCCCCCCCCCCCATTCTTGTTTTGAAAATAATTTAATGATGAGATTCATAACATGGATTCATTATTTACGTTGTAGTTACACTTGCGTACAATTAAAACTTTTTAATGCAACTTCGTCTATCTTGTTGCTAAAAATAAAGTGAAAAAAAAAAAAAAAGCGCAACATTAAAACAAGGTTGCAAAGCAAGTATGGCTCAAGGTTGTGAGGTGAACAGCTGTACAAAATCATTGCAAAGCCAACCGTTAGGATTGCGGCGCCACCTTCAGGATATTCCTGAAACTTATTACCTTTGAATTTTTATTTGAAATCTTAAATTCCAAAAAAAAAAAAAAAAAAGGTTAAACATAGAAAATTCATTGTGTGATAATTGCTTTGATTTAACTTTAATTTCTATATTTGTCTCTTCCGGTTAAAATTTCGTATTACTTTGTGTTTATGTTATTTAGTTCAGGATTCCTATAGCCCACTCTTTCCTTCTACATCATTTGTAAACTGCACAGTTTTATGTTATGCGAATGCAGCGTCGTGAAGCACAAACTAAAAAAAAAAAAAAATCATACAGTCGAATCCCGTTTTAAAACGGAGTCAATGAGATCTGCCAAAAAATATCGCTGTAACGAGTTTTCGTTATGCTAATATGATATGGCGAATGTTGACATTGTTTTTATGTAATTGTAGTTGGAATCTTTGCTAAAACGAGATTTTCGCCGCAACGGACTTCGCTGAAGCAGAATATCACAATGTTTATTCCGGAATTTCACTTTTTTTAATGGGGAGAATGTGTTTTTACATTTTGTTTTCATCACACAACTTAAACCTACACTGATTAAATGATTATTTCAGTCCAAATAATTTATGACAATTTTTCACATTTTAGACAATAGTTTTGACATTGATGTTTCATTTTGAATTGAATTTTGAGATTGCTTACACTATTTTTAGTAAAAATAGTTGCATGACTTTAATCTTATAATAAAATTCTAAGGAATGTAAGTAAGCTACGCAAGGGTTTGCTAATGCTTTTAAGTTCTTGCTGGTGTTATCAAGAAAAGCAAAATTAGCTCATATTAGCCAAATTTGGCAACCGCAGTTTTAGCTGTCTTGTAACACTAAGCATTTTAATGATATTTGTTTTATAAATGAGCCAATCAGACAGTTCTTAAAAAGTCTAATTTTTAATGACTTTCATAAGTACCGAAATGTCGCCTTGTGGAAATATGTTTGTGTAAAACCTTTCTTTCGTTCGAATATAATAGTGATAAGTACTATGACTGCAGAAATCACAGTCAAACCAAGATTTTACGTTCACCGAATCTACGTTTTTTCATCGAGTCCCATCATTGATTTTGCTGCTATGTATTTCCAGGGGCGTAACGCCATTACATATGTTTTACCCTCATTTTAAAATTATCGGGGCTCCCTTCACGCCCGGGGCTACTGGTGTCCCCCCTCCCGTGCACGCCCCTGTGTATTTTCCATATTTTACGTTTTCCAATATTTAAAATTTTTTAAAACTTAGTCTCTTAAGAAAGGTATAATCGAGGTTTCACTGTATATTAAATGCGCTTGAATAAGTTAAACTAAAGTTACACATTTTAAGGAAATTTTAGTATAATATGAAGCGAAATGCTTATGAATGCAAATGAATACCAGTTGTTTTGTAAACGGTCCGTGCTTGTGATCGAGAAATTTATGGGTGATTCGATTTGTGGCCGAAAAGACGTGTGGCGAAAGAAAAAGAATTTCTCCACCAAAAAGTGACTTGGACAATAATTTGAAAGTCCGTTTCTGCTTACCGCTCGAAAACGATACTGAAACTGCGGAGTGGGAAGTCGCTCGTACAGTAGTTGACCTTCGTTTAAAAAGCAAAGAAAAAAAGTCCAGGAAAAAAAGTTTTGTGTGACGCAAAGGTTTGGGCCCCTATTAGCTAACGGAGCTCACATTATTAATCCCGAGCCGTAACGAAAGAAATAAAAAAATAGAGAGAGAAGCAGCCCGAATTCATTCATTCCGCCATATCCCGCAGAAGCAGGTTTAGGCCAATCATAAAGCCAGCTAGAGCCTGCATTCCTGACTCGTGAGTCAGGATCTATCTACCTGAGGTTATTGTGTCCGAATCTAGAGGAGTAGAGGTAGAGAGAGCATCTTCCAATCTACACATGAGATGTGAGGAGGACTTTCTTATTTATATCGCGAAATGAAGATCCGCGGCGTTATCTCTTGCCGCTTTTATGAAAAAATGATGCTTTTAGATCGAGGAAGTTTTTTTTGGTTCTTTGTTAGTAGTTTAACCCGTTTATATGGTTTGAGAAAGGAACAGCACGTTTGCTCAGGGGTTTTGAAAAAATGGTTGCAGAAAGTTTTTTTTTTTTTTTCGAAGTTCTACTTTGCTTACCGCAGGCTAGCAAATAGCATTTTATCTCAGTGCCAAAATTATTATTACAGTAGAAGACCACTAGAAAATCGCCCGTCAAGGAATGACGGTTGAAAATTGCTCCAACATTTGAACGATGCAGTTGCCTATTTGGTGATACTTTTATAGTTGATATTTTAACCCTAACTCCAACGAATAAACCCTAAACTTCGATAGATAGCGTTCATTTTGACCAGTTGTAACAAAGTATGATTTAATGTGAACTTACCGTGTGAAACTTTGTGGAAGTACAACAAAGTACCCGTAAAGCAATTGTGCAACTTCCACTTCTAAAATAACATCTAGAAGTTAAAATAAGATCTAGAAGTTAAAATAAGAACTGGGGGGGGGGGGGGGGTAAAATATTATTTTATGAAAAAATAATTTTCGACTGTGGTATCTTCCATGTGTGTTAATATCAAGAGTAGTTAATTGCAACTTCACTGTAAAACCTTGCTTTTATTTTGTTCTCTATCAATGGTAATTTCTTGCTTGATTATGTTTAGCGTTTAGCTACCTAAGCGCCTTTACCTTAAAGTTCAAACTCATAAATAGTAATGAAATTCCATTCATATTTTTATGCATCATACTAAAAAGCAAATTTAATTAGGGGGCAAAGTGAAATGATGATATATTTACCCTGTTGTTAGCACAACCTATCTGGTAATATTTTGACAATGTAGTAACACGTGTAGGTTACCCCAGTCAGGAAAAAGTTAAGGCAATTTTCTAAAATTGATCCTCGTGTTTTGTTGTAAGTCAAAAATTATGTTTGTCAATATAAAACGAGATTTGGCTTTTATTATTTCCTTTTTTAACAATGAGACCTACTAATATTCAGTGCAATATTTATTTAATTAATATTAGGCTTGTTTTTGCCTTAAATGTTTTGTCCAATTTAAACAAGTGCATGTGGGGAAAAGTGAATAGTTTATTTCGTTTACTTATTCATTTTTTAATTAAATTACTTATGCATTCATTAAGTAGTTAATTCACTTGAATTCCTTCATTTAAAAATGCACTTATTTAATTATTTATTCAACTATTTTCTTAATTCATTCACTGTTTTATTCACTTATTTATTAATCTATTACAGATTAATAAATGAGTGAATTTGCTTATTTGTTCGTTTATTGTTTTACAGTCTAGATTCATTTATTCATTCATTATTTTAGTTATTTATTTCATCAAAAATATTTTTAATAATCAGATAGAAAATATTTTATTCTTCACTTTGACCGTGAAAAAAGAAGTAAAAAGTTTTCACCTTTTTTTGAATATGTGTACAATTAATTAAAAATTAAAAATGATGCTTATATGTAAGTTATTTTTCAATACATAGTTCTTTCTTCATGTACTGTAATTTTCAAAACAAATTTCCAGTTCGTTCATTTTAAAAAAGGCTAGTTATCGTCACTATTTTACTTTGACTCACATTCCCATTCATTATTTTCGTAAATTTCGTTACACTTTTTAATTTTTCAAAAAAAAAAAAAAAAAATATCTAATAACTTTTATCAAAAGGTTTAATGTATTTAATTAATTGCCCTGTTTTCCCATGTTTGGTGCTCACACGTAAACTTATTTCCTGGGCGTTATTGGAAAAGAATATTCTTATATAACTTGAAAACATTTTGACCACTCCCTTTATCGTCAGTTTAGTTCGAAATGCTTTTTGCTGGCTCTGCGAAATACAGAACCTAAATTACGACGGCAATTCGAATGTTTTTTATGAAAGGTCATCGAAAATTTGAAATAAAATTGGAACAGCAGGACACCAATTTTTTTAAAACCATAGACGCGGTTAAAAGCCTAGAGTGTGATCCCCATGTGACCGAAGCCTAGGCTAATCCATCCCCGCTATAATCTCGTGCAATTAAAATGACGCCCACAACCAATTACGTTTACTTCCTCTTCCAGATCCATTAGCTCGTCCAAATGCTCCACAAAACCATTCTTCTAGATTCAGTGAGAGATGCTCCGCTCATTTGCCTCTTTGTTTTCTTTCGTTGGCGGGGATGCTATTAACCTTTTTCTGCTTTCTTGAATCATAACGGGAATTGTGCGAAGATTCTATTAGAGCTGTTTTAGAATAATGGTCCGTTCATTTCGGCAATGAAAGTTGTATTACTGTAAGTATTGTTCTGCTTTTCTCTTTGATGGATCATTATTAGAATTTGCCTATTCGCGTTGTTAGGTGATGGAAGAATAATTTGGTTTTTCATTGATGGCTAAAACAACTGTTTATGTCTACAGCAGTGACGGAACTGCTTGTGCCTTACAAAATTAACGTATAGCTTGTTGTTCAAGCCAACGTCGCCAATGTATATTTAACACTTAATTAAATTCCGGAATTGCAATCCTGAACGACACTACACCCAACAATTCGACTTAGCGCAGCTGACGCAAATAAAAAGTAAATAGAGTTAGCATTGAAAATAATCATCATCATGTATATCATGGATTAGGCTTGAAGCCTGTTCTGCTTCACTAATCAATTCACCCCGGAGCGTTGGTCTGCCTCGATCTCCGTGGCCTCCGGTCTGTAGTTCATCCGTCTCTTCGGTAGTCGGTGGTCGTTCATTCGTTCCACATATGTCTCTTCCATTTATCCTGTGATATCGTATATCTGTAAAGTTTTTGCGTATGTAATCATTAGTTAATCGGTTCATTTTGCGACATTCTCCAAAATGCGATTAAAAATTTAACCCTAGCTATGCGTGTTATTTCAAAGTTGTCCAATAGAGGGAGGGAAAGGACACTCAAAACACATCACAGAAAAATAGCAATAAACATATGTTCTGAGAGCTAATATTGCCCCTTTCTGATTGGACCAACCTATTAACCTCCTTCGAATAAGTACAATGTGACTTTTAGTATAATCGTTCGTATCTAATTACGAACTAGCTTCTCTCTTATTTTCCAGATTACGTGAGGAATTCATTGACGGCAATAGCTTTAGGTTGTTTCTTTCACAGAGTCAAAGTGAAATATCTTTCTTTTTCACGTGGGGTATGCTGTATTTTTGCTCACTTAGAGATCGTTTTTCTCACTTGTGCTTCGTTTCCTTAGGTGCATATTCACCTCTACTAGAATTCGATCGAATCGAATGCGATCAATTGTATTTTCCAATAGCGAAACCAAAAATTTTCTTTGCTCCGGGCCCAGAAGGAAATTTCTCGCTACGCTACTTGTGGACTACGCTGTTTGTATCGAATACCATCTGTAGTTGAATTAGGCCCTTATTCTTTGGTTTTGCCACCTTTATCTCTCGCTTTACTTTCGGGCAAATATCAGTAAAATGAAATAGAAAGTTTTATTGTTTTGATTAATTTTTGGTTTGAAGCTGTCGACATAACTTTGTGTACTGTATACTGTATAGTGAATTAAGTATTTAACGCAGAGATCTTTTTAAAAAGTAAATATTAATTCATATTACCAAGTAAGAAGACATTGTTCACAAAACAGAACTTTCAAACTAAGACTTAAATTAAGAATGGCAGGGCAGTGATTGAGAAGTGATAATTGGATCGCAATAATAAACGGATAGTCGATCAAATTTTAATTTTTCAACATTTCCTGGCCCGGCCTATTTATAGAAAAGTAAAAAAAAAAAAAACTTTCAAGGTCGCAGCATAACCAACCGTTGTCTACGTGCGCGAATTTTTGGCGTCCGCCGTATTTCATTATAGAGGAGCCTACTTTCATTCTTAAATGCAGTCGACTTGTAACCCTCATCCATTCACATCCCAACCACAAAAGCCAAACTACCGCATCCCACGCCCATTCTGGCCCCTCCATCCATCGGATGCTCTTTGATCTCGCTTTTTTGGAGGAGTGTTTACAGCCTAGTTGAGTTGAATCTTCCATTCTCCGCCCTTCGCTACGCTTTCTGAAGTTGAACATGTTGCTGCAGAGAGGGTAAAAACGTGCCCGGGGTGGGGAGGTGTGGGTGAAACCCTTCGGTGGGTTTTTTTTCTTTGTAAATGTTAATTTCCTACAAGGAGGAGAAGGGAAATTGTAGCTTGACGTTTCTGATTTCGACGTTATCCGTGGAAGGGTACAGCCAGGCGCCGCGATATCCGACACACTGGGGATGCGTGTGTATCTTTTTACGGGATTTTGGTAGAGAGCTTGTGCTGGAGGTAAGTCCGAATTTGGCTGAGCTCACCGACAGGGTCCACAGATTTGTATCAGTCGATATATGTCATGATATATATATCCGATATTTATTTGGAAAATATAATGATATTTTGATATTTTCGATATTTATTTTTTCAGCTACCGTGTTTTCAATACAAAAAGTATATTATCATAGTAATACTGTTCATTTATTATTAAAAATAACCAAAAACTAATGTACTATATTTTTAGGATGTATTAATGCATCATTAATATAAAAAAGTAACATAATATTCCTTTTTTACTTGTATTTTATGTTCATAAAATTATTAAAAGTGCCTAATTATTAAACATTGCTCAGAAAAAAAAGAATGTCTTATGACTGTGCACCGACTAATGCATATTATTTATTTCTAAATCATATAACTATAAAAGCAGCTAACAAAAGAAAAATGAGTAAAACAGCTAATGCTAAATTAACTCCATTTAGAATCGATAGAAATTTAAAATGAAATATTAGATATAAACAATGAAAGAAACCTTAATTTAAGTCTACATATTGTGTTAATAATATAAGAAAATAAAGAGTGATTAGATGATGCATTTACTATTTTAAAGACCTTAGTTTGTGCAAATTAAAAATATCGGATATTTATCAAAATATTAGATTTATATATATATTTATTTGAAAAAACGGGCACTCGATATTTTCAAAAATATCATGATATTTTCAAACCCTGCTCACCGAAACGTTTGATGTGTGATGTGGGTTTCAAGAGCCTCCAACCCCACATCCCTCGCAAAAATCAATGAGGATATACGCTTGTGTTTGAACATTTAAAGTTGGATAAAAGCTGCACATCTGTTCTAACATTTTAAAATTTTTACAAGCTTTCTCGAGCTTATTGTTGCAGACAGAATAAATCCCTTTTAGCCTTCGTGATTTTAAATGAAATCACGGATACCAAATGAAATCACTGATACGAATAGAGCGTAAATCGCAATTTTCAGTTGTTGCCAAGTGGATAATTTAGTATAATTTACAATACTCTGAACTGCATTTTTCTATCCCATATGTGTGGTAATAAAAAATGTTTTACTTGTCTACTGAAAGTAAGTTAAGAAGAGTTTCATTTTGTCAATATTGTTTCGTGGCGTTCGGAAAACATGTGCATTGGGATTTCTCTCTCTCCCCTCCCCGAGTATTAAATAGGCCTCTTATGTTTAAACTGTTTCGTGTGTTTTAGTTTTTTTCAGTAAACAACAAAGTTTGCTAAGTTTGCTCGACAAAGAATGTTTTATAATTTGCATAATTTATTTATTTATTTATTTTGATGGACAATCATGATGCAATAGTTTGGCGACAAGTAATAGAAGATAATAAACTGCCGAGGGAAGGTAAAGCGCAGAAGTGAAAAATTATCATTGGTTTGTATTTTTGTCATCTATTGTACTTTAGCTCTGTTGTACAAGTTTGCTTGTCTGGTTTCCACTGAAAATAAAGCACGAAAAAAACTTCCAAGTCTAATATATAGTTAGTATGGCATTCAAAACGCGTTTCTTTCAAATGACTCAAAAGATCATTTCTGCGGATATTGCGCTTTGCCTTACCACGGCGGTTAAAACCTTAAATACTAATTGAAGCAACTGCAAGATTCAATGGACAGTATATTGCGTAAATTTAAGAAAAATCTTCGAGCAGGCATCCATCAGATATAGTGTATGCAGTATTATTTATTAAAATTTCTTTTGAAGGAAAGCACGTTTTCAATTGTGCATGTGCAATCTGGTGGTTTTCCGGTCTTGTTTATATTCTTAAATATTCCGCGCCACAAAAATAGAACGCGCTCGCAGTTCTTTTCTCCTAGTGTGTTCTGATGCATAACATTATCGTTGTCACTGTTGAACATCCGTTTAGAACTTTTATTTAAAAAATAAAAAAATATAAATAAATAAATAAAAAAAAATGCAAAAAAAAAATAATAAATAAATTAATAAATAAATAAATAAATAAAAAATTTTTAAGACGTGAAAATTTTCTTTGGAAAGGAATCGGTTTATGTATTCTAACAGATTTAGTCGAGTTAGCCGCTTTAAATCAAGTTTCATCGAACGAGTATTTTGAGTAGAACTGAGTTTTGTTCTACTCATTTCGAATGTTCCATTTCATTATATTAGTTATTCGATTTCTCAATGGAAATTTTGTTTTTGTGAAACGTCAGTCGAAGTTGCTAAACTTTCTTTCGAATTGTATGTTATTAGCTAAATTTTTAAAACTTCTTTTTTTCCAAATTTTTTTCACCTGGAAGGTGAGTTGATAACCTTCATCAAACCTGCTGAAATTGGTTTAAACAATTAATGCAGGTGAAAGAGAAGCTCATGTAGTGGAAACTGACTTCGTGTAATGCTTCTTGCTGTTGCATAGAACCAGTTTTATGCGCTGTTTTGTTTTCAGATAGGGTTCATTAACCATAGCCGACCGGTAGCACTTAGTTTCACCGCTGTTTAGGTGTTACCGAGTATAATTTCGGCTGCTCTCTTCTTTTTTTTTTTTTTTTGCAGTTGAAATATATAAACATCTAGACAATTTCCTGATTTTTTAATTGAAAGTACAAATTAGTTATTCTCTCTATCTTCAAATTTCGGTGCACCTTGGTAAGTGTCAACACGACTTTATGTTGTGAAAATCAAAACCTGATTAGAAGGGCGAAAACATTCCTGAATTTTACTTGTAAAACTAGCCGCCTGCGGCGACCAGCTGGTCCGCCTTTTTACGCAATTCGCCTTTTTGCGCCAGGGTTGCCGCCTTCGGCGGCTGATTAGACAATTTAGCGACGATATTAATCAATGTTTTTCTCTATATATCAATATTATCATTCGCCTTTTTACGCCAACGTTGGCTTCTTCGGCGGCTACTTAAATAAATTTTGTGTTGAATAAAGTATTTTCTAGATCTATCTCCTGTTATGTCCTTTGTAATATTTTTAAGGGGGGGGGGGGTTGGAAGGCGCAAAGGGACTCTTCATGCAAATTTTGCCGGAAAATAACAAAAAAGCACTTCCACTTTTATGTGAAAGCATTGTTTTTTCAAAGTCATGGGGTGTGTTTTTGTGTGTGTGGGGGGGGGGGGGGTCATTGATCCCCCGTTAAAATTCTTCCATTTCTTACTGTCCATCTACTGTATCCACCTCTATATTTGTCCATATATAGTCCCTCTTTCTCTCTATCTATCTATACGATCCATGCATATCTACCTATGATAATAATTAACAATCCTTTTCTATGTAATAAAAAAAATAAAAAACATTTTTTGCTCACTTAATATTTCTGTATCTACTAAACCTAACCACCAATCCCTACAAAAATCATGCAAAATACCGCGGGCTTTATTTATTTACTTAAAATTGCACGCAAAAAAAAAAAAAAAAAAAAAAAAAAAAAAAAAACGGCTCTAAGTACCCATAAATATAGCAAAACGTCCAGAAAAAAAAAAGTTGGGGAAAATAAAGATATGAAATCTTTGAACGTTGGAAAAAAAAAAGTGAAGAGAAAGCAAACGATTTCAGTTAGGCCACGTGATTAGGAAGTGCGGAACTCAGCCGGCAATGCTTACAGGTCGCGTCGTGTTCTGCATTTAAAAAATTGTAATAAAAAAACTTTTGCGTATTTTTAAAAACTTTTTTTCTTTTGAAGGGGGCGGAATGTTTTTACTATTACCAACTAAAATTTTGGAATTGAGGGCTCAATACTTTTTGCAGGATGGGTTTCGAAAAAAACTAAACCCAGAAAAAAATTCAAAATAAAGGTTTTTTCAAAAATTTATGAAAAATATAAAAATTGCTCTATCTTCAGAATTTTTTCATTCATCCTATTTAAAAGTAAATTTCCTACACTATAGTACAAAAAATATTTATGTGGTGCGATTGGTTCGGGGTCTGTGAGGTAAAAAGTACGAAAAAGTGCAAAAAAACGCATAAAACATTAAATAACTTTTTTCCTAGTTAAAATATCAAAAATCGAAGCCCGAGGTGCACAACTTCAGCAAAAACTACACCTGTATACCAAATTTCATCTTTCTAGGCCTTACCGTTTTCCCGGGATCTGCGCCACACACACACACACCACAAACATCTTATTTTATTATATGTATAGATGACGGAAGTATGAGATTGTAAGAGCGAGCTTAAACTCAGCGACCGGGAAGAGGACGAAATTTTTCTTCCTTATATAGTAATTTATATATTTCTATTAATAATAAGAAAATTCGACTCAGATGTAGTAACCAAGTAGAAGGTACAAAAGTTTGGGAAAAGTAATTAGTCTGTTTTTGATTCATATTCAACTGTGATACAATTCCAATGATATTCGATGAGATGGGCGCAAAACTTTCGGAGAGTATCCCCATTAAAATTAGTATAGCTATAATCAGGCCCAGCTCATGGGGTAGGCGGCAAATTTCGAAGTTGAAACATTTTTTTTTTTTAAAGCAATATCTGTTTCAGCGCTATAAGATAGCCTCAATGCTTTAAAAAAAACAAAAAAACAAAGTGTGTACCAGTGTTTGGATATGTGTGCCATAGTTCGGAATTTAATTTTAGAGGTGGAAAAGTGCGTGATTTAAACATTTTTTGAAAAGATAAATATATTTTTCAGTGCTGTAAGATGCACTAGTTTAGAGCTAGAAGAGATAACTTAAAGTGTGACCAATGCTTGGGGGGGGGGGGGGATACGCAAAACCCGGTTTGGAATTTAACTAGAAACTCACTTTAATTTTAAGCACTTTTACTATTATTTTTATTTTATTAACATATCATTATTTTATATTATCATTATTAGTCAATGGGGGAGGGGGCGGCACTTGTCAATATCGCCTAGGGCGGCAAAACTACTAGAGCCGGCCCTGGTTATAATCAGTGGTTCCCAAACTTTTCAGATTCGCGGCACCCTTTGAAGAATTAGAATTTTCTCACGGCTCCCCAGTCGACATGGGCGTATCCAGAAGGGAACATTGAAAGGCAGGTATTTCCTTTCAAAATAAAAAATATTCATAGTAAAACCAATATAAAGTTTTTCTTTTTTATAGATACTTCAATTTTTTTTAACCTATCTATGAGTTCTGCTCCAGTAACTTAAGGTCTGATTTTTAAAGTGTGCATTTCTTATTTAAGAGCTCACTGAAAAGGGAAAGTTAAAAGTGTTTTGTGGAGTCGCCGTCTCAATAGTGCTACGAAGGTAACGTAAGTTAACACAGAGCCAAAAACGTTTCCCTTTAACCCAAAACATTGTTCAGCAAACATACTTCCATGCATTTATTAGAGAAAAACAACAAAATGCATACACAAATTCATACTTGTAAATTTCCAAAACCGAAGGGGAGGGGGATTGAGTTTCCTCCATAATCACTTAATTTTCGGACATGCTTCCTCCATTTTGAGTTTGATATGCCCTTGCCAGTCTATAAATACAATTGATATCATGGACACTTTGCGGCATCCCTCTCCTCTCCTTTCGGCTCCCACTTTGGAAAGCCCCTAAGTTATATCCTGATTATAACTGCTAAATCCTTTGTATACCACAGCGCAATCAGCTCACAATAAACAAAACAGAAACTCAAAATGGCATTCAAATGATGGCAGGCAGCTATCTTTTGAATGCCATTTTGAGTTGCTGCTTTGTTTATTGTGAGCTGGATTGTGCTGTGGTATACAAAGGATTTATACTTTATACAAATGGTATGCGGAAAAGAAATTTGTTAAAATCTAAGGTTGTTTCACAATTACTGATTTTCATATAAATATTCGTTAGAAATGAATGTAATAACTGTAGAAACGCTGGAGCAGCATCCACATCAGCAGCACAGCAACGATCAGACTTTTCTTGAACGTGGTAACTTGTTTGGATTCTATTGAATCCTATTCATTGCTGATTCCCCAAAGTCGTCCCTCGCATTCTTTTACTTGTCTTTCACTCCATTCACTCCGAACTGGAACTTTGGAACATTCTTGGAATTCTTGGAGGCATCAACATCAGGAGTTACCCCGCGAGGGCTGTTCCCCGTTATGACCGTCCACAGAGAAAGGTGCATCAGATTGTCTTGGAAGGTACACCTGGAGCCAACAATCCCCTCTTGAGACTTCCATGCGTGAATGTTTCACCTACCGTTGAAAGCTCCCTGGTCGTTTAAGTTTATTTTTGAAAGGGGGTGGGAGGACGTCTGTATTGGTGTTAGGGCGGAAAAGCTTGTAGGCTTTATCTTCTGAAATAAGACATGTTGAAGGAAAACTACCACTTTTGTTGGATGACAGCTTTTAGGAGCACCGACCAAACAGTGGGGGTCTTGGTGTGGTCAACACCGTCCAGGTTTTTCTCAAGGTTTTTTAGGGGGAGAGGGAGTATGCATGTGGGGGAGTATGGCGTTTAACTCGTGTACTGTTTAACTGAATTGGGGGATTTTAATGTTGCGAACTTGTTACCGACTGTTTTATCTACAAACTGGTGCTTCCCCTTTAAGCACGGACATTTTTTGTTATTATTTCCAGAGGTATACAACCCAAACAACCTAAATTCAAAATAATAGAATATCAGAACTGTTTGAACAAAACTTGTCCCTGAGTCGGGAAAAATGAACGCATGCAAATTGAATAGAGTAAAACTCGTTATTCATGAAAGGGTAAATCAATTTAAACATCTTTTCAGATATTATTTTAACAACTTATGGATCATTAACACATTGGAAAAATATATTTTTTAAATGGGTCAAAAAATTAGAATAATCTATTAATCCAATGTGAATTTAAAAAGTAGCGAAAATAGTTGCATACCTGATAACCGATAGTTTGTCACAAGTATGGAGCTTGACGCCCGGATAATTTTACGCTCTTTTAAAAGCCTTTTACTGCTCAAAATGGGTCGTCAAGGTGATAAAAAGGGGGGAAAAATGAAGTTACATATTGTATCATTTCTTAAAGTTAGAATAAAACTATCCAACTCAATTCAAATGAACGTTTTACAATCTGTGATATGTAAGATTTTAAAGGAATATAGAAGGACAGACCACCTAAAAAGTAATTGAAGTGAACGAGGTAGAAAATTTGTTACACCTGGCAGAGATGAGCCCAAAATTAAAGTAAATCGTCCAAAATAATAGTTGAAAATTGCTTGTTGCGTCCTTAAGTGTTGGAAAGAATGTATAGTTATCTTGTCCACGCTAACTGCACTTGGACGGTTGCTAAACTGCAGTTTTAATTGTGGATCTACGAAGTGAGACCAAGGAACATGAAACGGAAACGTGGCACAACTCTCCTGGAGCAAAGAGAAGCTCATACAGGGACAACAAGGTTGAAAATGTATTATATTCAGTGATTTTTTTTTTTTTTGAAATATTTGTGAACAAAAAAAGGTGGTCAGGGTTTGACATTTGAAGAGAAAAGCGTATGAGAAATCTTTTGTAAGACGTTCTCTCCAATTTAACATACCCTTTTTGGTTTGTGGGTGCATGAGGGCAGCTGGAATCGGAAAATTATGTATATCTTAAAATAATGCGTGACTTCCCGCTGTTTATCAATAATACTGCATGCTTCTTCATCTGAGGCACGGCAGTTACACATTTAATGACACATTTTATCTTTCAGCATGATTCTATTCCGTGTCATGTCTCTAAATCGACTCTTAGATTTTAAAGAGAAAGAGGAATCTCTGTATTAAACTGTTCAAGCAACTCTTCCAATCTCAATACGATCAAGAATTTGTGGTGCCGTCAAATCTAAAGAAAGTGGTTCAAGACCTGGTGCCCGCCAACAAATTTGAGCTCGTTGCCGCATTGAAGAGTATGGAAACTGTGTCAGAAACGATTAATATAAAACAGGTGGTCGAATCCGTGTGTGAAAGGATTAAAGCATTGAATCCAGCAAAAAATGACGCATTCTAGTTTTGATATTGTTTCTTTTGAAAGTGTCCCCTCCCCCCCCTTTAATTGGAATGTTCTTAATTTTATGACTCAATGTAAACCTTCATCACTATAAACTTGTGGATTATTTTGTCAAAGATTATTTTTAATTGAGTATATTTGAAATGAAATGCACACTTCAAGGTCTAAGAAAGGTGGCACGCTCATTTAAATACCTAATTTGCATTTATATTTGGTTAGAATCAACTTTTTTTTTCCAAAAAGTGAGAAGTATTCTATTACTTTGAATTTGGGTTGTATTATATTTCAGGTGGGGAGTAAAAAAGACGTTTCGTTCGAGTAATATTATCAATTCAATTAAGTTTTAATAACTGATCCATGCGAAGCATTCGCGTTTGATAGCGGTAATTCAAAATCCGATTTTTTTGAAAATAATTTGAATTGTTTGCTTATTTTTCTCCGATGCCGGTAAAAAAAAAAAAAGCCAAACTTATGAAATTTTATTAAATATTAATCCTACATACTACGATTTACCATGATAAAATAAATGTATTTTCCCCCTAGTAAACCTGCTATGATTTTCGAATATTCTTGGAAATTTGAATCAAAATTATTCCAGTTTTGAAATAGTCATTTAGCAACGACAAAACCAATAGTGAGATCGAACTTATCGCGTTTTTAGCACGACGCTCTAACCTACTGAGCAATAACGCTACTCTCGTGAACTCATTAAAGCAATGCGTATTAAAAAAACAGAATAAACCGATTTTTTCGAAAAATCTCCAACGTTTTCTGTCGTTGTCTCCAAAAAAAAAAAAAACACCTTTGTGAAATAATATACACGTGCATCTTCACGTAACTTTACTTCTTTTTTTTTAACCATTATACTTATAATTATTTTGAAGTCATTTTAAATCTTAAGAATCTGCTTATCTTGTTTGCATTCCGGCATCCTTTTTCCTTTAAATTTGTTTTATCGCCAGCAGCTGTAAAGAATATTAGATACAACTTTAACAAGATTTCCCAGCGTAATAATAGTAGAGGATGCAACACATGCGGCTCACGTGTATTGCTCCAAAAATAGAGTCCCTTGCCCCTGAATTTTCCCCCTGACTTTTTATTTTCGTTCTCGACGGAAAAAGTTGTAGTTGCAACTTTTCCGTCGAGAACGTAGTTGCATTTATCTTTGAGATTCCTAACAACATAAAGTCGCTCTTATTCTTCAAATGAATGTCTTCTTTCATTCTTCCTGCTAAAAATTTCTTATAAATTATTATAATTTTATTTTGGTTTGAATATTTGTCATTTTGAGAATATTTGTTTTGCTATTGAATACAAAAAGCACAGTTTGTTCCCCTGGTACTGTATGAAAAAAAAAAGAGTACAAATGAAGAAACATATATAATAGGTATAAGTTAATGTGTTGTGTTTAGACTCTGCATGGACCAATTTAAGAAACGTATTATTGATAAAAACGTATAAAAGACAAACGTATAAACGGTGCTCCACTGGTGTTTGCTTGTCTGTGGTTTCCTTGTTCGGTGCTGTAAGATTTGAATTTTAGTAACCTGTCTGTGTGGTCTCTCAAATAGTTATTCTGTGCGTTTGAGAAGAAATTGTTTGCGGCTTGACTTGGCATGTGGTTGAGATTGCACTGAAAATTCTAATTTCGCTGAAATTCAAGATTAGCCAGGGAAGGGTTTTTAATTCCTTTTATTTAAATGTTAAAACTCTGCACGAGGACTTGCCCCCATGAATTGGATCAGCATAGCGCGGTATCCAATGAAAATAAAAAACTAAAATGCAAAATTTCGGTTGTGTGATACTTTGAAAATTTCGTTAGATGATTCCTATTATTTTTACGTTTTGAATTTGAAAATTAGTTTCATTTTTTCCTATCACCCAAGGGTTTTTCGTAAAACTCAGAATTTGACAGAACAGGAGGTCATTTCTCACGAAAATTTCCAAACAAGTCAATAGTGTGCTGAATTAATTTTAATATACTGTAAAAGAACGTATTTCCGCGAGGCTTTAATTTTCGCGCGATTTTTCCGAACTCATCTAATCGCGGAAATTTAAACCTCGTGAAATATTTTTCTTGGTAGATTTTTCAGCTTTCAGTTCTCTTTGTTCATTTAAAATTAGCGACTCGCGAAATCAACCGCATCTTCATCAGCGCAAAAATTACGTCTGGCGAAAATAAGTGCTTTTGGAGCAAATGATAAAAACGTGATGCATAATCAATATCTCAATTTATTGTGCCTATTTATTAATTGCGCGGTCATACAATTACACTCTCCTTGAAGAAAAAAACTCGGAATGTAAGATATCTATGGTTTTTTATTTTTCTTGTGTATTTTTGAAGCATTTTCGTGTGTTAAAGAAATTGTCTTTTACAACCGGACTACTGGATGTCTTCATTCACTTAGTTTGATTTGGTTGTGACCTAGTTCGATTTTAATCATACTCGACTTTTGAGGCTGGTTAAACACCTGTAAACTGTCGAGACCTTGTAAAGTGTAATGGTAGTTTCTTTTTTACGATTAAGTGTCCTATCCTTCATATTAGTTTTTCTGAATGAGGAGACAAATAAAATTAAAGTACACCAAGGAGAAGTGTAAAGATATGTAGTTAATCTCTATCATCGGTCTTGGACAATTTAATTCTGTTTTATCACCCTTATCCAAATATGATATTAAACAATTTCCTGTAATAAATTCTTTCTGTTATGAAAATCGGTTTTCCACTCTTTTGAGCAAACGGGTTGCCAATTTTTATCCTCTGAACACCTGTAGCAATGGCTGTGCAACGTATGAAACCACTGAGAAACAGTGCCCTTTTTAAATCCATCTATGAGCTCACCCCCACCACCTAAAAAAAGTAAAAGAGAAACTTCATATCTTATTTATTCATTATAAGGTTGTATTGATTGTAAATCTGAAATTAAAATCAAAGTAAATACGCTGCGTTAGAATAAACTGAAATACATCAATTAATATTTATTTCAATTAAATTTTTAGGTTTTATGTACCACAAATGACCACAAAAAAAAAAAAAAAAAGGCGTTAATATTTCTCTTTTGGCTATCACTAACAGTTTCGAGGCCTTCCCACAAAAATGTTTGAAAAAGGTCCTCTTCAAAAATAAACATTCTGTTCAATGTGAGGGTTTGGGGGGTAACAAAATATGGCAGTACATCTGTTTCAATGTTGGATCATATGATATTATTTAAACTTTTGTCACAGTTGAATTCTAGCACTATCAATATATAATTTTGTGTATTTTTAGTAGTAACCGCAGCTCCGTATTCCTTACAAATTTTCGTATAGCTCAAGGGGTACTATTACAAGTGTACAAGGTATTACAGTCCGGATTATATGCAAATGTATGTGTGCATGTGCAACTGCTTATTTTTACTCCTTTTGGTTCTTAACGCATAACTGCATAAAAATAGAAAATTTTCAAAAGTAGAGCATATTGCGTTTTGAACCTCCTTTCAGATTTTTTTTTCATAAAAGAACGAAATTCCTAGTGAAATTGCGCATTGAAGAGAACTCAGGTGCCACCATCTGTTGGAAACTGGTTGTCAAAATTATCTGTGCCATTGGCATCCGCGCTTTAAAGGTGGCACATGAAAGACTGGATGCCATATCGGGGGATCATACTATGTCCGCAAAAGGCTAAGGCGCCTACGCAGCCCTATTAGAAATGAAAAAAAAACCCTTCATCAAATAAGTATTGATTTTTTTTGTGTGAATTTGAGTAGCTATGCCCTTAGGTGTGTGGAGCATTATTCTTCTACTGTCTCCTATATTGTTTGCTTTAGGAATAAAAATTGTAGCACGTTTTTTAGGAGCTTTAAATTTTGAAAAATGAAGCATTTGGAAACTTATGTATTTTAAGCAGTGGCGGATACAGCCGGCGGGCAACCGGGCATTTGCCCGGTGGGCCGGTCATGCTTGGATTGCTTGGGGCCGATCAACTATCAGCAAAGTCTTTCGGGCCTGTCTACAAACAGCAAAATGTAAATTTTGCGCGCATGTGTTTAGAATAACGCAAATTCGCAAAACACAGTTTCTGCTCCTCTTTACGTATGGGCTAAAGCTGGCGGGTGGAGGGAGGTAGGGCCGTCCCCACAAGAGGGGGGGGGGGGAGGGGGAATTTCTGAAATGGGGCTGCCCAGGGCTTGATTACCACACAGGTTGATTTGGCCTAGGCCTGGGGCCCCATGTTCCTAAGGGGCCCCAAAATTTTTTAAAGAATTATGCATAGCATTGCAACGATATGAAAATCACATGTATTTTTTGAAAAATATGACTTATTAATTGGAAAAAACTTCTTTAAAAGGAAATTTTTAATCATTCTGCCCGTAACGAATTTACTTGATCACGATTATGAGGGGGCCCAAAGGGGATTCATAAATGCACATAAGTGATTTATACATAGTTGTGTGATTAGACAAAGAGGCCTCCAAAGGTCGAGCTCTGGGGATGCCAATATATTTTTAGCGGTGTAATAAAAATAAATGAATAAATTAAAAACAGGGAAACCTTAGCGGTCGTAAAAAGTTAAAATACCTTTGGTTTCTTGGACGCTTTTATTTATAAATGACAATTCACAATTGCTATAAAATGCATCTTACAACAAGGGCCGACGTGAGGTCATGTCAGCTTAGTTGGAGAATAGGGGCCCGGCTCGGAATTGAACTCGTGCAGAGGGTAAAATATCCTAATAGTGAAAGGTGTAAAAGGAGGCTTGTGAAAAAATTGACCTTTGTCATTTTTTCCCCAGATCCGCTTTTGCTTTCGGCGACCCTCTTTTTAACAATTGGAATAAAAGTGACAAAATATTTTTCCCGTAAAATTATTTAAAAATATGCAATTTTAAAATACCATTAAGGAGCATCCAGTTTCGAAAATTTGCTGGAAGAAAGTACTCGAACCTCTTCCATTTTTTTAATATTCTTAAAGATGGTTTAAAACTGTGTTTTTAAATTAACAGTATCAAAAATCTTTTGGGAAAGTGCCCCGTCTCCTCCTCTCTCTCGGCATCATCAATGAAGAACGTTTTAAATCTCGTTTTTAGTGCTTCAATTTCGAAAATTTTCCGGGGTGAGCCTCCTGAAAACTCCTTTTCCTAACATCACTGAAGGTCAGCAAAAATTTCGTTTTTGGAACTCAATTTTCGAGTAACTGCCGGTGTCCTAGTCTTTACCAAAAAAAGGCTTTTAAGACTTCAATTTGAAAATTTTCTGGTGGATAGCCTTGGAATCTATCTCGACTTAAAATCACCAAGGGTCGTCTAAAACTGCGTTTTCAGCGCTAATATATTTTAAAAAATTTCAGAGAGCTCTCGGAACCGCTCGTCGTACCGTATACTCGAAGATAATTTAAAATTCTGTTTTTGGATTTCCACTTCTGAAAAACTGCAGCAGGAGAAACTCTGAACCTACACTCCCCTAACATCACTAAATATTGTCTAATATTGAGTTTTTAAGACTACAATTTCGAAAATTTTCCGGGGGAGAGGCCCCGGGCCCCCCTATTTCAGGCTCAATGTTAATCTTTCCATTAAGTTTATATTGCTAATACTTTAATGACTACCAGAAGCCAGAAAACTAAGTCCACTCTCTCTCTCTCTCTTTATGTCGGTACATGCGTTTGAAAAAATATTAAGGGGCGGCCAAACTCGTACCCGACCCCTTCCACCAGGTTTTTGACCTCGCATCGAGTCTGGGTGTCGTCAGGATATGGCAGTATAAAACAGGGAATGTTTATGACAGTCCCAGTAATTTACAGGGCAATCAAGTTATTTCTGTTATGACTGCAGAAAAGGACATACTAGCCAAGCAGTGTTATCATTAAGGAAATATTCAATCAAGTTCCGGGCATTATAAAACTACTTAAATGGACAATTACAATCACAATTTTCCCCCAAAAAAAGGTTTAACTAATTTGTTCACCATTAAAGCGCAGAAGTGTTCCTATCTGTTAAATTTTGTTCAAATAAAACATATTTGGTTGTTAAGAATAATTTCCTCATATTTAAGTAATATCCCAATCGTTAGGTAAAATTTAATATCCATAAGAGCTATGAGGACGCTACACCTCCTAATGCCAGGGCCGATTTTTTCAACCAATCCGCCACTGATTTTAAGCGTCGTAGATCCGTGAGGTGCTGATTGATTCCATTACAAAATTTTATTGTGTCATTCTTAGCTGAACTTTTGTTATTTTTACGGTGCGTTACACTTAGAATAATGTGTGCTTCGATGTGCCCTACTTGGTTCAACCTTATTCTTTCTGCGCAGACAAGCACGACGGAATGTTTTCTATCATACTGCAATTTCAGTGAAATTCCGTGTAAGCGTATTGTAGCGTGTGCTTTGATTTGAAAATCAAGCGAATAAAATCGTGATCTGACTTCCCTCAGCTCCCTTTAAATGTGCTGCATAAACGAAACTCGTTAATTGTTGGATATTTTTAAAGTTTATTGTGTCTTGTTTTTTGTCATTTTGATTACAGAAATGAAGCAAAGAAAAAAAGAAAAGAAAAATTGAAAACATATATAACTTTGGTTTTTATCGATTTGTTTATTTTTTTATTTATTGATATTTATTTGTTTGTTTATTTATTTTTGTGAAATTTTAATGAATTTCGAGTTAGGTTAAAATAAAAAAAAAACGGATCAGTGTAGAAAACATTACCTTTTTTGAATTATGTTAAAAGCAATATGGGAGAGGGGATTTTATGCATTTGGGGGAACGTTGTTTTTACATTAATGAAAAAAAAGTTTCTTGGAAAGGATCTCACAGCCGCTAGTATTAATGAAGGGTCCGAACAAAAAGTATCTTAAATTCCTGTTAATTACTTTTCAATGGCGATTCATGAAGCTTTTGTTTAATAGCTGTAAATGGCACCATTAAATTTCTAGAGCTCGATGTACCCAGTTTTAATTTTCTTCTAACGAATCAAACAATTTGGCTCTCCTTGTATTCCTTCTCTGCTATTTAGATATAAACTGTAAATTAAGTAATATTTATGACTTGATTTTTTTTTTATCTCATGAGTCATGTTTCTACTATTTGTTTATTACAACTGTTTTATAAGCACTAATCTATGCAAGTAATATATTGATTGATTAACGTACCTTATATGTATTTACTTTTTGCGAGGGAAAAAAAATCATAGGAATCGTTATAGAGAATAATTTACATCGCACTTTCCTCTCTTGTTAGCTTCTCTAACTGCGTAAGCATGATTGGACTGAGTTTAAGGCAATAAATCGACGTTTTTCAAATATTATTTTTTGCTATTTTAATTTTTTTTTTTGGCAACATAATGGCTTATTATGGGAGAACACATTTTAAACAAATGCAGATTTTTTAAAATGTATTTTTCTTCCTTTCTTATTAGTTTTATAATTATCGGTGTTTCTTTGTCGGGCATGTTTTCGGTACTTTTTTTTTTTTTTGCTGTGTTCCACTTTTAGTCCTTCTCTCTTGCTGCTGAGAAAATCCTTTTTGCACTGGTTAATAGAAGTATTAGTACCTTCAAAAAATATATTGCTGTTTACGTACCCATATCCATAGTTAATATTATTTACTATTATTTTCTTCAATTGCTACCGAAAGATTGGGTTCCATTGCCTCAAGAGGTTGAACTTTGTTATTTATTTTCCGATAAGACAATGCAAGAAATATTTACAGCACAAAGAGGAAATAGCACCCAGGGTACCTTGGGAATCTAACCCACGACCTCTGGCATATGATCCCAAGCGTCTACCAAGAAGCCGCGGAGACCTCTAGAAGTTATTACAGCTTTCCAAATTTGTTTTATACGTTTTAACATTGCTAAAAAGCATGAAAGTGTTTTTAAACTGAACTGCGTTGCGTTTACAAAGAAATAAAGTATTTAATGTTAATACACGAATTAAAGCATCTTGTATCATTTGAATTGCTTTAGTATTTTAAAAGATTATCAAATTAGCTTGCCTTTTGACTTTTGTTTCTCGTTGTATTTGTGTGTGTTTTGCTAAAGTGACATTTGTCTCAAGTAGGGAAGTTTTTCCAATTGCTGAAAGATTTTAATGCTTACAGTGACGTTATAGAGATCTCTTATACTAGCAGTTGACAAAGCGCCTGTGTCATATAAAAAGTCTGAATATCTCTAACAGATATATTGTTTAAAAGATCGTTCTGGTACGAAATTTCTTCCTTCTTTATGTTTTGAAAACAGAGTAGAGGTAAAACATATGTTGTCTCAGACATAATATGTTTATTGTTCGTCTCGTTTAATCGGTTCGTGGCCTTCCTCTTCTTGAGCTGGAAGTCAAGTTTTGTCTTTCGCTTTGCGCTCTGCTTCTCATTGCGAAATTATCATGTTATAATGTTTGTCCAGTAGCTGGTTGACTTTCAGTGACGCCAACCTGGGAAACGTTTTCGACTGGTAGTTAGCTGTAACAAATTTATTCTTATCTCTGCAAATGTGTCATGCTTTCTGTTAGTGGGGAATTGTAGAATCGTTCAAGTTCAGTTATTTCTTACGCCCTTTTCTGAAGTTTAAAAATTATTCGCGATTAGTATTTGCCAAAGTTTAATGATGGCTGCTTTCTATGCTTACGTGTAGTGTGTCTCTGATAAGTTGAGCCGTGACTTTGACAATGTTACTTCATTTTGGCAGAATAGGGAAGGGTATAGTTGTGCCATGAAGAGGTGGCGTGTGAGCTAGAACCGTAAACGGGACACATTGCCAATTTTAGCTGTCATTTCTGTTTTATTTACTAATTTTTTTGTAACATAAAATTTATTCACTTAAATTTGTACCAAGCTGGAATCCAGCTTCGACTTTCGGAATAGAAAATCGATATCTTAACTTGGGTCATCGAGTTTTAATTTCAAAAATCATCAAAGTAGACTTTTTTTTCTTTCGAATTCTTGTCTTTTTATTAAGATGTCTATTTTTTCGTTTCACTGTTTTGATTGAATGGAAGTTGAAAATGATTGTATGATTCATTTTTTAAATGAATGACAAAATAGCTTAACTCCTAACAGTTAAATATCCAATCTAATTTATTATGATTAATTTCATAGAAAAGAAATATCTTGTTTCATTATCCTTTGCAAGTTCTTTTCTTTTTAATTTTATTGCTATAATAATTCTTTTTATTCTTCAGTTTCATTTTATTTCATTCATCAACAACATCATTCTTTTTGTAATAATTGTTTGTTTATGAATTTTTTTTCTAATAAAAATACTATGAACTTCATGCCCATTAAATTCATTCATCTAAATTTCTAAAATGTTCTTCTTTGGAAATCATGATTTTTATCACGATTTAAATCAGGTTGATTTAAATAGCTCAACCCTGATTTCAACCACCAACTTTTCTAAATTTTAAGCTGGTTGTGGATTCGGAGAAATTTTTCCCACAGTGCTTCTTGAAGGTGTAATAGTGTGGTCTATATAGTTTTATCTGGATCAGAAAGGGGGTGGTTGGAGGTGGGGGAGGGCTGGAAGTTTGGCATTACACCTGTTGGTTGAAATATTGCATTATTTTAAAATGAAAATATGTTTATAAAATATCACTTGACATTATGACGGGTAAGAATTGGCTGCCTTTTATAAAAATGGGGCTTCAAATCATCAATGTCCAGTACTGGACAGTATTGAAAAATTCCAATATTGCAGGGTTGCCAACCTTGGAGAAACAGTTTGAGGAGCATCTGTGGTGATTTTGAGGAGCAATTTGAAATTTTGCGGAGCAACTCGGTATTTTGCATAAAACTCAATAAAACAACTAAAATCACTTATTTAAAATTGTTTTTGTGCATTGATAACCCTTTTAAGCACTGGCAGAAAAATTTAAAAAAAAACAGCTTTTAACACTTCGTCATGCTTGAAAACGCTCTGGCGGTAAATTCGGAGCAAAATAACTTTTTTGCAGAGCTGCGGAGTTTCGCTATTTTTGAGGAGCAACTCTGCAAAATGCGGAGCAGTTGGCAACCCTGATATTGGAAAATAATCAATTCTTACTTAAAGTAAAGACAAAGATAAAAACAAATTTTTCCTTTGTGTACAAAAGGATTAATCAGTTAAGAAACAAATTGAATAGCAATGCTATGCTGTTCTAAAATTGCTTTTAATTTGCATTCAAACTGGGTTTTAACGGTTATACAGAATTCCTGGGTCATTTGCTTGCTAAAGAGATAAAACAAAATCCCCGCAATTTAGTTGGATTGTATGAGAGTGATTGAAGAATCTGATTGTGCAAAACATGACACGCTCGAGCAAGAATACAGATAACTGAATTTTTTATTATGTCTGGGCATGAGTTGGGGCCTTTTACCAAACAATAACCGCAATGGGAAGGTCATGGTCAGTCATTGTGATAAAAACGCGGGACCGGTGATGATAAGCTCTTTTCAACTGCCCCAAAACACCTCTCTTGCTCATGCTCACATGAGAGATTTTAACTCGTATTGTTTCTTTCGGGAAAAGAAAATTTTATTACGAGTTGCTTTGGGGGGGAGGGGGGGAGAAGGCATATTTGGAATGCTTCGCCACTTTTTTGCTGCTATGATGCTGTAGCAAAAGTTCAAATTCCTGAATTAATCTTTAAAAGTACACAGGTAAAACACACGAATAAAAGTTTCATTTTTGTTTGGAATAAGACTTGAAGTTTGCCCTTGCAATGTTATGTGTTTCGGAATTGCAGAAAAATTATTATTTTTCTCCGAATTTTAGTGTACAGTAATCATTTAAGTGTAAAATCTAATTTAGACACGAATAGCTCTTATCTCTGCAGGTACGTATATCCGAAAACAATCGATTAATTGAATGCTTGAATGTCAACTAAGGCTTGCCGTGTTTTAACTTTTATTGCCGTGTTTTAACTAACATAGCATGTGTATTATGAAATTACAAAATTTCTGCCCGCAAAAGTACTGAATAAATATCATTGCTCTGTTCCCAAAAATTATATTTTGCGAGATCTAATTCTCTTTTTCTCGGCGTTTTACGTACTCTTTTCATGTTTTCTTCAAGTTAGAAGCGAAAACCAGTGTCAACTGTAAAATATCCCGTTGGATCGCAGATAAAAATCATCCAAGCTGTTCGTATTTGTTCGACACTGCATGCAAGGGAGTTAATTGGGAGCTTTTTTTTTTCTTTCACCAAAGAAAACATAAAAATTAAAAAACATGTCATGCACGTCGTATTTATTTCTATGATAATTGCCTGCCGACGTGTGCAGCATATCATTCGCGATTGTGTGACAAAGCATCTTGACGTACGTAGTACGTCTTAACAGAAGGTTCATGTACTTTTATTTTGTTACTAGTGGTACCCGCACGGCTTTGCCCGTAGTAGAAAATTAAAAGGTCATTTGGTTCGCTTGTAATTTACAAATAATGGTGATGAATTTCTCGCCAATTTGCTATGTTCATTTGCTCGCCCATGTTACGGTTCCACGTTATGATAATTTTGTAATTTATTTGTCCACGTTGTGATTATTTGATCGGTAAAATTTTCTTAAAATTGGAATAGAAAACGAACAAAATCGAGTTTTCGAAAAATTGCTTCGAGCTGCACACCCCCATGCTACAAACTAATTTTGTATCAAATTTCATGAAAATCGGCCAAACGGTCTAGGCGCTATGCGCGTCACTGAGATCCTGACAGAGAGAGATCCAAACAGACTTTCAGCTTTATATTAGTAAAGATTGCGGCTTATGATTCTACTTGGATATTTCAATTGCGCAACGTCCACGAAACTTTATCAGGATATAAGAAACAACTTCAGTTTTACATGATCGCCATTAGAATTTCAGCATAGAGTAAAGTTTTTAAACTTTCACCCTCTACATTCCATAATTTGTACTAACAACCACTGGGTACTGTCCGTTCTCGAAAGCAAAGACCACTACTCAGGACAGATTCCATTTCAAAATGGCGCAATAGCTTGAGGATGGGCACTTATCGCTCGCACTTGCTGTCTTTGAACACGTTATTTTGAACCTTTTACTTCCGGGTTTCCCTCCCTATTTTGATAAAATCACAGCAGACCTGACGCATGCGCAAATTGGCGCTAAGTCTCGGCTTAGAAAAACGAACAGTAGCTGCTGAATTTTGCTTGTTTACAAGTTCAACAGAAAGTGTATAACAATTTTCTTCTTCTGTACCTTGCTGACACGCTAACCAAATTCTAGTCATTTGCTTTGCAGTGAATTTACTAAGATTGAAATTACTTTAGTATTTTGGTACTCTAGACAGGGGCTCAATTTTGTAGCGAACATCCATTGCATTATTTCATTTGCATTATTTCATGCACGGTGCCACTCATCAATCCTACACTCATGTTGCATTAATTTCCAGGGTCGCAACAAGGGAGAGTTCCCCCCAACCTTTGGTAATAAGCCGTATTGCCAATTTAAATCTTCATTGGTATATGTGTACGCAGGTGAGAAGACAGGGATAAAAAATACCTTAGTTCTTGAAAGAACTTACATAAATATGAAAATATGGATAGCCATGACAAAAATAAGAGCCATAGACGTAGTGCGTGACTATCTTTTATCGTAGTTAATGTCTTCATGTTGCACAAAGTTCTACACATAATGGAACTTGACAAAAACGGCGTTTCACTTTCGCATGTTTGAAGAAACTGCTAAAGATGAGTCTTCGTAAAAACGCAAAAAATAACGTCAGCCTCCAATAAATATGTTCTTATTCTTTATGACTTTGAATGTTCTTCCGGAATCGTGATGTGTATCACGCGCGTTGCATAAGTAGCGCAACCTGCTGTAGAAAATACTTTCCTTGAGACGTGATGATGCTGATGGTGGTCTGAAGGATTGCAGATTTATTATGAACTATGTCCTTCGTGTGTACTTAGTGTTAGAGTGGAAGTTAAATTTTCTATTTAATGCGCAAAAATGTTTGAATAAGTTTCAGTTTCTTTCCACGTATGAAATTGAAGAATCTTCCTTGTTTACTTACGATTGAACGACAGTGAGAATGGTGTTTTAAGTCCCTTGATGGGGGGGGGGGGGTTTCTTGGAATCTCATGAACTAATAAAAGCAGTCCCCCCCCCCCCACCACCATTGACTTTCCTGGACTTGTTTATGTAGGGAAGTTGACATATAGTGCTTGCCTTTGATCTCTGTCTATGCACTATTTGTTGTATTTTGTTGGCTCTTATGTATGAGACGGGATTTCTGGATGCAATTGATTGGATTCTGATTCCATTGAAACCATGATGTTTAAACAATTACGTTTTTGTTCTGAATCTGACGATTTCTCTTCTTTTCACAGGTACATCGGTGGACATATCATCAACCCTGTTGAATATGTTCGACATGATTGTAGCCAAAAATGCCCCAGTGGAGAACGGCGTCAACAGCAGTAAACATCAGACGGCGACGACCAACGGGTTGAGCACCACGCCTCCCCCTTGCGACCCCGGGGGGGAAGGGAGTCGGTGGTCATCAATCCCCGAAACGCCTACCACCCTTGACCCTTCCTACAACTGGCAATCGTCCTACGCGCATCTACAACAAGCGAAGCTATTCAGATACTGCTTTTCAGGTGAGTGAATACAATACCGTAAACACGGCCCAGATTTTAGAAATCTTCTCATTTTTTCTCAACAATTTTATGACTATGTATTCATATTTCCAAACTGTGGAAACCTTTTTTACGCATCTAGAATTCTCTTAATTTATTTTTTGAATACTGATCATTTTGCTTTAAATTATTACCATTTTTAATGGGTTTTTTATTTGGGCCCAAAGTAATCCTTACGTTTGGGTTACTTAGGCCCAAAGTAGTTTTCCTTATTTAAAATCATTGTAGAACTAATTATATTGATAGAAAGACGTGTGTTCATAGGAAAAACTATTTATTTGAAAGAAATATACATTTTGCAAAAAGTTTGAGTTACACATATTTGTTTTGATAATTTTTTTTAAATATGTGTGCATACCTAGGTATTGTTTCAGAAATTACCGACGGAAAACAGTCTTCTTTTCATCAGTTTTGGAGGTTAATTAATTTCTTTAAGATAATATCATTCGTAAAACAAAGGATCTTAAATTTTCGGTCACTTCCCCTAAACTTTTTGGTCCTTTTCATGCTCTCAACATTTGCTCCTTCTTCACTCGCATACACAGCTATCACTTTAAACCTGAGCTCCATTCCATTCTACAATAACAAGATTTCATAACCTTTCCAACAAATTTAACAAAATTTGTAAGAAGTAGATGCAACTAGGTCAACGTTTTCTAAGTTTTTATGCTGGGCCATAGTAGGTCATAATTTTTAGATGAGGAGATATGTTGTAATTGTGAAATTTTTAGTTAAAAACTTTTAGTTAACAGAAATGAGAAGTACAACTATGCTACTAAAGAAATTAGTTTAGTTGATACATTTAAGTTATTTTTGTAAATCAATTTACTTATTTTAAAGTAAAGTCTCAAACCACAAAAAAAAAAAAAAAAAAAAAAAAAAAAAAAAAAAAATCGCAAAATTGATTCATGTCGTCAAAATGTAGCTATCGTCACCACAAGAGACTTTTGTGCGAACCATGTGTAACATTTCCTACAGCCAGTAACAAATTTGATAGAAATGACGGACGGATTTATTGAATGTTTCCTTAATGTTTCTTCATTTTTCTTTTCTTCTCCATTTAACTCATTCTCTATTTTCAGCCTCACCCAAGATTAGCCCTGTAATTAGTTCAGGTACTTAACGACATTTATTCATTCTCAGTTTATCTATGTCTTTCTCCGTTTTATATATCTTTTGAATGAGATTGTGAATTCTTGGCTTTACCCTTGCATTCTTTCTCAAATACACCATGTTTTTAGCTGTTTTAAAACTTATTCCAAACATCATATTTTCAAAATTCGATTGATCGCAACTTCTCCTGTGCAGGCACACAAATAAATTTTCTGTTCTTTCCCTTTTCTGTAAAAATTGTATTAAGATATATAAATCAATTCAAAAAAGTACTCGAAGACTTGTTTCCTTTAAATCCACTATCACTTCTAACTGAATGCATTTCTTGGTTCCATGTTTGTTTTATAGTTAAATCCCAGTGGATTCCCGTAGGTCTCACACCCTTTCTGAAATAATCGGTTCAGTATTTTGTGGACCTAACCTAATGGTTTTTTTCTTTGCACTTGCCCATATTTTGCCAAATTTGTAATTACAGTTTGCCCACAGACTATATGGTATTAGCAAACGTCCTCTTAAGTCGAGTCTATCTCAATGAGGGGGGAAAAGTAAAAATTTGATGCCCGTGTTCCGCTCATTTGAATGTGACTCTCTTTAATTTTATGGCTAGCATACACATGCAAAAGCTGGCCTCCCTGAAAACTAATAATAGATGCGTTCATTTCCGCCTGTAAACTGGATGTTTGCTTTTCCATCTAATGGGTTGTCAGTAAACTATTATCATCCGCGGAATGGTGTGGCACGGTAGCCTCGGATTAGCGAAAACCGCAGATAATCGGAATAATAGGTAAAAAACGGTACTTAGTGTTTACAATAGCTAAAAAAAATCAATAACAATTATACATATAGTCGGATCTTAATAACTCGAAGCTTATAACTCAAATATTCCTTTGTCTCGAAGTTATCCTTGGGTGCCAAAACTCTTGACAGTTGTGGAAACTTCCTATAACTCGAACGTTTTAGCCGGTCCCTTGGGACTGTGAGCTATCGAGAGTTGACTGTATTTAATTTACAACTAAAAACATTGGTACATTGCATCTATTAGCATTGAATTTTTAAAATGTATACATAAAATCCAAAAGCAAACAATAGTACAGTCGGAAGTATAAAAAATTTTTTTAAAAATGTGAAAATACCCGCGGATAATCCGACCGCCGATAATCGGGAGTTAACTACTTGACATAAAATACGGGTTTTATGTTGTTTACAGGAAAAGAAACGTCCCCTCAGCAGCAGCTCTGTGTCCTCGTCATCTAGTTCGTCGTCCTCTTCTCTGCCTCGCAACAGCCTGGACGTCAAGAAGTCGTATCTCGCGAGCATCGAGTCGTTGGATGACGACGACGATGACGACAACAGGTACGGAGAGAGCGCGTCCGGGAGAGGAGGGCTGTCGAGGGAGGTGTCGAACGGCGGAGGATCCGGTCCGGCAGTGTCCGGCCCGCCGGCCGGAAAGCCGCGGTGGTGCGACCCCAATCTCAGTCACACGGACAGGGTCGTCTTGGAGATCGTCGACACGGAGAAGACGTACGTCAGAGACTTGAATGAAATCATCGAGGTAAGATTTTTTCTAAATTTTGCTTTGATTAGTGTAATTTCTAATTCAAAAAGAAAAGAAAGAGAAAATGGTTTCCGTCAATATTTTTTGTGTGCGATATGTTTGGTTCCGCGTTGTCCGAGAGACAGACACCTTAGCGTAGTACCTAGAGCTTTGAACTTTAATTCAAAATTACTTGTATCCTTGAGGTATTCAATAAAATATTATTGTGTTGTGTTGGCATTATGCCAATATGAATTTAAATTAATTTCTGCATTCCGAGGCGGGGGAGAGATTGAGGAATGCAGAAAATAAAATTATTTTAAAATACAGTTGAGTATTTTCTGTAAAAAAATTTCTTCAATGAAAAATTTAGTTTTAGGTAATTTAAAATATTGTTTCAAATTGAAAATAATGAAACTTCGTCAATCCGATTATATTTTGGACGTCCGTTAATACAAACGACTCCAAGGTTTGTCAAGCGTCTGAACAAATTTTTAACTTTTTCAGGGGCCCCTTCGATGGAGTGTCCATGGCGCAGCCTGCGCCATTGATTTTTTTATGGGTGAGAGTAGTAATTTGAGAGGAGTTTCTATCTTATTTTGGGGCGATCTCGTTCTGGGAGGTTACTCCGAAGCATTTACGGGGGTCGCCCTCGCCCTTTGACGGGGTGTGGGGGTGGGGGAGGCGCTGCGCTGCTTTTATTGCTTGCATTTGATTAGTAATTTTGACGCCTGCTCATGTGGTGGCATTTTTTTTAGGATTGCATAACTATTGGATATATGCTGTATAAATATAAATGCTTCGATTAAAAGGTTTTAAAAAAGCATGATTTAAAACATTGAGCAAAAAAATTAAAAATCATTCAGATGAAGAGTTTTTATAGGTTAGAAAAAGAAAACATATGTACACATTTTACAATTCTCATTTTAGTCACTTATACAACATAATGTTAGCTAACCCAAGCACCCCTGAAGCCTTCTAATTAATTGTTCAATTGATCTGAATTATTTTATTTTGTTTATTATCGTCATGTTATGAACAGTTTTCGCTATGTGGATACTCAATATGTTCACAGAAGGTCTTGCTCCAAATTCCCTTCTTGTTTTTTTCCCTCTTCTAACTGCAATTTGCAAAGAATTTCGTTGTAAGGGAAAAAAAAATGTATCATACGTGAACGTCATCGTATCATGTGACGTAAATAAAAGGGTAGAGCGAAGAAAGAAGGCAATGACGTAAGCGTCATTCCCCCTCTCTTTCTGTCTTTTATCTCGTGCAAAGCATACTCCTTTAGAAAGACTGCGTATGTATTCGTTTTATTTTTTGCATATTCTACAGTTACCTTATGCCGCGATTTTTTTCGAACATTGCTAATTACGATGAAAGGAATTTGCTTCCTGAAATAAGTCAAGTGCCTTGAGGGATTTTTAATGTTTGAATTTTATCGTTGTGCCGTTTAAATTTCGAAATTTCTATCTAAAGGAAGTTATGATTTCTGAGGAAAACGTTTCTAGTTATCTCCCCCCCCCTAACCACACACACACACAAGCACATCTCAGAGCTGATGCGAAGCCATGTCAGCTTAGTGTCAGAAAGTATGGGCCAGCCCTTGTGTGTGTGGGGGGGGGATTATGCTCAGAATCGAATGTTTTATAAGTCTTGTGGGCGGGGGGCGCAAACTGACAAGGGCATGTCTTGGCTCTCGGCGGCCCCTGGCAATGGGCCTGACATAAATGCTACTCTATCGCATTTCAGTAGAAGATTCTTAAATAAAATTAACGACTGTTAATCTTGCTTTGGAAGAAGGTCTATCCAGATTGGGTCTTTAGTACCAGCGGCGTTTCTTTGCAACGTTCTAAAAATGTCTTGGAAGTTTTACACAACCGATATGGTGCTCAAAAATTCGTCCGAATTCAGAGAGCTGCACTTGAAAAATGACCCAGTTTTTGTTTAGGACCCTGGTGCAGAGACGTAGCAAGAAAGAAGCGTTGGGAATCCAAAGCGTTGGGAATCCAACTCTTCCCCCAGAACCTTTGATTCATGTGGGTGACTTTGTGATGATTACCTAGACACATCGAGAATCTTTCACTAATTATTCTTCCGTAGTTTCATAGCAAAGATCATGACTTAGAAATGCGATAAAATTTCTTGAAACTCAGCCAAACAGGAACACCCGTAGCTTCGCAGAAAGCTCTTAATTCCTTTTCTTGTTGTCTGACTTTTTAAAAATAAAAAAGTATTTCCCACCAGCCTTGTTTATAAAAGAAGAAAAATTTTGTCTGAAGATTCGGAAAATTTGGAAACAATAAATATTGCATGTTGGGGCTATTTTGTTCACCTGTGTACCTGTGCTATTTTTTGTCTATAACATGGTGTGCTGTCATTCAACATTGACTCCCTTTGTAACAAAGTCGTCTTTTTTGTAATAATTAATATTTTCAATTATCTAAAAATTATCAATTATTTTTTAACGGCCCCTCACCTTATGTTGCTACGAAATAGATTTATTTATTCGTACATGTTTGTATTTTATCATTCGGTAAAATTTGGGGTTTCATTCAATAAATTGAAGAGTTCCCCATCCCAAAAATTGTAGTTCGGGACGTCCCTGTTTACTTGGTATTATTGTTGGATCATTTCACTAGTAAACGCACATTAAGTAAAAACATAGTTCCCGTTTCAGGGTTTCATAACCATCTGCAGGTTTGTTTGCTTGGATGCTTGTTTCTGTGTCAGGAAAGGAAACGAGGTGAAGGTTCTCTGTTTGTGTTTAATCCTTTGGTTTTTCAAAGAATCCACCGCAGTTTGCTCTCGTTATACGTCTTTGTTATTAGCAGCTGAACACTTTTCCCCACTCCACGCTTGACGGAATTCTAATTACGCAGCTATGTCAGCATAACTTGATCGGATTTTCACGGAAATCCGCCACTATTCGGATACAATTCAGGAATCGTTCTATTTGGACTGTTATGATGTGATTATCTCAAATAGAATGACTTTTTCAAGTCTTTCTAATTTGGCGACTAAATAACATCGATGGCGTAATGAGTCGTTATTATTGGAATCACAATCACACTGTAAAATATACTCTGGATAACGGAATAAGTCACTTGATTCGTTTGGGGTGAACAGGAGAAAATAAACGTGAGACTGAATGAGTGGTCATTAAAAATTAAATATTCAAAACACTTTTTTGATTAGCCAACCGATACACCCAAAAAGTCACTGATTGTAGTTTTCTCTTGTCTGTGTTCCCCCCCCCTACAAAGGAGCACTCCCCTAAATACCGCGAAGCCCCCCCAAGTAAAAAATACCCCCCCCCCCCCCCAATTTCAACGGCGCAGTCTGCGCCATGACTCCCCTTGTTGGGCACTCCAGATGACATCACGGAACGCTTTTACGTGAATATTGAACATTGCTTGAACAACTAACCTGCTTGAAACTGCTAAAATAGATCTTGGTACTTTTCAATGTCTTCACTCTTCCAAATCTGCATCAGTTGCTATGACGTTTCCCTGGAAGCTTCGACCAAGTAAACACTGAAGATGACCGCCGCAGATGCGGTCGAAACGTTTGGGATAACAACACTCAAGACTACTGCACAACATAAGATTGTTTTGGCATCTCTCTTCTGTAATAACTTTTGCTACATTGTTGCCTGATAACTAAAAACTTGAAAATGCTTAATCATCTGTCAGGCTTTATGATGACGATGAAGATACGATGTAGTGAATTTTTATAATGCTTGATTTAAAAAAAAAAAGAGCTTTATGGGTATACATGTTCTTATTTGGCACACCCACCTAACGTACGTATGATTACCATGGACACTTCGTGGCACCCCTTGCCTCTTTTTACGGCACCCAGTTTGAGAACCACTGAAATATAGCTCACTCACGGCCCAGAGAGAAACGTTACCCTAATATCTATGGCATAGTTTCGAATTCGAACGTCCTCAAATAAATGCCCAATACGAGATAAAAACATTCTCGCTGCAGGATAGAGGTTAGATCATAGTTTCGTTTTTTCCCGTGACGTTTCTTTGTGTACTCATTCTGGTTGGTATATGGCGTCATAGAGGTATGCTGTTGTCGTGATCTCTGAACATCTGCTTTTAATTGGTTTTCTCAGCGTGCCTCACGTGTCCTCTCGCCCATTCTCCAAAGGCTGTCGGCTCTTTCCTTTTTTTTTAAACCTTAATGATATAATTGTTATGTCTAGCAATTAAAAGTTTCATGGAGCAGTGTTAAGTTCAAGGAAATCTGTGATTTGACATTGGAAAAAATTTCTTTTCATTCTCGTTCCTTATTTTGCGTTAGTAGTAAAGTAAGTAAATAGGGGTTTTGTTGAGGAAAACAGGGGTGCCCATCTTCCCCAAATTCAATAGCTTAAATCCCCCCCCCCCATGTACACAATTTTTCTAAACCCCTCATCTTTCCATTTTTTATTTTTTAGCTCTTTTTATTAATTTTATTTATTTTTCAATATTCAAAAAAAATAATATTTTTTATTTATTTTTAATTATTATTGCTCTTATTATTATTTTATTACAAAAGTTGTATGCTATGTCAATGACATACACAACACACAAACTAAATAAATAAAATATAAACAGAATCAAACCAAATAAAATAAATAATTTAAATTTAAATTTAATTTAATATATTAAAAAAAACCTCTAAAGTTTTGATGGCGCTATGGCGCTACTTGCACTATAGCCCCCCCCCCTTAGGCACCCATGGAGGGAAAAAAAAAGTTTGTGAGAACGTATTTTTAATTAATATATTTACGTGTTTGCTTATTCTATTGCTAAATAATGTATGACCGAATCAAAACTAAAAATATCACCTTGCTTGTATGCTTTACTGTTGTAGTGACTTTGTGCTATGTCGGCATTTGCCACAACAGCCTCGGATTCAATTGTTGAGAACAATGTTTAAATTTGTGAGCATAAATATTAAGTTTCTAATTTGAATTATAAGTGAAAAAATTTAACAAGACTATCTTTATTATTTTTTTTTTTTTAATTCTTGTATGATTGAAGGAGCTATAAAAAGAGAAATCGTACATCGCAAATATTTTATTCTAAGGAATCAAATTTGGATGCGACGTTCCCTTCTAATCAGCCAAAACATCGCTAGTATATTTTCTTGATAGTTTGATTTCACCGATAAAATTGCTTTTAAAAATTTAATAGCGATACTATTCGAACCGCGATTTTTCCAAATGCGAATCCGAAGTTTTGTTTAAGGATAATGTGCCTTTGATCAGAGTAAGAAATAATCATGAAATGAATGGTGCATGACTGCTTATAAATCTTCGCATAAGCAACACAACGATCAAAATAAAGTTGTGTGGCATTTTGCAAAAATAGCTTAATATTGAGAGAAATGTGCAAAATCAACTTACCGCAATAATCCTACTAGTTTCCGTTTATAGTGCAGCTCTAGTTAGTTGAGCTGTGAGCTTGACTATGTTTCCCTGTTTTAGGGAAATATATACGTGTTGTTGGCTCGGATTTTAGTTGGAATATTTTTGAAAAACTACTAAGAAAGTTTCTCAACTCAACTTAGCGCCAATTTTCAGTCCTTTTTTTCCGAAACAAAGGTAAACATTGTTCGAAGTCGAAGCTCAACTTCTCAGAGCCTCACAATATCTTAGTTTCTAAATATTTTGAAAAGTAGCTTTCTTTTCTCTCTATATGCTTGTGTGGGTGCTCGCGTACGTGGCGAGTCGAAATTTATTTTTATACGCCCATAGGCTGGCTTTATCTTCTCCCCCTTTCTCTTTTTAAAAAGATTAAACAAACCGACCTGGAAAATTAAATCAAATTAAAGGAGCGTTCCGAAAATTAAATAGCTTAAAAACTAGAAAAGCCTTCCAGAGCTCTTGCATTTAGAGCTGATACCAATTCTAATGTGGCAGTTTGTGCACAAGTACGAATTGTTAATGACCAACCAGCTCCCCCCTCCCCGCCCCCCCCCCCTGAGAGAAAATCCTGGTGTGCTAGCGGGTTGGGACATTTGTTTAACTGTCTGTAATTATGTAATAAAAGGAACGATATCTCTTCTGGCTGCAGTTTTTTATGCGGCAGAGGAAATGTTTTTAAAGTGCCGAGCCTGATCAACCATGAACACAATTACGTGACATGACTCCGATCTTTGAACTGTTATTTATCTTCCATCCCCTCCGCCATATTGTGCACGGACGTTCCTCTGATAGATAGATTCCTGTTTATCTGCAGGTGCAAAAATAAAACTCGAGAAGAAAACATCACGATTTTTTTTCCACCTTCCCTCCTCTGCTTTCTTGTTTCAATGTTCTATCTATTACGATCCTGCCTTATTTAATCAATGTGTACTCGCATGAGAAACGCGCGTTATTCAGTTAGGGGGCAGAGAAAAGTGAAAGTCTCACCTGCTGTTTTACAATTCGAATCGTGTCTGAGACAAACCAACCAGCTCCGGCTTGATTTTTCCTCTGTGATTAACAGTATTCCGCCGCAAGAAAATGATAGGAATATGCCGGCGGGAAGACATGGATCTCATTTAGTCCATTCATTTGAATTGAGTTTATTGTAATGAGTCCGCGTACAATAAATCTTGGGGCATTTTAATTACATGATATGGGGCTGTTTGAATGTAATTAGTGAGGAGCAATAACACCCGATGCGTTTCAATTTGCATTAAATTTTGTTTGCTATATACTGATGTATTTCGCGTACCCTTATCTGTTCCAATTTGACTTTCAAGTTGATCGCGGTTGATTTAAGCATTTAAGCGCATCAGTCCTCAGAAGGTTTTGACTCGAATCAACAGCCAAGTCTGAAGTTTCAGCATGTTGCATAAACTAAGCAGTGGGGAAAAGTTTGAGTTTTTATGTTTGTATTTTGTAAACAACTCACTACTTTGAGATGAGGAATGAGTTTTAAATCGTCAGAACCAAGGACATTGACTTTGGAACGAGTGCCAAAACAAATAGCAACAAAAAGAATTTCTGTGCTTCCTCCTCTCCTTATACTCACTGGAAGCGACTTCTATGTTTTATGACTTTTTTTTTTTTAAAAAATATTGGTTTTTCAAATGAGAATATGAGAGCTGAAAGACCTGAAAGAAACTTGGAAAAATTGCATAAGACCTTACCCTATTCCATCTTTTAAATGGGGATTTATTTTTTTTAAACATTTCTTATATTAATGAAGCAAGGTTTGGTTTCATTTATTCATTTTTGAAAAGTGTATTAATGTTGTAGCAGACTATAGGTTTTATTGCGTTTTGTATTAATACTTTTAACTTTTAAAGAAATATTTACTTTATCATTGAGAAGGACAGAGGAAGATCAATGAATCAATGCTACCTTGTGTGCTTTGCTTCTCTGAATGATGAATGTGAAAAATGAATAAAAGTAGTGTTAGTGAACTTTAAATTGGCAGGTTTTATCATTTAAGAACATAGGTCTCTGCTCAGCATAAAGTTCAGTAAAGCCTGCAAACAAAATCTTAATAAACAGGGTTTAACTTACCCACTGTTAAGCATAATGTAATAAATATCTGATAATCTTAAAGCATATTTCTTTGTTCTGTTCTCTATAGCAAGTAACTTAAAAAAGAAATTATTGCCTCTCCCCTGTTCTTTATATTCTAAGATTCAGTGCAGGGGCGCCGACTTGCAAAAATCATTGGGGGGGGGGGGCTGGCCCAGTCATCACCGGGGGTTTAGGGGGTTATGTAATCCCATGGAGGTTCCCCCCCCCCAAATAAAGGTCGATTGTTGTGCCTTGAAATTGCCAATTTACAAATTTTCTGGTGTGTATAATTTAAAAAACAATCAGTATGTGGCATGGCGTTTTCAAAGTAAAACAATCCAAAAATTGGTATACAAATTTTTCTGGTTCAACTAGATCATGTCACTTGTCTTAGTAAGAGACATTTTTTTGTTCTATTTTATGGGGAGTCATGCAGTGCCGTAGCTAGGCATGGAAAAGGTAGGGCGCTTGACTTGCATTGAAGGGCACTGCCAGAGACGCCGACTTAAAAAATATCGGGGGAAAGGGGGCATGCCGCAGGAAATTTTCTAAATTTGAGATGAAAAATAGCGAGTTTTAAAGTTTTTTTAAAATCATATAATCAACATTAGAATCTCGAAAACTCGACAAGCCCGACACATATTTTTTGGCTTCGAAAAACGGAAGAAATAAATACAAACACACACAGTATTTTTGTAAAAAGGAAATTTAATTTACGCATGCTTTTTAAGACCAGTTGTTTTTACATTAGTGACATCGGCTAACATATTCAAGTGTAAACGCAGTCTCTCAATGTCTAGGTCATTTTTGAAAAACTCAGTTGATTTTTCAAAATGTTCTCTTCTCTTTCACCTCTGTTTAATAAAAGCAAGCACTCTTGTTCAACTGCAATGACCTGTGTGCGTCCAGTTGATGTAAATCGCCCAATAATGCAAAATTGCATTATTTTACAAACCTCAATGTATATTGCCTTGTAGTACAGTCAACTCCCGTCTTACGCGAGGGATGCATTCCAAGACCTCTCGCGTAGGTCGAATTTTCGCGTTGTGGAAAAGGGTATGTGTAAAATTTTTTATAAGCGTACCCAATTATTTTAGACACTTGTAAACACCCCCTCAAACTGTTAAAAACCATCTCTTAACTAACTGTACATTACTGTCTCTTACATAAAGAACAGAATGTTTACTTGTATTTAAAAAAATACGTTTTATTCAACATAAAATACTGCTACGATGTACAAAATCAATGATTAATGGGAAAGAAAGAAAAAATAAACCGGTATACGGTAGACACAGTATATAGTAAGAAAAGCAAATGCATCTTTAGTTGTACTGTACAGTCGATCAATTAATGATATTCGTACACAATACATGAGCAGTTTCCATTTTCATAAATTTTTGCAAGACACTACTCGGTGAATTTTTACGGATTTCCTTTTCTTGACTTGTAATTGTATGTACGGAAGAATCACTCATACCTAATTCTCGTGCTACCTTCAACGCATTTTTTAGTTGACCATCAGCTTTTCAAGAAGCTCTAGCTTTTCTTTAATTGTCATGAAACTTTCTCTTTTTATCTTCACAAACTTTAGATGAAACAGCCCTTTTAGATGTCATTATATTTCATTAACTTTCGCATTTAAAATGAAAAGGGAACTTCTACTCTCAGCGATGGTAAAAGGATAAAGATCCATTCATGAAAAAAAAATTTTTAGTAACCAATAACAAAGCTGATACGAACACACCACGATTCCCTTCCGATAATTTTCGTGTTGCGGTGAGGAATTTGCGTTAGGTCTGAATACTGGAGAAAAAATCGTGTTATAGCTATTTCGCATAAGTAGCGCGAGTCAAATGTTTTCCTTTGGGATTTTGAAAGTGTGCGGTGAGCTGCCTTCATTGTTTTCATACTTCTTTGGTACACGTCGATTCCGAGGAAGGGAAGGATCATCATTTTGTGAAGGTTTTCTTTTAAACACGATTCCCAAAAGTATTCAAAACTATCACGCCTCCCATTTTATATACAAATCAAACTCTCATATATATTTTTCCAGATCAGCAACACTTAGGTGAGCGCGCCGCAGCGCTGCCCACCGGCAACAGACTTGACCCGTAAGTTTGCGCACTGGGACAAATTTTTACAGTACTCGCAGCACTGTTACACTATCATCATTCGCACCACTCGTTTTCAGTTAACCTGCTTACACAACCGTAATAATTATTTGTTTTAACTCATTACTGAATATATTTTACAAGGTAAACTATCTTCAAACAAGGAAAATAAAAGATAAATTTATGAGTTTAGAAAGCATAATGTAACTTATAATTTTCTTGATTTATTGGGGGGGGCTCTGCCCCCTCAAAAATATTTTTGAGGGGGCTCGGGCCCTCTCAAGCCCCATGGAGTCGGCGCCACTGATTCAGTGTTTACTGTTTAAGCTTTGTGTCAGTAGATCATTTCCTGAAAAAATGACGAAAATTTCTAGTTCAGGGAAAGGAGAGCCTGTGGCTTGATTCCCCCCCCCCCACCCCCAAGGAGTCTTACCAGTCATTTACAATTTGCATTGCAAAAACTTAACACACTTATGGAATTATGATTCTTGTCTCCAAAACTTACCGCATTTGTGTTATTTTTGTATGTAAATATTGCTTTCTATGTTATTATTGGTTTTTCAGAACACATAAAATGATATTTACTTTACAGTGTAAATAAAATCAATAATAAATTTAAATAAAGCACAAATTGTGAAGAAAGCAGTATTTTCTTCATAATTTCAGCTTCATTTTTGTTATTGGTATTTTGGGCAAAACATTTATTTATTTTTCATGCAGCACTTACAAGTCCTTTTTTACATTTTGTTTATTTTATTTCCTAAATTACAACTTTGTTTCATTTCCAGGGATATCTGAAACACATTGGCAGTGCTGAAGATCAAAAAGTTAGTCAAAAGCATCTCAGTGAGCTGTTCAGTAATGTTGAAGATATCTATAAATTCAACAGGTATTTATTATATGATGGCTGTATAAAAGTTTCTTTAGTTTATCAAAGCTTTTTGCACATGTGTGTTATGTGTTTTATGCTTGAGGATATTACTTTTGAAGATATTATTTGACTTTTGATGAGCTTTATCATAATGTGTGTACCACCTTAGCCTAGTCAAAAATGTCAACTTAGTCAACAACTAAGGACCCAATGCTTGGAACTGAAATAGTATAAGTTTTATAGGGGGAAGGGCCCAATGTCAAAACTGACAAACATGGGTGCCCATATGGGGGGTGGGGGGTGCAAATAGACTCAAGCCCCGTCAGAAATGAGAACTTCCTTGCTTTTAGTACCTTTTTCTTTGCAAAAATGTAAAAACATTTCTTCTCCAGTAATTAATGAATAAGTTATTACAAATGTCAAATTTTAATAACTCTAATCTGTACTGAAATCGGTTTTCATGGTTAAAATATCAGATCACCCCTTGAAATTGCCCCATGCTGACCAATGGCCTGCCTTGACTTTTGGCGATCCTTGATCTCATCAAATTGTATTTTGTTCTTAGCTTCTTTGATTTTATATCTTGTAATACCAATTTATGTAAAATCAAGTTATGTATAGTAATGTTTAATTTTGTATACAAAATCATCTATATTTTCATTTAATAACCAGCTTACCCTGTCGCTTTTCTAACCGGCTTTAGTTTCAAACTTCGATTGTACTTGTATTGACCAATGTGGTGGTGAGGAGGAAAATCGTGACTTCACATTAGTGCTCAGGGGGGGGGGACTGTGGCTGAGGAACCCCTGAAACACTTAGTGGGCATCTTCCTACTACCAAGTGGAAAGAGAAAGTGCTTAAAGGCACTAGTAGATATAAATTGTAGCATCATTTACCTCAAGAATTTCTAATTGTCCACTTTTTTTTTTGTTTTTAGTTCGTTTGTGAATGAATTGGAGTCTTGTGGCTTGGACCCTGTTGCTGTTGCAAGGTGTTTTGTTGAAAATAGCAATGGATTTGAAGTTTATACCCAGTACTGTACCAATTATCCTAGGTATTTGTTTGTTTAAAATAAATTATCTCTCATTATTACTGTACATGTAAGTAGTATATGTGTTTATCAACTAAAAATCAGTTTTGTTTGTACTGAACCTAGAGCAATTTTCATTGTGAGTAAATAAATTGTTTATTTGCTTTACAGAACAGTGTCTGTGTTAACTGAGCTTATGGGAAATACTGAGACTGCCGAGATATTTAAGGTTTGTTCAGTATTATCATTTTGTTTCTAGTGAAACTATTTTAGTGATGCATGGTGTTATTCACATACATTTACAAAAATTACAAATGAGGGAAACATTGCTTTGCATTGGTCAGTAAAATCGTATCTGCATGAAGGAGTTTGGTTTCTTTATTACTATGAGAAAAATTAGATCCTCTGTTCTAAGCATATGTTAGCTCTCTGGGATGAATATTAATTATTTAGATTAAAGGGAAGGTTAAGCATTGTCTGTTGCGTTTTAGAAAAAGGGACTTCCTGTCCTGTACATGACAGCTGTTCTCATGAACAGTCAGTTTGCGGAATACCAACTGAATATTTGTTCCATCGCTATTCTTTTTTCGTAAGGCAGTAACTTCCAACCAAGTTCAGTTATTATTACTGTGTACCATCCCTAATTGGTTAATACCTTTCTGAGGCTGAGGGAAGGATAGTACATCAAGGTTTGAATATAGGAAAAATACTCCTCCTCTCAAGGTGAGGCTAAAACAAAGGGTTAGAAACTTTCAATAGTTTAAAAGCCTAAATGGGTTTATTTTCTTTAGCATCTTTATCCAAAATGTTATTAATGTAGCTCTAATTGATAAAAAAAAATCCTTTTAAAGGGTTTTTAAAGAAATGGAGGGAGAGAGAGAGGGTAATTGTTTTTACGAAATACATTTTTAAAAATACTTAAGCACAGCAAATGTTTCTTCATTACTGTCTTCAATTATTTTTTGAATGAAATATGCCTGTTATGGCAGGATTAATAGTTTCATTCTGGGAATGACCCTTCATCTCTCTTTTCACTTTTTACTCCAGGGTCCCCAATACCTACCACTATTTGTGGTTTAGCCAGTTGGATAGGACCCCGAAAACAGCTCTGATTTTTCGATCCAGACCATAAACTAAGCAATTCCTGGTCAGGCACCTCCAGATGTATTGTTTCAGGTGGAAGACTTTTTGACTACAAAGCATATTTAACGTCCCCGAGTCACTTTCAATGAAGACAGTGGATCTTCGACCGGCTAGCATTGAACCCAGGATCCTCCGGTCAGAAGTCTGATGCCTTACCAATCTGGCCACCACGGGGCAAGTCATAGGGTAATAGTACATCCACCAAAACTTCTCGAGTTGGCCTTTGAGTATTGCCTCAAATAGCTCTTGAGAGGTGTGGTGGTGTGATTGGTAAGACATCAGACTCGTTATTCTAAGTCGCGGATTTGATGCCAGCCAATGGAAGATCCTACATGTTCGCTAATGATGACTGGGACACGTTAAATATGCTCGTAATCACAAAAGTCCTCAAAGTTCCCATTCAAAATCAATACTTCTGGGCTGCTGGATCAGGGGGTTGCTGTACTCCTTTTCTGGATAAAAGAGCTCTCTTCCAAGCCGCATCCAACCAGTTAAACCACATGTGATAGGTATGAGGGACCCTTGAATGTTATGTAGTATAACAGCTGTTGATTTCAATAATCAACGTTCTGTAACTCTCGATGTCAATGCAGCTTGTTTGATCCTAGACTGGAAATTATAGTTTCACTTATAATTAAAGTCTCATTTTCACTCAATGTTTTTGGATACTGAGCAGTTTTACTCCCCCTTTAAAAATCTAATGTCTATATTTTATATTTGGTTAAAATGACGTTTTCATACACATTCAATTCTTAGCCGCAAAACGTTATTTTGTGATTCTTAGAATTAAAATTATTCTATTTTGTTCAAAACTCTCAAAATGATGACCTCTCACAATAGTTATCATCCCAATGAGATTTTTCTGCATTTAATTTTGTTTCGTGTGATGAAACTGATGTTTTTATTTATTTTTAGGAACGGCAGATGGCTTTACAACATAGTCTTCCCTTGGGATCTTATCTTTTAAAACCTGTTCAAAGGATTTTAAAATATCACTTGCTGCTACAGGTATTTACTCCTTGTTTTTTAGAGTCTAAATTTCTTGCTTGAAACAAGTATCTTTTATTCTTAATGTACACACATACATTTAAATTTATTTGTTATTTGTCTTCATATTAATATTTTCATTTGCATTCATTTGTTTTGCCTTGAATTTTCCTAATTTTTATGCATTGTAGAAGGGATTAAGTTTAGAAAACTGACTTGTAAAGTATGAAATGATTAATTTTGACTCCAGTCATAGCATAAAGTTGTAGTGTGAATCTTGTTTTGTCATGTTACCCAATTGTACATGACAACGCAGTTTTTATCGGAAGATTTCAGTATTATACTAAGTTATGAAGCATTATATTATGACAAGGAAGCTGGTTTCAAAAATCATTTGCTTTGAAAGTCAAATATTTGCATACTTCTGTTGCATTTTCTGTTTATTAATACATTTTTACTGTCTGACCATCTATTACATGGAAAGTCTAATATCCGGTTTATAGGTAGAAATGGACATATCTATTAGTTTATAGGGCTGTTAGTTGGTTTGTTACAGAAGTGCACTTTTGCCTCTCTATTATTTAGCCTTAGTTTTGTAAAAATAGAAATTTTGCTCACAGCAACATATTTTAAATCTAAAGTATATTCGATCCATATTCTTACAGCAAAAATTAATTGATTATTTATTCAGAACGAAGTTTTGAGCTTACCATTTTGCTTTTATGTTCCTGAAGGAAATGAAAATATTTTATTTTCTTTTTGTTTTTTTCCATGGTAACTACTTTTGTTTCCCCTATTTTATTTTTGAGAATGCAATAAATGAATAAGGCACTAGGGACATTATAAAACGCGTGCATAAAAATCCCATCGTTATTTTCCCTTCTCCCCTGCTAGATTCATTCAGATGGAATCGTCTTTACTTGGCAGATTGCCAAATAACATACAATCCGTGATCAAACAGTATGTAGAAGCCTATTCCACATCGAGCCATTTAAACGTAATTCTTTAAAAGAAATCTTTTTAATTTTTGACCAGGGTTAAAAGAGTGTCTCATCCTTTGCATGTGCCAGAAAAAAGTTTTTCCTCTCTCCTGTAAAGTTTTTATTTGAATTACGTCCATCTGGCTCTGAGGTACAGATATGTCTTGTTCCCAATCTTGACAATGTTGCACATTCATCGCATTTTCCAACAATTTTCAGAAAGTATAATTGTAATAATAATTGTTTCTTTCGCAGAACATGGTGAAACACTCTGACAAAGAAAGTGACGGTTATTGTGATGTAAAGAATGCTTTATCTGTGATGACTGGGATTGCATATCACATCAATGATATGAAGAGGAAGCATGAACATGCTGTTCGTGTTCAAGAAATACAAAGTTTACTCTATGGTTGGGAGGTAAAGATAGTCTTTTTTCTTTTGTTTTTTTAAATCGCACTCTTTGAGTTCATGCTGTGTAACAAATGCTTTTTGTTTACATTTTATAACTTTTTAAATTGAGCTGCTTTTGGGTGACCAGCTATTTTTCATGCTTTAATTACAATAAATTGCCCACACAATACTTTTACTTGAAGTTATACTAATAGCTGAGCAGACCACTAAATGTTCATTGTGTATTATGTAACTCGATTTCTTGCTTTTATTCAGGATTTAGCTTTAACCTTTTGTTCATGACAAAGTAATATGTATGCCTTCCTTCCTCATTGTTAGGCCATCATTATTTGTTGCATTTTAGCACTATTCCAGTATTAAATTATCATATATTAATCCTGTCTTTGACTTTTGTATGCAAAACATATTAAATATCATAATTATTCCCAATTCAGTGCATCTTGGAGCAGTTTTTTTTTTTTTTTTTACAGATTGTGGAACATAGTCCTCCACTTTTGTTGATTTTAATTTTAAAAGATTGCCTTGTTGAGGAAGCTTACCGTTGGAAACTAATTCTTACTGCAGTAAAACCACCCTAGTTCAGATAATGAATGCAAAGCTGTAAACATCCTGAATTTTAATATGACATTAAAATTGCAGCAAAATTTTCTTTTGGATTCCTTTATTCAAATTCTTAAATTAATAAGCTGATTTGTAGAATTAGCAAACTCATTATTACAGGGTGGCGACAGATCAGGGAGATCAGGGAAAAGTCAGGGAAATATCAGGGAATTTTGAAAAAATTACAAAAAATCAGGGAAAATTGATTTTTATGAAAAAAAAAATTTTTTTTTTTTGCTTTACAAAATTAAGTACTCTAATTCCCTACACATTTTCCGCCAACTATGCGTCCAATAAAAAGTAAAATTAATGAAGTGCAATTATACACCGCCACATATTTGTGCATCTTTTTTCCTCAACGTCAAAGTATTGAATCTTACTTATTAACCACAGGATGAACTTCCTAAGATTGCTTCTGTGTCTGTTAGGTTGTTTATTTTACCTAGGGTAAAATTTCCCTTCACGCTTTCAATGCTACGTAAAATAAACAACCATACAGGCAAAGAGGAAGAAAGACCTTTGCTCTTTTGTCTTTATTCCATTGTCTCGAAGTAATTAGCGTACTGTAACCACGACTTCAAGAAGAAATCTTTAGTTTTTGAATAATTCCTGATAAAAGCTTAAATGTTATTACTTCTTCACGTTTTTGATTTAATTGCTAAAATTGAACTTTCATTAAAAAAAACTTTGTTTTTTGCCGTTATACTATTTGTTGTCACTGCTGATTATAAAGGTTTTCTTTTCTTCAGACTTAAGTGATTCTTTTATTTGTAACCAAGTTGTATTCTTCTTTTATATATTTTGAAATTAACTAAACACTTTTTTTTTTTTTTTGCAAGTTGTTTGTTACAAAAGCAATCTAAGAATTTTTTTCGATACATACTGAAATCATTTGAAATAGAGTTAACTTGTGTTTACTTAAGTAAATATTTTTATTTTTTTTTTTCTGTTAAAATGCTGTATTCATTCATTAAAACCTATGTTCTTGATTAGAGAAAAGCTCCCTGTGAATGGATGTCAAATGGTTTCATCTATTTTGCATAAATGTGTCAATTAGTTATATAAGAATAACTACATTACTTCTATTCTTTCACTATTACTTGTTATTCTCGCAACAATTATTATTCTGTTTGAAAATTTAGTTCAAAATAATTTCAATTACTTTTTAGTTCAATCATAAATACACACATGTTTTGAACAGTGATTTTAATAGTTTCTTAAAATTCTTATGCTAAGTGGTTTCTGGAAGTAAAGTATTTTTTATTTTATTTTTTTTTTTAAATTTTCTGTAATCTTTTCATTGTAGAAAAATTTAATATACTGTTTTGTAGGGTTTTTCCCCCCAAAAAATTGACTTGATATGTTTTTTTAGCCATTTTATTAAAAAAGCAGCATTTTTTTAAAATATATCTTTAGTTCAACAACTTTACACAACTTAAAAGTTAAAACGTTTAAAATACTGCATTTTGTACAAACATTCAATGGATTTCAAGTAGAGCAAAGAAAGAAAACTATTATCATTGGTAACCTAAATCAGGGAAATTTGGTGAACTTAATCAGGGAAAAGTCAGGGAACTTTTTTTCACAGTTCCTGTTGCCACCCTGTATTACATATTTTTAACTCAAGCAATAATGTATTTGCTAATTTTAATTTTGTTGTGCAGCATGTCTGAGAGTAAAATTGCTTGAATGAAGAGTCTAATGAAAACTGAAAAGTATTATTATTATTTTTTTTTAAAATAAGTGTCACTTTCAAAACTTAGCTGTGTGATAATTAGTGGACATAAATTGACATTGGATCTGGAAATTTTCATTCTGTGAAATCTTGGCCATTTTGTAGAAATGGCGTGAACATTTCATTATATACCTGTAATCTCCTAATAGAAAGATCTAAAAATCATAATCATTTTTCTAAGTATCAATAATTTGATTCATGGTTAAAATTTTCTGCTCCATGTGTTTTTGTTTTGCATTGTATGGCAAGTTTTCTTGCTTGGATAATAATTATCAAGCATTTACGTATTTGCAATGATAATATGCATTAGTTCTACTAACTTTTTTTGGAGAAAATGTTTGCTTTATATCTGAGTATTTTAATAATTTTTTGTAGGGACAAGATTTAACAACATATGGTGAACTTGTGGCTGAAGGGGCTTTCAGAATGTACAGAGCTAAAGCTTTAAGGCACCTTTTTCTTTTCGACAAAATGATTTTGATTGCGAAGAAGAAGGAAGAAGGAATATTGAGCTATAAAACACATATCATGGTAATTTAAATTATTTTAATACACATAGTTTCATTTAGTTTTATGCTACGGAAAATCTTCAGAATTAAAATTGAATTGAAATCATTTCACTGAAATTAGGAATTTGTTCAATTTTTTTCAAGCAAAACTCAAAAATCTTTGATTTATTAGGTAACAACATTCATAAATATGGAAAACAATTGGTGTAAGTCATTTTGCTTTCCACAAAAAATTTAGTTTTGTGGTTTTAAGTTCTACAAATCAGAATTCAACTTAAAACTGAATCTATATTTTTTTCTTTGTTTTATTTTTAACCACTGCCAACACAGCTTGATCGGGTAATGGATAAGTGAATACCCTGGTTATACAAATAAAACCTTTCAAAACGGAATAGTTCCCCATAGACAAAGGAAGGGGGAAAAAAACTCTGACCCAAAAAGTGAAATGGAATTCTTCATTGCAAGTAATTTGTTATTACCCATTTTGGTTCTTGCTGCGAATATCTTGTATTATAATTTGTGCAATTATACTCTTTTTGTGATTTTTAATTTGTGGTAACTCCGCTGCTTCGAGTTATCATACATAAAAAATACGATAAGCACATGTGCATAAAATTTCGATGTGTGTGATATTTATATGTATGTTGTAGACAATAATTTAGGTTAACTTTTTAGTTCCTAAAAAGTAACAACTTGCCCATAATTATTTGAATATCACCACGACTTTTTATTTCTTTAATCACTCGTGTAATAAATTAAAAAAAAATATTAATAATAAAAGCTACTTTGTAGGGGCTGTTTCAATTTAATGCTTTTGCTGCATTTTGAAATTTTTTAATTTTACTGGAGATTTTAGTTTCAGATTTTAAGGGGGAATATCCTCTACTTCAATTTAGAAATCTATCCAGTACTCTGTGTTCATGTTTTGACAGGCATAAAACTTTGAATATATATATATATATATATATATATATATATATTGAGTTTAGAGAGATATTTAGAGTGGTGTTAACTTTGATATTTAAAATCTTTTCTTTTCCTAAAAACGCATTAGCATTTCAAATGCAGGGTTCTTCCAACCGGGCACAGCTCGAAAAAACTCGCCTTCTTTTTTTTTCGAGCAGGCATACCTGAAAAGTATGTAAAGTGGGGGTCTCAGTAAAGTGGGGTTTTCATTATTTTCTATATTTTGAAACATTTTCTTCAGAAACAAACTAAATATTGATCAATACAAAGTCCAGAAATGGAAATCTTGGTTTCTGGACAGTATATCAAATATTAGACATTTTAGCTGCATAATAGCAGTTTCCCTTTTTTTTTTTTGGAAGTACTTATTAGAATAAAATAAGCAATAATTATTTCAATTAAATTCCAAGATTTTTTTTTTTTTTTAATTGTTGGGGGGAAATGCTTTAACTGAAACTGGCAATCTCTTTTTTAACAGCAGCTCAATCAATGCAAGGCTTCCAAGAGAAAAAGTCAGATTTCAAGAGGCAATTTCGGTAATCCCTCCCTTACATCTGCCTTTACTTGAAATAACTTCGAATATGCAGTAAAAACGTACACTGTGTTCCAAAATTAAAAATTTAGATTTTCTTTTGATGAATTGCCCAACATATTTTTTTCTTGTCTACAAAACCTCACCTCTGGTGTTACCTATATTTCGCCCTCATGTTAATGCATAAAGTCACTGAAGAGACATTTGCACAACGGTGCCGATCGGGCTTGGCAGGGGCCTGTCCCCACTTAATCGAACAATATTGAAGAGCTTTCACAAATACTTTTGCTGAGTAAATTTTCGAATAAATTAGAAATAAATTAAGGAAGAAAAAAGATTGACGTAAAAATATGTATAGTTTTCGACGACAATGGCTGAGAAAAAAAACTTTCATATTCCATCAAAATATTTCCACTGTTCTATCAAATTTATTTTGTCTTTGTCATTACAAAAAAAAGATCCTGCAGTCGATAATTAAGTTCAGTAACACAAAGAAATACATGCATTTTTGACGACAAATAAATGGATGAAAATTAAATGTAAAGTAATGTTGTCAATTTAGAAAGGCGAAGAAAATTTCCCGGTTTAATAAACTACCCCGCTTAGTCGAATAATATTTCTTAGAACCGACAATATTCGACTAAGCAGGGTTGACAGTACTTTATTTTCATTTTGTATGTTTGTCAGTCTGCAAAAATTTTCTTTTCTTCGGTAGTAAAAAAAGTTAACTTAGGGGCCATAAATTATGTCACACTTTATCTCAACATATTTGACCCCTTCCCTTTTGTCCTAAAGTATCACATTTTGCCACCCCCTCCCCCCACTCTTATTGCATGTCACACTACATTTTACAAGCATATTGCTATGGAAGTAAAGTTTGCATTTCAACCAAATTGCATGGTGTTACCCTTCTTGTTACCCCCTCCCCGTTGTCACAAACTCAATTTATGCACCCCCCCCCCCTCATCGCATGACATTATATACGGACGACCCTCTTTAGACAAGCACATAATTTACTATGAAAATTCTTGTCCTGAAAGATTTTAATTCAGATACAAATGATTTTGCCAATAGATATTTATTGTATTTTTGGTGTTTGGTGTATTTTCCTAGCTAATTATTAATGAGTTGTTTCTTTTTTGACAGTGCTCCAATCTTATGCTAATTGAGAGCATACCTGGGGAACCACTTTGCTTTCATGTCATACCTTTTGATAATCCCAGATATCAATATACATTCCAGGTAATGTGTACATTGCTGAGTCAATAAACTGCATTAATGTTAACTTAATTTATTGATTAATGATGCATAATACAGTTTTTGCAAAAAAAGATATGAGAAATTGGAAATCTGTTATTGCTAGGATTTTATAGTGCTGTTAATGATAAAATGCTTGTGTGAATTTAAAAAACAAGAGAAAAAAAAAGCAAGTAATATTTTATCAAAGATTACTTTATGTTCTGTATTGATATTATTCTTGAAATTAGTAGAATCAAATCAATATTTTGGAATTTGAACTGATTAGCTGCAAAATATACATATGAGGCAGTGAGAAACAAAGGGACGTAAGTTCTGAATAAAACACGCTTAAAAAATCAGGTACTATGTAAGATTTCATTGAATTTTTTTTCTAAATCACGCTGCACAGCAGCACCAACAAGGGCTGCTGGTACTATTTCTTGCACCAAAGCAGAAGACAGGATCTCCTATTATTTGTAATGGTTATCTCCAAATTTTTAATTTTGTCACTTGCATCCCTTTGAGAAGCAAAGGAATGTAAGTGACAAAATTAAAAACAAGGAAATAATATAAAAGGTAAGAAACCCTCTCTGTTTAGAGGCAAAAGATGGTGCTAGTAGCTTTAGTGGATGCTGCTATACAGCATGGTTTAAAAAAGGGCTGTCCAACTGCCAGCCAGCGAGCCACATGCGGCCTACCAACACATATTGTGCGGCCCTCCAGCTCTTTATTCAGCATATTTCTTTTTTCGCCATTTTATGGTATCAAGAAGCATCCGAGGCTACGATTCTTGGTCAAGCCGGGGTCCTCAACATTTCCTCTTGATCGCTCTTTTACTCCTTTCATTGTATTGGGAGAAAAACGTACAGGACATCTAAAGGTCACAGTCAAGAAATCCTACCTTGCACGCTTGTATTCAAAGAAATTCCTAGAAATAGTATTGCCTCGCGATGGCGGGGGGAGACAGGGAGGGAAGAGAGAAACATTTCAGATAAGCAAACCTGCCTGCAATTGGTTAAAAATAAAGACCCCCCCCCCCCCCCCTCCCTGACTCTACTGTCTTTGTTGATTTTGAAAAATAAATTGTTAGACCGTCTTCGGCTGGTAACGACAAACATCGATGTTGGCATTCCTGCCCTTATAAAGAAGGGGGATCGGCCTCAGTTTTCCCATTAAAATGTAAGAAAATTGCTTTATAATCCTTCTGTTTCATTGTTTTATAATTCATAATTCAACTATTAATTGCTATTGTGTAAGAGGTTATTGCTCAAGTTTTTCAAACTGCTGCCCGCCAGGTGGTCAGTGACCGGAATTCTGGCCCGTGGGCTCTTTGCAGTTGGACAACCCTGGTTTAGAAGAAAAAAAATCAGCGAAAACCTAACTAGGACCTGAACTTCAATCGCATTTTACTTGAAAATTTATTAAGTTCACTTACATCCCTTTGCATCTCAATGCCTCATATGGTTATGACTACAAACTGAGTGCGAGCTGTTTCTCTCCTGTTTGTTGTAATCAAGCCAATGATAAATTATATCTCAAATTGCCTCTTGAGATATGCAATGCGTGGATCAATGTAGCATTAGGAAAGGTCATAATTTTGAAAAATTAAAGATGCGTCATAAAGTTTAAAGGAGCCAAAGAAATCTGGAAAATGTTCAGTTTTTTGGTAGTATATAGGGTATAGCAGCGATAAGTTTTTTGGACACTAACAATTATTTCAGACAACTCTTTTTTAAAGATTGAATAAGTTTTAATGAATTAGATAATCTATGAGTTGCAAAAACAAATAAATAAATAAATAAAAGAAGGAAAGGAAAACCAGACCAATTGATTAGATTGAATAGAAAGTTTCATGTCTGAAAATTTAACTAATTTCAAGGAAAGAGTGGACACAACTTTTTGTTTAATGCACTTTAGACATTTTTATTATCATTGCATATGTTCCCTAATTTTAATTTTATTACATAATCCAAGGAACAAATTTATTTCTGGTAACAATCAATTAGGACTTGTTAACTAAATAACTAATGATTTTATTTTTTAAACTGTAAGAAGTAATTAATTTCCAGTTTCATTTAAAAAAAATTATGTATTATACATCAGGGAGGTGTATTTAAGTTTCTGATTACTTGCTGAAGGACAGTAAAATGAAATGTTGAATATTTCATCAAATATTTTCTCTAAAATAAAGTATGGATTTTAATATTTCAGAGTCCTTACTAAGGTTCTTCCTTTTACAAAAGTAGAAGTGTTTAAAAATACTGAAAATGACGTAAAAATACCTAAATCTGACTTTAAAAAGCTCGTTGAAAAGCGCTTTTACTCTTAATCTGGAGCATAATGGCAATTGAAGACTCAATAGTGTTTTAACATCTATTGGGCTACCAATAAAGTTATTATGTTTTTATATTTTAGCATAATGCAAAGATTAAATCTTCTTTAACATTTTTGTTAAAATTAATAGTACATCTACATTATTGTTGGCCTTGTCTACAATCAAGCATGGAATCTGCTCACTGTGGTTTGATAGTTGTGTTTTATGTAATATATGTCGTCCATTTTATTAGTGTATGTTTTTAATACAGTCAATTCGCGATAACTCTTAATATTACTATAACTTTTTCGGGTTTTTATCAAGTCCCGATCCCTTTGTCTTTAATTCCATGCTAATTTTTCTCAATATCTCGAAGTTAACTTCCTTTAACTCAAAAGTTTTAGCAAAGATGACTTGAAAATTTTTCAAAGGAACAAAAAAAAAAGAAAGAAAAAATACTTCTATGAGATAAAAATTCCTTCATCTTCACTTGCAATTCCTGCACAATAGTCCTCTAAAACAAGAACACCTGTTGAACCAATGTGCGATAAAGGAGTTACACGAGTGGAAATGAGTATAGCTTGTTTCTTTTTGTTGTACTATACTGTTTACACTTAGACACTATGAATCTGCTTTTAAGCTGTCAAATAGCCAAGTCAACTGATTGTACCTTTATTCAAAGAATGACCTATGTTAAGATGTGTTCCCCTTCATTTTTTAGTTCCATCATTTGCTGAAAGTTCCTGAAAGATAGATAGAGCGAGAGAGTGTTCTTACTGTAAAAGATGTCTGAGCGAAAGCTAAAAATCTTGGATTTAGAAAGTAAATCTTATTTATGACTTTGAAAGGAATCCAACAATAAAAAAGAAAGATATTGCACTGAAATGTGGAATACCTCCAAATTACTCTGTCAATGATATTAAAAGAAAATAAGAAATTTCAAATAAACGGTATCAATCCCATGAATTCGAATTTGAAACGAATGAAGATGTGCACCTTTCCTGATGTAGAATCAGCTCTATTCAAGTGATTCCAGCAGTATCAAAATCAAGTTCATGCCATTCTTATAAGTGGATCTTTGCTGCGTGTGAAAGCAACCAATTTTTTCTATATTACTGAGCATAGAAAATTTCCAAGTCAGTGCTGGATGGCTGGAGAAGTTAGAGTTCAGACACAACTTCATCATCAGAACTCTTCACAGGGAAACTGCATATTATGCTTAAAAGCTTTTAAGTTCTGTAATTTTGTCTATTATATGTACATATTAATTAAAATATTCGATGGTTTTTAATATTAAAATGTCAAAAACCGAAACTTTTGGTAAGCCGAACTTCCAATAAGTCGAAGTTTTTCGCCGGTTTCTTTTAAATTCGAGTTATCGCAAAATGACTGTATATATTTATAGCTATGGTGAAAGTGAGTAAAAAAATATTCACAAAAAGCAAAATAAAACAATAATAGTCTAACTACTAAAATAACTATATACATTTTTACTAACAAAAACCCAAACTTTTTTTCTATCTGACATAGGCTCGAAATGTAGAGCAGAAACGCGAGTGGTGCCTTCAGCTTAAAAGGGTTATTTTGGAGAACTATAATGCTGTGATACCATCACATGCTCGTCAACTTGTGATGGAACTGGGTCAGAGTAAACAAGAAGGTAATATTTGAAGAATAATAATGATTAGCACTTATGAAATCAAAGATGAGTTTTATTCTTTTCTGTTTTGGTTATATATTTAGCTCCTATTTTTTTTTATTTTTTTAGATTCTGCAATTGAAAAAAGTACAACGAAGCGACAGCTTTCGGCTCCAGAATACCTTGAAAAGCGGAAACAGGAACGCAGAAAATCGGAATTGAATTTGGACCGCACCTTAAAATTGAAGAAAGGTAAACTTGAATTATTGATCAAAATTGCTTTCATTTTTCATATTGTCCTTAGCTATATTTTGTGTTAGCAGGACTAGTAGTTCAAGGTTTTAACAGATCAGGGAAAAGTCAGGGAACTTTATTAATGAGGGAAAAGTCAGGGAAATATCAGGGGATTTCGAAAAAATAACAAAAAATCAGGGAAAATTGATTTTATGAAGAAAAAAAATTTTTTTTATTTTGCACTACAAAATTAAGTACCTTAATTCTCTACGCCTTTACCGCCATTTATCTGTTAAAAAAAAAAAAAAAATTAAAATTAATGAGGTGAGATTATACGCTGCCGGATCTTTTTTCCTCAACGTCAAAGTATTGCATCTTACCTATTAACCACAGGATGAACTTCCTACGATTGCTTCTGTGTTTGTAAAGTTGTTTATTTTACCTAGGTTGAAGTTTGCTTTCACGCTTTCAATACTACGTAAAATAAACAACCCTACTGGCTAAGAGGAAACCGTCATTAATGCCTTAACTCCTTTGCCTTTATTCCATTGTCTCGAAGTAATAAGCGTATTTTAATCAAGATTTCAAGAAGAAATCTTTGTTTTTTGATTTAATACTGATAAAAGCTTAAAAGTTATTACTTCTTCGCATTTTTAATGTAATAGCTAAAATTGAACTTTGAATAAAAAAACTTTGTTTTTTTGCCGTTATTCTGTTTACTGTCACCACAGATTAGAAAGGTTTTCTTTTTTTCAGGCTTAAATGATTCTTTTATTTTAAAACCAACTTGTATTCTTTTATGTATTTTGAAATTAACCAATTGCTTTCTTTTCCCTTGCATTTTAAAGCTGTTTGTTACAAAAGCAACCTAAGATTTTTTTCGATACATACTGAAATTATTTGAAAAAGAGTTAACTTGTGCACTTAAGTAAATATCTTTATTTTTTTATTGTTAAAATGCTGTAATCATTCATTAAAACCTGTGTTCTTGATTAGAGAAAAGCTCCCTATGAATGTATGTCAAAAGGTTTCATCTGTTTTGCATAAATATGTCAATTAGTGATATAAGAATAACTACATTACTTTTATTATTTCACTATTACTTGTTTTTCTTGCAACAATTATTATACTGATTGAAAATTTAGTTCAAAATAATTTCAATTATTTTTTAGTTCTATCATAAATACACATATGTTTTTAAGAGTGATTTTAATAGTTTCTTAAAATTCTTATGCTAAGTGGTTACTAGAATTAAAGTATTTTTTTTTTTAATTTTATATAACTTTCCATATAGAAAAATTTAATATACTATTTTGTAGAGTTTTTTTCCAAAAAAAGATTGACTTGATATGTTTTTTTAAATATTTTATTAAAAAAACAGCATCTTTTTAAAATTATATCTTTAGTTCAACAACTTTACACAACTTAAAACGTTTAAAGTACTGCATTTTATACAAACATACAATGGATTTCAAGTAGAGCAAAGAAAGGAAACCATTATCATTGGTAATGTAAATCAGGGAAATTTGATGAACCTAATCAGGGAAAAGTAGCGCATTCGCGCCCTCTGAACGGCGGATCAAACCGAATATAAATAGATGGCTGTAGCGAGGGGTATATGATTATCAGTGATTATATGCTAGAGTAAATGTTAACTGAATCTTTACTATGCCTCTTCGACAAAAGAAAGCGAAATTTGAGCAAATTTCGGAGTTTGAACGAGGTAGAATCGTCGGCCTCCGTGAAGCAGGATTGTCTTATTGTGCAGTTGCCGCTCGTGTGCAGCGTAACAGCAGCACAATCATGCATGTTTGGAAGCAGTGGACGAACGAGGGTCGGACAGCTCGGAAATCTGGGAGTGGACTCGGAAATGCGACGTCAGCTCGCGATGACAGACACCTAGTGCGTTTTGCCTAGTGTGAACCCTGCTAAAATTCCTGATTTTTTTTATAAATTGCCCTGAAATGTCCAACTAATCTCCTTAAGTTCCTGAAGTTTCAAGCAAGCTTTTGTTATTTTCAGTAATAATTCGTGGCTTTCTGGGTTTTCTTTTTTCTTTTTCATTTTTGCTGTGATCTAATCCTGTCCCGACAGAAATAGTCACGATAAAAGTGACAACATGTTTGTTGTTGAGACAGAGATGGTCTCGAAGTTAAGTGCTTTTGCCTAATTTTGCGTGTTCATCTCCTGTCATATTCATTTTTAAATTTTGTCTTTAACCACAGTTTTTGTTTTCTGGTTTGGTTTTCTCTTGTTCTATTTTTCATTCTATTTACAGCGTAAAGTCCGTCATTTAAGGTGTCAGGAGGAGGCAGTGGCCTTCCTCCCCATATACAGGGGCTGATAAAAACTATAATATCTTAGCCACCAGGAAACATATTCCTAGAAAACACAAATTGAGTGAAGCATAGCTTCTAAAATTCTTGTTCTGAAAAAAAGTCTCTCAGGTATTTTTATTAGTTGCTTGGGTGACCTAGCTCCCAGACTTTGTTAAACCCCGCCTGTGTGGGTGTTTTTTTTTTTGCAATACGCATTGAGTGTGTTGGAATTGTCCTGTTTAAAACAGGACAAAACAGTTTTGCTTGAATTCTTATCCTGAAATTCTTAAATTTGCACTTTGACCCCTTTGTGTTAGCTGCAAGAAACAGTTGAAGTTCTCAGAAACATTTGATGTTTTTTCTTCTGATTGATATTCATTTATTTGGGCTTAATTAGCTGTGTGAAAAAGAAATATTAGTAATGTTATAAAACTTTCTGTGTGGGGAAGAAGTCAATTCCTGAATTGTGTCATTAAATTATAAAAAAAAAAGTATCTTTTTGAAAAGAAATATGAAAAAGAGTTATATAAAGTCTTTATCTGTGCCGATTTAATTTCATGCTATTGGTTTCTTTTTTTTGGGTGAACCATTCATGATTTCTAGTAAATTCTTAACAGTCATTTGATAAATTTCTAAAATTCTGGAATTGTTTTGAGCTGAACCAACTTAGGCAATAGAATGAATCATTTATAATTCAATATTTATATGTGCCTAAAAAGTCTAGTGTTATTTAATTTTTGTGGTTATTAAACTGTTAGTATTTTTAAAGGTAATCTGTATATTCTCCATGTTGTTGTTACATTTTCTAAATGTTAATGATTAAGGATAAATTTGTTACTTTTAGGTTCTAAGAAGAATGAAAATTCATCAAATAAAAATGTAAGTTTTTTGTTGATTTATTAATCATATGGTACCATTTTTTGATTAATTTTCATGTTAATCCTGTTAATATAATATATACATATACTGAAAATGGATCAAGTTAAATGAGTCATTCCTGAGTGATATTTTTAGTGATATATAAAATGATTTTTCTCCCATAAAATTCAGTAGATATAATTCGTAATTTGATATTTTTTAGAACTTTCCAAATGGAAGAAGAAAAAGTGCTCACTCTGAAAGCCATGAGAGTTGGAATGGCCATGACAAATCAGAATCCTGGACAAAAAGCCAGGTTAGTATAAAGATAAAAGGTCTCACTCGAATAGTCATTAAATTAGTTATAGTGCTTGAAAAAAACCTATAAATCCTTTAAACTTCTGAACTTTCATTAAATCTATGGATCTAAATGCTCTGAAAATTGTCAATTAGAGCAAGGATTCTCAATCTCTAGGAAACTTTGACCAGTCCTGAGATTTTTGCATTTCCACTATAAAAGTTTTCCCCTAGTCAAAAAAAAAAAAAATAATTTAAAATAATATTCCAGTGAGCACCGGGTAATTGAATCATCCACTCTAACCTGTTGGGGACCATGATCACAAATACACGATCACAAAAAAAAAAAAAGCTGGAATATTTTTCTAACAGCCCTTGTATTAGTTTATGTAATTTCAGATCTATTTTTTGTGTTTGTCCTTAGGCTGCAAATTTATTAAATTTACACGCTAAGATAGTTTGTGTTGAATGCATAGTTGACTCATTGGAGTTAAAGTACTCGAAATTAAATAGTTTTAAATCAGGGTTGGCCGGATTGGACCCAATTGGGTTGGACCCAATGGGTTTTTTTGAAAAAACCCATTTAAAAAAACCCATTATTTAGCCCACTTTTGGGTTTTTTAAAATTTTCTGAGAACTGTTTTTTAAAAAATAATTAATTTAAATGCTTTCACGATTTAAACTTCTTTTTTATTTCTTCTTCACAATATGCAATGGACATAAAAAATGAATTTTGAACTTTAATAGTATTTCTCAACTCTTAAGGGCATTAAAAAATGCTTCAAAGATTTTAAATAAATATATTTAACATTTTCCTTCAACTGGTCAATAAGGAACTCAAATTATCTTGACTAAGTCCTGTCACGTCAGATTTTCTTGGTATTTGCAGATTGTACAAAGGATACTACTTTAGCTAAAAGGCTCTCATGTGAATTATTTTCTGCAAACCAACACGTCACAAAACTCGAATAAACAAGGTATATTTTTTAGAAATTAACAGGTTTTACAAATGGTCGGACAGAAAACGGAATAGGATGTACAGTATTTTCATTATCTTACGAAAAAGTTTAATATTTCTTACTCTGTACACAGAAATAGAAAAACAGGCAACATAAAATTCAAAGAAATGTCTTGATTAAGCTGGAATTCAGTAAAAAGGGATTTAAACTATTTGAGGTTCTACAGTAGTTTTGCATAACAAAATGAAATACAATAAAGTAAAATACAAAAAAAAAAAAAATGTCGAAATTAAAAACGAACAAATAAACAATAGATTTTATCACTCAAGAAGTAACTTTGCCTTAACTGTTGGTAATCATGCAAACTAAAAAAATCTGAAACTTCACCATTCTTGAATTTTGCCGTTTTTTATACCTTTCTTCAGAAAACACTGAATTTTCCAGCTTTTTTTATCAAGACAATTTATGTGCTTTGTCCATATACTTATGCTACAATATGCTATGAGTACCCCACCTTTCCCCTAAAAAAAGACAAAAAAACCCACATTTCTTTTAAAAAAACCCAGCTTTAGTTGGGTTTTTTTGGGTTTTATTTAAAAAAACCCAAAAAACCCTGGGTCCATGGGCTTTTTTAAAAAAACCCGGGTTTTTGCCAACCCTGTTTTAAATGCACCGTGCAAACTTGTAAAATAACTTGTATTTAATTTAGTTCAATTTTATCATTTGTTCCACAAACATGATATCTTTCATGATTAAAAACATTTTATGCGAATTTGGTATCACACAAAAGCTGGCTCCTGTTTTAGCATTGTTCATTTGGGAAAAAATTGTCTCATCGGGAGCAGAAAGACATTCTGAGCTATGATTTTTTGTTATTCTTATAGAAAATATTTAAATGTTCACTGAAACAGTTTCTGTATTGGCTTGTCATATAAACCTTGCAATACTTTCTTCATTCAAAAATACTTGCTTCTGTTGTAATCAACTGCAGTTGAACTTCCACATATCAAAAAAAAAATTCGACTTCCAACTAATTTCTATGTTATTACATAGAAAAATTGTTTCTATTGTCGAAAAAAATCTCTTTGTATAGAAATTTTTACAGACATTCGGAGATATTTTCCACTTTAGACTGTTTGCCTCATGAAAAATAAAGGTTAGGGGGTCAAATGAAGTTCATTAAAGGTCGCAATATGAAACTTACTAAGAATCTGGGGTTGAGGGGTGTGTAGAAAAAGATCATTGTTCAGTTCTGGAGTTCTTTCATTCCCTCAAGTTTATTTTAAATCTTGGTTGCAACTAGTAATACAGTAAAATCAGTTTCAAGCTGGCCTTTTTGTCTGTTGATTATCATTCCTATTCTCGTTAGCTTTAGTGAAAATAAATGTTGCGGAAAAAGTTGAATTTCACAGTGTTTGCGCTCAACTATCCGTAACATGGGTCCCAGGGACCCATTAATGAAATAGATTTGGGTCCTTTGGTGGAAAAAATGAGTCCCTTAAATTTTAAACAGAAAATCTTAGTGTGTAAATGAATAATATAAAAATATTTATATTTGGGGGGGGGGGGAGGCATGAAATAAAATAAATTGGTTATTTTTGCCCTAATTTTTTTGTGATTTTATCATTGTAAAATTATTTTCAAATAATACACTTGCAAGACTCAGTTATGTGAGAAACTATTTGGTCAGTTACAATGAGATTAACTCAAAATTTACTTTAAAAATGGGTTTTACCATAAAATATAAAACAAGTGCCTCTGATTGATCATGCAAAAAGCACTCCCTTAACTTTTGTTTTCCTGGAAATTTTTCTTAGTGAAAAAAGCAAACAGACCCCCCCCCCCCCCTTCCCAATTATCATTGGCAATTACATAATAATAATAATAAATCGCAAGCGAATGAACCCAACGCAAAAATCGCGATCGCAAAAACGAAACATTTTCTCATATGAGTGTGAAAATTGCTCATTTGCAATCTTAAATCAGTATATTTGACTTTATTTTGACTTGTTCAAAATATCTGTTTTGATTTTTGTTGTATTTTGAAAATGGCGCGATCGATTAATACCCGACTTTTGCAAGTCCAAATAAAAATAACCCATCAGAAAGAGATGAATTATTAGAAAAAGAACAAGGTTCAAGTGCTTTTGTATAAAATTCAAGTATTCATAAGCAATTTAACAAGAAAAATGTAAAGTTCCGAACTCTTTGTTTTTAGCGCGATATGGAAAATGTTCGCCATTTTTTTCTCCCCTCTTTTTATTGGGGATGCAAAATGATGATTTTCAAAAGTAATTCTGGTTACATGAATGCCAAATTGCAATATTTTTACTGTACAATTGTCTTGTATTAATCCTGAAGATTGCATTGAAAACCTCTCTCATTTTTAGTCTTCATTTCTGTTTTTAGGAATTTCCTCAAGATAAAAGTTGAGGGAAAGCTTATTCTTGGAATACAGCACAATGGGCTATTTGTGAACTTGCTCCCTGAGCTCTGCCCAGGAGGTCACTGTAAGCTCCAGTCTTATCACTAAAATTCCATTGACTGGTCCACAATTGGGGTGTGTTTGAATAGCTGATAAACAGATAGGGTCATTTTAGTCCCTTTCTGTTGATTCTCCTGGTCATTTTGAAGCTTAAAAGCATTTACTAAATAGATCTTTAGCATTTTCTCCCATTTTTTTTCTGGTTCTTATCTTTTGGGTTTTCTGGGTCCCTGGGACCCCGATTTTTCGCGGAAGTTGCGTCCCTTTCCCGCGAATTTGCGTAAAAAACCCGCTATAGCGCGTAAACGCGAACCCTGATTTCTGAAAATGAAGATATTTGAAGTCGGAAAAATGTCATTTCAGGTAAATTTAGTAATTGGAAAGCCATAATCAAAGTATTGAAAATTACAGAAAACTTTCACTGAAAAACATGTAACTGCAACACAGTAGGTTTTTTAGAAACTATGAAGTGCTCAGTAAATGTTCCATATTAATTCATTTTAACTTTCATTTAATCCAATTCTCATATTAATTAGAAACTGAGTTTCATACGCGAAAATTTGCTTTAATGTTTTAGGAACTATTAATGATAAACTAGGATCGCTCCTATCCACCAAATCTTTTTCCGGAAATTTACTACTTTGATATATGGAGGACCAACTATTTTCTGTTTATGCAATTTGATTTCAAAAGGGAAAAAGTATTATGTAGCTTTAGTGTGTCCATCAATATTTTTTCTCTCCTTTCAGGATGATATGTGTCATGGTAAAAAATGGCTGCTTGGGCGCCTGGGCAACAAGGATCAGAGTACTGGATCGAGTAATTCTTTTAGTCGAAGCTCAAAGATCCGGCACAGTCTTCCAGAACCTTCTTTGTCCAGAACCAACAGTAAAGAACGGAGAACAAGATCATCTTGGCGAACTTGGAATAGCGTCCCAGAAGAGACAACTGATACTGAAAATGAAGAATTAGACTCAAAACGGATCGGGAATTTCAGAAATAGATCATATTCCGAAGTGTCAGAAGAGGCATTTGATAATGAATGTGGTGAATATGTGACTTTCTTTTATGCTCATTCTTATGCCACCCGAGACATGCATAACGGAGATGGAGAACAAAGGCTGGCAGGAGAGTTGACTAGCGATCAAGAAAAAACTCTATCTGATGTGGAGGAAAAGTCTGGTGAGAGTAAATTAGTTGAAAGTGATAGTAAAAATTCCACTGAGCTTATTAGTTCCAAGACGGAAAGACAAAAGGACCAGGACTCTGAAAGTGGCAGCTCAGTCAGTTCTTGGAAACAGAATTCTGCTATTCGCCGTGTCCAGTCGTTTACAGGAATGGCTAAAGCAAGGATGTCATCCTTGCAGCATAATATTTCGTTTCGGTACCATTCCTCAAGTAGCGATGCTAAGATGAAAGCAAAAAGAGCGACCACCCCTCTCACTGCAGCATCCATTTTGCCTTCAGACACTAAAGAAATAAGCCCTACTGCTCCAGCTACGTGGTTGAAACAGCAAGAAGAACACTTAGCAGAGGGTGCTAAGAAGAGTGGGTCCCTGCCGAGGAGTTTTCAACTTGTTCCTGATGGCAATACAGATGAATCCCCCCAACTGAATTTAGTGGTTGTCTCCGACAACAATCCACGACGAATGAGATTGCGTTTAGATGGACCGAGGTCTGTGCACTGTGAACCTCGGCCTTTCACGATTGCATCTGATAAGCCTTCCCAAGCTGACTTTGTGGACGATTTAGATTATGTTGTTCTTGATTATTCTCATTTCAATAATTCTAATTACAACTTTCAAATGCACAAAGATAGTTATGAACTAGACACTACTACTGGATGTACAAATACTCCTGCTGTTAGCATGGAGAATGTTCATTCTATTCATCCAGAACTAAAAATATATCACCAAGCTGCTTCGAAATATGCTACTTTGAAACATATGTTTTCAAATATGGGTTCGAAAATTGCTGGTTTAAAAGCAACGTTAGTCAGTCCTTCAGCTCATGATTCTCTAAATTCAGAGCATTCTCCTTGCTTGAAAAGTCCGTCATCCGACTCTGAACAGTCTAAAAATGAATTCAACAGATCCAACAGTCATTCAAGTATTAAAAGTGAAAATGAACTTAGCCCAAAACTTTTTACCGCAAAACTTTCGCATTCTGTAGCAAAAGCATATTCCTCCGTAATGAGGCATAAGAAAAAGCATGAATTAAAAATTACCGATAGAACAGCAGATACAAAAAATGAAAAAATATCTATTGGAACGTATAAATCGGAAAGTTCTTTAATTGGTGCCAGAATGGCTCAGCCTTTAGAATCAGAATATAGTGTGCCAAAATACATATTGCCTCCAAAAATGTTAAAAGACCTGAGACCAGATAGTTTATTTTCAGAATGCTCGAATGCAACGTCATCTAGTGATGGAGATAAAAATGGAGTTATAGAATCATCGTATGGATCTCAATTTTCTAAGCATGACGAAGACGACACAGTGTCTGAAGCGAGTGACACTTCTGCCGATAGCTATTATGAAAGAACGTTTGATGCAATCGAAAATGCATTGGCACAAGATATCTTCAGAGATTCAGCAATATATAGTGATCCTGAAGATGCAGATTTTTCTGCAGTGGAAATACCAAGACATATCCAAGATACAAATGAATTGAATGTTTTAAAAAATGGGGATGATCCTTACCACGCTCAAAATGGTAGCTCTGACATTTCACCTTCTTCTCCCAAAATTATGTGTGCACGGAGGGTCAATCAAGCAATATTGGACAGATTACGAATTCTCGAAGAAAATGTTAAGTTTCACAATGAAGAAGTACCATCTGTTATCAGCAATTCCAAGCCAGTTGTACAGAAAAGACTCGACTTAGACAAATGGGGTAATTTAGTATTAAATAAAGATATTGAAGAAAGTGAAACAAGCTCTGAACATTCAGCTTCAACAGTCAACACAGTGATGGAGTCTGGGCATAAATATTCAAAAACGAGCTGTAACAGTCGAAATCCTCCCCGAGTTAAGGGCTGGGTCAAACATGTCGTTGATAAACTTCAGGGGGAAGGTAGCGTTTAAGCCATCCACACTAAAATCATACTGCCAAGAACAGTCGTGCCTTGGACCTGTGCATTTTGGAGTGCCAAAATAAAAATGATGCATTTAAATGTGCTAAATCTAATTGTGATAATTTGTCAGTATATCAGGATATGATGACAGTGAATTTGTTCCTCATTTCTCAAATTGAAACAGCTTCCAGTTTTATTATTATTTTTTTTATGAAACATAATCAAGATGCTTCTTTTTTACATAATTCAAAGTGCCCTTTTTTGTATCATCAAAAACACCTTTTGTAATATAACCAGAAAGGAAAAATACAAATCTTTTTGATTCTTCCTTAAATGTGCAGTTTTCTTCTAGTGTAAGCTAAAAATTAATGTCAGAAATTTCTTGGTTTGGCTTCTAAAAATAAAAAGTTGTCGGCTATTCTAAACTTTATTTTTCTTGTTGTAGGGAAAAAAAATTGCAGTTTTCTTATCAAATAGACAAGTTTATTATTGCTTATGAAACTTAATCCAGATGCTTGCTTTTTACATAGTTTGAAGTGCTTTTTTGTATCATCAAAAACACTTTTTGCATTATTATAAAAGAGGAAAAAGGCAAATTAAATGTATGGGGTAGCTGCAAAAACGTTGAAAGTCCAGTCAGAGAATCAAGTGAAATTTATAGAGTTGTAAAACAATTTCTGAAAGGAGTAAATTAAAAAATATCTTTTTTTAAATTTTGTTTAGTTACAAATATAAGCTTAGTTAAAATTAACATATGTGTTATATAATGAATGAATAAAACACAAAGCAAAGATTTCATCAAATTGTATTTGAATTGTTTTGTCGGCGAACCATGCAAATTTTTTGGATGTCCTTTATTTTCATGCATGATTTTTAAAGACAAATGAATTTTTTGTCTTTATTTTTAATTTTAATTTTTTTTCCTGATTTGACTTTTGAAAGTTGTCTCTTGTTCAATATCTTGGAGGGAAATTGCAATTTTACTTATTAAATAGAGTTGAAATTCAAATTCCAACTTAAATGTTTTGGATGTATTACAAAAAGTGTAATGCAATGGATTTTCTGCTCATAATTTTGTTTTTTACCAGTAATAATTTTCCATATTGTAAAAGAGCATTTGTTTGGTGATTTTTGATACTCCAATATTAAACACCCTTAAATCTCCATTTTTGAAAAATTATGTGTAATATATATATACAGTTTTCTGATAATTTTGTAATCTTCATTCACCTTTGTATGTCATTTGTAAGAAATATACATCGCAGTCAGCTTAATGGTTAGCCCTTTTTACAATTTTTCTGAAATACATTTTGGCATTCATCTTGGATTGTACATTGTAGCTTTAGATTCTGGTATTTTATACTAAAATAAAAGTTCTAGTCATAGCTTTTGTATAATATTTATACTTGTAGTTAATTCTGAGATATGGTGCAGTCTTTGAGGTAATCCTAAATTATAACCGGTTGTGTACGGATTTTTTAAAATTATCTCTTTTTGAAAATTTTTGGAAAAATATTTGTTACGGCAGCTTTTGATGTTATACTCTTTGCTTTAACGAAGAGGAATTTTTGGTTGTTAATATTTAATTTAAAGGTCTTTGTATATCTTTTTTGATACATTTCTTTTTACTACACTAAAGGAAATATTTCCCATCAGATTGAACTAGCTATATTGTAATTTGTAAAGTTAACATGTCTGTGATAGTGAAAATAATTCTAGGCTGTTGCTGTTGTTAATGCTAGTTATGAAAGACTGTTGTCTTCATTATACTTGTTATTTGCACGTTTTAATATTCTTGTGTGTTCATTTCCTTATTATGCATTTCACTACTGAAATTGTGTTATTGTTTTCGCATGAATTACTGTTTATTCTCTTTACATTTTCTGAAATAAGAATATACTTATGTGCAATTTTTTTATGATCTAATTGTTTTTCTTAATGGGGTTGTTTCCGTCAGTCAGAAGTATTACTTTTTGTCACTGAAATTTATAGAATAAGTACATAAAATAACATGGAACCAGAAAAAACTTATTTTCCCAACAGTTATTTTTTGTTTAATTTTTTTAAATGTCCAATTTTAAAAATAAGGCGTGGTCTTTATGGCATCCAAAGGGATGTACTTTGGCATGCTATTTCTTTGTCGAGCCAAACTTACGCTTTGCTGTCAACCGTGTTGCCAGGTTATGATAATATGCGCTCTGCATTAATGGCAATTCATTACATGTGATGTCATGTGCATAAGCGTGAAAAGGGAACTTCATTTTGTGCACCAATTAAAATAATTGTCAAAAATGTTAAACTTTGTCGAATTATTTTTAAAAATGTTTAAATCCTATGTTTTTAAGCATGCTTTTTCAGAAAAAATTACTTTTAAAATTTTGGAAACAACCCTATGGAACTTTTTATTTCAAAAACTAGTAAAGCGACAAACACTGAAATTTCAAAAAAGCATTTTACCTTTGTATTAAAAATTTTCTATCCAGATTACAATGTTTTTAAGAGATACATATTTAGGTATATTTTTTTCAATAAACAATGTTTTAATCATCATTGAATAATTTATTAGAGTGATATAGATGTTTTCCTAAAATTAGCAATTTTGTCCCTTGACTGGTTTTTGAAACAAGTGATTCAATTGTGAATATGTTATTAATTGTAAAAAAAATATGAAAGATGATTCCTCTAAAACAAATGTAAATCTGTTTATTCACCCATCTGAAAAATAATGATCTTACACAATATTATTTTATGTTCTCCAATCAAATTTTTCGTTTCACTGAGATTAAAATTTTTAGATCATCTTAATGTTGTTAAAAGTTTTGAAAAATAAATAACCCCATTTTTTGGACTGAAAGTGCATGTTGTTTTTTGTTTTTTTTTTTTTAATACATAGGCGACAAATAATCATTTAATATTTAATGGAAAGGCTATTAGAATTAATCATATTGTTGCATCAACATCGTCTAAAAAGTTAGGCAATTTTAATAACAGTCTAACAATTTTTATATTTAGTATCTATAATATGTCAGTATCATTATTTATGTAGAAATACAATCGATCAGCTTTACTGACATCAAGTAGATGTGCCTTTGGATGGAAATAGAATGGCTTTTCATTCAGCAGCTAAATTTTTGTGTTCATGTTTTGGTACTCTCCAAAGCACCTATGAAATAGTTTTTTTTTTTTTGAAATGCTACATTCTTTTGCTACATATTATCAACTCCGACTCTTAAGCATAATGATTGATTTTTTACTTCAATTGTAATAATTTCTTTTATGCTGCCTGATTCTAAAACTGTTACTAAACCCTTCTGCGCTTATGCTTGAAGGGGGAAAAAAGTTATTTTTATTTTTAATCCACAGTAATAAAATGCATAAAAACCAATATTGTCTGATATCTGTTGTGAGATAGTTGCCTATCTGTTTCTCTCTGTTATATAGGTTCATCAAAGGCTTTACTTTATTTTGAATTATGACCCATTATTAAAATACCTATAGTTGGATCAAAGCTAACCTGGCAGTATGCCCCAACTATAGTCAACTCCCTGAAATTTGCACAGGATTTCAAATAAAACTAAACTTACTTATGAAAAATCTAAACTCATCATAGCATTAATTTTAACTGTCAAAATGATTGAATTTTCATTTAAAAAAATCATTTTGTGGTTTGTCACTATAAATATAACTTGAATTTATAACTATTGAAATTATTACTATGCTTTGCCATAATTACGTCAGAGCTTTTCTCTTATGTTTACTTTTTTCTTATTCTAGTTTCTAGTCTGGTTCTAGACATTTGAAGTGTTTGTCTCTTTGAATCATGTTTAAATGTATGTCTAGAACTAAGCAAGCATTATGAATTGATATAATGACATTGAGAAACCAATCCATGTGTCGTTGTTAAAATTAACTTTTAATATATAAGCAAACCAATATAAGTGATACAATTAAAATTTTTGAGTAAATTATACCGTATTTATTCCGTCTGATTTAGGGTGAGAAACGCTAGTGGTAACCCCAACAGAAATACTATCCAGTGTGATTTTAAGGGAAAAAACTAAATCTCCCATATGATTAGAACTTAACATGAGTTTTACCCAAAACCTTTCTTTTGTCGTGTTACACCCCTTGAAATCTCACTGCATTAATTTAAACATTCAGCAAAGCCCTTGGTGCCAAACTGTGCAGATATAAGGAACTTAACTCTACCCCCCCCCCCCCTCCGCTTAATGATAACAGCAGTTTTATGAACTTAGAAATCTACATATCTAATGAAGAGATTAACTTAGCATTATAAACTTGTCCATTGCTAAAAATATTTACACTAGTTCCTATTTTGTAACTAATGAAGAACAATAATGAATTGTTAGTGCTATAAAGCTCCTTCAAAGTTGTAGTTGTTTATTAACTTATTAACTTGGATACCTCTTTACTGTTGATGAGTATAATCCGTACGACAATCGCTAAAGTGTACATATGTATTTTCTTAAGAATTGTTTTGTGATCATATTTATGCTTGTAAATGATTGTAACTAGAATTATGTTTTCGATACGAAATTTAAGATGCCGAGTGATTTGTTCGATGAGAGAAGAAATAAAAAGAAAAAATGCATGAAAATGTTGTCTGTTTTACTCATCAGGTATTAAAATTTCATAAAGTTTAACACAATCTAAATGTCACGTCTGCTTTATATGCAGGTGCAGGCAGGGCACTGCGCAGAGGGGGGAGAAAATATTTGAGCTCCCCCCCCCCTTAAAATTTGCATATAGGCGCCCATGGAGAGAAGAGACACCTGTTTGTCCGAGCCTGAAGGGGACCCAATATTTTTAAAACTAGGGGTGAAATATAGGGGTAAACAATATGGACGGGGGGCCGGAAAAAGTCATTTGTGACGGGCCCCAAAATTTCTGTGCCCGTGCCTGGGTGCATGCCTAGGTAAAACTGAACAATTAAATGAATTATCAACATCTGGATTTTTTTTTTAACTTTTTGAACAAAGCCTTTTACTTCAAAACTTGTCTCTAGTAGATTCTTATTGTAGCTTGTTGTCAGAACATTTTAATTTTTTCCTCTTCTTTTTCTCGGTGAAATTCTTTTAACGCAGCGTCGCCAAATGTATAAAGTATTTCATAACTTAATACAGTAAAACCTGTGTAAATTGACCACTTGCGGTGCATTACTTTAGTGGTCAACTTATAAAGGTTGATTTATGTGATATAGAATTAATTCTGTATCTGAAAAAATCGGTTAACTTAGGCATGTAGTTAACTTACAAGGGTGGTCAACTTTATAGGTTTTACTGTATCTGTAAAAACCTGTATTTTGGGTACATGCCAACGATGAGAACGTGTTTTCCCAGAAATTATACCCGATTTAAAATTTATTTCCGTATTTTAAAAATGGAAATATTTCTATAATTGTTTAAAGAAGTAGACCTATATTTTGGAGAAAAATTCACATTCCCTTTTTTCCCCCATCAAACTGTTAACTTAATAGTTTTTACCCAATGAGTTGTTAATTCAAACAGGTAAATTATGATTTCACTTCATGCTGTGGTATGAATTTGTTTTTCTAGAAAAAAAGCTTGTGGAACTTGGTTCTTGTGTATTTCTAGGGCGTTAAATTCGATGGTGGGTATCTAATTTTTGCTATTTTCCCGTTTTTGAGAATGTACGCGATTGAAATGCAGCATATAATGGTGTAATTATCGGGGCAGTGTTCATGCACCTTTTGAATTTTTGAAACTAATGGACAACAAATTAAATATACATATTGAAAACAGAACTAATACGCTGTTTAATAAAATAAGACTGCCGGAAAGGATTTGCGGTGCATTGTGAACTACCAAGACTTATAATATAGAAGTATACAAGTATACAGAGGTGTCCACCTAAGGGGGTGGAGCACCTCTGCCAGTGTATGCTATACTAACCTAAGCCACGTCGCTAAAAGGTAGGGTAAGATGGAGAAAAGCATGTGCTTTATTTGAATCTCGAAAATGGGAAAGTAGCGGAAAAAGAATACCCCCCCCCTCCGTACCATAGGATTCAGTGCCCTCAATGCATACTAGAACTTTTCGTAGGGAACCAAGTTCATACCGTCACCTCGTTAGTAGCAGTACATAGTATACTCTCGGTATCTCGAAAACCTTGATATGACGAAAAATTATTTTTCCCCTTGATTTTGCGTATTTATCTAATGTTATTTTTCTTTCTTTTGTCGAAGCGATTTTAATAAAACCTTGTTATGTCGAATATTTTTCGGAGTCAAAATATATTTTTTTTCGGAAAAACCGCAGTTTGTAGTCTTGAAGTAGCTTGAGGAATGTTTCCAAAAATTTCTCACACCCTTCATTATTTCTCTCAGGGGTTGGGAATGATTCGGAGTAGCTTATTTACTGTAACCCAAGGCAAGATGAAGAATATTGTATTTAAATTTTTAGACCATATATTATAGTCCTATTCATGGATCGGAAAGAAAACAGGTGCGAGAGACCCTACTCGTTAAATCAAAACCTTAGTAGAGATATATACACCTTTCTGACCACTGCGAGGAGAAGCCAAGACTAGCGAACTTCTATCTAGCACAGTCAGGGCCGCAGAGAGTCAAGACGGGCCCCTCTAGCTCCCCCCCCCCCCCCAAAAAAAAGGAAAAGAAATGAAAATGTTCGTTTCATACGCACCTTCAAAACTCCTCCAATACTCCTTCAATTTGAAAGTTTTTTTTTGAAGAGCCCCTCAGACTCCTTTTTTAGTTCAAGACTACATAATTTTCCTCCATGACAATGACTTTAAATACTTCGATCGACAACTTAACATCGTCACTAGGGCAAAGGTATAAGGATTATTTTGATGTAGTAATTTTATATAATTATTTTTTTCATAAAGATGTGATTTGCAAATTGCACATAGAAGTCGTAAAAGTTGAAGAAATTAGATGAACTGAGACACTTCATAAATGAAGTAAAACATGCTTACATGGTGCTTGGCTATTTTTTCAAGTTTTATATTTATTGCTTTTCCATCCACCACACTCTCAGCAGCAAAAGTCAGTTTGTCTACTTATTATTTAACTTTAACTATTTAAAAATGCATAAGTAGATGTACTGTATTAAGAGATTGTATTAAAAAAAACAATTGTTTAGTGAATCGCAGTTCTGGGCCATTCATTAATTACATAAGGGTCCCAAGGGAAAGGGGGGGTGGATAAATCTCTACTTGGGGGGGAGGGGTCCGACCCATTCTTACGTAATATTTTCCAAGTCTATATTTTAAATTAGAAATCAGACTTTCAAGTGGTTTGGCAGAGATCTTATTTCATTTGCTTCTGGAAGGTAAAAAAATGTATTCGGATAAGCTGTTTTTTGCTTCTTTTTCAAAGAATGAATAGTGTAGCGTCGCATTATATACAAAAACTTTTTGTCGAAAAACATTGTCTAGATTTCTTTTAGTAAATATTTCTTTACACAAAAAGGTTTTTTAAAAAAAATCAATAATAGTGAATTTATTAACGATTCCAGTGATCTATGGATCCGTAATTTTATTATTTTGAAAAAACGAAATGGAATCTTACATAAGATAGGGGGAGTAAGGGTTTGAAAATCTTACTTACCCTTACGTAGGGGGAGGGGGGGGGGGGTCAAAAATTGCCAAAATCATCCTTACGTAATTAATGAATGGCCCCTTACGATATTGTAAAATGTGTCATCCACATTCACAAGTGATGTCATGTCTTGAGGCGGAGACAGGTTCATGAAATTGTGACAAGGGGAAGAGGGTGACAAAAAGTGACATCACACAGTTCTTATAACAATATGTTTATAAAAAATATAACGTGATAAGAGTAGTAAGGTGACACTTTGTGACAAAGGGGAAGGGGGTCAAATATGATGAAAAAATGTGCGGCATCATTTAAGTTACATTAAGTACTCCTTCAAAATCTCATTTTACTCTTTCAAAACTCCTTCATTTTATTTCTGAAATTGAGTACGAACTGTGTGTTGGAAAATAAGGGGAAAAACGAAAAAAAAAAAAAAAAAAAAATCAGAACTGCTACTAAAAAACAATTAACTCTACATGAAATACACCGCCAGCTCAGTCAATTCCAGCCAAAGACTGCAGTTTCGTGCTAATTAGCATTCATCAGAACGGCTTAGGAAGCGACAACAAACTCGAAAATGCAGTCCTCGGCTGGAATTGACTGAGCTGGCAGTGTATTCATGTATTACTGCTTTGCCCTTGCTATAGGGCGATAATTTACTGAAATTAACTCTATTTTAAGTGCCACTACAGTAAATGCCGAATGAGTAAATTTTACTTAATCTTTACGTTTTCTCTTATTCGGCGTTTTTCCTCACTTTTTCTTTCTACATTTCCTTTTCTTTCTTTCATTTTTTCTTTCCTTCATTTTTTTCTTTCTTTTTTTTGGGGGGGTTAGGGTAGTCTCGCCGCCTCCACCTCACCCCAAGGCCCGGACCCCTAGTTTCTGACTAGGCTGACATGGCCTCTCGTCGGGCCTGAGTACAGTGGACGAAAAAACCAAAAAGCGCTTAAATCTTTTTTTTTTTTTCCTGTATTCAACCAATGGAGGAGCGGAGCAATAAATTTGCACAAGCCTACCTCTTAGCAACCTGAACTGCAGGGCTCATAGTTCTCCTATATTTCCTATATTTTTACAATTTTTCAGATATTCTCCTATATTTTCTCACTAACTCCTATATTTTTTTTTGTCGAATGTTAAATGCTACCCAAAAATGCAAAAACCTTTGATCCATTTTTTTTCTTTTTTCTCCTCTGCACTTTGCACTCTTACATCTTTAATGTTGGCATATGTTTTACACTTCTGTTTGATTATTTTTATGAAACATACAAAATATAAACGGCTACTTGCAACTTTTAACTTGTTTTCAATTAATTCTTTTTCTTTTAATGAGTTCACTTTAATTTTAATAGTATAACATGTACACTTTAAGTGTACTGCTGTAAAGATTTTTAAAGCTTTTAATTTTGTCACATATAATCTTACGTGTAGTTCAAATGACCGATTGTAGCTCAAACGATTGTTTTTGAAAATGCCCGGTATTGATTTTGGTACCAATTCAACTTTGAGTACTTCAAATGTTTCAAAGCTTGTAGCTTCCTGAAAAAATGAAATTGATCTCGATGAAATAAGTGTCATTTTATAGGATTTTTGTCTGCTTTTTTTCAAATATGTATCCATGGAAAAACATTCCTATATTTTTCCATTTTGTGTGGAGATTTTCAAAAAATTTCAAAAATCGGTCCTCATCTCAGAAATTTTTTTTTTTTGGCTCATTTTTTTCTATCTATTCGGTTACAATTACAAATTGCAGAGGATAATGGATAGTTCTGTTATTAAATTAAAAATTACTTATCTGTTTCAAATCAGAGTATAAAACCTCCATTACACTCCACTTGTACTCTTGTAGCACCCTTTTCGTTTGGCAGATTAGGTCAAATTCAAACTTGATATATGTGTATACATTTAGATACATACACCATTAACTGTAAGCTATGGATAATGTCATTAGAGTGAGTGAGGGGTAATTGAATCGGCCACTTTAATGAATCAATTCCTCAAAAAAGAAAATGAAGTTCAGTTTTAACATTAAACATATTTGAATCAAACATGCCGCTTAAATGAATCAAGCGTATGAGACTGACCATTCCTCTCTCTCTCTCTCTCTCTCTCTCTCTCTCTCTCCGACAAACGTGATGCATTAGAGCAGTCTTTTTTTTCTTTGACTTTGGTTAGTAAAATAAGTTTTTTTTTTTTTCCGTAAATAGTGAAACAAAGGGGAGGCAGAGTGGTTGCACACTTTTTGTAACGATTGTCTCGAGACATGGAGTCGACGGAACTTTTCATTGTTAGTGTGAGCATTGAAACGATGAGGTACCAATACCAAGGACTACGGGCAGATTGATGACATTGAAAAAAGAATGTTTAAATTAATTATTACCTAGTTTTAGCAATTAAAAAGAGATGCATTTTTCGAAGCGCATAAGTTAAAATCTAAATTTTGTAATTGCTTTCCCATGCTGTTTTTGTAATTAAATTCTTAAAATTATCAGATAATGGATATTTTAGGTGCGAGGTATACTTCTAATGATATCTCGTAAGTTCTCTGAAATTGTATATAGAATTCCATGTAAAAAAAAAACGCACGTACAATTTTGCTTAATTGAATTAAAATTGTCTTAAACAAACATGATTAATTTTAGCGACGGTGGGTAGCGACGGTTTTTTTTTTTTTTTTTTTAAATACAGTGCTCCAAACATATTAGATGCTACACTTTTTCGAAATTCCTATATATTTTTCTACAAACCTCCTATATTTTCCCTTTTAAACTCCTATATATTTTGCTGTCAAACTCCTATATTTTTCCTTTTTAACTCCTATATATTTTTTCCTACTTGCTATGAGCCCTGGAATTGGAATTTTAGAGCCCTTCATCCACTACAAAGCTGAATGGAACCTTTAGACGGTGAAGAACCATGAGTGCGGGAATTAAAAAAAAATGCTTGGAGCTTATATATATATATATATATATATAATATATATATATATATATATATATATATATATATATATATATATATATATATATATATATATATATATATATATATATATATATATATATATATATATATATATATATATATATATATATATATTTGCTTATTAAAGGCGGGTATATTTAATTTTTCTCGTGTCCAACGATATTAATAGGACGAAAAAATGAATAATCGAATATTCCAACAACCGAAAATCGGTTTCGATCAACACCGAAAACTAGGGCATTCAACGTTTATTTTTCCAAAACACTCTATAAAAAATGTACTCTTATGTACTCTTTGAAATTAATATTAATTATCCATCAATGATCTGTATGAAAACCCTGAAAGGGAATTAGCTACGTAAATCTGCGAACTTTGAAACCTAAGCCCAAAAACAAATAGAAAAAAACTCGCTAATTACATGCCAATGTAAAGAAACAAACGAGAGAGGTTTAAAAGTCATTTTTTAAGCTCTTTTTGGCGTTTTCGCCCCACTGTGCGCCGGTTGGCGAGTGTAAGAAAAGGGACAACCCAAGTTTGAACGCAGGGAAGAAAGGATTCTCGTTTTGTTGTGTTTTTTCACACGTGCAGTATGTAATCGCTACCATCGACTCTGTGCTAGATAGGAACTGCTATGTTTTATACCTTAAAGCTTTTAACTTGTGTTTTTAGATTTTGGAATGATTTTGATCAGTTTTCAATTTTACCTTGCCATTTTATACGTGAATACTACGAACAGTTTATTGTTTGAAGACGCGGCGAATCCAATTTTTTATTCATGATATAATACGGTCTCTTGAGCTCAAAGTAAGTCGTCATTTATTTTCGTGATTTGTTTCAAATTATGCTTAACACATTATTTATTCGATGTACTTTATAAGTGACCGAAGTTCAATCTAATGAAGTAAAATGACCAGGGGGAGGGGGGAGAAGGGACACCTGTTGGCCCGAGCCTGAATGGGGTCCAAAATTTTTAAAATGAGGGATTAACTATAAGGGTAAACAATATGAAGGGGCCGTAAAAATAATTTGTGACGGGCCCCAAAATTTCTGTGTACGCGCCTGAAAATGACAGTTTGTCATCCATTGCAGAGAAAATTATTTTGCCACGGTAGATTTTAAAGCACACATTCCTCAGCCTCATTGATTGCAAATGGTATTGGATTTTGCATTTTTTTGGACCACTATAAACTTTTCCTATCTTTATACCTTCGTTGTGCCTCGTCCAAACCAATCAGTTATGGAAAAAACATACTTAATTACTTTTTTTATTAGGACATTTGTTTCATTTTTTTCCTAAACGAAATTGTCATCTTACCCTGTAATAAAAGTCATCTTGCCCCGTATTAGGGGCAAGATTAAGATTAGCCAGTTGTCCCGATTTGACCGGGACAGTCCCGGTTTTCAAACAAAATCCCGGTGTCTAGACCGGATTACTTCACGTCCCGGAAAAAGATAAATTTAACTATAGATTACCAAAAAGGTCTAAAAAAAAAATTAACCGTGAAGTATTTTTTAGGATAATTACTTTTTTATCATTTGTAACAATGACTTGTAAAATTGATACCGAATTAGCTTGTTAGGATTTTTTACAACATGATTTAAACCAAACAATTGTGCCATAAGAAAGTCCTTCAAAGTGAAAAGTAAATTTAAATCTTGCAATTATTTATTCCTTATTCAAACGTGTTTTTTTCTAACTAAAACTAATTTTCATCTCGGAAATGAAATGTTCCAATTTTATCTGCTTATGTCATTTTTTTATTACCCTTGTTTTAGGATCATAATTAGTAACCATTTTATAGTTATTAGGTACACAATTAGTAATCCATGGGGGGGGGGGGGATAGGTAACATTCCGGTGTCCCGATTGAACGATTCAAAAAATCTGGCAAGCCTATGCAAGATGATCATTTTTCAAAACTGACTTGATATGTCACGAAATTTTAAAATGGTTTTTCATGTTAGTAAAGTTCATCATATAGCTCTACCAAATGTATGAAATGTTTCTGAAAATGGTATGAATTTTCACGTTTTTCACGAAAAACTAAAACACCTTTTTTTTATTTTATTATTACCATTATTATTATATATATATATATATATATATATATATATTGAATATAGTATATATATATATATATATATATTATATTATATATATATATATATATATTAGGGTGTCCCCAAAAAAAATGAAAGTCGTTTTTTTTCTAACGCATACCCTCTTATTTTTTTTCCTTTTACATCAAAAACTGTTGTAAAAAAAAGTTTCCTGCAATTTGAAGCACGGTAACCCGTGCCGACTTGCGCCTAAAGGCCTAAACGTGCAAATAGCACGTGTATTCATAAAGCAAGCGAACGCTGGCGACGCGATACTTTGCGAAGCTCAAAACAGCTGTAAATTGTGCATAGAAAACAAATGAAAACAGAAAAAAACATATGTTGGGGGAGGGGGGGGGCTTATCTGTAGCAACTTGCAAAACCGTCAAACGTGTCAGTACGAATACATTCCAGTCAGCGAGCGCAGTATAGAAAATAAGAAAATAACTTGTAGTAAGTTTAAAAGTCAATTGATTTTTTTACAACGCAAATTTAAATATTAACAGATGCCTTTGAAAAACACAAAATGAAAGAAAATAACTTTAGTTTAAATTGAAAATTCATCATTTTATTAAATGTACATCTTTGTTGTTAAATCTGTTACCATTCTATGCGAAAGTCCCGAATTTCATAGGGAACGAAACATGACACTGGAATAGCGAAGTTTGAAAAAAGAGATATTTTTAATAGGAGTCGTAAAACATCAAATTACAGGTTTGAAACTTGTCTCTAACGGACAAGTTCTGTCTGTTTTGTTTTATAACATTTGAGAAGTAAATTTAACCATCAGTGAAAGTGCAAATCTCGCTATTCGGGAATGCATCATCTTTTTGGGAAAAGGCACGCATTCCCACCTAATCGTTGCCAAATTGTGTGAATAAACTTAAAACACCTGTATCAAATTGGGAAGACTCCAAAAAAATTGCAAAAAAAAAAAAAAAAATGCAGGAAGTATTCAGGCAGCGCCAACAAGAATTTGAGTGTATTTTAAAACAATTTATTCAATATTGCACATGCTGATGCACTTCGGTTGATCAAAATAGAGGAAGATAGGATCTTCTTGCAACTCCAAAGAGAGCCTGGCCGATGTCGTCACTTTAGGTAAGGTAGAAAAAAAACTGGCCGACAATGAGAAAGGGCTCGACTTTGAGCTGTCAAAGAAGAAAACTGGCGCATGAAATACGATTCCGCTTCAACATCCTCGGAATTGTATGAACCTGTACAAGAAAATTCCTCGTCGAGCTCTAGTGAAAATATTAATTCAGAAGATTTCCCTCAAACATATAAAGCAGTACCTGGAACAAGTATATTAGAACCTGGAACAAGTATATCAGAACCTAGAACAAGTATTCCAGAACCGGGAACAAGTATTCCAGAAACTGGAACAAGAATTATCAGAACCTGGAACAAGTAAATATGTAATGAGGAGCCATTTTATTACTCCGAAGTCAGTTGCTGTATTGGACAGGTGTCCAAAGTATACGAGATTATGTGTTTATTCTTGAAGCTACTATTGACGCATTTGGGTGTAACATTGATGAATTTCTCATAGGTATCTTCTATTCAAAGATTCGAACCGAAAAGCGGAAGGAGCACGAGGAAAGAATAAAAATTGGTTTTCAGTACGAGGTACCACATGTAGTGAATTTACCTTGGGATATGAAAGTGTTGCCTGCTTTGAGTGCTCAAAAATCAAAACAATACCGCTTATCTATAGTTATTTCATAATGATGTGACAAACAACTCATTGCATGAGTCTAAAACTGAATAATTCTACAAGAAAAGAACAAAAACAGGCTGTTTGAAAGGCAGTTTTTAGATTGGAATCTCGAAGACAAAGGTCAAAACTCTTTGTTGTGATTCTGAAGCTTCCAAAACAGGTCCTTTAAGTGGTTCTTGCGCTATTCTTGAGCAAATATTTGATAGAGAAATGCTTTCCTTTGCTTGCCGCCATCATATATATGAACTGATCTATCTAACTAAAATACAGTGCTATGGAGGAGCTGCGGGAGTTGTTCCGAACTGTACCCTAACTTGGAAAATTTATTTGACTTTTACCATGCTGAACTCTCTAATATTACGGTCAGGGATGACTATCAAGAGTTGATAGAACTGCCTATCATATTTTTAGATGGAGATACAGAAAATGAATTTAAAATAAGACTAACGGGAGTCATGCACCAAGCTCGATGGACGGCTCGAGCGATTTACTCCCTAAAATTATTACTATTTAGTTCACAACTAAAATTAGATACGAAGGAAAATGAAACATTGTTTGATGTCTGCTTGTTTGTAGTAACAATATACGTGAAACCATGTCTTCAATGCCATTTTGGCAGACAAAGCACCCAACAAAGATTTGTGCTTTTGAAAAAGTATACGAAAATGTGGACCCAATTATCTCAAAAGCTCCTCTACAAAAATTCATCCAGCATTTATGGTATGGTCAATAACATTTCCTTCTTTGATGTGGAAAAGACTGTCTCAATCTTTTACAGCAGTAAACGATGCAGCTGAAAAAGCGGTAAAAATGATGCAGGACTTCACGGTTTGCTTACAGCTGATGAGGAACAAAAACAATTTGTGTTACGTTGCGTTCAAGAGCACCAGAAGCTCTATCCTGACTGCAAAAAGCAAACATTGAAATAAAAAATGTGCAGTAATGTTTCTTGTAGTCTAATATTGTTGTAAATATCTGCTTTAAATAAATTGATGTCACGTGTAGTAAGTAATTATACACTTAGCAATATTTCCACTGTAGTCACTGCACAGGATTTCAAGTTCAACTTTGACCTCAAGTCGGCACGGGTTCCCGTTATTTTTATTGCAATAAAACTTTTTTCTCATGTTTCTGAGGTGAAAAGGAAAAAATTTGGAGGGTATGCGTATTCGATTTCACAAATTTTTTTTTCGCCATTATATCTTAGGACACCCTAATATAATATATCTATATATATATATATATGTATATAGTATATATATATATATATATTTGGTAAGGATCTCGGTTGGTCTAGTGGTACTCTTCACATAACAAAACATAATGACGATATCGTAAAATGATAAACATTTAATAATTGACAGCAGAGCCGAATTCAGGAACATAGAACAATAAACATTAAAACGTCGAGAACAACACTTCTTCCCCACCATCACATCATTCTCCTTCACTCTTCCCGCCAACACTGGTCACGTCGCACACCAATCTGTCTACGAGCGTAGGAATAATAAAAACATAGTTCACAAGAGTTCGAGTTCTTAATAAAATGTCTTAGAAAATACAACATCACTATATATATATATATATATATATATATATATATATATATATATATATATATATATATATATATATATATATATATATATATATATATATATATATATATATATATAATATATATATATATATATATATTCACAGGGTGTTCCGTTTGAACCTGCAAGACCTTAATTTTCGCAATCGTTAGTCCTAGATATATACTTTCCATTGCAAAAATGTTCAAAACCAGATGCAGAGGTAAGATACTGAAAATTGAAGCAAAATAAAAATGAGTCAAAAAATACGAAATTTAAATTTTTATACGGGTCCTAGGTCCCCTAACTAATATTTAGAGAAATAATCTCCATTGAAAGCTATTACTGATTGACTGCGGATTGTATGTAATTTGGCAATCTGCCAAGTAAAGACTATTCCATCTGAATTAATCTAGCAGGGGGAGAAGGGAAAATATTGGGATTTGATACACGCTTTTTATAATGTAACTAGTGCCTTATTCATTTATTGCATTCTCTAAAATAAAATGAGGGGAAGCAAAATTAGTTACCATGGAAACAACAAAAAGAAAAGAAAATATTTTCATTTCGTTCAGGAACGTAAAAAGAAAAATGGGTAAGCTCAAAACTTAATTGTGAATAAATAAATCAATTAATTTTTGCCGTGAGAATATAGATCGAATATACTTCAGATTTTAAAAAATGTTGCTGTGAGCAAATTACATTTTTACTAAACTAAGGCTAAATAATAGAGAAGCAAAAGTGCACATCTGTAACAAATCAACTAACACCCCTATAAACTAATAGATACGTCCATTTCCGCCTATAGAACGGATATCAGCCTTTCCATGTAATCGATGGTCAAACAGTACTAACACAAAAACTTGACATTTGTGCTACCAAAACTCAAGGAGATATTCCAGTTTAAAGTTTAAGGGACCATGCAAAAGATGAGATTGGAACTTATAATTTGAATAATAACATTCTATGCACACACATAATTTTAAACACTTGTTAACCACTATATTTTTCCCCAAAAGGCGTCGTTAGTGACGGCGAGTGAAAAGTGGTGTAAGTCACAAAGCGCTGCGTTTCATATCTCGGTGAATATTGGTTGTACTTATGTCCAAACTTTTTGCGTTGGAATTATTTTCCAGTGGAGATTATTTCCCTAAATATAAGTTAGGGGACCTGGGGGTCCGTATAAGAAGTTATTTTTTTTATTTTTTTACTCATTTTTTTTTTCTTCCAACTTTCAATATCCTAACTCTGCATCTGATTTTGTACATTTTTACAACTGGAAGTATACATGTAGGACTAACGGTTGCGAAAATAAAGGTCTTGCAGGTTAAAAACGGAACACTCTGTTATATATATTTGTTTGTTTGGTGAGGGGGAGGGGTGACACAAAAATTATCACCTGGGGTGTCACCCATGCTAGGTGCGCCACTGATTATGATAATAACGTTTTGAATTACAACTTTCAGGATTTTTTTTTTTTTTTAAATAGGCATAAGTTGTTTTTCCTACGAGTAATAATAAACAATCCTTGCAACAAGTACATTTTAGGAAGTTTAAAGAAAAATCGGGAACATTTTGCCAATTTTTTGGGGAAATGATAATTTTGAAAAGAAAGAAAAACGAAATAATACACGTTTTAAAAATGATCGGACAAGTACGATTTTTATTAATCGTGTATGAAAAGGTTTCGTTTTGGCGATTGTTTTGTTGCGGGGTTTTGTTTCCCCCGAAGTTTTAATCACATAAAAGTCGTTTTTCAATCAATTTCTTTGTTTTGATGAAAATTCGGGAAATATGTATTTTATTTTCATTATGGAGTTCGTGAGAAGGCATCAAAATTCGGGAGTCTGCTGATCGATTCTGGAGAGTTAGCATCTATGTAAGATTAAAAAATTCAAAATGTATTTTTAAAAAAAAGTCAACGGAAAAAGTTTTTTTTTAAACTTATTTTCTGTAGAAAAATTTTGTTCCATAGTGCTCAACTTCACCTGAACGTTTTGCTATTTTATCTTGCACAGGTTTCCTTTGAACACTGAGTTGAGCCACGCCTCCCCCCCCCCCATATGTGGGTCAATACAATTAGTACTTCCAAAAATCAGAATTTGAAACAGAAGCTTAATTAGGATTGCCGAAACTGATTATGAAATAAATAACAGAATTTTTAAAAAATACTAAGCACTTTTCATAATGCACTCAGAAGGATAAAATAACTTTTCAGAGTCGGACAGGACATTTTAAGTATTCCTGTAGTTTCAATTATTCCAAGAAAATGACACCACAAACGAAGAAATGTGCGGCTTAAGTCATGTAGAGAATTTCTAACCATTTTCTAGCTTTCAATCATAAGTTTGAGTGTTGAAACATGTATATTTTTCTGGGAAAGTTTGGTTTAAAATGACTTGAGTCGGCACTTTAATTCGTTTTGCGGGGTCATTTTCTTGGAATAATTTGAAAACTACAGGAATACCTAAAATGTCCTTTTCTGACTCAGAAAAGTTATTTTTATCCTTTTGAGGGCATTATGAAAAATGCTTAGTATTTTTTAAATTCTGTTATTTTAATTCTTTTTAGTTTAAATGTATTTCAGAAAGAGATTTTCCATCACGGGGAAACTTCACCTTATTTTTTCATATAAATGCTCCGTACTAAAAGGAAAAAAAATATATATATACGTGTCTAAACCTTTAAGCAGTTGGCACTAAAAATTAATCCTCCTCTCTAGGATTCATTTGGATCATTCTACAAAAAACGCACTTTGTAAGGTCCAGGGTAGTTTGTTTCAAAATATTTATTTTTAAATACCTTTTTATTTGATTTAGAAAAGTATAACAAATTTTGAAAATAATCAATGCAAATTAATAATGTTATAATATTTTTTAAATGTTTTTTTTTCACTGAAAAGAGGGATACTTGTATGCATCCGTTACGTGTCGCAACCACATTTCTTCCCATGTACTTTTTCATTTATTTACTCAATACAAAAAAAAAAAATAACAGATTTTATAGTGAAATTTGATTTATTTAATGTTTTTTTAACAGGTTAAAAGAATCATGTTATAAAATAAAAAATATATATAGCATTAATAATCTTTTGAATCTCTGTCACAGTATTTCTTGTATCCTCCCGTTCAAGATTTAATTACATAATAGAATTTCCTATAGACGGCTCTACTGGCAGTTCATTAGAGAGGTTTAGAATCACAAGTTAGCCCCTTTTCAACTCTGGATCTTCATAGTGAAGCTAAATAACTTAGTGTGAAAGAATTTCAGTATTATTCTCTTTGAAGTCAAATAGGTCCTTAACTTTGTGTATCCTCCATTCTTGATTAAAAAAGGAAAGAATTGTTTGTGTACACAATATATAATACGTATATATATAGTTAAAATTGAATCGCTTTTTTAAAAATAAATTCTAAATAACATGTTGCGTTAACCCTAAATCAACACAATGTGATAGAAAAACATAAGTATTTGTATCATCGGGGGGGGGGGGGGGCTGTATCCTCCGTTACAGTATAGATGTAACGGAGGATATACCATCAGAAATGGAGCATACAACATTTTAAAAAATCCATTTTTAGAAAGATGTGTACATTTTAATCAGTTCAAATCGTGTTCTTCATACAAGATGCAAGTTTATTTAAATGAAAAGTTTAAAAATAACATTTAAAATATATATATTTAATATCCGTTACCTTCTGTTCATATCCAAACTTTTAACTACAAAAGAAAGTTACATATTAAACCAATAAAGAATGTGGCTAACTATGTGAGAGTAAAAAGGTGTCTAAAAGGAACAACATAAATTAACTTTAAAAAAAATTGAAGATTTTTTTTTCGTGAATTCCAATTTCAAAAACCTACGTTTTTTGTATAATGACCCATTTCTGTGCTAATTTAATTAAAATCATTTAATTATTAAAGGTTTCCCAAACTAATTTATGTTTCAAAACATACAAGTTACTCGTGGTAAAGATCCTAATACGTCTCTTTACTTAGCCCCCATTCTCTATCATTTTTATGGATGAAAGCATTTCATGAATTTCCCCAGAGTAGCCTTGATTCAAAATTTTCATCATCATTACTATTAACATTATTGTTGCACAGGCAACAAAATAATGCAACAATGGGTTTTATATTTAAACATTTAATAGGGCAATTACATGAAATTTGCTATTTTCCATCCTAACCGAAATCATAATTTTAATTTTTCAGCGTTAAGTTGTACCTTAAGATTAAGCAAATCATTTAGTGAAATCCCGAAGTCTCTAAGTTGGCTAGTTTTTTGAGATATAAGCAAAAACAGACCTCAAATTTTTCCGTGACAACCAGGCCAAGTATAATAAAAGTGCTTAATAAATAACAGAATTATGACTCCATACATGAGAAAAAGTGCGGCTCAAGTCATTTCAAACAAAATATGCATGTTTGAACACTCAAATTTATGACAGAAAGTTAGATAATGATAAGGAAATTCTCTACCTGACTTGAGCCGCACCTTTATTCGTTTGTGGAGTCATTTTCTTGGATTAATTGAAAACTACAGGAATACTTAAGTATTGTCCTTTCTGACCCAGAAAAGTTATTTCTTTTTGTGTGCATTATGAAAAGTGCTCAGTATTTTTTTTTTTTTAATTCTGTTATTTCAAAGTCTTTCGTTTTCAAACAAATTTTTATTTAGCGTTAAGTTGTACCTTAAGATTAAACAAATCATTTAGTGAAATTCCGAAGTCTCTAAGTGGTCAAGTTGCTGAGGTAAAAAGCAGAAGAATGGTTCACAACATACATGTTATTTGTGATAAAGATCCTAATATGTCTCTTTACTTACTCCCGTAATCGATCATTGGCGTCGGTAAGGATAAAAATACTATGATAGCAATGAAAGTGAATACATTTCATGCTTGCTTCAGAGAAGCCTTGATTCACAATTTTCATTATGATCCTTACATATTATTTCTGTAGCCTGTTTTTGTTTCTACGCGAGATCTTCCTCAATTCTTGATTGATTTCTTTGATTTACACTTTATTTTAAAGCTTCTCGTGCAGGCTACTGACGAAAAATAGACCCACACCGTCTAAAAATTGTTTTTTTTTTTTCTGTCAAAAAAACCTATTTTCAAGAACCAGAATGAGGTTTTCAATTAAATTTATAACTTGCACTATGACCGACAGAGCTGAATAGCTTGATTGGCAGAGCGTTCGACTGGTAATCAGGAGTTTGAGTGTTCGGGGCCCGTGTCCGGGCAATCTGCATCAAAAAATTAGCGAAATATCGCGCATTACATGAACACTTAATAACAATGAAAAACAAATACAGTCGGATCCCGACATACGCGAGGGATGCATTCCAAGACTCCTCGCGTAAGTCGAATTTTCGCGTTGTGGAAAAGTGTTGTGTATATAATTTTTTATTAACATACCCAATCATTTTAGGCATTTTTAAGCACCTTTTAAACTGCTTTAGACTAATTTGTAACTATATATTACCGTTTCTTACATAAAGAGCTGAGTTTTTACCGTATTTTTAAAAAAGCTGCATTATTCAACATAAAATACTGTTATGATGCACCAAATCAATGATCAATGGGAGAGACATAAAAATAAAACAGTACGGGTACGTACAGCATGTAGCAATAATAAAACACTGTATTGTAAGAGTATACTATACAGTAGATACAATAAAATACATATATAACTTAAACGTTGAAGATGATGATTTATGCTGCGCAATCTGATCGTCATTCTAGTATATTTTTGCATTCAGTAGCTTCACATTTACTTTTATAACATTTACATCTATGGTCAGAATCTCTATAATCTACAATACAAGAGCAGATTTCAGTTTCATATTGTTTGCATTTTGCTGTAACACTATGCGAGCTTCATATTAAAAACTTAAGGTCTTGACTTATACGGGTTGCCTTCTCTTCACTTTTAATTATACGTATGAAAGATTCACTCATATCTAACTGTCGTGCTACCTTCGACCCACTTTTTAGTTGTTCAAGCGTATCAAGAATCTATACCATTTCTGAAATTGTCACTGTCACTAGCTTTCGCTTTTTGTTTCCATCTTCAAACTTTAGATGCAACAGCGTATCTAGGTGCCACAATATTTCATCGCCTTTCATACTTAGAATAAATAAAGGAAAAATGAGGAGAGGTGATACAATAATAAAGCTATGATTATAGTGCGATGTGTAGGACTTGCGCAGTTAGTGATGCTGAAAGGATGAAAGCACTCACGAAGTCAATGTTTAGTAGTCAATAACAAAGCCGAAACTTAGCATCACGTTTCCTTTACAAATAAATTTCGTGTTGAGAGCGGAAAATTTGCTTTAGCTCTAAAATTGGTTGCTCCTGAAAAACTCGCGTTATAGCCATTTCGCGTATGTCGGATCGCGTTGTAGCGGGAGTCGACTGCATGCGGGAATATAATAAATGAGATGGAAACGCTCCTTGCTGTTATGAAAACTTGATGCAACATGAAGCTAAATTGATTCTTAAATGTAAGGCTTTAAAAAAAAAAATATATTAAATAAAAAAATACTACCTCAATTTGAAGGGTAAAATATATATTTTTTCTTCTTTTTGCAAAAAAACAAATAGCTTATCACATTTTTAGTATATTCGAAAGGCTACGCTTAAAAAAGAACTTAGTTCAAGTTATTTTGTATTTTAACCTTGCTGTTAAATGATGAACACGTGCTGCCATCTAAGCCACAACGGTTCAAGCAGCCTGCGATAACAAATTGTAAAAATTTTCAAAAATAAAAACACTTCTCTTTAGTATCTTATCTTATATATTATTTCTGTGGATTATTTTTCTATCAGTATGCGAGATCTTTCTTATCTCCCCTTGAAGAAATCCCCCCCCCCCCCATTTTAAAACTTATTAGGCCGGCTAATGACAAAAAATAGACTTACGGTCTAAAAATCAAGTTTTCGGAAACGCTCCTTGCTGTTGCAAAACCTAGATGCAGCCTGTAGTTCTTATGCAATTTTTTTTTAAAGCAAAGGTCTAATACAATTTTCCAATTTTTTGCGTCGCTTTCGGCAAGAAAAAAAAATTAAAATTAACCTGTGCTTTTTTTTTTTTTAAATAAAGCTTAGAAGCACTGGACTTAGTTATTCGGTTAAGTTTATAATTTTTTTCCGTAGAGCGTGCGGCTATAAGTTATCTGAACTTCGGGCAAGCTCGGGCTGTCCGACATAATAGCAAATTTACATTAATATTACGCATTACATGTACTCAGAACGTACAACAGATAACACACGTAATAAAATAAATGCAGTGGGAATACTATTTGGTGTTTCGACTCCTTTATGCAGGCTACAGTTATTCAGATAAGTTGACTGTTAATCGAAGGGTGTTCCTTTTTTTTAAACTTTGTCTCCGTCCAGAGCACTAAGCATAATGTAAGCATAAAAAAGTATTAGATTTACCTCAAGGGAATCCTTTTAGTGCAAAAAAAAAATAAATAAATAAATAAATAAATAAATAAATAAAAACGTTTTTATTGCATGCTGAAATGTAGATTTTTTTAATAGCAGTGTTAGACCTTTTGTACAAATGAAAAAATATCACTCCAAATTGAAACTACGAGTTTCACCCAGTAAACCTTTAATTATTTATTCGAATACGATATAAAACATTAAAATTATTATCAACTTTTTTAGTAAGAAACTCCTCTACTTCTCTACTTTCGGCTGAAAAAAAAATTGTCTGCGTTCGAAAAATTACACTTAAAAAACGAACTCAGTTCAACTGGTTTTGAATTTTAAGTGTTCGATTTAAAAAAAACATGTGCGGGCATTTAAGCCGTAACAGTTAAAGCAGCTTGCTGTGGAAAATTGTTCAATTTTCAAAAATAAAAACACTTATTTTCAATCTAATGTGTTATTTCTCTAAAATGTTTGTTTCAATCGCTTCGCGAGATCTTCCTCATTTTTTAATCAAATTCCGTGTTTTACGAATAATTTTAAATCGTATCATGCTGGCTAATGACAAAACATAGAGACGCATGATCTTACTATTATTATTTTTTTTTGGCAAAAAGTTTTTTTGCTGTTTTTCATTACGCATTCCTTCAATGAATAGCTTTTGAAAAGGAAGGCGCAATTGCTAGTTCTATTGGAGTATCGTGCTGTTAATCAGAATGGCGCCAGTTCGAATCCGTGCCAATAAATATCTCTTTAATGTTTCTTTTTTTTCCCGTCACATGCTCACATGGGCAGGACTGTATTTGCCACAACCTGTTTTTTCACATGTAAAATTACTGCTTTTTCACGAGTCACTCAGCCACACTTTTAATGATATTTATGTTTGCATTGAAAATACGTACAACCATAAAGTGAGCGATGATCAAATCATCACAACGTTGTATTTAATGAGGTTTTGTTACTGATATCTTCAAATTACATGCCTTCTCTTGTGCGCTTACATTTTTCGGTTCTTCTTCGTAATGTTCTTTCTTTGAAATTTTTAAAGAGCGAAATGCCTTATGAAACGATTCGAAGCACAGTGCGGAGTTCCGCACGGTCGACTAGTTACTATATTAACATTACTGTTACTGTTGCGAGGCAACAAAATTTGTAACAATGGGTTTTACGTTTAAACATTGCTGTTTTCCGTCCTAACCGAAATTATAATTTCATTTTAGAATTTTAATTTTTCAGCGTTACGTTGAACATTAAGATTAAACAAAGCATTCAATGAAATCTCGAAGTCTCTAAGGGGTCTAGTTGCTGAGATATAAGCAAAAGCAGGTCTCAGATTTTTCCGTGACAATCAGGCCAAGTATAATAAAAGTGCTTTAAAAATAGATAAGTTCATATCTGAAATCAAAGAACGTTAAGGGCAATTCCACAGAAAAGGGGAAAAGGTGGCAGAATTTTAAAATAATCTTTTTCTCACAATTTTGGTATCAATGGAAAGGTAATTATCTGAAGTGTATGGAAATAACAAAAATATGCAACAAAAGCAAAATTAATTAGAGTTCTGAGGCTTCAAATCAGGTTGTTATGACCACGTTCTTACGAGGAACTTCTTTTATACGACTTAAGAATGGCTGTTTGATACTTACATTGTCGCATTTTTCAAATATTCTCTCTAAAATATGCTTAACAGAGCTCTCTAGAAGAGTTATATACAAAAAATTGCACTTTAACTGCAAAACTTAATTTTTAGGGATTTTTTCATATAAGGCATTTTTGTAATTCTACGTCCGACACCAAATTGGCTGAAAGTTTATATTATGTAAAACTGAGTGGAGATTTTTACAAAATATTTTGTCTGCAAATAAAGATTTTATATGCAATTAAAAATAATCATTTAAATTAAATTAAATTTCAAAAAACTAGTTATGCTTAAATAAATGGTCAGAAAAATTTCTACGTCCGACACCCAATAGTTTCCTAACTGAAACTCGGTTTATAAGTATACGAAAATTCCTGGTTAAATTAAATAATTCACACATGCTATTCATGCCTAATTATGTATTTATATTTATATTTTACATAACATAAATTTAAAGAACATGCACACAAGATTTTGACTGGGGAAAATTTCTGAAGATAAGAAATGATGTTTATCAATAGTGATTAAAGTAGTTATGTATAAAATTATGAATATTTAAGAAGCATTAGGGTTCTCAGTTCAAAAATAACACTCCTCCCTTCCTCAGTTTTCACTTAAAAACTCTCAGGTATTTTTGGTGAACTCACAACAACCCCGTTTGTACCTAGAAATGCTTAGTTTCATTTTCAACAATTTGTAACCAACATCCAAATTTCTTAATATTTGTTAATGAGTTAGATTTTTCTTCATTAAAATTCTACAAATCAATCTTCATTTCTTTTCACCCACCCTAGAGATTTGAAGTTTTTTGTTATTCACATAGACATTGTAAAAAAAAAAAAAAAAAAAAAAAAATGCGTCTAATCTCTCTTGTTCTCGTTATAGTATTTTTCCTTATTTTATGAGTGAAGACTTAAAATACAAATTTCCTGGAATGGTATACAGATATTGATGCATTAAGGGTGTCCATCTCCCCAAAAGCAATGAGATCCCCCCCCCCCCCAAGTCCCTCAAGAACACCCAGAAGAATAATATTTAGTCAGAAAAACAAAGAAATGTCTTGAAAAAACATTCCTTGTAAGCAAGTTCTATGACCATAAATTGGGTCATGACCCCCTCCCCCCTCCCTACATTCTTTTTTGCATAAAATTTTTAGTTTCAAATTATTTCAATTTTCACAAAATCATTTGATTTTTCACAAAAAAACGGAACCCTGGGAAAAATTCTGCACAGACTCCTGTTATGCATATTTTCCCCCTTTTTTATGCTTTAAAATACCATAATATATAATTCCATAAACAAATTAAGAGTTAAACAGCTTTTTAAGATGTTTATTTCATGTCGGATGTTGTCTGCTTTGCACATTCTACGTCCGACACCAAACTATTCTACGTCCGACACCAAGGGAAAAAAGAATTTGTGCTATTTATCCGTGAATTAATTTGGTGAAAAAGGAAAAATTATTCATATTTCAGCTTTACTTTTCAACATTCAAGTAGTCAAAAAATATGAAAACAGTTCATTGAGCTGAAATTTGGGTTTTTTCAACGTACGTCAATTTTCAGTTCCCCTTTCATCTACGTCCGACACCATGAGGTTTTTTTTTTTTAATATTTATTGTTCGAATTATTTTCAGAAATTCTATAAGTTTTTTATATTGTTCCTACATACATAAGTATTGAGAAAAAAAATTGGCTCAGTTCATCCATTTTAACTCTGACAAATATGAACCTTTATTGGTAAATTTCGTGCACATTCTACGTCCGACAACCGTGGAATTGCCCTTAATTTTAAGTAGTCTTAAGTGGAGTCGACTTAGACTGCTTCATATGTTTTGAAACTGAGGCGAAGCACCCCTCGAGTTACTTAGTTACTTTCAGTTTTGATATTTTGACATGTGACGCTAATGAAATAATAATGAAAATCCAGATTCAGAGATATGTGTATGAAAACTGCTCTAAAAACCTCAAGAGGCGATAATGTCGAAAATATTTTCATGTGACGAGCAAATTATGTTAGCTTTATTCTTTTAACATTCACGAATGCGTTGGAATTCTTCTACGCCGGTCCCCGCTTTGGATAGCCCTAATTTTATGACGTAATTCACACTTTTATTTTGTATTTCAAATCAGGGCTGATAGTGGACTCAAATAAAATTTTCTGAAGGCACAGAGTGAAGTTTTCAAAAACTATTAGGGAGTTTGAAATCTCCCCCCCCCCCCTATCGCGTAAAACTCTTCAAATATGCAGACAAGAATCATTGAAATAAGCCATTTGAAAGTTTTTTTTTTTAAATAATTTTTCGATTTTAGAACGTGTTGTCAGCCCAAAATTTTCCGAAACGGTAACCCAAAGTATTCGCAAATTTCCAATCACAAACACCCCTGAACACTAAATTTGCAATTTAATGTAGTCACAAATCACAATACTTGAATTGAGGCAGTGAGAAGCAAAGTCATGTAAGTGGCAAAATTAAATATTTGGAGATAACCAGTACTAATGGTAGGTGAACCTCTCCTTTGGTCTTGTGGGCAAGAGATAGGACTAGTAGCCCTGGTAGGTTCTATTTTACAGCATGATTTAGAAAAACTTTTCAATGAAAGTCTACCTAAGACCTTATCTTTAAACGCGTTTTACTCAAAACTTGAAAATGTCAACTTACATCCTTTTGCTTCTCACAGACCCCGAAGTGGTTTTTTGGGGGGAAAAAGTAGGAAATAAGGAATTAAAAATTGAAAAAGTAGGAAAAAAATCACTTAAAAAAGTAGGAAAAAACAGGAAGCGATGGGACTACACACACGTCAAGAGGAAACAAATTTAGAGTAAATTTTATTTCTAATGTAAAATAAACTAACAGTACTTTTGAAGTATTAAAGGGATTTAATGAAAGGCTGAGTCGCAAAAATAAAACGTAAGAAACAAGCTGACAAACATGAGTATGAAAAATAAACTGGTGGAAACAAAGATATATGAAAATAAAATCCGAACGAAAAAAAAACGCTGTCGAACAATACAGTAATAAAATTTTTAAGTGTGAAAGAATAAAATGCAATATAGCGATCGCAAAAAAAAAAAAAATAAATAAATAAATAAAATAAAATCAAATAAAACTCATATTTTGGTGCGATAAAACCATTTTTGTCAAAGATTTGTTTTGTCAAAAACGAAAACATTCCTTCGAGAGCATCCATTTATCATTTGAAAATAGTACTAACATTTTCAGCTCCGGTTGTCATAAACTATGATACAATAAGCAAAGCAAATATTAAATTAGTTTTAGTTAAAAATAATCAGCAGCTGACATGTATTCTTGCATAAACAGGGGCAGATGTTTGAATTTGAAGAAAAAGGAAAAAGACTGAAAATGCAGAACTAAAATAAATTTGTTCCTTAATATGCGACATAAAATTTATAATAAAATAATTAAACTAAATAAATAAAATAAGTAAACTATAGGGTTTGTATTATGTTGTGTACTTTTAGCATTCAACATAAATTTTTAGTTTCTTGCACGTCATTTATGGGGTGTCAGTAGGGTCAATTTCTTCCCTCACTGGCTTTGGCAAATTAAAGCTAACTATACAAGTTTGTGCGGTTTTTGTTGTTTTCATATAAAATTTGCATTCAGTATACATCCTTTGCTAGCCACCACCGGGGAAAATCAGAATGGCGGGCCAGTTTTAATTTGAATGAAGCAATAAAAACGAATAGTTTTATTGGTTTGACGATTTTTTACCTCTTTCTTGTTCCAAAATTTGTCACTGAAAAAAAAAAGGAAAAATACATGCATGGTAAACATAACATTTTTATCAAAGCCAAAGATCAGTTACTAATGCTTTTCTGTGCATAAAAGCAAAGACGTGTAGTTTCGTTCGATCCTCATCATACGACAAAAATATTCATTCGGAAATTGTTCACGAAATTGAGAGTGAGGGGGGAGCACCTGGTATCAAATGCCAGCGTATATCTCTTCCACCCCCCTCGATCAGGCGCCCTGAGTACAATAACTTACTGTAGATACGCCGCATCGGTATAATTGCCGCACCCCGAAAAGAGTAAGAGTCGGTCAAAAAAAATGTATATGTTCCGAAATGCCGCATTGTCATAAATGCAACACACAAAAATATGAGCTACTCCTCGATATTGATGATATATCAGAGTAGAAAATACCCATTAAAAAGTAAAAAAAAATACAGTACATATTTACTTCTGGCTCTATCCCCAAACTTTTAAAAATGTAAAGAAATAAAAATGGAATCTCGCATTTAAATTGATTTCCGGTTTTTCTCCAAAAACTCTTTGCAAGGAAAGAAAATGAAATTTTAGAAAATTTTGTAATCATGTTTACGATTTAGAATGAACAATAATCATGTTTATGTATGAAAAAAGTTTGTTTCCGCTATTATTTTTGAAGTGATCCGTTTTTGCGAATTTCTGTTATCTGTGCCTTTTATTTTGTACTAACATCAATAAAATATGTATAGTGCACAGGTTTTTCATTTTTTGCTTCCTTAAGTTCCTTTTATGGTTTTTCATTGCCTTTCTGTTTAAATAGAGCTTCATTTCACTTCTAATCAACTATACAAAAAATTGGCAAATAGGAAATTCGGCTTTTCCCGCACTTTTTGGAGAGTTGGCCGTTTAATTTAATTAAAGCTTCTAATTGAGGGGTAAAAAATATATAATTGCATCAGAATGGGCCAGTATCTCTTTCTTTATTGTTTCGTTAAAACAGTAGAACTGAAGTCGGGGCGATAAAAAGAAAGGTCGATCATAAACACCGCAACGCCATAAAAGGCACTTACGAATATTTAACTTTTAAACACTCAGACGTCGCAGTGTTCCTTCCAGAAATTACTGTAGTCAGTGAATTGAAAACTTAGGATTCGCTCGTTTCTTTTGCTTTTTAAAATTGGAACATGCAGAAAATTATCAGTGCGGCATTGTAAAAATAAGAAAAAATGTACAATTAAAAGTGCTATACTAAAGAAAGAAAAAGTAGGGAAAAAAAGGAAAAAGTAGGAAAATAAGGAGAGAGCTCTAAAAAGCAGGAAAAATAGGAACTCTTCGGGGTCTGTTCTCAATGCATAAATGGGGTCGTTTCGAAAATTTTAAAAGTATTTTTTTTCTGAAAGAGCATGCTTAAAAGCATAGGCTCTGACCATTTTTTAAATAATTTGTTTAAGTTTAAGATTTTTAAAAAAATCCTTAAATCTGTGCGCTTTCATTGTTTACATTTCTTGCCGATGACATCACAAATGATGAAATGCCATTCTGTGTTGCCATTCATAGAGCAAAATATTTAATTCGCATCTTTACTCACGTGTATTGGCAACGACATGGTTGATAGCAAGCGTAGAGCGCAATTTTAATTCGCTCCTTTATTATAACGTAGAAACACGGTACAAAGATGCGCCAAAGAGCGTCATTTGTGACGTCATCAAGACCACGCCTTGTTTTCAAAAACGTACATTTAAAAAAATTAATTAAAAAATAACTGTTGGGAAAATGAAAGAATTTTCTGGATCCATGTTTTTTTTAATTTATTATTCTATCAATTTTAGTGACTAAAAGTACTACTTTCGACTGAAGGAAACAACCCCATTGGTATTGATATTTTGCATCCCTTATATTTTTAAAAAATTTCATCGCTTTTCATTTTTAAGGATTTTTCTTTTGTTTCTTTTTTGAATTATAATCTTGTATAAGGGAACTTATACAAGAACTTGCTTTAAGGACATTTCTTTAAGGTGTGCATCCCTCATAAAGATTATGTGTTTACGTACGCAAGATGTTGAAGGAATAAATACACAGCCTCTCTTTTTCTTCTGATATTTTATTTGTGTAAGATACACAAAAAGCACATTCTTCCTGCGCTTAAAATACATATATAATGATAAATCTTTTACACAATGTATTACACTAGAAATAAAACAAGCACAGACAACTGCAGATCACATAAGTACTTTGCAACTTCAAAAATCTAAATAAGTACAAAAAGTAACACAAAGATAAAAAGTAAGCTTTGATAGGAAATTCAGTCTTAAAACTTACATTTTGTACAAGTCACTTCAAAAGAATGCATAAAATGTTCCGCTGATAGCAAGAGATAAAATGAGCAATAGTTCGGTTATTGGAAATACTTTGCTTGTAAAAGTTCATGTTTATTCTGTAAATTCTAAAACGATATTCAAGTTATTTTGCGCAATTTAGCTGCCATTTATTTGTGCATGGGCAAAAAAGAAAGAATGCAACGTCGTAAAATTTTATATTAATGCTCTTGGTAAATATATTTAGAACAATGTTAAAATTTATAAATGAGTAAAAGTTTTAGAAACTTGTGGTAAAAAATGAAGTAACTTTTTAGTAAAAACAGTTTGAAGTTTTAGAACTTTAATGTATATTTAAAAAGTATTTTAGTGTAAAAATTAGTTCAAACAACGTTATTAATGGCTTTATAAAGACCAAAATTTGATTTATAAAAGTTGAATGTTTTAGAAAAGGTTTATTACAGATGAAAAGTTTTTAATCCGAAAATTTAATTTTCTTTTGGTTGTTATTGTTAGCCTCTATGAGTTAAATTAGATTGTGCATATGATTCTAATTAGTTGTTTGAATTTTGGTTTAAGTAAAATGGTAGGCCAAAATTTTCCAATCCTTTTTTGTTGCAATTTCGTCCAAAATAAGCAAATAAATTTAAGATCAGGCGTAATAAGAGACCATCATACATCTAGAAGCGTTCTACCTTAGAGGATGGTAGTAGAGCGAAAACGAAAATGAATTCTTGAACAATTTATAATCAAACCACAGAACGTACACTTAGACTTTTTGATTTGTTTCCATTTTTATTTAATCAGCAGTATATTTACAGAATAAGGTTTGTATAAGCATTTCGGATTAAAAACTTTTACCTAGATAGCTTATTTCAAAATCCCCCCTGGTTTTATCTCACCAATTTAAGCATATTTTGAAGAAAACTTCTTTAAGCTTTATTTGACATTTTATTCTTAAGATTAACTGCGATTATGTTATTTAGATCAAAATGAAATCGGAACAAATAAATAAGAAATCATAGGTTTAGCGAAGATACAATAATTATTTATTTTAACACAAACTTCAATACTTCAGAATATTTCAAATTAAGGATGTATAGCGCCATTTCATATTTAAATTAATATCTTTGGAATAACAATTCAGTTCTTTCGACTTCGGTTACATGAGGATAAGGATACATCATTTTTACAAACTTAGATTTGTAATAAACCAACCAAACTTGTAAACTACACGTTTTAAAATCGTGCATCTCCAAAATTGAGCATATATTTCGAAACTCACACCTGTAGTACAAAATTCTACGCATTTAGAAAATGACGTCAGTTGCTTAAAAAAAGCACCAGGCATTTAAAATCCGCTTCCTAGGATTTGCCGTTTTGGAGCACCAGAATCTGCAGTAGCCTTACATATTTTCGAAGCTCTATTGCCAGAGCTCTTCATAGAATTATCCTCTACTTAAATTACAATCTAAAAATTCAGAGTAAGGACAGCGTGGAACGCGGAAATCGGCCCGATTCACCGCGTTGATTCCGATTATGTTCCAAACACATAAAAATGGCGAATTATATCTTTATTTTGAATGGAATTTTTCGCGATGCTTTGCAAAAGTTTTTGTCTTGGTGAAAAACTTTTCTGTACGATTTTAGCCTTCATCCTTATGAAAACAAATGCTCTAGATTTTGAAAGAATTGTTTTTAACCAAAGAAGAGGGGGGGGGGGGGGGGGGAGCAAAAAGAATGTTTTATGCACTAACAAAACGACCTGATATGTAGAATTTCGCTACATAGCAACAATAACTACAGTTTCACTCAACCAGACCAATCAACCCACGCCCCTCTTCCAACCAATCTTAACCCACCAATCAAAAGACAGTCATTCATATGTCAACACGATTGAAATCGTAAAGAATCAAAATTCAAAGCTCTACCTGTAGACGACTCTAAATTAGCTTCAACTTCATAAAAAATAGCTCATTCGGGAAATTTGGAGACAGCATTGCAAAGTTGCAATTTCCAAAAAAAATATTACATATATATATGATGTTAGGGGTACATATTTATCATTCGGCTTATTATCCCCCCCCCCCTCAAAAAAAAGTTTGGTACGACTTTGAATATTACTTCAACAAATAGTTATTTGGTTGTAAAAAACGGGATAAATCAATCTGCGATTCATATATTTGTATTACAGCAGTTTATTTTTCTTTTATAGAATCAACGTACATCCACGCTGCCCTCACACAAGTATGGAATACAGAACACAGATTCGACCTTAAAAAAAAAGGAGAAAAAAGAAAAAAAAGGATGCAATGGAGTTTTTCCATTGTTCATTCGCACTAAGGCTTTCACTAAACACACTTATATACTAAATATTACTTTAACACTTACTCTAAAGATGTGTGGAAGTTAAAAAAGTAGATTTTGAAAGTGCAGAGTCGCCTGCTAACATGCAACGCTTTAACACAGACATTTACAAACGAGCAAGGTAACAGGCGGCGTGGTAGTCATCGAAGGATTGTACGCTGGGCATGCGCAGAGCAGCATGCGTTTCCAGATCGATCATTACCACCCAAACAACAACAGTGTACAATGAAAAAGATGATCACAACATTCAGCAGTTTTCGGTACCAGGGCTGCCTCGAAAGCGGTACAAAGTCCCGTTATTAATGGCAGTGTGGTTCTGATAACAAGACGCCTCATCTTAAGCAAGTGCATTTCTTCTTGGGAGAAAGAGGAGGACAGGCACAAGGCCAAAGAGTATCGCAGTACAAGGACGGATCAAGAAAGTACTTAAGGAGAGGGCTATTGATTTCAGACACTTAACCTTTTTATGAATTCCCAAACCTCAACCCCATAACATCATGGAAGATCTTATGGTTAATTATTTAGCTTTATTTATTTAAGCTTTTTAAGTTATTAATTAAGCTTTATTTATTTATTTATTTTTTTAAACTTCCATTTCTAAAACAGTCCGGAGGGGTGAACTGAACCCCATCCCAAACCTTAACGTCATCAAAAGTGCCCTATAATTCCTTTTTTTGGACTTCAGTTACAAAAACTTTCCAGGGGAAACCCCCGAACCCCATCTAACATAATCTAAAATTTAGTTTTTGGAACTTTGAAACACTTCCTACACAAAGTTCTGATCTCTGTCACTAAAGTGTTAAGAGATGATACGATGCGTTTTCAAAACTACAATTCTGAAAAAATTCCGAGGAAGAGCTCCCTTTTTCGTAACATTAGTGAAGATCGTCTAAAATTCCGTTTTTGGAACTTCAGTATCGAAAATATGCCGAGAGAGAGTTCCAGCACCTCGGCTCAAGGAGAGGGCGATCGCCCCTCCCTTGTATCTGTCCTTGCAGTACGATATTGGCGAAGTAAACCAGCTTTCTCCTCATTTCTATTTTTTGACGAATAGACTTAATCTTTCACCCATCGGTGTTCACGTTATCAGAGCGAAACGTTATTCAAATACTCCACAGTTTATTGAGTACTAGTAAACACATGTTAACTGCTGTCAGCGGCAACATCTTAGACTCCAATAAACTTGATTATTGCATCGTAAAGAAAAATTGTTAACTCTTATATAAAAAGATGGAATGCAGTAATTCCTTGACTATAAGTTATTTCTCTAAAGCAGTGCAATTTAAACTCTTCAAGTATTTTTTTCAAAGTATTTTTAGAAACAAACTTGGTTTCCTCTCTTGTTTTATCCCTAAACTAAATTTAGCGGTTTCATTCTCCTTTCTTCTTCTTTATTTAAGCAATACCACTGCTATTTTTAAAGGAAATACTTGAAATAAATAATGACTGCTTCTTAAAATCATTGTATTTCTTAAATTCTTATTTTTAAAGAAAATATTGTAAGCAACAAAAAATTGTTGCCCTGAGATGAATCAGGTTAAAAAATTAGAACAAAAAGGGCTGACTCTTAAATTTATATTTTGTGTGCGTTCTGGAACTTATTAAAAAATTAAAAAGCTACTGCTTGCACAAGTTTTCTTGAACAGCAAAGTGCAGATAACTTTGCTGTTCTCACATCAATTTCATGTTTAAAAATCTCAGTAATTCTAAAATTTGAAAATAAGTTTCTAATTTGGAAATTCTATCTTTTATAAATCTGGTGAGGCAAGTTTCAACTGTGCACACATGCAGTTCACATAAATATACAGGCATCCTTCGTATAATACGGTACTTGTACACCAAGATTTCGATATTACACGGTACCAAATTTGCGATTAGTATTACCTGGTACGAAACTTGAATTTAATACTTCATGGTTTTGATATAACACGAAAGTTATGTTTAAAAAAGATGGAATTTCATTTTTGTTTAATATATTATGTTAATATGAGGAGATAACATTTCCGGGCTTATTGGCCGTGGTCTAATTGGAGTAGAAATTCCAGACGTTTCGGCTTGCTTTGCTGCAGCCATCATCAAACCACTGATGATGGCTGCAGCAAAGCAAGCCGAAACGTCTGGAATTTCTACCCCAATTAGACCACGGCCAATAAGCCCGGAAATGTTATCTCCTCATATTGACGCCGGCCGTGAAAGCCTTAAACAATATTATGTTAATGTTTGATAATTACTCTAATCAGTTTTAATTTTGTTTTTATGAAGCTTGGTTTCGTATAACACGGTATACTGCCGTGTGCAGGTAAACGGCAGTATCTGCAGAAATGACTTTTCCAGATGTTTGAAGAAATGTGTGTCGGATTCAATACTAACAATTGGAAAAGTTTGGAATTAGACGTTTGATTTCACGCCTTATTTTCAGCGGAAGCCTAATAAGCGAGCTTGTACAGTAAAGGTAACGTACAATAGATGACAAAAATGCAAAAAAATGAAAAATTTGCAGTTACTGCCAATTACCTGCACACGGCAGTATACATCCCTTGATTCACATTATTTCTGAGTCTCGTATAACACGGTTTCGATACTTCACGATACATATTGACATGATTTTTACTATGTACATGATTAATTAGTGACAAATAAGCTAAAAAGTTATTAAAAGTCTCGTGAAACACGGTTTCGATACTACACGGAATAAATTAACCGTGTTATACGAGAGACGCCTGTATGTGCAAAAATAAGCAACATATTAAGTTATGATATTTTTCTCGATTTTTTCCCCTATCGTGATTCTGAAACAATCGTGACAGATTAAATTGTTTCAAACAACGACAGCCCATGATCGGTTGGTCCCAAACATCTCACGAATTGTAACAAAGAGATGCAATTAATTACATCTGCTCACTTTTCTTTCACACAATGACTGTAAGGGCAGAAGCACACCATCGTATAGTCAAACTACGAAAAAATGAGATCATTTTGAATGCTCGGGCCGATTTTATAATATATTTTCCAAAATTGTACCATTTTTTCAAAATGTTTCATCACATTGTATACAAGTCAAAAAATTTTAAGCATTACTTTGAAATACTTTGGCAGTAGGAAAGTGCAAGAGATGTACGCTTTTGAGGAATCGCGAAATGAAGTGGTGTTAAAACGAAACGTTGTATGAAATATGAAATCCTTCTCGGGGAAAAAAAAAGGCTAAGTCGAAAATTGGAATTTTCTGAACCCTGAATTTTATGTTAAGTTTTCCTCAAACCTTCACGGAGAAGCAAAACATTTATTAATAAGTATAAATGTCGGTTTCGTATGCTAATTCAGGGTTCCTACACATTTTTGGAAATTTTAAGTTTTTAGCGTTTGAAATTCATAAGAAATGAGTAGAAAGCATATCTTCTTAAAAGTGATTCCTAGTAAAGAGAGAGAGAAAAAAGTAGAATTTGTTTTGGATAAAGCGCTTGAAATATATGATCTGCATATTTAATTTTCATGAATATATGTGGAAGTAATATTAATAATAAAAATGAAATAAAATTGAACTCAAGGTTCAGAAAATTCGAATTTCCGAATTAATTTATTATATGGAATATATTTGAAATATTAACAGTTTGGTATGTACTTTTAAAACGAGTGCATAAAGTTAGTGTTTTCTTTCTTTCCGGGGTAATGAAACTGTTGCACTCGCGCATTTAAATTTCCTAAATTTTCTTTAAAAAAAAAAAACCATTTTTTTTTGTCGTTGTTGAAAGTATAGCAATATGTATCTTGATTGCAAGTATCAAAATTGGACGTGAGTCAAACTTCGCTAATCTTTTATCTCATAGTGGCTAAAAAATAGTTAAATTAAGCTTTGTCTGTTGCACTTCAAAAATTTTTTTATCCAAAAGCTTTGTATTTTTATAATCTTAGCTTTAATTAATCCTCAAGTCATATTTTCTTTTTTTCACAAGTAACGAGATTTAACTGCACGTTCGTTACAGATTATTAAAAAAAAAAAGGAACTTCATCCCACTGAATGCGCCATCATTGTTATTTTTGAGCAATAAAACAGACGATCGAATCTTGACCGTGCTTTAAAAATGTGAAACAACGTGAAATGCTTTTAGTATTCTTTTTGAATAATTACTAATCGTTTGATAATTATCATGCTATTTCTTCATTAAAGTAATGTATGGAATAGACTTCAAAATCGAAAGATAGGTTTGTAATTTCTTAGAAATCGTGGATAAAAATATTTTTGAACAATTATTAATCTTTTTTTTCTTGGAATAATTACTAATATTTTTGAACGGTTTATTAATCGGTTTTTATTTCGGTTATTATCGGCTCGGTATTATCGTTTTTTTTTCGTCAATTATTAATCGTTTTTTTTTAATTACTAATATTTTTGAATTATTACCAATCGTTTAACAATTATCATGCCGCCTCTTCATGAAACGTAATGTATAGAATAGACTGCACGATCGAAAGATTTGTTTGTAATTTATTAGGTACCGTGGATCAAAAATATTTTTGAATAATAATTTTTTTTTTTTGAATCATTACTAATATTTTTCAAAAATTACTAATTGTTTGATAATTATCATGCTATCTCTTAATAAAGTGTAATGTATATATATAATAGGCTTCACGATCGAAAGATAGTTTTGTAATTTCTTAGAAACCGTGGATAAAAAATATTTTTTGTCAATTTTATGAGATGATCAAAAATATGCCATACAGGTATAAAATTTTCTATCAGGAATGTTGCGCATTACTTTAAAAATTGGTCGAAATTTATTTCGAATGTTTGTAAATTCTTCTTTAAAAAGATGTAAATTGGAATCGTTTTTTGAATGAAACACAATATCTGCATACAATACACGATACATTAAATAAACAAATTTCCTTCTCAAATGAAAAATGATGCATGAGTTTAGGGATGAAAACTGAGAAATATGAGAATGCCTGCATCATTAACGAACATTGTATCACAGATCTTAAGTAGTATGTCATAACAATGTTGTAGTAAAAAAAAATGAATGGAATTTTTATGCCATTTTTCTTTTTCATCCAACCTGAGTTTTCCAGAAAAATAATCATAAATGACTTCATCCGTACAAGAAATCATGAATAAAAATGTAATCTTGTGATGTAAGTTGACGATAAAAAGGATTTTGATGGACATGTATATCTTCAAATACTGCAAAATAAAGGAAACATTTTTCTGTCCGCCTCCATCCAACTCTGAAGCAGTTAAAGTATCATACAAGATATCTATAGCTAAGCTTAAAGTATTCAGAGGATCATTCAACAGTTTTAAGCAATGCCCCCATGATTTTCCCATGACTGTTGCTTGAAAAAAACATCTAAATTTGAAATAACTTTTCGCGAAAACCAATCTGCATAAATGGTAACACTTAACGCTAATTCGTGAAACACCATGTTTTCTTAGGTTTCGTTCGCATACCTTGACCGGTAGCCACTGGTCGGTTGATCACATGACAACTAATGACGTCGGCGGTTATTAACCAGTGGTTCACCAACCAATGCTTCATCAACGCTTTTGGTTGATCACCTTGCTCAGACTATTCGTCTGCGCCAGGTGAAAAATACTTGTTATTGGTCAAAAATGTCACGTGGTTCAATCAACCAATTTAAATTGCGGTCGACCAACCAGTAGATCAACCGGTGAAGCTAATAGAATAACATCGGTAGCAACCAGCTCACCGGAAAAATCTCCGGTTAGTCATCGGTAGACCGGTTGAGGTATTCAAACGCAACCTTAGAGACAGCTTTTATTCCTTTTTTTAAAAAATCCTCTGAACGCTTTCAGTTGAGATACACACATCCAGCATTTCCAAGCGATATGTCTATTTTTGTTTCAATTTGAGATTGCATCAAACATTGATTAATACCAGAGAACTGTATGAAGGGACTGGATGCACTTGCCATGTCATGTACAAGAACTTTAGAGTTGGATAGGCTGACTCTCCAATAAGTACATTAAAATTCAATCCAAAAGTCTTTTTCACTCCACACTTAATTCATTTTAGCATACGCTGGGTAAAACATATCGTTATTCCACAATTGGCAGTTGTCGTATGGAGACATCTTGCTTTGAACCTGGTTACCGATGATGTTGATGAAATGCGAAGACATCAGGACTTCGCCTCGAATAGCCGGCCTACCATGGTACACGTAGCTGTAGAACAAGTCCTGCATGTTCTTTTCGAATGTTTTGTCCGACGGGGACATGTCCTTAATGTACTGATCCATGATTCCGAAGATGGCGACGATGTCTAGTCCATGAACTGCCAAGCGCACTGAAGCACTTTCATTGGAGAACTGGACCGGAGCGCTTGGCTTGTATTCCATCACATACCACCAGGACGAATCGGTCTGCAAAGCCTCACCAAGAGCATCGGTCAGTCTCTCCAGCGGGCAAATAGTTCGCACGTCGGAAACCTAAAATCAAAACAGATGCGTGATTAAATGAAAAATTTTACAGAGGAAACACTGATGTAGATGCAGTAGCGTAACTATGGGGTCTAGCGCCCCTGGCGGACTAAAGAAATTACCCCTCCTCCCTGGGTCGCCCAAATGGGAAGTAACCGGAGGTCATTGTTAACTCAAAAAAAAAAAAAAAAAAAAAAAAAAATTTCTTTGGAACATTCAGATTAATTGATTCGACAAATAGAAGGCAGCATTGTAATTTTTTTTCTTAGTTTCTTTTTTAGAATGAGCTTTAATGATGCCTAATGTTCCTTCTCAGTAGATTCTTGCGAGTTTTTTGAAGAAATTTTCGCATTTTTCGCAATTTTATAATAATAATAATAATTAAAAAAAACAAAAAAAACCCCTCTTTTTTTTAATCAGTCGAAATGACATCCGGCTGTTGCGCCCCTGGCGAGAGCCACTCCTACCAATCCCTAGTTACGCTACTGTGTAGATGAACTTAAAATGCAAAACTACAATTAAATCCAAAATGTCACTCAAATCGTTAGAGCCGTTTCCGAGATACGAAATATATATATAGTCACAAGAATTACTCATTTATAAAAGATACTTGCAAAAATACCCGGCGTTGCCTGGGTCAGAAATAAATGTAAGAAACAATCGCTACTTCCTTTCGTTTTCTGTTTTAACTGAAAGAACTCAAAGCATATCACTTTGACGTGATTAAAAATCGAGCTTCTTCCTTACCCATTAAAGTAAAATAGCAATAAGTATAAAGAACGAACGAATATTCATTTAGAAACGAAAGCACGAATTTAAGCAAATAAAAATTTGAAGAATTTCCAAAATATGAACTAACAAAAACAAAGATCACTGAAAAAACCGTGCGCTTTACTTAATTAAATAGTACACACTCAAAAGAAAAAAAAAGCTCTCTACTATGTTTCTTTAAGGATGCAAAAAGTAGAGTTTCTAAATGTTTAAACGATTTTAAACTCATGTCTGCTCCGGAGAAGCCTTGATTCAAAAATTTCATTATGATTGCTTTTATTATTGCTGTTGTTAGGCAACGAATTATTGTAACAATGGGTTTTATATTCGCAACTTCAAAGCTCGAATACGCTACCTTGCGGTGATTACCAATACTAAAGAAAAAGGTAAAACATTCCATTCCACGAGTTTTCTTTGGGGTAAATTTCCGGCTTCAAGCAGTTTGTGGTGTAATGTAATTTCAGAAGAATAAAAAAGAAAGCTTCGCACAAATACGATGAAAAAGTACTGTCATTCACTAAACGTCAAAGCAAGTAATAAGTTCTGGCATTTGTTTGTTTCACCTTTTTTCATCCGCCATTAGACAGTGGCTGCTGCGCCCCCTATAATTTATTGGAGTTGCGAATTTAATTATTTATTGGGGAAATGATATGAAATTTACTGTTTTCCACCATAACTTTTTAAAACTAAGTTTTTAAGGAATAAATTACAGCCTAAGTTGCTCCCTCATAATGTATCTATCTATGGTGAAAAAATGGTTAAAATCCGTCCAGTAGTTTTGAAGTTTACCCCAGACATCAGGTCAGAGATTAGCACTTTAGGTATAAAGATGAGGATGCAATTCCTAAGAAAGCAATGTCATGCTTGCTCCAGAGAGGCCTTGATTCAAATTTACATTACGATTACTTTTAATATTGCTGTTGTTAGGCAACGAATTTTCGAAACAATGGGTTTAATCTTTAATCATTTGATGTAGAAATTACATGACATTTACTGTTTTCGATCACGACGTTCTTAAACTAAGTTTTTTAGCGATAAATTATAGCCTAAGTTGTTCCCCGATTATGTAGCTATCTATGGTGAAAAAATGGTTAAAATCCCTCCAGTAGTTTTGAAGTTTACCCCGGACATCCGGACAGAGATTAGCCCTTTATGTATAAAGATTAAGAAGACGTTATACCAGTGGCGTCGCTGGAGGGGGGGGGGGGGGTGTTCCCCGGGTGTCATCCGTCTGGGGGGTGACACTTAAAGTGGAATTGCAAGTTTTTGAAAAATATGAAGCTAAAATGCATTTTTAAAACTACAATTTAGCAAATTTTCCAGGGGGAGAACCCCCGAACCCGGACCCCCTACCCACACTATGAAGTGAATATCATACTTAGGTTAGGTTCAAATTGGCAATACTTAGACCTGCTAGTGACTTCCTCTTATACGAAAAATTTAACTCCATTATATTTCCCTATGTTTGACATACGTTTGAAACAATGAAGAAGCCATCAATTTCATACACCCCTTTACTTTTTTGATCTTTCAACGACCTGTATTTGCGTCAACGGCAAGTTATGTAAAAAGCGCCATAGTTTTTATTTGTCTTTTGTATATTAGACCACTTAAAATTTCGTTATTGCACAAATGTAATTGTTTCTGAAAATTGTATCCCTACAAAACATAAATGTGAAAAAGAAGCCAAGTTCGGTTGAAATGAGGTGCAGGAAAGACGGTGTCACCGAAAAAAAAAATTCAGATCTAAACAGTTACCAAGTTCCATAGCAGTTCCTCATAGAAGTTGGATTTTCCCATGTTCTTCAATTTATTTAGAGAACAATTTTTTACTTTCTTTGATATTGGATTTTAAACTTGCGGCAAGTTTTAGTCATCACTATATATATATATTTTTTTTCCAAACTTGCCAAGTTTTAAATCCAATATCAAAGAAAGTAAAAAATTGTTCTCTAAATAAATTGAAGAACATGGGAAAATCCAACTTCTATGAGGAACTGCTATGGAACTTGGTAACTGTTTAGATCTGAACTTTTTTTTTCGGTGACATCGTCTTTCCTGAGCCTCATTTCAACCGAACTTGGCTTCTTTTTCACATTTATGTTTTGTAGGGATATCATTACTTTTTGAAAAGTTAAATCAAAGGTTATTTTCTAATTTAGACAGTTATAAATGCAAAAGCGTATATTACAAATATATGATTTCCTTTTTTATCCTAGCTGTTATGGTGCTATGGTTTGCGGTTTCTTTTTATTAAAAGTTATGAAGATATTTTGATAACTGGGGACTTAGCGCGATCGCCAATTTCGGGCAATAGTCATCTGTTTTCCCATTTATCCGCAAGGCCGACGTACATTAGCTCCTGGTCTTTAACTTCCCCAAATTTATCGACAACCAGGAAAATTGCTAAGACTGGAGTTCTGTCTGGAGTTTCTTTATTGTTCGGGGGGGGGGGGGGGATTATCATAACGTAGATCATAAAATATCCAGAATTTGCGAAAATATTTCTCAATTGTTGAAATTATTGCTGTCATTTTTGCTCCTCCTGTAAAAGTTTGCATTTAATTGAGATCTAAACTTTTTATAAAATTTTAAAGCCGGTTATTTTTGATTTTAAAGGTTTAGCTCTAGATTTGCAATTTTAATTATTTGATGTTTCATTTTTCATTTTAGCGGAACTTAAAGTATTGTTTCAAGCCCCATTTTGGTTAGAAATGAAATTGTTAATTTAAAACTTCAACAACTTTGTTTTGGCAACGTTTGACGAGCCCATTTGTTTTGATTTATTTGGCGAAATATTTTGCAATCGCGCGGTGAAGTGATTACGCCGTGATGCTCATAAAAAATAGCGTAGTTTTTTGCTATTTTAATGTAGTTTTTTGAACTTTTTAGATCTTTCCCTTTACATATACATGAAAATCTATCTTTATGCCAAATTTCAAGTATGTGAGACACTTGGAAATTCGTAAACATTTTGATGAGTGAGTGAGTCAGTGTTAAAAATGACACTTTTCAGATCTTAATAATTCCATAACTATAAGAGGTACACTCATGAAATTTAGGATTATAGGTCTGCTATGCAGCTCTATTAGACATACAAAATTTCAAGCACGTAGATTTAATAGTTTTTGAGAAATGATAGGGTCAAAAGTAGCTTGAAATGGTTCGTGTAAGATACACACTGGCAGATGTGTCGCCTGATTTCCGAACTTGGCTGACACACTGCCGTGTGTCTAAATAAATTTCATGTTTACCTAGAATATTTAAAACTGTTTGTTAATTATTTTTTTTTTATTTTTGTAGGAGGGGGTGACACCCATGCCTGGTACGCCACTGGTTATACTCATTCAGGGAAACTTAGATGGGCCATTCCACAAAAAACGGTCATTTTTGTCCCGCACGCGACGCCTCATATATTTCATTAAAAATAATGCTTAAAAATGTTAATGAACAATTTGTTTCTGCTTAACAAATTACAAACTTATGTGTGGTTTCTTAAGAAAAAAATTTCGTCATTATCCTTAAAATTTATTACTTTTTAATGAAATATATGAACCGTCATGTGCGGGACAAAGGATTGACAAGAATCATCAAAATAAATCATATCAACAATCATAATGTCAAGTATAAACATTTGCACGTAGAATTTCATTTTGATTCAGTCAATCAATCAGTAGCTTAGTTCAATGTTAAATCTACATTTGCCTTAAATTTTCCTGTAAGAGCTAATGTTGTTTTTTGAACCGTTTAAAATTAAACTAAAATTTCGTAAAAAAAAAACGAATAAATGAAATGTCCTAGCAGATTATATATACCTTAAAACAAACAAAAAAAAGTTTGTTCGAATTTCACTACTCCCTCAAAAATTATTAGGGTAGAACAGACTTTTAGACACTTTTTCCCACCTCAAAATTCTTCTTTTTAATTTTTTATTTATATTTACATTATTTAGTTTGATCTTTTTTTGCGATAATGTTTTTGCCGTTACTTTTGCGATGTATCAAGCATTCTTTCATGATTTTCCCTTGAAAACCCCATTTTTGGATAAATACTATAAAGATTACAGAGGGATCGCTTCCCTGCATGGACACTACATAGGCAGTGAAAAAGGTTCTACAGAGTTCATTTATTGATCGTGAAATTTGAATACGGTAACGGCTTGGCGATTAGTTCTGTAATAATAAGTTTCTGATAAGTACTCTAATAGCCGTAACTCATGAGTTACGATTGTGCTCTGAATAAATAACTTCGAATGCATAATTTTAAGGTTGTAACTTCGAAAATTATAGCACGTGATTCGTCTTTGAAAACTTCATTTTTGAGTAATACTACAGCGGTAACAGAGAGATCGCTTTCCTGCATGGACACTACGTAGGCAGTGAAAAAGGTTCTACAGAGTTCATTTATTGATCGTGAAATTTGCATATGGTAAGGGCTTGGTGAAATATTTACCCTGCTTTTAGTACCACCTATGTAGTAATATTTAAACTATACTAGTAAACATGTAGTCTATTCCAGTTAAGAAAAAATTACCTCTGAAAATCAAAGAATACGATAATACAAGCAATTTTCAAAAATTGATACACAATTGTAATATTTTGTAAGTCAAAAATTACTTTTGACTACATAAATGATCAAGTTCTTGTTATTAATATTTGAAATCGAATTTAGACCAACTAATATTCGGTGCAGTCTTTATTTGCTTAATATTATGCTTTGTGCAAATGGTCAAGTCCATACGAGGCAAAGTGGATGAATGCGGAAAAGTGAAATAGTTTCATTTACTTTTTCAGTTTTTTATCAAATCTTTTGCGTATTTATTTATTAATTAGTTCACTGACATTTCTTCATTTAATAATTCATTTATTTATTCCTCCATTTACTTAGTTTCTTATTAATTTACTATTTTATTCATTCATTTATTTTTTTTCGTTTATTTCTTTTATTTCCTTTTTATATATTCATCTTTTTATTTACTCATCTTATTTTATCAAAAAAATTCCTAATGATCGAACAAAAAAATATTGCATCAGAAAAATATTTTATTTTCCACTTTGCCCCATGGAAAAAAAAAGTGAAAAAATTTCCATCTTTTTTCGAAGGTACAAATTTACTACCGAAAATAAAAAATAATATTTCAATGAAAGTTTTATTGTAAAATATATGTTCTTTCTTGATGTACCGTAATTTTTAGAACAAATTTCCTATTTGTTCACTTTGAAAAAAAAAAGCCATCTTAACTATTTCACTTTGCTCCACATTCCTCTACTATAATAGCCGAAACTCATGAGTTACGAATGCCTTCAGAGTAAATAACTTTGAATACATAATTTTGAGTTCACAACTTCGAAAAATCATAGCTCGTGATTCGTCTTTGAAACATTTTTAATTGTATGCTGTGACCGAGGCAATACAGTAGACCTTCGTTTTACGCGGATGTGGCAATGCAAACAGATAAAAAGTTCACCTCTTTCAAAATCCAAACTCCCCAAGATTGCATATTACACGTTATAAACAGCATTTTGACGTGCTGATAATGAGCCACTGGAGACATTTTAGCGCAATTGGTTCAAAAGCTATTTCCAGAAGTAAAGTTATTGAACTCACACAGTTCAGAACTCACTGGAAGGAGAGCTTTTAGGAGTGACAAAGGCGGCCAAAACCAACGAGGATACTGACATCGGTGACGCACAACCAAAAACGTTCACATTGAAAATTTTGAGCCATTCCTAGACAATGGAAATGATCTTTCTGATTTGTTAGTGAAGGAAGATTCTATCATGGAAATGAGGCAAGTGATCATGGATGCGTTAATGCTCTACAAAGAATTACAGAGAAAAATTCTTAATGACTGCCCAAAGACTATCCTTGCCAGCTCCTCTCTGTAAACAGAGCACGAAATTAATTCATGTTTTTTTATGCATGTTGTGCCTAAAACTCGATATAAGTACACATTAAACTTATTATACAATTAGTCATGACTAGAATGTAGTTTTTTTTTTACCCACGGAACCAAACCCCTATTTCAACACCAGTATTAGGTCTCAATTTACGCGACATTTCCGTGGAACGTAAACCCCGCGTAAAATGAGGGTCTACTGTACTGCCGTGGGCAGGTCAAGGGCAGTAACTGCAACTTTACTTTTTTTTTTTTGCACTTTTATCATCTATTGTATGCTAACTTTATTGTAACAAGCTTGATATTTGGTTTCCGCTAAAAAAATCGCGGAAAAACCCCCCGTTTAATTCCAACGTTTCCCGATTGATAGCATCGAATCCAAACCGCGTTTCTTCGAGTATCTCAAACTCATTTTTTCAGATACTGCCGTTTACCTGCCCACGGCAGAATATTGCCTTTACTGATCTTGCTGAACCACCATTTTTCAAGGAAGATGAAACAATTTGCGTTATGGAATTTTTTAAAATCAATTGCTAAATAAATATTGTACATGTAAAAATATTTACCATGGAATGAAACTGTTGTAAAGGTGTTGACAAATTTTGTACATAGAACTGTAAAGCGTTTTCTGTGACATTATTGTTGAATACTTCTAACTTTTCAGTCACATAATCCTTAAAATCTGACCAACTCCATCTCTCCACATCGGGAAGGAGTTTAGATGTCCCAGATTCTTGAGCAGCAGCACCTAAAAGCAAAACAAACGAGTTAAAATTTGCTTCCAAGTTTATGAAATATGGAATAACACTGTTAAACATAATTTAACCTATATTATTTTTTTTCTTGAAAGTAAAGCTAATATTTTGGTCATAAACACTCGTTTGTGCATAAAAATAACGGTAAAAATGTTTTAATTGGTTCTTATTTTTATGTCGAATGGAGAATTTGTTTTTATAAATTATTACAGAGATTATACACAAAAATTTTGATTTACCTGCAGTGTATTGGTATACAGTATACATTTTACGCAGCTGAACACATTTGAATGGGGTCGTTTCCAAAATTTTAAAAGTATTTTTTTCTGAAAGAACATGTTTAAAAACATAGGATCTGACCATTTTTTAAATAATTTGTTTAAGTTTAATATTTTTTTTTAAATTACTTAAATTAACGCGCTTTCAATGTTCATGCTTCTGTCCGATGACATCACAAATGATGAAATGCCATTTTGTGCTGCGATTCACAGAGCAAAATATTTAATTCGCATCTTTACTCACGTGTATTGGCAGCGATATGGTTGATAGTAAGCGTAGAGCGCAATTTTAATTCGCTTCTTGATTATCATAACGTGGAAACGCGGTACAAATATGCGCCAAAGAGCATCATTTGTGACGTCATCAGGACCACGCCTTGTTTGAAAAATCGGACTGTTTAAAAAAACTATTTAAAAAATAACCGTTGGGAATATGAAAGTATTTTTTTGTGTCCATGTTTTTTTTTTTTTTTTGCTTTCTATTTAATTTCAGTGACGAAAAGTACTACTTTTGACTGAAGGAAATAACCGCATTGCATTAAACCAAGTACATTAGCACTTGTTTACATCAATATTTTCTTTCAGCTGTCTATTGATGAACAAAAAGTAGTTGTCAATCATTGTTCCATTTTTGGGCCCTAAAATTAAAATTTGAACAATTTGGTGCTTTTCCTGTCCAGAAGAATCGAAATCACATTTCGTTTTTGTCAGCACAAATTTCCCCATTTGAAATCAACATGTTTCAATGCAAGTAATAGTTATTTCAAGGTATCATAAGTTTGATGAAAAATTATCAAAAAACAATATGAATAAAGTGAAAAACCAACGTAAGTAATAAAGCACAAAATCTCAAGAAAAGATATCTCTTAAGTTTCTTAAGTTAAGTTCAATCATAAGTTTGTTTGCAAAAATGAGAATCCAGAAAGGGACGATTTGTCATGACCCTTTAATCGACCAAGTATAGCCTAAAGCTACATTTTGGGGACTTTTATTCATCAATTTGAGATCTAAAATAGAAGTTATTGGGCAATTTTTATGAACAACCTCATATTTGCTTTGTGAGTGCTCACGCAAATTCGCCTTTAAATATTCATTTTCAAAAGTTCTTTTTTTCATGATGTGAAATGCTATGGAGATCAATTATTTGTTTCAAGTCCATGATAAAATTTAATATGGAACTTAGTGTCAGACCAAACCCATCTATATGGCACTAAACACCATCGTCATGATCATTTTTCTGCAAAAGTCAAGCATTTTAAAAGACAAAAACTACCACATTTAAGCCAGGATATCTCTTGAAAGAGAATCAACCAACTCCAATTTTTTTTTGAATATTTTCTTAACCACCACATGCAGGACTACTTAAATTTGTTCAAAACGTCCAAGAAAACGTTTCATGTTTATCAGTGTAATTTAATATAGATCAATATTCGATACTAGTGTTTCATAATTATTAAACATTAATAAAGCGTCAACATTATCAGATTCATTAGCATTTTCAAAAATGGATCTTTAAAGAATAAAATACTATAATAAATTTTCAACTTGTAAGAGAAATTTTGGAATAGTCCAAGGAAAATTCAAGTTTGGTTAGTTTGGTGAGACTCAAATCATCCTGGAGTACTCCTGCCAATAAGCAGTTGTTTATTTAGTGTTAAAACGAAGGCAATAAATATACGGGGAAATTAAATTTTTGTTTAAAAAAAATTGAAACATGTGACAAAAAATGTTGCTTTAAAAATTTTTCTAGTGCCTTTGGGAACCTTTTTTTAATTAATAATTTTGTTTATATATTTTTTTCCCCCAATTTTCATTTAAGTGTTGTTGAAGCGGTAAGGATGACGGGCTTATGCACTTTTTTACTCTACAAATGATCGCTTAAGTAAAACAATTGAAGATAATTAAATCATATATTTTACTGTTTTGATGAAATTCACTAAAGACAAATAATAAAAAACCCCCCCCCCCCCCCATATTTGGTTGAATTTTCATTGATTGAGTAAAACATACATTGATTGAGTAAAGCATAATGCACTCAGTTGCTGAAAAAATAACGTACCAATAACAACGGGAACTTGCTGAATCGTTCCAGATTTCCACATATTTGTAGGAGTGTCGAACAACAATACACCTAAAATATATAAAAAGACTTAAAAAAGGAAAAAAAAAATCGATAATTATACCGACACTTTACCAGTTGAGTGTTTCAATTATAAATATAACTACAGAAACTACGTACACAGCTATGTGCTAGAAATAAATTTTCTATTCATCAGTTACAGAATGACAAATTAAATACCAATTTTTACTTCCTTACACGTGGATAAGTGCCTAAGAACGTATAGACACGCGAAATATCCATTTTGACGATTCCCGAGTTAGTTACAACGAGTTTTCTCATGACGTCTGTATGTACGTATATATGTCGCATAACTCAAGAACAGTATGTCCTAGAAAGTTGAAAGTTGTCGTAGACTCCTAGTGGAGTCTAGTTGTGCACCTCGCTTTTTGGTTGCATTCATGTGTTTCTAAAGTGGTCTTTTGCCCCTTTTGTTGGGGGGGGGGGGGGAATCATTGTTAATTTTGATGTAAAGTTAAGTGGTGTTACAATTTGGCGGACATTTGACGATATATCGCCAGACTTTTGTTCGCCAAGTTTTGTCGCCAACTTGGCGACTTTTTTTTTTTATTTTAAATCTGGTTTCAATTTGGCTACTGTTGGTGATATTTAGACAGTAAACTATTGAATCGCATTAAAAATGCCAATAATGGGAAAATGATATTAAATTGGAGTAAAAGGAAGTCATGTGAGGCACACATCAGATCGTTATTTATAAAATCAGAATAAAAACCAGTTGCCACCTTAGCACTTTAGAAAACCAGAATTGATAAATCTTATATTGAAGAGAATAATCTTTCTTTCAAGTAAAGACAAATAATCCATAACTAGCACACTTATTTTAAAGCTACAAAAGCATCCGTTCATTGAAAATAAAATATCATTTAATAGAGTAAAAACAAATTTTGCACAAAATGAATAGACATTTCTAAGAAGCTTATATAAATTAAAAAATAGTGAAACAAAATTATCCAGCGGATGTCAAGGTGTTTCAGAAGATGTGACAAACTCAATAGAATGTACACAAAAACTTCTGTGGTTATTCTTTAGTGTCATTAAGATAAAAACTCCATTAAGGATTGAGTACAAGTGAAAACCAGAGTTCATACTCTATTTGGATGAAAAAATTCCATGACTTTTCCAGGACTTTTTCATGACTTCATGAAAATTTTCATGATCTTGTTACATGAAGAGAATAGTACTATTTAATATCAAACTTGCTATTTTTTTTTTTTTTTTGGAAATGAGCATTAGCAAAACTATGTGAATGCCACTACTTGATTGAAGTGTAAAAAACTGAAGAATTCTTACCTGTTATCATCATATAAGTTTAAGTTAAGTAAAACTACAGTGAATGATGCTTAAATTTCGACTATTTTTTTTATAAATCGGCAGAATGATAATGATTGGGGAAAAGGTTGAATAAATCATTACTAAGTTTCAATAAATTTGCTTCAAAAGTTGCCTTTTAGTGTCAACTTCACAATTTTTTGTTTCTTTAAAATAAAGCCACATTCTTTAGTAAATTCATGTTTCTGAACCAGAAATTTATTTAAAAAAAAATAAATAAAACCATTTCATAATAAATAAATCTTTTGATTTAAATGTACTTGTTTACTTATTTGTACATTTTCAAATGCATATAAATTAATAGGTTCAGAAATTACAGAACATGTTTGAATAATGACACTGAACGTACCAGTGGGTCGCATGGATTAGTTTTGCGGGCCGTATATTGGGCACTACTGTTTTTGAGCATTAGAATTCCCCTATTTCTGTATTCTATCGCCTAACTAAAGGTTGTCCAAAACCTTCAACAAATTGAGATAACGTCTGATAAATTTTAAAATAAAGATTTAGGAGTGATGGAAACGAACTTGGATGCAATGTTTTTTGAGATCGTTCAATTTTCCAGTTTAAATAGCTTTCATGGTGCAATACTAAATCACTCAAGATTTCTAATACTCTTTTTAGCTACTGTTACTTTTTCCCAGAAAATTTTCCGTGACTGAAAATAAATTTCCATGACTTAGACTAAAAATTTCAATTTTCCATGACTTTTCCAGGTCTGAAATTTGCTTATTTTTTTTCCATGACTTTCCAGGATTTCCATGACCCGTACGAACCCTGGAAAACATATGTCGTTCCAAGGCTGAAACGGTTATAGAGTTTAGCCTGGATCGTATGAACTTTAAAATGCCAAAAAAAAAAAAAAAAAAAAAAAGAAAAGGAAAAAAAAACCCTCAAAACGAACATTTTGCTTAATTGTGGTAAAAAAAATTCTCTTTTAATATAAGGTCTAATTATTTACCATCAACAACAGTCATAACAGGTGATTGTTCTTCATCCGAACTAGGCAGATCTTTGGACCAATCAACTTCCCAGAAGCCAGGAGTGGCCGCCAAAATTTCTTCGGATGTTTTGTTATATAAACATGATATCGAATCGCAGTTCAACTTCCTAGAAAAAAATGTTCAAATTGATTTTAATCATTACTGCAAATATATATATCTGATTTTTTTTTTTTTTTAATTGTAAGTATACATGTTTGATTTTCAGAGGAAATTGATGAAAATCTGTGAAATCTCGAAACGTTCCGCGGAAATAATCAGTGACGCTTCGATTTTTTTTTTTTTTTTTACAGTGCATGAATCACACGAAAGTTACAAGCGTACGGGCCAGTCTAGACAATGGGGTTGTTTCCTTAAGTCGAAAGTACTACTTTCAGTCACTGAAATTGAAACTTTCATTTTCTCAACGCTTAATTTTAATTATTTTTTTTTTAAATGTCCAATTTTGAAAGTAAGGCGTGGTCTTTGTGACGTTACAAGTGATGTACTTTGGCGAATCTATCTGCCGCATTATGATAATCAAGAAGCGAATTAAATATTGTGCTTTACGCTTGCTATCAGCCATATCGTTGCTAACACATGTGAGTAAAGAAGCGAATTAAATATTGTGCTCTGTGAAAGGCAACAGTGAATGGCATTTCATCATTTGTGATATCATTGGCAAAAGCGTAAACAATGAAAGCGCGCCGATTAAAATACTTTTTTTGAATACTAAACTAAGTTAAATTATTTAAAAAATGGTCAGATCCTATGTTTTTAAGCTTGCTCTTTCAGAAAAAATACTTTTAAAATTTTGGAAATGACCCCATTGCCACCACGTTGTCCCGCACTTGACATGACAGCTCATATGTGTCATCACATAGTGATGATTTTGAAGGGTAGTGAACGAAATGTTTCGCATAAGAAATCATACACATCATGAAAAAGAAATCATACACGCGTTTCGTGATTTTTTAAGCAACAAAATCTTGTTCAGTTACCCTTTGAAAGTAGCAAGATAACGGCACCAGTAACAGACAGTCATAAGTTTGGATTACAATAAATAAAAAAATTTGGCAGGTAGAACTGATGTTGATGTGGCCCATGAATACGGTGCAACCATCATAGTGAATTTTATGAGCCAGTTGGTATTTACAAGGCAGTGGTGGAACGTTATAAACAGCCACCACGAGGTCCGCTGTTGTTTCATGTTCATTTGAATTCTATAAGGCTTTAGTTCTAAAAAATAAAGAACTTTTGCACATTTTGTAGAGAAAAAGGGAATTTTGTCGAATACTCATCCTTTCCTCATTCAATCTGTTACTTGGTATCTTCAGATTTTTCGGCGTCTGTTATTGAGGGTCGGACCTTTTTTCGAAATTGAGCAAATAAAAATAGACTTAACTGATTCGGAGGATCCAGAGGCAGCCAAACGTTAGATGAGATGTAGTTGCATAAGAGAAAAATAGTTTAAAGAGTCTAAATACGTTAAAAGACTCAGAAAATTGAGTTAACCTGAGAGCGATGTCTTAAGAATGTCTGTTACAGGTGCCGTATTTTTAATAAGATATATGAGCAATCCATACGTGCGGATCCAAATGTCCATTTTTCCGTGGAATAGCCCGCATACGTGTAGAAACATAATAGAATGAAACAAATAAAAAACAGACATAAAACTACGATAAAACCACCAATTAGGAATTGGTTATGTACCTAAGGAAAGCAGCATTTTCTGATCCAATATTATCCAAAGTTTTGTTGCTGAAGTGAGCTGAAGGAGCAGTAAGCCACATTTGGCTAAATAAACCATCAGCTTTCTTGGTGGAAAGTAGAGCAAGTGCAGCAGTCGCAGCACCCCCGTGGGCTAACACAGTTACCTGAAATATTAGAAGGATATTCATAAGCTAAAAGAAGAAATGCCATCCTGAGAATTGGTTTACCCAATATTTACAATCGTTATTCAGAGATGCTAGCATTTGAAAATCGAAATTTTACAGTTAATGTGCCAGAACTTGCGATTTTTAACATTAAAAAAGAAATCTCTGTTAAAGTCACGAATTAAATTCCAAATAGCAGCATTAGGTGCAAGGGTGTAATATTTCCTTTTGGTCAAGTTCCCTATTTTAGAGCCGAAAATTAAATTCCTTCAGTGAAAATTAAAAATAATATTTTGTACCCAGTGTAGAACATTTAATTCCAATGATGGATAGAAAAACTTCGAAAATAGAACGATTTTTGTGTTTTTAATGATTTTTTAAAAAAACCTTATTTTTCATTGGTTTTACTTTTGTCTAAACTTATCCTGAGAAAAGTATAAAAGTCCCCGGAGGGACCCCGAAAAGCCGTTTGGCCTAGGGTCCTCTGATATCTTAATCGGGTCCTGATGGTGAGCTCTCTTTAAGAGATGGCACGCGAAACGCGAAAAAACTTGTGAGCGTACGAAATGTGTTAAGCACTTGAACGAAAAAAATGAAAGAACTTCAAAAACCAGGTTCGAAATTCTACCTTTTGTGGATCGCCTCCGAAGCTTTGGATGTTCCTCTGTACCCATCTCAAAGCAGACAGCATATCCATGATGCCATAGTTCCCAGAGGTAGGCGGCCTCATCCTCTTGCTCAGCAAATCGAGGGTCATGAAGCCAAACACATTGGTACGGTAATTGATAGTCACGAACGTGACGTCCCTGGCATCGGCAATACCCGTGGTGGGCCTCCACTTGATGTCGTCTGCGGAGTGACCCCTCAAGGGGTGGTCTCCGGGAATGTATACGACCACCGGCCTGAGGATCGGGGGTGACAAGCTCGGCGTGATGATATCCAGGTACAGACAGTCTTCGCTCATCTCGAGGTTATGACCAGGTATGGGTTTCTGGAAGCAGACAGCGCTCGAGTTGTAAGCTTCGTAGGTGTCCGTCCAGCATTCGTTGAAGCTGGGGGGCTGCATGGGGGGCTTCCATCGCAGCTCACCGATGGGGGGCATGGCGTAGGGGACTCCCTTGAACACGTAAATGCCGTTTTCCTTGAATCCCTTCACCGCCCCGCATTCGGTGATGGCTAGCGGCTCTCCTAACGGACCCCTGGATGTGTGTCCTGAGCTAGTGATGACAGAGATGACGCTCACCACGACCAGGGCGATGATGATGCAGATGAGGCTGATGGCCACCCTTCTCCAGTAAGTGCTGCGCTTCTGCTCGCCATCTTGCAGTTTGGCGTTTTTCGCGTCGTCGCCAGCAGTTTCGTTGTCGTCTGTGATGGCGACAGTGACGTCAGTGCCGCTGTCGTTCTTTTCGTTCTTGCCGTCCTCTTCACCCTTGATTTCAGCTTTTCCGTCCTTTGCCAATAGTTCGGTCCCGGCCTCAGCATCTTGTTGCTTGTCAATATTTTCTCGTCTCTTGAAAAGTCTGGAAATAAATAAATTAATTAATGAAAACTTTTAAATTATAGTTTATAAGATTGAAAGTCAAAACAATGTTATTTTTTCTCTCATGAAAAGGAAGAAATTGGTAAATCGGCTTGTCGTTGATACATTAAATACCTGAAATTTTCCACCGCCTCAAAATTTCCGGAAATTTTACAGCTCAAATTATAACAGTAGTTTTTTCTGTTAATTTCACAGCAATATCGCGTCTTATACTCAGGGCCAGCTCTAGTAGTTCTACCACCCTAGGCAATATTGAAAAGTGCCGCCCCCTCCCATTGAAAAATAATAATATAAAATAATAATTCATTAATTTAATAAAAATAATTATAAAGTGCTTAAAATAAAGTGAGTTTCTAGTTAAATTCCAAACTAGGTTTTGCATATCCAAGCACTGGTACACACTTTAAATTATCTTTTTTAACATTAAAGTAGTGCAACTTATGGCACTGAAACAGATATTAATATTTTAAAAAGACTTTTAAGTCAAGCAATTTTCCGCCTCCAAAATTAAAGTGAATTTCTTGTTAAATTCCGAATTATGTTTTGCAAATCCAACCAGTAACAAACCCTAAATAAATTTTTTAAAGCATTGAAACAGTGAATTTTATGACGCTGAAACAGATATTCATACTTTTAAAAAATATGTTTAAATTTCGAAATGTGCTGGCCCTAAAATCTGCCGCCTTAGGCGGCCGCCTACCCCAAGACCCGGACTTGCTTATACTACTGAAACACTAAGTCTAAGCATATCTTATTTTTCAGAAAATAGTGAGAAATCTTTGAACACTGCTTTTCCGAAACCTTACTCTTACAACCAGAATGAGAGTCTATAAACATAAATTGACCAGCGAGTGTGCAACTGACCTTGCAAAAAACCCTGGTGCTTTCTTCTTCGGAACAGCAATTTCTTCATCCTCCTGTTGCTGGCCCTCGCCATCGGTTTCAGCAGCCTTCTCTTCCTGAGCAGCTTTCTCTTCCTCCGCCACCTCCTCTTTATCAGATTTCTTCAGATCTCCTCCTCCATTTTTAGGCGCCTCCTCTTCCTTCGGAGTAGAAATTTTCTCCACTTCAATCTCCTTCTCACTTTTCTTGTCTTGTTCCTCGAGTTCGGCAGTCATGCTTTGGGATGAGCAGTTACACCAGAATTAATGGCACCTGTAAACAAAAAGGTATTCTATAAGCCAGCGTTTCTTAAATTGTGTTCCGTGGAACTCCAGGGTTTCGCGGGGATCAATTAAGGGTTCCACGTTCTTTTATTAAATTCAAAATAGTCCCTTGAAAATCGATAAATAAGTTCTGAATGAAGCATTCAATCAGTATTTTCTGAATGTAACGGAGAAAACATCAAAAGGAATTGAGGATTGAAAATTCAATTTTTGTCCATGTGTGACCATCGGCTACATAATTAGTACATGAGTACGAAATTTTTATTGAAACGATTTTTAGTTAAAAAAAATAATTAAAAAATTGATGACAACAAGTATTACAGTAAAACCCCTCCTAACGGACACCCCTTAAAGGCGGCCACCCCTCTCATGCGGACAATTTTTATTTCCCCAGTTCCAATGCAAATCTGTCCTGCGAACACCTCTCTATTGCGGACAAAAAAAAAAAAGTTGTCCAGTTAGTATCCGCATTAGAGGGATTTTACTGTATTTGGAATAGTATTTTTTCATTTTTAGTGCAAATAAGCCATTTATGAATTTAGCCTGGCTGAGGGGTGGTAACTTACTGCTTAATATCCAAGCTTTGCTTTTAATTCACGAGTCAAACCGCACCAGGCTGCGGACACCCGCTGGTGAGATAAATTCACTTTATCTACCAATTTGTTGGCACTCTCAGCTTCAATGAGATGACATCTGCCTCTAGCTCAGTTATTCACCATTCCTGACTGAGGAGCTCTGATAAGAATGAAACTGCTGTCTAAGGATGTGATAACCAGGCTGTCTCGTATATTGCGCGTAGTTCTGCCTTAGGACGGTAACTTACTGCAAATAATTCTCTGAATGTTTCCTTAAAATTCATTACTGTTATTATAACTATCACTATAATTGCACGAAGATCATTATTATTACATTTTCAAACCAACAAAATACTCGACACATATTAGAATAGAGTTTCGAGTCTGATTTTTTTTTCTTTTCTTTCTTTTTACATTTTGATTACACGCGTCAGTTTTAAGTCGTTAGTTTTTTTTTATACAAACAAAAGTCCACATTGCATTCGACCCATATTAAAATATATCGAGTGGAGCCTGATGCTTTAGTTACTTTATTTATTTATTATTATTATTGCTTCAATTTTGTTAAATAAAAAAGCAACATCTGAGACAAACCCCATTACCATTTATTTAAAAAAAAAAATTGAATTCTGACGTCTTGAATTCAAATTATGTTTTTTCGAGATTGCGAATTGCGGTAGGACCCTACTCGCTAGTTTTCTTTTTTCTACAAATGGAATGGAACGGAAATGGCTAAGAAATTTGCACCCGTCATTTTATGACTGGTCATTTTCCAGAATAGGTAATACGATGCATATCCATAAAAAAAGTCATTAGGATGCGTTAATAAAGATAAAGATTTTACTGTCGATAAACACCAGTAAACTTATAAAGATTATTTACAACGTATGACGTTAGGCATTATTATTTCTCATCAATCTTAAAATATGGGAATTAGTAATCTGGAAATTTTGTATTTAGATAAAATTTTTATGTTTAAGTTCATTCCTGAAAAAAAAAATAGCAATTTTACACAAAAGAACCCCTTTTTTAATGTAAAGTCTTATTGAGTTTAGCCCTGAAAAAAAATATGAATAAAATCAAACCCAGGCGATTTGTTACGATGGCAACGAAAATTTCGCTCTCTAAATAAATATTAAAAACAACCGTCGTAATCTATAACCATGGTAATTTGAAAAATCACAGCAACATAAACTTTGGTGGTCAAGTGAGAATGATAAGCAACTCGTGATTGCTCAAAAAAAAAAGTCTCGAGACATGCGTAAATTGCCTACATTTGCTTGAATTATCCAAGCAAGAAAAAGATCACCGTATTACACATCCCCCCCCCCCTAATACGCCATGTGCTGCCGCATACATCGACAAAATATTACTAGCAGAAACATAACACCGTTACAGAAGTATCTTTTCAAACTAACAACTTCAGCTTCCAAAACGATTAATTTAGCATTTGTCGCTCAGCGGTCCGAAACAGTTCCTCATCCGCTTCCGGTCAGGGCTATGAATTCGTAGCAGTTTCCAACGTACGCTTAGCGTACCCTTGACCCGCATGAATGAATGCCTAACAGCATCCGCAAGCATACCTGTCACGAAGAGTTTTTGTTTCAGCATCGTTTGAAACACAAGGCAGGAAGTCCTACGCTGGGTCAATCCAGAACTAAAGAGATTCATTCTGATACAGTCGAATTTGCTTATTTGCTCGTTATAAATGAGTGTTCATAAAAAGCGAGTTCGTGAAAAAAATCATAAATATTCATCATAGTTGCTTTTTTACTTTTTCATCTCTGTACAGTACCAAATAAGTTAGTAACTTTGCTTTGAACTGTCTGAAGGTATCTTAAACATACACACACTTATATGATTTTTAAATGTTTTATACTCCACAAATTAAAAATAGAGTTGTCATCGCTTGTTCTCAGGATTTATGATTTATCACTAATTTTTGACTGTTAAAGAAAACTTATCAAAAACAGATAAACTGAGCTGGAGGTCAATAGAAGTTTTTACGAGTCACAAAATTATTGCTTGCTTTAAGCGGGGTTTGCTCGTTGAAAGCGAGTTGTGGAACATTGTACCGACTAAGTATTTCTGATTTCGTCGCTAAATCCAGGTTCTCGTTAAATCAGGGCTTGTTATAAGCGAGTTCGAATGTAGTAATTTTTCAGATGTCAAACATTATTTCGAAAAAAAAAAATTATGGTGACAAAATTTTAAATTGCTTTTTCCCCCCTTAATTTCAGAAGTAAATGGTTTATAGAGCAGGGGTTCTCTCCAACTTTTTCGACTCGCAGCACCGTTTGAAGAATTAGAATTTTCTCCCGTCACCCTAGTCCATCTCTATTATTTGAGGTATTATTTGAGTAAGGGGCATAATCGAGAACTTTTGTTGAAATCAAGATCTCGGAAATCGAGTCGAGTACTTCTCATAATCGAGCGATTGACAATCGAGATGTTTCGAAATCGAGAGCCCGAGCGATTGACAATCGAAATGTTTCGAATCGAGATCTCGAACGATCGATTTCTCGATTATCTTGAATCGATATCTCGGGATGTGATAATCGAACTAGAGCTGTGATAATCAAGAACTCGAGATGTGATAATCGAGTAATTGAGATCTGATAATCGAGTTCTCGAATGATCTTGAATAATCGAGTGATTCGGGTGTGAGAACTCGATTATGCCCATCACTAGTTAGCTTTCAATGAATTCATGCACTAAATTTGCAACGGAAATCACATTTCCTCAATGGATTGAGTACTGTTTGTCTTTCACGAGAAAAGCTCCCGCCGTCAAGTCTGAGCCCGTCTACTAACGTAGAAATGGACTCCGTTCATATTCTGCAAGGGTTAGCAGGAAGGCCTTTTGGCGCTATTTCGCCACTCGTCTGCTCGCCTTTGTGCAGTCGTAAGGGCTTTTCCAACATTTAAGCTTCCCTTAGAGAAATGAGACGCACCTCGTTGCTATAGCAGTAGACAGACGCAGACATTTCGGAGGTTGTCTTTTCTCGTGATGGTCGGACAGTTGTTAACCTAACGAGTAGGGTTGTGGATTTTCTTAGTACGTGCGGAGTTGCTCCTCACGTTCCAGATCTTTTCAAAAAATTTCTCTCTAAACAGACTGAAAGAAAATGTTTCACTTTTCCAATAAATTTCCTACATGACGCAAATTTCTAAACACTGTAAAACATTTTAAAAAACAAAATCATAACTAACTTCAGACGTGACTTTAAAAAAAAATATTTCCGTTTAAATTACATTTCACAACATCCGTTGCAACTCCGACAAAACATTTAATAAGTTGCAGATATTCAAGCAATCAATTTCTGTGCATTTTCTCAGCAAAGCCGTAACGAGTCGTCGTGCACCCACTGGAAAAAGTCTGGAAAAAGTGATCATGTCGCAAACTGCACGTGAACGTTAATCCCTCCCCCCCAATACTTTTTCATCAGCCGGCGCCTCGACGACCATACAAATGTAAATGACCCTGTTTCATGAGAGATATGAATTTCGAAACGTGACTTTGTGCAAGTGTGTAGTAGTTCCCTGTTGTTTATGTCGCGAATTTCAAAGTTTCAGCACAGTATTGTTTTGGAAGCACTTATTTCAAGGTTGAACGTTTGCGGTATCTTTGAATAATGGGTGATTCCGAATAAGAATAGGAAAAATATCTATTTTAAAGACAGAAGAAAAAAATTCTTCTAGTGTGAAAATAATACAATTTCTTTTATCAAATAAAGATATTGAAGTATACTATTATATTAAACAGATATTTGAAAAACTCTTTCAGATGATTTTTTTAAGCAATCTAAGGTGAAACCTGTTTTGTGATGAAAGATTCAAAATGCAGCTTCAACAAATTCGAAGGATGCTACCAAAAGTGTCAATAGTAACGCTAAAAATCAGGAATAATTCTATGATAAAATGGAAAGCGAATGAACAATGTTAATGATAACATTAAAAAAGAATGAACAATGTTAATGATAACATTGAAAATGAATGAACAATGAGTGATAACAATGAAAAGGAATGAAAAATATTAATGATAACATTTAAAGTGTTGAAAATGAATGAACAATGTTAAAGGTAACATTGAAAATAAATTAACGATGTTAATGATAGCACTGAAAATGAACGAACAATATAACATTGAAAATGAATGCAAAATGTTAATGGTAACATTTAAAGTACGGAATAAACAATGTTAATAATGTCATTAACTAAATGAACAATGTCAATGATAACACTGAAATTGAATGAAAAATGTTAATGATAACATTCAAAGTGTATGAACAATTTTAAATATAACACTGAAAATAAATAATTTTAATGATAACACAGAAAGAAATGAACATTAATGACAACATTTAATGGTTCATCACGTATTATTAAACAAGAGAAGTTTGCTTCAGTGTTGCACTTCATATATTAGCTGAACATAAAATTAACTTTAATAGTATCATCATTTTGGAAAAGCGTCTATCTCAAGAAAAATAAATTTTGAATAGGAATTTGAAAATAGTAAATGTGGCTTAACTACTGCAGCTGACTTCTTCATCAAAGGAATAAAATATTTCTTTGCATTTTTTTAAAAACAGTTATGCAAGTTTATTATATAGTTTACACTATAGTAGCGACATAAAATGAAGATGCAGTTTTGCAAACAATTGGAAGAAAAATACGATCCCTTAATTGAAGTCATTTCAACTCGAATAACTGTGAAATCCGATGATAGATGGCACCACCATTTTTCCGAACGCGTTCTTTTTTATGTTGCCATCATTTTCGTATGACTTGCTTTTATATATATATATATATATATATATATATATATATATATATATATATATATATATATATATATATATATATATATATATATATATATAACATAAACGGAGGGGGAAGGCAGGGAGGGGGGATCTACCTCAATAATTTAAATTGTTATTAATTTCGCCATTTTCATTTTTAACGCAAACTTTTTAGAATTAAATGATTAATGCGCAGGCTTGTAATTTCAAAAATTCAGTGTATATACTCAATGTATATTTTATCGAAAGACAATAATAATCACAACTACGTGAGTGGAAATTTCACTGCCCCTTACCTTCCTGCCCCCCCCCCCCCCCTAAAGGACTGGCCTCTGGGTACGATTCGATGACTACTACTAATAACCTTATATTTTGAGTCATCTCTCATTGAAAGTAATTTGGTTCCCCAAAAAAAAATGTCTTACACTAATTGAAGCGAAGGCTAATTGGCCAAAACCGGCTCACTATTGCTAATTTTATGATGAAGACATTCTTGTTGTCTTGTCTCTACAGTGTCCCTCATTAGTGTTATTTTATTTATTTATTTTTTGATGGACTTACACTTTTGAGGGAGACAGAGTATAGGGTCGGTGAGTAAGGAATTTCAACATGTATTTTATGTTTAACTTATTTTTGGTTTCACAAGAATTTATGAATGCTCTTCCTTATATGTATGTATGTTATTTTATATTCATGAATTTTTCTTCCGAAAACCCAAGGGGATACATTTCCCCATTCTACTTACAACCCTTTCAATCACCCATCTATAGAGAAATGAGTCATTGCTTTCTCGTCCTAAAATGTCAAAACCCAGTCAAAATTTAAAAATATTTTATAATTGTCTCATTAGGACTCGTATTACAGTATTTTAATGATACTGGGTATTTTACTGCATGTAACTTTTGCATTTTTTCGTGCAAAAATATATTTTATCAGCAGTAGTTGTAGCAACATTTTACATGGGGGAGTCAAATTTGTTGCTTTAAAAAGGATTACAAGAATACTTTTGATTTTTTTTAATGGAAAGGAGAGAATATCACGGTTATTTTTCTGTAGCAGCAATTGAGAAGGATAGAATGCAGGGGCACAACCCCTGCAACAATGGAGGAGAGTTAATACCGTCCCCTTCAGAACCTTTAGACTTGAACCTCATAGTTAATCCTAGAAGGTTAATGCATAAGGTAAAAACAAGAGTAGTGGCCAGTGCTTCAGTAGTGGCCAGTTCAAGGTTTATATTCAAAATATTAGATTCCAGGTCTCTCAATGGGTTCAAAAGTGCATCAAATGTGAAGTGAACTCATTGGGAAACATGTAATCCTGTTTTTTCAAATATAAACCATGAAGTGGCCACTACTGAAGAACTATTAAGCACTGTCCACTACTGTCATGTGTACTTTATACATCTTAATGAACATATCCCATTTCCAGCAGAGAATAAAATTCTAGTTGCAGCGGTGTCGCCCCAGTTTCGCCGACACGAAAAATCCTTCCCACTGTTTTTCAGTTTCAATCATACCGTTTGTTATATTTAAGGGGGAAGGAAACTTTTAATGTCGGCAAAACTGGGGGCAAACCGTTGCAGCACTGCTAAGATGAGAGTTGGAAAAATACCTTTCTGCTGGAAAGTAAAATAAGGAAAAACAATGTTTGATTGCACAAAATTGCCGATGACTATGACCTTCCAAGAATTTCTTCATTCGACAATTTTTTTTCTGATGATTCTGCAAAACTATTATCATTCGACAAAATTTGGAGTTCTGTTCGGCAAAATTATAATCATTCGGCGAAAATTATAGTTCCATTTGGAAAATTATCATTATTCGGTGAAATTTGGAGTTCCATTCTGCAAAAATTTGGTGTTCCGTTCTGCAAATTGAGAATTTCCGCCCTCCCAAAAATTTAAGTTTGGGGCCCCTTGGACATAATATCAATCCTGTCAGCAGTAAACGTCCGTTGAAACAATATTTAAGTTTCTGCTCCATTCTGCCATTACTCACAACAAACTCAAGTCTTATCAAGATAAAACAAATAAAATTTCGAGCACCTCATATTGTTATGCTTAATCAAATCATCAAACTTTGTACAGTTCCATCTGCAAGACGAAACTATCGCTACGAGGTAATTCGGACTGAAAATCCAATAAGTAACTGAGTTGTCTCACGCAAGCGTTATTACAGATCATAGAACAAAAATGAAAAGAAGAAATACACCAATGACCTAGCCCCCATAAACCTTGAAAAGAAGCCTTCGACCGTAACCTTATCCTTCCGTCCTGCGCACACGCAGACGATTTGAATTTGTCCTGTCGGCACACTGATTCAGCGGGGATATGGAAATGGTGAGAATTCTAGTTCGATTTTGAGCACTCATAAGCTTGGGTAGTTTTATGTTGAGGGTGTGTCCGGGAAAATGGCAAAAATAATGATCATTTGAAATTATAGGGATTGAAGAAAATGGGCTTACTCATTAAAAAAGGGAAGGAGCTTCCAAATTAAAATCTTAAGAAAAGAAAATTTTTGAATGAATCGTTTTTAACACAAAATGATATGCAGCTTCGTATTTTATGAAATACGTTTAAGATCGTATGACGATCAACCTTAGAAGTTAACTTCAGATATTTTTTACGAGCGGTGCCCTCACGGCTTTACCTGTAGTAGAAAATAAAAAGGTCATTTGGTTCGCCTGAATATTTAAATAATGGATGATGAATTTCTCGCCAATTTGCTTTGTTCATTTACTCGCCCATGTTATGGTAATTTGCTCGTCCATGTTATGGTAATTTACTCGTCCATGTTATGGTAATTTACTCGTCCATGTTATGGTAATACGCTCGGTAAAATGGGCTTAAAATTGGAACAGAAAAAGAAAAAAATCGAATTTTTGAAAAATCGCTTCGAGGTGCTCACCCCTATGCTAAGAACTAATTTTGTACCAAATTTCATGAAAATCGGCCGAACAGTTTAGACGCTATGCGCATAACAGAAATGCAGACTTTCAGCAAGTATAAAGATAAAGGAAAGATGAAATCATAAGTAAGGTGTTCTTGAAGGGGTGGGGTCCTTGGCGTAGACTGCACCATTGAAATGTTTAGAGGGGGTGGTAACTTAGGATGCTTTTTGATCTCCAGTTGGGGCATCTCGTTATTGTGGAAGCTTCTTTGCAGCATTTGAGGGGTGCACAGCCGCCATCTTCCTTGTGTGGGGGGCGCACCCCTTTTACAAGATTCGTTCGGCTAATGAGGATGCAGCCATATCGCATGTAATCAAATTTTAAATCACTTGAGTAAAAACATATTTCCTTAATGAATTTTGATTATGAAGCACCGAGATGCAATAACTCATACCTCCTGTACAACACAAGTTTAAAGTAAAAAATGTTTAAAAGAATCCAAATATCGATCGATTTTTAAAAGCGGATAGAAAATAATCATGTAAAAAAAGAAAGAAAATTGAATTAATTTAATTATATTTTAAAGAAAAATCATATATATATATATATATATATAGAAGTAGGCAACCATGAAATAGTATGGTGCTTAAACTACTATCTTTTGAAGTGGCAAAACCAGAAGTGCAAAGGTTTAGGAAAAGGGGCAAGGTAGTGAAGAAAAACTAAGGGTACTTTAGAGAAGATAGATGCTCCTGATTTGCATTTTAGGTATGAAGAGATAAATCCTACCAGGATCAACTCCTCGCTGGGGTTTGCGACCCTTAAATTGATGCGCCTTGTGACAATAGCAGCACTAACATCTTAATTAATTTTCCAGCTTAAATGTCAGAACTCTTAAAAGTAGTGAAAGTGAAAAATAAATTTCTCGTTCCTACCAACATTCTATTTTTATTTCATTAAACATCATTAATGTTCACTGATTCTTTCGAGGCTATTATCAAATAACGTGGCAAAATTTGGAGTTCCAGTCGGCAAAATTATATTCATTTGGTAAATTTTGGAGTTCCATTCAGCAAAATTATCATCATTCGGAGAAATTTGGAGTCCCATTCGGCAAACTTATCTTCATTTGGCAAATTATGGAGTTCCATTCAACAAAATTATGATCATTCGGAGATATTTGGAGTTCTATTCGGAAAATTGAAAACTTCCGTCCACCCAAAAATTTAAGTTTGGGGCGTCTCCGAAAATGGCTCTATCTAATTAGGTGTTACAGAGAGAGAGAAAGTGAAAGAAAGGACTGAAGACAATTCCTTTTACAGGTCAAGAACTTAGCATTTCTTTCTTTTTTAAACCCTTCTTGTGTGGCCGCGTTAAACCACAACCCATGTCTCACGACAAACGAATATGTAAGCGATGAAAGATTTTTTTCAAGTATCCAAATAACTTAGTTTAAATACAGAGCACGTACTCAAAGCAATAAAATAAAAGTTTAACAACTAAGCAAATATAATAATAATTAAGTTATATCAAGGAGTTTTTCATTTTTGCTCCAATGTTTAATCTGAATTTACATTTAAAATAAGATGTTTTAAGAATTGTTTAAGGAATTCTATTTCTCGACGATTTTACTCTATAAATTCTTCATATATATATATATATATATATATATATATATATATATATATATATATATATATATATATATATATATATATATATATATATATATATATATATATACACACACACACAGCTGAACTCTCTTAATACGATCACGTTTAATACGAAATCACGGCTAAAACGAAAAAAAATGTGTGACCTCTTTACTTAAAATATTCGTGGTTGGATACTATAGTTTTCTTTTATAGAAATTGTTCGTCATTTTGTAGTAGAATTCCCGTTGTGCATCGATAAGAAAATAAGAATTTCGCATAGAAAATAAATCTCGCACATTTCCTTACCTGTGAATATTTCAATTTACCCAAAGATATAACTGTTCATCTTCCATTGTGGATTACAACCTATTCCGCAACTGTCGATTGCCACTTCCTTTTTCAATATTCTTCAAAAACATTTTAAGAAACAAGTGTTTTTTTTTCTTCTGAATGTACTAATAGTTAGAATACAATATGTGTTAGTAGTAATATTTTTTAAATGTAGGTAAGCATTTCTTCGCTTTTTCAAAATGTCATTCACTCACGGTTGTTACGAATATCGGATAATACGAACAAATTTGTGGATTTTTGGCAGTTCGTATAATGACGTATATGTTCGTATCTGTGTCTATTCATTTGATGCATTTCTACGTAAAAGATATTTTTTTCAGGAAATTTAAAAATGTCAAAAGTTTACTTTTTACTTTTTTAAAGGAAATTGAGTTCGAGAACAATTAACTTCAATTTGTCCGCTTTTCTAACATGCTTCAGTCAGCAATGCTGTAGTGGTAAAAGTAGTAAACCCCTTTTCCTAAACTATTATTATTATTGTTATTATTATTATTATTTCCGGGTATACCACTGGCGAGATGTCTTCGAATATCGCCAATGCCACTTCGGTTTTGGACAATATGAAGTCTTCGTGCCATCAGTGCAGAAAGATCTGCAAGTTAAAGCAACAAGTCCATTAATAAGTAATAAAATCTTTCCTTCCATTCATCGCGTTTATTGTCATGAGTCATCTGAAAGACGGGTTTCACGCATCACTGCTCCAAGTAGGAAAATGTCCAGTCATGCAAGGCCTAGCTAGAGAGGCTAAATATCTCACCAAATCATCCGGGGAAGTGGAAGGTTTCATTTTGCTACCATTTAGCATGCCTTTTGATTATACAGAAGAGATTTTTTTTAAGGAAAAATCAACAAACGTTAATGATCACCAAACGCAAGATCAGATCATGCAATTTACATAAAATATTCATATAACACTAACTGAAAAGTTGATTTTTTTTTTAATCCCAGGTTGTACTGAGTCAACCCATTCGTGTCAAAAAATGTGGGAGAAATATCAGAAATACAAATGTATAAAAATGTGCTGTCTTCCTTTTCTCTGTCAGTTTTTTTCCCCTTCCAATTTCAAGAGATTAAAAAAAAAATAATAATAAAATCGTTTTTTCTTTTTTTCACCCTTAACAGCCCAAAATATCGAAGTTCTGAAAATTTGTACAACAAAACGTCGTTCATATCCTCTCGGCACAAAGGTATTTATTTATTTCTTAAATGCATGACTATTCGCAACTCCAGAGCTCGAATACGCTACCTTGCGGTGATTAACAATACTAAACAAAAAGGTAAAACATTCCATTCCACGTATAATGTAATTTCAGAAGAATAGAAAAGAAAGCTTTCCACAAACACGATGAGAAATCACAGTCATTCACTAAGCGTCAAAAAAAGTTACGGCATTTGTTTGTTTTACCTTTTTCATCCGCCATTAGACAGCGCCCCTTACAGTTTATTGGAGTTGCGAATAACGTTGAAAAACCAAACGGCTTTCAGCCGTTAAGCCATAAAAATAGCTATAGTAAATAGCTGTAGAAAAGAAAAGAAAGATGTATAATGGGCAAAAAAACTGAGCTGGAAAAATATCATGATGGTTATGGTCCCCCTCCTTTGTCACTTTTGACCAAAAATATATTTGACCCCGCCTTTTACAGTCGATCGTAGCTTACTGGAGAGGCGGGGGCGTTTAAGGGGTTGACAGACCCATGGGATGTCGGAGAGGAGGGAAAACGCGGAACAGCAGCTGCACCAGACACCCAGACAGGGAGTTTCTTCAAATGAATTCTTCAGCAGACGGTGACCTAGGCACCTAGGGCATCCACGATAAATCTGTCGTTTGCTTGACGTTCTCCACGACTTGAACAACCAAATATTAAACGCACTATCTACAAATGTGACTTTTATTTTCTTTGAGGCTGCATGCTTTAAGAGCACTAAAGAAATATTATTTTTAACGAAAATTAATTTTATTTTCATATTTCATCGTTTAAGTTTTATTTCTGTGATTTATGTTTTTAAATTTTCTTTTAATGCATCTCTATCGTTCTAATGAAATAATATACTCTTTGGTATCTGCTACTATAAGTCTTATTCATTTTTAGCACAAGACAAAAAAAAAAAAAAAAATTAATTTGAGTTCTGAAATTTTGAATTTAAATTATATATTTCGCAATCACGAGTTGTGACAGGATTCGTGGAGACTCATTGGATTTATTGTTTCTAGAAAAGGCTCCTATCCCCCCCAAGCTTGCCCCTCCTCTTAGGCGGTTAGGCGTGTACAGGTGTGTGTGTGTGTGTGTGTAGGCTTTTGCGTGTGCATAGACCTGTGTGTATGTGTGTATAAGCATGCGTGTGTGTAGGACATAGATGCCACCGACCAGGAGAAGCAGAATCCGGGGGACACTGCTCAGGACCGGAGAGCCGCGCCTACAGAGGACGGTGGGCGGTGGTGCTGCACAGGCCCCTGGTCCAAGCTGAAAAAGGCACGGACACCACAGACGGTCACGTGAGAACCCACCTTTTTACGATCACTTGGTTGTAGCGAGTAGACATCATGGTCCATTCATTGACAGAGTTCGACTGTATTAAATCAACGAGTTATGATTTAAAAAAATATATATGCTGCTATAAAATAGCCAAGGAAAGGAAGGTTCACGAAATGAAAGTACATAACGAATGAGAAAACATTGATTTTTTTTTTCACGAAACATTAAGGAAATTCAATGCAAAATGTCGGTGAACGAAACCATTACAATTTTTAAAAAGGTTTTGCACCCCAGGGTACATTTCATTTTTAGGATAGGTTGAAACAAGACAATTTCAATGAGTGCAATCTTTTTTTTCATGAGTAGTTTTAATCAGTTTTACCATTTGATTAATAATAACAACTGGCGGAAGATCAACTTTGCGAAGGATGTTTTACAGCACATCGTCAATTAAAAAAGTTTTTCGCTTTTTTTTTTTTTAAATTTTTGTTACTGATGATTTCCAATAATAAAAGTTAATGCTTAAGGCGCAGTATGCAAAAACTACGGACTTTCAGAGATGAGCTTTCACTAAATTAGGTGAAGTTAAACAACCAAATTTTTTTTAATTATTTTTTCCAAGGAAGACTATTCATGCCAAAAGAATAGGAGCAAAATTGAAAAAATATTCTAGTGATAAGTTAACACTTGCAACAAATAAGAATTAATTAATCTGCTAAGTTTGCTCTAAAGGGCCACTGCATGAAAAAGCAGTCATTTTGTCCCATACGGGACAGCTCATATATTTCATTAAAAACTAATAGTTTCAAAGGGACAATTATTTCAAAGGGCGAACATATTTTTTCTCTTCATGAACCACACATACGTTTGTGTTATCTTAAGCAACAAAATGTTTTTTTTTTATTACCCTTTAAAAATATCATTTTAAAATAAAAACATGCTATCATGCGCAGGAAAAAATACCCGTTTTTTCGTGGAATGGCCCTAATTCATTTTTCCAAAAGAACCTTTGCATTAAAAAAAATTTTTTTAAATAACTTTTAAAGACCGTAGGAATCCTGCTCAACAGCTCTGTACAAAATGTAAGTTTTTGGCCTCACAGGGAACAAAACAAAAACAATCGTTATTTCACTACCCTTTTAAACAATAAGAAGAAAAAAAAACGCAAGGTATCAAGCTACTAGAACGGTAAAAAAAAAAGGGTAAATATATAAACTTTAATCAAGTTTCTCAAGCGAATCCAATTTCGAGAGATAAGTTCAACAAATTTTACTCTAACTATAACAGTAGAAGTTGTTTTGAAATTACCAGAAGTTATACGGCCGAAAGAGTCAATGAACCAAAGGACGATTTGAGTCCGTTTTTTCCTTATTTATCCTCGCTCACCAAGTGCGAAAAGATCGGTTTCCAAGATGTGGAGACAAAATTGTTTACACAGATCGAGTCTGTGCGGTCTTGGAGAGTACGGTCACAGTCAATTTCATGTGAACTTCCCGGGAGAATTCTTCGAGTCTAGAGCTCCCCACTTTTAACGACCCCTCACCCCATCTGTCTCAACTGACCTCAACGTCAAGTTTTGGTTCCGCCCTGCAACGCTGCATCCAAATAGTGGTTGTTGGAAAAGCCTCACGCGATAAACGTTAGCGGAAAAATTATCTGACTGTTTTGAGGAAATTTTTCTTCTATAAATGTTATAAACCACGAACGTTTCCAGGTATTTATTCTTTCTAAGAAATAAAATAATGACTATTCAGCGTAGTTTAGAATTTTTTTTTTTTACTTTCTGTTGGTAACTCTGAAAGGATATTTTTAACTATTCTCTTTTCTTTCATTCTTAAACAAATTAAGATTAAAAAAAAAAAAACACAAAAAGACGCTGACGCATGAATAGAGTGAATGGCGGATCCAGCTTTTGGTTTTAGTGTTGATCAATATCCAAGGGCGGATTTAGAAACTTTTCAAGGGAGTGGCAATTGATTTTTATTACTTACTTTGTACAATGTATACTGGTTTTAAAAAGCTTGATCACAAAAGCTTTGGATTTAAATTTCAAAACAGTTCGGGGATAGGGTCCCAAACCTTCCTTCTCCCAACATCAATGAAACTCGTCTAAATTTGCGTTTTTGAACCTCATTTTCGAAAAATTACTTCTGGAGAGTCCCTCAAAGGATCGCCCCTCCCTTGTATCCATCCCTGTCAATATTGGAAGGGATGTCACGGGTTAGTTTTGGGCATAAGTAAAGGGTCTGGGGGTGAGTTTTTGGAACCCTAAGTCCGATAAACGCAGCTTCAAGATTCAAACGCAGCTTCTTTCTTTTTTTGAACGTTATGAACAGTGCACAACCTAGCACCCTGAAGCTAAAATTCATAAAGCATGCTAAGTGCTTGCTGCGATACCCTAAATAATGAATGCTCCAAAATGGCAAATATGGTATAGTCGGATTGCAGGAAATTTTCTATTTCATAAGCACAAGAAAGTCGTTTCGGAACTTAAGTCTACGGATTTACTCAACTTGAAACATCTCCTTCTCCAAATCGAATTCTTTTCACCAAAATGATGGAATCCTGTCAATTGAGTCACGTATGCGCTGCAAAATAAATCGATACAGACCACACGCAATCATTTGTGGGCCAAAGCAATCTCTGGCAATGGATGCGCATTTCCATCGAACCCCAGCGCAACACATCATAAAAGTCGTGTAGACTTTCTCAAATAGAGGGCCACAGCTGTTTGCGATCTGTTTGGGTTTGGAGGGCGTAAAAAAAAGGGAATTTTTCGAACGAGGGGTGGCAACAGGCGAGAGGGTGGACGGGGGGATTTTGTGCAAAAGTCTCGTCTGGAGACATATAAGGGGATCAGGGGGAGGAGGCATGAGTCACGTGCTCCCGCTCTTCGGGATAAGGGCGGAGGTCAAGGGACTATATAAAAGTGAGAGGACACGAAAATAGAGATTTGAGCAGTTTTCATCAATGGCTTTACAGCTATTCCAGAGCTGTGATCGCATGCGCGGGGTTAGTAAGTCTGGTCTACATTTCACGCTTTTCTGGCGTGAAGCGTTACAAAAAAAAGTACAATTGATATGAGAGGGAAAACACCAAGGACTTTTTTTTTCTGGGGGGGGGGGGGGGAATTCCGGAAATTTTGGAAAGTTTGAAATTTTGGAGAGAAAAAACTATTACACAATTTTGAGTACGATTTCTATGCTTTGTCACCGGAAAGAAAAAGCATTTTAGGTAGAGAAAAGTAAGTTCGAATTTAATAGTAGTCACTAGAGATTGTAACAGTTGAAAAAAAAAAACGGAAATTCTGGGGGTGGGGGGGGGGGGAGACGGTTTTAGGGGTTTATTTCCACACGGGAAAATTGAAACTTTTACTATATCCGGCACTAAGTAATGTACTCAAAAATGTACAACGACATTCCAATACTTTTTTTTTTTTTTCGTTCAAAATTTCTCATGTTCAGCATCTCACATGAAACAAACAACTAAATTTGATAATGCGAGCTGTCTGCAAGATGATTTAATTTCCCTGTACACTAAAGTCTTATTAACCACACGGCAAGCTGCTTCTTATAGATTAAAGCATAAAGACTATCCAAAAGCTCTGGCATCCTACATCTTCAAGAATTCAAGTAAAGAAAATTACATTTAAACAAAGATTAAACCGACCTAAATTACAAAAAAAAAAAAAAAAAAAAAAAAAAGGCTGAAATATTGAAAATAGCTGCAGAGAAATAGTTGATACTCAGTTCACGTAAATTATTGGGTGTTAAATAGTTGAGGAAATAATACATGGATGTAAAGAAAATCAAAATGAGGTCACAAAATAATCTTTGATTCTCAATTTTCTCCTAAAGAGTTTGAAGTCGCTTCGTTTGGTGATTCAACTAACGAACGAAAGAGTTAAAGCGTTCTATTTTATTATTTCTCATTCTCATCTCTTTCTACATAGACCAGAACATCCAGAAGACTTAAAAAAATTCACTTCAAAAGAATAGAAAAGAAAAAAAAAAAGTAAACACGAAGAAAAATTAGTC